>NW_020799100.1:14162361-14180951 GCF_003259725.1 Athene cunicularia | reverse complement strand
GGGAGGAAGTAAACCGAGAAACACCAAAACTGCACTGGGACTGCTTACCCTGCTACAATGCCCAGGGAAGCGTCAGGTAAGGACTCAACTCCCAACTTCTCCTGGGATGCCAGGCACCTCCTCAGCCATGAGCAAGTCTGAAAGTACATCCTTGCCCCATAGATATGGCTGGATGTTTGATCGGTGTGTCACATACCTGCTCACACTCATGGAGAGGCAGTTCAGGGCCCTTTGCCTGCATTCTCCTCGTGGGACACAGCCCCTGGCTGGATCAGGACTCTGCTTTTCTCGACACAATGGTGTCTCAGACAGTGGGAGGGTGGAAAAGGTTTTGATTTGATACTGCAGTGTGGCAGGCATCTGACCTTGAAGAGCTGGCTCAAAATGAAATATTTAGTTTCTTGGTGGGAAGGAAGTGTTTCAGCACAACCAGAATGTTCCAGTGGAAAACACTGAGTTAGTAGATACCATGATATCTGCTAAGAAGTTTCAACTAGAAAATACTGAGCTGAGTCCTGCTGGCAATGTGCAGATGCAGTGGCTTTCCAGGGTTTCCTCAGAGTGAAGTCGCACCATCTTCTCACGTGGTGTTGATTCATTTTGTGCTCTTTTGATTGTAACTTTTAAGCAAAAAAATCGAAAAAAAAAAAAAAAAAAAAAAAGGAATCCTACCTGCCTGGGTAACTTGGAAGCTGCTGCTTTGGAGTGCAGTGACTCATCTTAATCTACAGAGCAACAGTTTGCTCCAGCACTCGCTGTAGGGATTACAGATACTTCAGCAGTGCTCAGGTGTAATAACCTGCGCTTTGGGTCTGTGTGCCAGGAGTGGGTCAGCCCTGGGGGCTGGAGTCTTCCTCCTGGTTTGATCCCATGTACATCCTCCTGCCACCACCGGCTGCAAGGCTCCAGAGAGGCCCTCAGGCACCCGTCACCAGCTCTTACACCTTTTTTTTTCTCACCCACAGCAAGGAACAGACCTGGCCTTAGGCCACAGTCATGCCAGGGGTCTGTAGTGTCCACCCCATTGGGGCTTGGGCTGGAGAAAACCCTGGGCCAAGCTGCTTTCCCCAAGCCCTGAAACACCCAGCAACCAAGAGAAGCAGGCGACATTGCTGAAGGGAGGACCTTGCATACTGCTGCCTGAACCCTCCCACTCCCAGGGGTAACACTGGTGCTGATAAAAGACGATTTCCCACACATTCTGCAGTTTACATAGTGATTAGCTTCTATGCTAATTCCCAAGGGGGGTAGCTGAATTATAATTGGATATATGACGTAGCAAGGGTGTAACTTAACTCCTCAGAAGCCTTTTCTGAAGCAGATGGGTATCTTGATTACGCTGTCTGAGTTTCTAGTTTCTAATCAAATGTTTGTTGAACATGGCATATTTGTTATCTAGATCCAATGCACCCCCCTCCTGCAGCCGGGTGCTGAGGCAGCGGCTCAGCCGCTGGGAAAAGCCGCGTCTATGCAGGCGGGTTCAGGAGTGGTGCATGCCCCAGGCACGCTCCTTGTGGACACGGGGCAATGCACAGGGACAGCTCCACTCCTTGCTTCTTGGTCACAGGCACTGGGCTTTGAAATATTAACAGAGGTTTTTTTTGGTTTTGTTTTTTTGGGTTTTTTTTTTTTACGTGTTTTTCTGAAAACCTCACACAAATACCTGTTTTTTTTAACTTGACATTTTTCTGATCAGGTAATTGAATTTTTTTTTTTTAAACTATATACAATTTCAATCACCCTTTGCATATGTTCTTAAGGAGATGTAGGAAAAAGGGGAAGAGAAAGACTTGAGGTTCACTTTCCCAGCTGGAAACTCCAGAGCTGTTTGGCTAGTGAATGATGTTGGGGCCACAACTGTCAGGCAGGCACAAAGCAAGGGCAGGCTGGGAACATCCCCATAGTTCTGACCATAACTGCCTTCCTTTAGGCCCACGAAGACTGAAAGAACATCCCAGACAGCTCATCTGATCCAGAGGAGACACCTCTCAAAACAAAACCCAGAGAAGACGGCGTCGTGGCTGTGCTCAAAGCATGGCCCCACCTGCCCAGAGCGTTTAGGGCAGCATCTCCCTGCAGCCAGGGAGAGATTAATGTGGGATGGAGCACTGAACTGCGGTGGCGAACTCAAGTAGCTGTTTCAGTGATGGGTTACATGATAAAAGCTTTAATCATTGAAGGAAACAGAGGGATAAAAATAGCACTGAATGCCTGTAACACTGTGGCACATCTGGTTATATGAGTCAGTCACTTTTAAGCACAGAAAGTTTTTCGAAGAAGCGGGACCTCTGATGTTACATTTGTGAAACTTCAGCAGACGGACAATAGCAGGGGAAACAACTAGAAAATCGTCTGATTACAAGTTGTCACAAGGAAATATATATATATATGCTACAAATACATATATATTGTCAGCGGAGATTTAAGGGAATAGTCTTCACATCTGAATTCCAAAGAATCACTAACATATTTTTGTCGGCCGGTTTATCCTTAGGGAATAGTTAAGGGAAAAACATCCCAAGGGCAGCAAAGCAGTATCTCAACGAACTCCTGAAAAGACAAGCTGTGATTTTAAAGTTAGAGGAAGCATTTAAAAAGGCACAATAAGTACCTGCCAAGTGCTTTAGGTGTGTCTGGATTTCCACGGGGCTGTTTTTCCCTTTGCTCCTTTGGGAATCTCTCCCCAGCAAGTGGCTTCACACCCACCCAGGGACTAGGACATGTCCGACCCAGAGTGGCCGCACGCAGCGAGAGCTGCAATCAAAGGTGGAGTTGGGGTGTTATCTGACTGACCAGTGCTGACAATAGGTACCTCTGATTTTCCCAGCATTTAGAGTCTCCTAAAAGGTTTATTGTCATTGGCCGCCCTGAGGTGTCAGCATGTCTAGTGATGAATGTTGGACTGATCTCCCCAGAGACACGGACTCCTTTTGCTTTGAATTAAGCTTAAATAGATAGAATTCAAGAACATCTACCTGAGAAATTACAGTGGAGAAATCCAGCAGAGAAAACAAAAGCGAGGTAGTAATGTTTGTGACAGTTTTTGAGCAGAAAGGCCTGGAGATTGTGTCTTTGTCCTAATTTTATGCTATTGGTTTCATACCTTTCCTTGTATCCTGAGGAGTGTTATTACAAGATATAAATAGCTGTGACTGAGAACAGAGGAATAGCTTTGTCTCTTCTACAGCAGAGACAATATCTTACAAAGCATTAAGCAAGCAAAAACCCCTTGAAACTGATGAGATTTATTCATGCTTGTAAACACAATTACATTCTGTGATGGTAGGTGTATGTTCAGATAGTCTCAATCCAAGGTTGATGGGTGGATGAAAAGGGACTACTCTTCCCTTCAGGCTCCTGTGAGCCCCAGGCAGATGCTTGAGGCAGGCAGAGTCCAGCCCCAGCAATGCCCCATCCTCCTTGAAGTGGGGCAAAAGCTTTGAACAGAGATTTGTGAGGATATGAGAGTCACATGAAGCACTTCAAATTAATGCAAAAAACCAGAATGGATGCAGCTCAGAGGTACTGGATGGCTGCAGCGAGGGAGCATGTTAATGCCCATGGCCATTGGCGTAGCCATGCCCGAGATGAGCTGGGCAGAGGTAGCAGCAGGATGTTTCAGTGAGGCCAAGGCATATTTCAAAGCATAAGCCCAAGGCTGACACACTGCACATGTTTCTGCCTCCATTTACCTCCATGTAGCCTTCTCCCCGCTTCTGCTGGCCATGTCTGTCCTACTTGTTTGGCTATGCACTTTATCTCCATTTTCTTTAAAGACATGCAAAGAATTCCTATTTGAGAGCATTTCCTCAAAACCTGAAGCTGTGGCATAGAAAGTAAAAAGCTTTTGCAAAAATATTTTTTAAGTGTCCTTTTACAGGTCACGGCTACTTGTAGTAGCAGTAGCAAGAATGATGGAGGTCTCAGTGTAGTCTGTGAAGTTTCTCCATGATTCAGTGGAAATCAGCTCAGACGATCATCTCAGACCCACATCTCCCTTCCAATGTTCACTGGTGGAGGCAAGGATCTGTGTTGTGCTGGGCATCACCTCTGTGTGAACATATTCAACTTGCATTTTCTCTCTGTGTATTTCCTTGCCTGGCATTTCAATATCTTGTTTCTGACCTTCAGTGTTTTATGGTGTAGATTTTATTGCTTAGTAGCCTCCAGAAGCTGTTGCAGGTCAGCAGTTGACCTCCTTCATCTACATTTTGTCTATCTCTTCCTAGAGATTTTGTTTCCCCAGCCAGCCATGTTTTCTCTTTTTATTTTATGACTTTTCCAGTAAGATACAGTATTGCAGTGAGCAGCCTTTTGCAGTTCTCCAGCACTCAAGTGCAGGTAGTAACACCCCTTCTGTGGGGATGATTTTCTTGGCTGAATTTGAGAGTCAGCTGTTACTCCCATGGCTTGCAAATGCTCACAAGGGCCAAAGACAACATGCAGGACACTGGCACCAGTGTCCCTGGGCACCAGTGTGCCCAGGACAGCAGAGCTCAGTCTTCTGGGGCCTCCCAAAGTCTGAAATAGCTTCTGTGGGTAGGGGGAACCTGGAGCATCACTTGCCCTCTTCTCCCACTGAATGGAGCAGGTGCTGGGAGCCCTTTGGGATGATTAACACAAATGCTCCAGTTTGTCCTGCAGTGACCAGTGTCTTTGCATTTTTCCTTTGTGCATTTGTTACACTCAGTATAAATTGCTGCAATAAAATGCTGCTCTACCATTATTAAAAGATTTGTAAACTTATGCCTGTTTTAGCTTGGGGCTCCCAGGAAGGAGCTGGGGCTCTCCTGACTGTCCTGTTTCCCTTCACAGCATTCCCACCCTGACCTTAGAGATGCTCTGTGCTGGGGTCCCTGCACAGAGCTTGGGTGAGCCAGGACCACATCTGAGCCTTGTCCTGCTTGCAGAGGCCCCCTGAGTACCAGAGAGATGGGGAAGTGAGCTCAGGCCAGCCTTCAAACACTGGCCCAGAAGGGTGAGCAATATCTACTCCAATGCCACTGGCTGGATGTGGCAGAAGGGCTTAAATCCCTGCTCACCACCTCAAGTCGCGGAGCCAGCTGTGAGCCTGTTGTCACTGCCATGGTGCAAAGCTCCTCAGCGGCCCTGCAAGGGGCTGGGAGTGCAGGAGAGAGGCCCTCTCCTCCCACTGAAGCTCACAGGGACAGGGATGGAGCGGGAATGGACATGGGGAAGAGACTGCAGTTATGCCTTGTGGAAAACAGCTTCTGCAAAACCCGAATGTCTCCTGCTGCTCCTGGCAAGAAGCAGGTTCATATCAGCTGGGAAGCGTGATGTGAACCTCTCCTCTCACATATTAGAGAAATCTCCTCTGGAAACAGGATACTCTCCTTTTGAAAAACAAAACCCAGAGACTGTTTTTAGCATTTTGATTTCAGAGGTCAGTATATTCAAATATTTATTGGATCTCCACTCTTGCAAGGGTGTGTACATTTGTAGCTGCTCTGTGTCTCTGATTGTGGTTTTTCTCATACATTTGTTGGGTTCCAGCTAAACCAACAACTTGTACAACCCTCCTCTGCACATTTTCCGTGTTCATGCTACATATAGAGTAACTGAGAACAACAGTAGTTGCAGTGAGAACTAAATCATGCCTAGAAGAGAAGCAGCTGCTGTAATAGAAGTGGGTTATATTAAACTGTTGTTCAGGAGAGGTCAGAGGCTCCACTGACCACCACACTCGCCACTGCCAGCGCCTCAAAGCATGTCAGCAAGCTGTCAGGGATGCTCCGGGAACAAGGTATAGTGGCCACACTTGTCTTGGAGGTGATGAGTGCCCAAAACCTCCAGGAATGGGGATAAGTTTATCTAATACCTTTTTGTTTCTGACACCTACTTTGTATTTTGCAGCACCAGGATCTAGACATGCTGTAAAACCCAGGCAGGATGAATTAAGTGGTCCAACATACATTCAAATCAAATAAATTTGCAGCTGCCACTGAATCATATTCAAAGAGTAATTGATTTGGGGAGCTACAAAGTGCACAGTGACTCATATATTTTTGAAATTGTCTGTGCTATTTATTTATTATGCTTTTTAGCATATATATATATATATATATATTTTTGTTTGGTTTCTGCAGGAGCTTTCTGCACCCGCAGTGTGTATATGTGTCGGCCTGTGGTTCATGCTCTCGGCTACCTTGGATGTGCCAGCCTGGAGACTGCCTGCCATCTGCAGCACCAAGAGGCGAGTGGGGGGGAATTGGCTCCTTGAAAAAACCTTTTCTGCTGACACTTTGCAGCGGGATTGATGACACACTTCCCTGTTGCTGACCAGATCCCTTCCCCTGAAGTGATGCTGATTTCTGTCCTGCTTTGGCTAAGTAGGGGCTCCATGCTGGTGGAGGCTTCTAGCTGGGAAGTGATGGGGGAGAGGTGATTCCTTAGAATTCTTTAGCTGGAAAAATAGAAGGCACATTTTTGGCAAAGCTACCCTTCTCTTCTGATACAAAAGCAGTGAGCTGAAGTGCCTAAGATCTCCCACCTAAAGGGGTTTTGCTGTTTGTTTAGACAACCTCCTTAGAGAGGTGTCTGTCTTTTAGATTCAGATTATGCAGTCACTATCCCTCTTTATATTGAGGGATTACCTGTAAAACCTTGCCCTTACAACAGTCCTCATTAAAATACAGTTTACACAGAAAATACGTGCGGTCCAGCACATCAGGCAGTGCTTTGAGTGGTGTCACTTGGACACGGTCCACATTTCTGTGACCTGCCCAGGAAGTTGTACCAGGCTGCTGGAAGTGGCTCTCAGAGCCATGGGTGAAGAAAGAGACAATATATATGATCAATTATTTCAGAGCTATGGTGGAACATCAACCATACAGTGAAACACTGAAGTTTGGTTTTAATGTCTTTCCACCTAGCTGCAGGCTACAATTCAATTAAAATTCCGATGCACTGTATTAAAGTGCAATTCCTTACTGCCCTTCAGGAGCTGCATAAGAAAAATCCAGCAGCATTCAGGACACCTGTGTGCATTTCTGAGCATCAGCAACACCATGGGCAAGCATGAAGGATGCAGTGAGGCAGGAGTAGTAATTTATCTTTTCAGGCTTCCTTGCAAATAATATGTTGGGACCAGTGAAAGGTTCTGCTGTCAGAAATGTGTGTTTTAACGGTAAGTCTGTTGATGAAAAAAAAAAAAAAATCACTGCAAGTACCTCAATGTCTTTTTTCTCCTGAAAAGACCAGGGCCTTTAGGACCTGCCTCTGGGGCACTGCATACAAATGGTTCATGCAAGGAGACTGAAGAGAGGGTTAGGTAGCTCAGATCAGCTCTGAGAATTGGTGTGATTTTTCTAATTTAATGAGAATCTTTATTTCATTTTGGAATAAACTGACTCTCTGCCAGGTGGAGTCACAGAGGAGTCACATCACCCCACCGGGATGAACAGGCTGGCCGGGAAATGGATTTGGATATAAAAAATATAAAAGGGATATTTTTAAAAGATATTCCAAATTTCGCCCTGAATAAAAAAAGGAATAAAGTAATCAATATCTTCAGGCAGTCCTGCATGGCCCAGCATGGCTCTGAGCATCCCAGCAGGCTGGAAACTGCGCAGAGCAGCGGCTGATGCCCCTCTGGGTACACAGCTGCCCACACAATGGATGCGGGTGGAAAGGAACAGCAAGAGCCCCTCCACCAGCGAGTGGCAACTGTGCCAAGGCAGGGAGGGGAGGCAGAGGTCAATGATAAATTTAACCCTGTTAAAATACACCTAGGCACAACAGGGTGGTCAGCATCCTCGGGAGGTCACCTGCGATGTCAAGGGATTGTGCTTGGCTGTGAAATGGCCATTACGTACATCCTTAAGCACAGACTTGACAGGGTTGTCTGCAAGGCTCAGGCCATGGACTGAGCACTTGGCACCCTCTGCTTCTGAAGGGAAATAGAGAACCAGTTTTCTTTTCCACTCTCTGCCTGACCACCTGGAATAGAGCTTCCCTAAGAGTCCCTCCCTGCCACTGAAGGGATTGCTAGAGAGTAGACACCCAGGATGTCTGAAAGAATAAAGACTCTCTGCTTCATAGACCCCCCCCTGAATTCGCAGCTGTGCAGGCTCCAATTGTCACATAAAAAGCACTGTCATGGAGCCCAGACAACAAAACGCTGGAGAAAAGACAATCAGGGCTTCCTTCTGCACCTCTGGTTTTAACGACACAGAGGAGCACTAGCTGTGCTCACTCATCAGTTGCTCACAACTATTTCCAGGAGCCTTTCAAGAATATTTTGAAAATACTTGCTAAGTAGTTTAATGGAAATTATTTTCAATGATGCGTTGAACCAAGTGAAGTGCAGCTTCACTGACATAGTCTCCCTATATATATTTATATTACATTCGACACTGCATTTT
Source organism: Athene cunicularia (assembly GCF_003259725.1). Classification (NCBI taxonomy): domain Eukaryota; kingdom Metazoa; phylum Chordata; class Aves; order Strigiformes; family Strigidae; genus Athene; species Athene cunicularia. Next base: position 14,172,567 of record NW_020799100.1, on the reverse strand, counting down.
ACTGTTTTGTGTATGGTTTTGCCTCTATACCCTATGGACAGACGTTCCATGTGATCCCTGTCTCATTATTCAAGAGTGATGTTTACAGCCATCACAACCCTGCAGCTGGAGCCAGCAGTAAATATGGAGTTTCGAAAGCAATTGGCTGGATTCACCTCCAGTATTTATCGTGCTGCCGAGCACCTATAATTTCCCTGCCAATACTGAGGACCTGTAATTTACAACCCCCACTTTATGCTAATTCATTTTGTCTCATTGAAGGGAGGATTGCCTGCTGCTGAGAACTTCTGCCAAAACACAGAGAATCAATTTTAAAATTAAAATAATATCTACCCCCCCTTGGCAACAAAACAAGCAGGGTTTTACAGTCACCGGGGCACAGCGAGGAGGGCCTGTAGTGATCAAGGTTTCTGTCATCATGGACCCTCTTTGCTGTGCCCCCTCTTTCTCACACATAAAATTTTGGATGCCCTATGGACAGACACAGAGCAGGAGCTTTTTGCTCATGCAGCCTCTACATGGCAGTACACTGGGAGTATGGGAGATTGACTAGAACTGGTGAGACTATGATACTATGGCCTGATTGCTTTTGTTTACGGCCAAATGTGCCTCCCTAAATGAAGACCATGTTAAAAAGCTCATAAAGAGAGTGTATGTCTGTGGTCAGAACAGACATCTCTGGGCAGAGCTTGCACAGCGGTCAGTCTGTTCAGGAGCTAGGCTGTGAACCTCGCAAGGAGCTCAGGTTGTTTCACTTCTGATGTGTGTTGTGTTGTATTTTTGTGAATTTTACCTTCCTTGTGCCATTTACTCAGTGGGGGTCTCTAAAATTTGCCTCTGTCCTCTCTGGTCTTACAGATCTTGGTCTTACCAATTAATTCAGCGTGCAAGTAGCTGAAATGTTCCCCTATTGCTAAAGCAGGGGACTGAATGGCTTCTTTGTTTCCCTTCCACAGTCAATATCCTTGTGCTGGACAGAAAGATAAGGGCACAGACTTTTAGTGCAGTCACAACTCAAAACTGAGGATTTATACCCGTACAGCTTCTGCAGTAAAATACCCTGTAATGAGATAGCTGGTTTCATTAGATTCTGCTGATACGGTGCACACTGCAGTATCTCAGTGGTGCAAGCACATTTCACGATGATTTGTTTATCTCTGAAGAAATAACTTAGCAAATAAACCCTTCACTGTTGCTCCTGCAGTGCTGTTCAGCTTCAGTAGATGTGCCTAAATCTGCCTCAAGGCGGTGGAGCACGTGGGTTTGACATGTGCTCCCTTGCTTTTGGGAATATCATGATGAGGCTCTACATTTTATCTGTGTCAACTTGAAACTTCTTTTTGAAGCATTACTTTTGGAAATGTCCACTGGATGGTCTTGAATTGTTCCCCTGACTGGGTTTAGGAGTAGCTCAGAGAGTACTAAGATGCTTTACTACTGGGTGAGCTCAGCTGATGAATGGAGTACTTCCACATCACTGACAGTTACTAAATTTGCTCCACTTGGAACCATTGAGCTGTTCTTGCTTGAAGACAGAGTTGTTAATGTGTTTCCTGACAGCAATCAATAATTTATTTTATATTCATTGTGATCTTTAATTGGAAGTGAACCTAAAGATGGATTGCTTGGATATAAGAACTATTGATTGCTGCAGAAAGCCCACTTAGCAGCTTGTGCTTTGGAGAACAAGAGTATACAGTTGCTTGCCCTGCTTTTGTGATGTTAGGGGAGGTAAGAGGCAGCTCTGCCAGGACATAGCTAGGTTGTGTCATAACCAATTTCAGTCAGATCTTACGATTTTCACATGAGCGGTGCTCCAGAGATCAGCATGAGTTTGCAAAAAGCAAACAAAATCTGTTTTATAATACTTAGTAGTAAAATATGGCAGAAGTTAGTATCTCGTTTAGATATTGTAGTGATAAATGATAATTTATTAAGACATACAGGGATTGTTAGAGTTCCAAAGTTTCTATCCTTAGTGCTAATTCTAAGGAAGCAAAGGTGTGTTGTTTTTTTTTTTTTATATGGAAAGAAATTCGCAGGCACCAACCTAGCATGCGGATAATGCCATGTGCCTTGAGCAAAAGAGCAGTGCAGTGCTGTACTGCAATGCTATATTGCCTCATCGAAAGGCACTGCTCTCCCTATTGCTCCAGGGGAAGTTATATACTTAAGCCCTCCATCTGGCACAGATCACTTTTCCTGGTTGAACTGTACTGGTTGCAGCAGTTTCCTCCACTGGTAGTTGTTCCTTGTCCATCCCCACCTGTGGGAACGGGAAGGAAGATGCAAGTAATACTCTTTATCCTGCCATGTTCCTGGCAAGATGAGGAGTGTCGAGCTCCCTGTTTCCTCTTTGTGATAAGAAAGACCTGTATCACCAGTTTTAGGAAGCAAAAGTACAGAAGTTTAACAAAAAAAAAATATATATTTTTTTAAAATTCCTGTCATGTTCTTGAAGCTGACCTGCGGCCATATGAGAGGATTTAGTACCATCTGCCAGCGGGGTACAATGATAAATTGTTTAGCCTGGAGAATATACAGTCTACAAAGGGAAGTAGCTATCTGCAGTGACTAGTAATCCTGTGGAAAAAGCATTGTTGCAGTCATTGTCCAAACTAGAAGAACAGTGAGGACTTGCAGAAGACATTGATCAACCCAGCATTTCTGTTGGCTGCTAGAACTTGTATATGGTAAATGAGAACATAATTATTTCATAAATCATAAAGCATCCCCATGCTGGCACGTCAAAGCTCAATGTTGGTACATTCTGTTGTACAGGCATTAAAAAAAAAAAAAAAAAAAAAGAAAAGTGATTGATGGGAGTGATATTAAAAGCCCTGTTGTAGTGCATTTTGGAAATGTGTAGAGCTGAAGCCGAGTATTGTATTTTGTTTTTTTTCCTCTGACATTTGTTGTAAGCATTTTTTACTTGCACTATTTCACTTACTGCCTAACAGTGAAAAAGAATTATGTCTCGCTATTTTTTTTCCAAGATAGTAAAAGCTAGAAAATAAAACAAACCCTGGAAAAGAGACAATGAAGATACAAAACTAGATTAAAAACCACAAGATAACTAAGACTTTGGACTTTCTGAAAATCTTGAAATTCCCACCCTTCTCCGGATTGTCTCAAAACATGTATAAGAAGTCAAGAAAAAACAGTAATGTAAAGAAATAGTACAACTAAAATATTATGTTGCCCCACTCCTCTATAACTATGTATCCCAAAGACAGCAAGCAAGGAAAGACTTCACAAAAAAATTCCCGTACAACTTCTAGATGAAGGCTCTTGTGGAAGAACACCTGAATTACCAAAGAAATGGCTTGAATGAGTCCTGCACCAAGTTCTTGGAAACCTGCAGCCTTCCTCAGCTTCCCTGATGGCTCTCTACCATGACTAAGAAGAGCACTCACTGGCAGTTTGATAGTGATATTTTACTGTAATATTTTACACCTTAAAGAAACCTATTTTAAAAATAGCTCTTCCTCCAAATCTAAAATTCTTCTTCCCTAAGATTAGCTGAAGGAAAACATACTAAACTCCAAAATGACTTTGCAGGAAATCACAAGTTCCACTGCTATTTATTTTCTTTGAGTGAAATCCTTTGAGGTAAGGGAAGACTTGGGGCTGGGGCTGGTGCACTGCAGTTGGTAAAGGCTTGTTATTTGTCAGTGTTATGTTCCCAAGGAAGGTTTCCACAACAATTTAGTCAACTGAAGATGAGGAAGTCCTTGTTACAAATTTAAATGTTGCAATCTGTAAGAATTTGTAAGACAAAGCGGGTAAAACATTTGTGTGCCCACCATGAAAAGTTATACCCTGGGAAATGGACCTCCAGCAACAAAAGGGAGCGATGGACTGTCTGATCCTTGCTTCACCCATTTATACAAAGCTGGCATGATACACCAGGTAAGACCTATAGGTATTTCTTAAAAAAACCCCCTCAATTAGAAATCTTATCAATCTTATGAGTTTTTTTTTAAAAAAAAGGATTAAAATGTCTGTTACTTTTATTTTACTCCTTCGTGTTCTCAAACTATAAAGGTTATTGTAGCACTGGACAATGTAAGGATGTAAGTGGTGTATTTAGGTCAGATACTGTCTTTGTAGTTGCTGTGTTAAATTTTGCAACCACTCCAAAATCCTGAGGCACTTAAACCTCCGCTTGGACTAGATGGCTTCCTTTCTGCCTGAATGTTAGTTACATGCTGTACTCCCTGTAGTAGTCATCTCTGATTTCCCCATCTTTCCTTCCACTCCTCTCGCATTTCATTTATCTTCCCAAGCTCCTAAGGTTTGCATCAATTGTACCCTGAATGTTTTCTGCTTTTCTTTTCCCCACACATGATGAATTTTAATGCTCAGTGGCCAAAATAATTCCCCCTTCCTACATATTTTAATATTTTGACTGTGTCTTTCCAGTGAGATGCTCCATTTACATTGGAAATGTTTCTCTGAGAATAGCAATGATGTTTTTGTTGATTTCTTCCCTGTTCTGCTGCAGTTTTGCCTGATAGAGAAGGTCTAGTTGTCAAAACAGCCTGTGATTCTCTGCTGCCCCATAATTATAATTTCCATGGTGGGAGACTGTATGGAGGGCAAAGAGAGATGAGACATTAAAAGTGGTACCAGCAAAAATTAATCTTTAGGTTGGTATTTCACCCTCATTTTTGCATTTGTGGAAATGTCTTTGGATGGTGAAAGAAGGTTGAAAATCAAGGCTTGCACATGCAGGGTATTATAATTGTAATTTTAAATGCTAATGTGTGTCAGCACATACCAGGCAGTTACTTCCTCTTCCAAGCACAAGGAAAAACTCTTATCTGGTAGGTTTGTAACATAAAGGCACTGACTTTTCAAGGAAAACCATTTCAAATATCTTTTTCGCCCAGCTTTAATATATGTCTAGTGTCATTTTCTTTTGAGGGCTGCCCGCAGCTGTCTGAGCAGGCAGAGCCATGGCTCAGTGAGCTTCAGCTGGCTCTGATCCTACCAGTGCTGAGATGGTGAAGAAAATACTACTATTTTCCTGCCCTAAAGCATAAGGCTGGATGCTGACATTTCCATTTTCCACTGTGGTCACCTAGAGTGTCTGGTGCTTGCACCTCTGTGTAGAGAGGCTGCGAGGCTATCTCTCCTTGCAGGAAATACCTGGGAAATTTGAAAGTCTTTCCTTGCTGGTGTTCTTGGAAAGCAGCTGGTGCCTCCTGGATGCTGCTGAAAGCGGAGTTGGAGTAGGATGACATGGTAGAGCACTGCTGGAACAGTGAACCTCCCTCTAGAGACTGTTATTTGGGTAACGTCCTTGGGGAAATTTCCTATTCACACCATGGGAAAACAGCAAGAATAGGACGTAGGTATGCTCCTCTCTGAAAAGATTTTTTATGAGGCTTCACCAGCTTCAGCAAACGTGATTTATTGCTGCTCAAATCCCTTTCTCCCTCTCAAAGGTTGGAGTAATACTCATGGAGCCGCTCCAGATGGTCAGCTGCCGAGCAGCTTCCATTTGCACATCCCAGCCTTAGGGATGGGATGCCAGCCTGTGGGAACAGCCATGAAACAGCTTCCTGCATGCAACAGATGTTACTTTTTACTCCAGGTTAATAAAATTACTTGGAAAAAACAGCTCCATAGGATTTGTTGTGCATTAGCGAGGACAAGAGTAGTCAGTGAACTTTGGATATTTACAGTCTATGGCTGGTATTAAGCTGTCTATAGCTGGGGATGAGGAGGAAAGTTGAGGGCTATAAAAATACTTAAAGTGAATTATTTTTTATCACAAAATATTTTCCCTTTTATTGCTTGACAAATATGCACCTCGCCTCTCATTTGAGAATGATTTGAATTTTGTGAGGCTGTTATTGTGTCATGAATATACAGATCTATCCAACACAGAACATTTTCAGTATAGACAAAGTATAAATCCTGAAAGTAACTGTTTTCTAAACTGTGGAATGCAAAAGGTAAGAGGAAATAAGAAGTGCTTATGCAGAAGATGAGCTCACTTCAAGAGCTGGAAGCAGATAGATGCTTCTCTGTCTACAGCATTGCACTTGGAGAAGGGGTGATGGATGGTACAGTTCACTTCGGCAGGCGATGCTAGTTGAAGCAGCTGGAGAAATGATGCCTTAAATACATGTGAATGTGTATGCCCACTGCAGCTCCTCACGTGCTCAAATTAAGTTCACCAGTAACTATCTGCAGAACTGCAAATAGTGATTCTACCTCGTCACAAGCAATTGAAGCTTAATAGAGCTTAGTTCCTCTTCTACCCAAGTTCTGCATTTGCCTTTGTAATAGATTCTGTTATAATTTATGGCAAATTTTCAGAGTGAATTGTTTCAAGCTCAGGTGCTGGTGGGTATGTGTTATCTTTTCTTTTTAGATAAAATCTAGTTGTAAAAATTCTGAACAGGAACCACTGTTGCTTAATGGATATTGTTCTCTATAATCTGTAATATCAATGCAAAATGATTGCGAGGTGGATATAAACACGGTCTGTCTGAACTGGTAATTTTGTTCATTCTTTATACTGCTGTTAAATGCTGAAAACATAAGTTACCACAGTAAATTGTCTTCAGTATAGTTATCAGATGTCAGATTTATGAGCACAAATACATAGAATGATGTTTTGAAAGGAACTATGCTATAAGTAGACTTTAATAGGAAATGTTTGTGATTACAGACTTGTGGTAAAGTTATGTATAAAAACTTACCTTGTAAATAACATTATATTAGTATTTTTTTTTTATTTGTCTCGTGTTGTGTTTATACTCTGAGATGTCTGACAGAGAGTCTACAGCAAATTTAATGTGGATTTCTTGCAGAGAAAAACATAACACAAACATCAAAGCTTTGTAGAAAACTTGCCTGGTTTTCAAGGTGGAACAGTTAGAAGAACACAGGAGTGCTGTTAGCACTTGATTAGTCTGCCAAGTCCTTAGCAGAAAAAGTGGGCATATTCAACTGTGAAATGAGATGGAACCTGGGCTGTAAAAAAAACACCTTCTGCCATGTAAGTAAGCAAAGAAGGTCAGAAGGTTTCTGTGTGGTGAGAATTGTGGGTTTGAAACTTGGACAAGAGCTGATGTTAAATGTGCATTGGAGACATTACCCTGCCCTGGGAGTAAAAAGAGATGCAAGAGCATTATATCTAGAGAGGTATGTGTTTTATAGCTAAAGTCTATTTAAATGGCAAATTTAACTTTCTAATGGAAAGAAATAAGCAAAAAGGTAAAATTCTCACTGTTACAGCCAGCCTTTTGTATAAAATTGTGCGTGAGCACATTCCAAGACTGGAGTTATTCTGTTTGGGAACATTATATCTATGAGTGTCACTATGTCCATGTCTCTTTTCAGCAGATAGGTGTTCCTTTCAAAGCTTTGTAAAGATAAATTGAGGTTGATGCTGGCTCATGCAAGAGGTCATTTTCAAGGACAGAAGTAGGAAAAACATACACAAAAAATTATTTCTTCTGAAAATGAGATACTGAATTTCTTGTCAGCTTGAGTGTAGTTATGAGTTGGTTCTCCGTAGATGAATTTGCTTCAGTTGCCCTTAATGATGTGAAGAGAGCAGAAATGAACCTGAAACTGCCCATAGCAAAATCTGTTAGAGAGTTGCTTAACCAGAATCTCTTTCACTCTGAGATAGATTATGCACTGGCTTTGATAAGCCTATTTCCAGATAAAAGACAACTTTAAAAGCACGCAGTGTGGAGATATGCAACTCTCAAATGGTGTAGTATGGCCTCAAATGTTGTTTAAACTTTCCTTTAGGGTTAAAGCTGGCATCTTTCAAGGCAAGGGCTTTTACCAAGCTGAAGTTACAGAGCTGTTATGAGAAGTTTGTTTGCAGCCTTCACTGGAAGGCTACCTATGACTTCATAATTAGTTTTGCATCAAGTTCTGCCCTGAATTGCATTGCTGAAATTCCTGTAACTTCATTAGGGTTGACTGGGTTTAACTAAGGCATTATTTGCCCTGGGATTACCTACAGTCAAAAAATTTGCTGAATGTTTGGGGTTCAGTAATTAAAGGTGTGTTTACAGGAAACAATACAGGCAGAACAGCAGAAGAACAACTGCAGCCACATGAAAGAGAGAAGAGGACTGTGAAGAAACTTCAGGGTTACCATCCTGCAGTGCTCCAGGAGCAGGTGAAGCAATTCTGAGTTTTCCAATAGTAAATGCTATGGTCAGGAGAGCAACTTGGAGTTGGCCTTTCACTTGCTAATAATGCTGGTCCCAAATTAATCCCCTGGAGAGCACAAGAAGATAATAGAATTATAGAATGGTTTGGGTTGGAAGGGAGCTTAAAGACCATCTAGTTCCAACCCCCTGCTACGTGCAGGGACACGTTCCACCAGCACAGGTTGCTCCAAGCCCCGTCCAGCCTGGCCTTGAACCCTGCCAGGGAGGGGGCAGCCACAGCTTCTCTGGGCAGCCTGTGCCAGGGCCTCAGCACCCTCACAGGGAAGAATTTCTTCTTTACATCTAATCTAAATCCACCCTCTTTCAGTCTAAAGCCAATACCCCTTGTCCTGTCACTACATGTCCTTGTAAAGAGTCCGTCCCCAGCTTTCATGTAGACCCCTTTAGGTACTGGGTGGCTGCTAATAAGGTCTCCCTGGAGCCTTTTCTTCTCCAGGCGGAACAACCCCAACTCTCAGCCTGTCCTCATAGGAGAGGTACTCCTGCCCCCCGATCATCTTTGTGATGCCCTCTGGACCCGCTTGAGCAGGTCCATGTCTTTCTTATGTAGGGAGCCCCAGAGCTGGACACAGCACTGCAGGTGGGGTCTCATGAGAGCAGAGTAGAGGAGGAGAATCCCCTCCCCTTGACCTGCTGGCCACACTGCTCTTGATGCAGCCCAGGAAGGATACAGCTGGTTTTCTGGGCTGCGAGTGCACATTGCTGGCTCACAGTCAGTTTTCCATCCACTAATACCCCCAACTCTGTCTCCACAGGGCTGCTCTCAATCCACTCATCACCCAGCCTGGATTTGTGTTTGGGATTGCCCTGACCCATGTGCAGGACCTTGCCCTTGCCCTTGTTGAACTCCATGAGGTTTGCACAGGCCCACCTCTCCAGCCTGTCCAGGTCCCTCCAGATGGCACATCCCTTCCCTCCAGCATGTCGACTGCACCACAGGGCTTGGTGTTGTTGGCAAACTGGCTGAGGGTGCCTCGATCCCACTGTCCATGTCACCAACAAAGATGTTAAACAGTGCTGGACCCAACATTGACCCATGAGGAGCAGCATTTGTCATTGATCTCCACTTGGACATCAAGCTCTTGACTGCAACTCTTTGAATGTGACCATCCAGCCAATTCCTTACCTGCTGAGTGCTCCATCTGTCAAATCCATGTCTCTCTGATTTAGAGATAAGGATGTCATGTGGGACAATGTCAATTGCTTTGTACAATTCCAGCTAGATGATGTCAGTTGCTCTTCCCTGTTAACTACCAGTGCTGTAAGCCCATTGTAGGCTGCCACCAAATTTGTCAGACACAGTTTGCCCTTCGTGAAGCCATGTTGGCTGTCACCAATCACCTCCCCATTTTCCATATGCCCTAGTGTAGTTTTCAGGAGGATCCGCTCCATGATCTTGTCAGGCACAGAGGTGAGACTGACTGGCCTGTAGTTCCTCAGGCGTTCTATTTTTCCCTTTTTAAAAATGGGGGTTATGTTTCTTCTTTGCCAGTCAGCAGGGACTTCAATGGAGTGCCACAACCTCTCAAATATGATGGGTTTGCCACTTCATCTGCCAGTTTCCTCAGGACCTGCAGATGCATCTCATCAGGTCCCGTGGACTTGTGCACCTTCAGGTTCTTTAGGTGGTCTCGAACCTGATCTTCTCCTACAGTGGGTGGTTCTTCCTTCACCTTCTGCATCTTGGATGGTGTGGCTGGAGCCCTTGCTGCTGAAGACTGAGGCAAAAAAGTAACTGAATACCTCAAGTCTTCTCTATATTCCACATAACCAAGTTTCCTATTTCCTACTGGAGAGGTCCCCTAGTCCTTAGATGTCCCCGCTTCTATTCCCCTAGGTGTTTTTGTACATTTTTCACTCACATTCACTAAGTCATCAAGGACTGTTGCTGTCCTCCCTGTTCTTCCAGCAGCTCTGCTGATATGACATGCTCCTGGAGTTAGCCCCCGCTGGCAGAGCTCTTGTCCCCCCTCCCTCCCTCCCTCCCTCC
>NW_020799100.1:13953598-14162311 GCF_003259725.1 Athene cunicularia | reverse complement strand
GGCCCGGGGCTCCCTTTCTGAGGGGGGTGCTGCCCTGAGGGCAGAGAGGAGGCAGCGCTGTTTGCAGCGGGGGGCTCCCGGCGTGCGGGAGGGTTCGGGGGTGTCCCGGTTGCGCTTGGGGGGGGTGTGGGGGGTGTAACCTCAGTGCAAGGGGAGAGCCAGCGTGTGGCCATGGAGGGAGACCCGGTTTGTGAGGGAGGAAAAGAGGGGGAGCCCTCTTTGCAGTCGGGACGAGGGGGAAGAAGGAGGGGTGCTCTGTGTGCAGGGGGAGAGCAAAAGTGTGCGGTGCCTCTGGGGGTGTCAGGTGGTTGGGGAGGAGGAGGTTAGCGAGGACAGGCACGGGGGTCTTGCGGGACGGGGATCCTGGGCAGGAATGGCAGGAACAAAGCAGGGCCTGACCCGGCTGGGGGTCACAGCTGGCGGCTTGCTCCGGGACGGGGCTGGTGTGCTTGCTGCCTTTCTGAAAAAGTGTCTTCAACTCTCCTTTTCCAGGCATTGTTTTGCAGTCATTGTATTCGTTTTTTTCCTTCCCCCGACCCTTTCTGCTCATCAGTGTTTATTGTTCCCTGGTCTTTAAATAGGCTGGATGAGGTCTGGGTGCAGGAAGGGGTTTTGGAGCTTAGTTCTGAGATGCAGCCATTAGAAATGGGGATGTACCTGTAGGTTGTAATTAACTTGACGGTTTCCTCTTATCCCTGTTCCTCCTGCATAAAATTTAGGCCAAGTTCTGTTTTACTAGGTGCTGTTGAGGACTTTTCGCCTCTGTATGAAAAGTGCGATATTAGCTTGAGAGCCCTTGGAGTCTTTGCTCGGGTCCTTTGCATAATTCAGGGTATACAAGGTGCACTTCTGTTTCGGTTTTGTACAGCAAAGGGCTTTTTACCTTGGATGTTCTGAGCGTTAATGAAACTGATGCTGACTTGGACCTGCTGTGGAGTCTGCAGCAGAAATATGTTCCTTACCCATTTAAATATGGCTCATACATTTGAATAGAATGCCACAGAGGAGTCTTCCTTATTCTTTCCCCAGTGAGCTACGCATAGAGATAATGCTAATGACGAACCTTCAGGGCACTCTCCCCACTTCTCTGATTTCATCGTAAAGCCTGTTCTACAATCCCGTTTAATACTAGAATACGCTGCATAGTGTCGATAGTAAAAAAAGTTTGCGTAGTAACTAGGATTAAATCCTATCCTGAATGCACTGTTATTCTGTGATTTTCAAAATTGAGCTTTTAAACGTTTTCTTCTGCTTCTGAAGTTCAAAAAATTGTAGTGAGCTGCCAGCACGAATTAACATGCTGCTCTGCTTCAAAGAAGCAAGACTGTTTCTAGTGAGCTTTGGCTTGACACCAGGTGTCAAAAATGAATTAAAGTGACTTTACCCCAGCCAGAATTTTTTACCTTATTTTAAAGAGTTTCTTCTCTTCTGTAAAAGATTGACTAAACTGGAAGTCATCTGAGGCTGTAGTTCAACTGTACCTAATCTGTGGCAGCAATAGTGGCTTGGGGACTTCTGCAACTTGTGGTATCACAGGTGCAACTTCTGGCGATGCCAGGCATGAAGCAGATCAGGTAACTTACCTAGCCAGAAAAAAAAAGGGTCATGCACAGACTCCCAGATCCAGTTTGCAGTGCAGTCCTGCAAATGATAGCAGGGCATGTCTGGGGAGATGATGAGCTCTGGGATCATCTTAAACAGCCTTTGAGGATTTGGCTCGCTCAAGGCAGGGCTGAGCGGGGTGAAGCAGAGAAGGGAGTATGTCCAGCTGATATCACTACAGAGGCAGTGTGTGAGATTGATGATGAATCCTTCATTAAGCTCTAAGGGGGCTCAGAGGGGAAGTGAAATACAGCTGCTGCAGAAAGGGCTCCTGTGCTGGCACATGAACTGGCTAGAAGCAGGGTGAGATTGAGTATACAAAGTAAAACCTTGCTTACCCCTCCCCTGAATTGTAGTAGTAACCTTAAATGTGTTTTTATTTTGTTTTGCAACAAGCTGAGAGAAATGTTGAAATTTAAAAATCAACAAACTATCTTAAGTTGAGTGTATCTTGGTGTAGCATGCTACTTGTATATTTCTTTGACTGTGGCGATCAAGGCCAGGATGTCTGGATTTAAAGGCTTAACCTCCAGTGTCTGAATTAAAAGTTCTAATAATGTTACCTCAGGGGCTATACGTTCTATTAGAAAGGGGCAATTCGGTCCCAATACAAAGAAACATCTTGGTAGAGACTCCAAATTAATTTGTAATGTGTTCTGCTAGGAGTGTTTCTTCTGACACTACTATATCACCTCCACAAACACCACAAGTAAAGCTGTCAAAAATGCTCTGCTGTTTCGTGGTTGTTATCATGCTGAAGTAGCTGTGAGGCTTAGCACATGTCTTTTTTTTTTTTTTTTTTTTTTAAAAACTTTCTGAGAAACTACACTATGGAAAAAATGGAACAATAATGAAGCATTTGTTGTAGGAGCTAGCAGCCTCAGAGTATTCTGTGTTCGGCTGTTTCACTGTATCAATAGTAAAACTTCGCTAATGACTCAATAGCTGATGAAAGCTGACTTCGATGGCCTTGGGCTAGGTTCACAGGGATGGATAGATGCCTTTATCACAGATCTGGCATTGTGTATATGGATGTCAGTGTGAGTGGGAGGTAAAAGCTTAAATAAATGGGGCAACATATGTTCTGCTTTCCTTTCAAGGTTCTCTGCTTTGAGCTTTTTTAAATTCTCACAGCTGTATTGCATTGTCAGAGTACTGGATGGAAACATTTTTATGGTTTTCTTTTTAACTGTTTGTGATGCAACAGGTTTCTTAAAATTGAGAGGTTAGAGCTTTATGGATAAATTAAAAATGCTAGTGTAGAAGAAACTTTTCTTAGTGTATTTGCTATCCCTAGGCAAAGTGTCTTTGCTTAATTACTTCCTAGTTTTTCAGTGTTAGATAGTAGTCCCTGGAAGAAAAGGCACACTTTCAGTAGTAATTTAGGGCAATTGGTAAATTTGCTGGTTTAATCTGAATTATTTTCATAGAAATTTGTCTCTAAGGTGTTCACACAGTAGTAAGCGTTTTGGGGTGAAAGCACAACTCTGCTATATAGTGCAGATAGCCCGTGTCATGTGTCAGAAAGATCCAGCAAGGGAATCAAGCTGTAAGAGCCTTGAGATGAGAGATACAGGGAATTGAAATGTGTGACTTGGTGTTCGTGACATGAGTGTTTCGGAAGTGGATTTCTTGAAGATATCTTTAGGATTATGAGGTAAGATGGGATCTGTTTGAACCCAAGAGGAGCTTGCAAGCTGGGACAGAATTGAAGTCTGATTCCTTTAATTGGCCTGTGTGTTTCAGAAGACTAACACTAAAAAATTCAAAAATTTTCCACGTTCAGTGTCCTGTAGTGAATTTGATGTCTTCCATGCCTTTTTTGAGAAGCTGTTTTCAGGTGAATCAGGTGTAATCATTTTTTGAAGAATACACCAGCTACTGATTTATGTTGTCAATGTTTTTGCTTTCGACTTGGTGTGGGAAATACATCGTTTTGCTTCCTTTTGTGGAAACAGTGCTTTGTTGTAAATAATAATGACACTGGTCATATGATTTCTTGGGGCTTTTGTTTTAATGTCTTTGTGACTGATGCAGCTGCTTGGTGGTGAAATGTGTGAGACTTGTTTGGCAATGCCAACAGACTCTCCATTTTTAAAGCAATTCTGCTTGGTTTCTTTAGTACAAAATATTTATAATATGAGAGCTTATGTACAGGTGAAAGTAGAAATGAAAATAGATTGTGAACAGAAGTTTTGCTTTCAAAGAAGTTCTCAGAGCTTTTGCCCTGACTTGCAGTTGCTTAAATTTCGGGAAAAAAACTTAAAACCTTTTTCCGTTTCCATATTAAAGAGCATCATTCTTACCAGGTGCTCCATGTCTACTTGAACTATCAGGTTATGTGTTCTGCTGTTCCTTTCTGAGGGACCCTGCTCTGGCGGAGTACCCAGGCAAGGTGCACATGGAAGGCTATCGACAGGGCAAAACTGCTGACCCGGTTTTGTGCATGTGTGGATGGGACCAGCAGCGGAACTGAGTGTCGGTAGTCAAAGTAGGAGGACTATTTATGCATGATGTCAGACACCTTCCTTTGGCTCCTGCCTACTGATATATGTACTTGTTTGTCCTGCTTCTCAGAAGTCTCTTCATTTGCCCTAAGGTGGGAAGTATAAGCTGCTTTAGGATGGAGGTCCTGTCCAGGCTGTTCCACCTTGCTAGTAAAAAAACAGTCGGTGCAAAGCGTGTGGGAATGTGTTGCACAGGCTTCCTGGTTAAAACCAGGAATGGAATGATTTTAGTGCCTGTCCTAACTTTGAGGACTTATCAGTAAATGTTTGAACAGATATTGCAGTGCTCAGCATCTCGATGTGTTAGTCTTGTTATGAATGAAAATTTCCAGCTTTGCAGGGAAGTGAGGGAAGAACTTTGTTCCTTGATTCTTGGTGAGAAAAATAAACTGAAAGGGTAGTTTTATCAGTCTGTATCATTCAGAAATTGCAGACCAGCTTTTAGCAATATGACAAATGAAAAGTGACGCGTTGTAATCGAGCTTGATTACACATCCATCTGGTCAAGTGCAAACTGTTCTTATGAGGAAGGTGAGATTCCATGTCACAAAAAAATAATAAAGCAGAATGAGATGTACAAGTGATAATGATTAAATATTAGGGAATTGTGTAGGTTGGAGAAAGCAAGGATAAACATGTGAATTTCAACCAGTTCCTTTTTCCTGATTATTTTTTGGGACTTCCATGTGAGTGGTCTGTTCTAAGTGTCAAGTTGAATGTGTTCCATGCACATTTAATTTAGCATCGTGGGAACTTCGATTCTTTTGAATAACTGACCTTATCAGATAATGCTAATGTGAATTAACCATCAGTAGGTGAAGATGATGATCTGAAATATCCAGCAGCTTTTAGCTGTACTGGCACAAACCCCAGCTCTCTAAAGTTGAAGCTCTGCTTGTGTTATATACATTGTTGTAGAACGTTTTCTATGTATTTAGATAATTCTGTAAGAAATGCAAAACATTTCTCTTTAAATTTAAACTTATTCATAAACCTATTATGGATTGAACATTAACCAGAAGATTTGCACTTGGAGGACAAGATCTGATGCTAGAGGCTTTGGAGGCAGTTTGATGCTGCAGGTACCTCATCTGATGCATCTCTGGGTGGTCCTGCCTTGTGCCCTGATTTCCTGCTGCAGCTCCCTTGGCAGAGCCAACGCTTGTGTTGCTACTTTCATGCTGCTTATCTCATGGGAAACTAACCCACTCAGTAATGTTTTTATCAGTTTGCAAACTCACCCTGTGGCTACACCTTGCTATTGCTCTCACAGGTGGAGACAGGAATGATGTGGCTGGAGGTGAGTGGAGGGAAAGCAGGACTGCTTCTCCCAGCAGATGCCGGGAATGTAGCATCAAACTCAACACTGCAGGATCGGGGCACTGCTCTCACTTGAGATTAGTCACGTTTCCAGATGCCTTTAAAGATGTGTTCTTGGGACTGTTGTTGTTCTACTAGCTTTCCACCTGTGTAGGAGCTGAATGATCCATGTAAGTTCATGCTTTCAGTAAAATCTTTACATGAAAACATGAATTCTGCACTACAGTAAGGTAGGGGGAAATCTTTTGTCTCAGCTCTGGAGGAATCAAAGCACCGGTGTACATCCTGGTCACAGATGTTATTTGGCTTTTGGAGGAAGTCAAGAGGGAGAAGTGGGCTGCTCTTCTGCCATGTCAACTTTGGTTTCTCAGTGCCTGACTCTCAAGTAGCTTCAGTGTTACGAAACAGTCATGGTTCTGGGCAAGTTTATGGCCGCCCACAGATTTTGAATAGAACAGAGGAAGTGAGTAGCACATCTGTTATTTAAAGAAAGCCATGAGTGGCACTAGAATCCTACAGACGTTGGCATGTATTCTGTATATATGTATTTTTTTAGAAGCTGATTATCCACCACAGGGGCCAGAGTCATAGAAGACTTGTATTAATAGTTTATCCCCCCCACCCTCCCTCCCTGATCATCCTTCTGCTCACTGCTAGCGGGTAACTTTAAGTATCAGCAACTAAAGTTACAAAATACGTATGTGGTTGTATTGCTGTCACTTAACAGCTATATTTTATTGCCTGTTTATGTTGGAAGCTTTTAACAGGAACAGAATGTAACCAGTTTTGTTCTATTTAATGTTGAATTTGTAATTTAGCAGTGATGTTGTTATATCTAGAAATTTAAGCTGGGCTCTTGTGTTGGCTTTTCTAAGCTTATTTTTATACAGTGGAATTCAAGTATTTCCATCAGGGTATATGCCCTGTGAGAGATATAAACTAAAGCCTTCACAAGCTTATACCTTCAAATTGGAAATCATGAATTAAACACTTGAGCTACAAAAGAATCAAAGAATCAATCTAGATAATTTGGTAATGTTGAATCTGAATTAACTAGATTGCTCGAGTTGCCTTACACTGAGTTGCTCCCTCAGTGGCTATGCAAATCAGACGAGTCTCTTGTGGCTGCTTACATTTGTCACGGAGGAGTAACGGTAAATGCATAAGCATTCGCTCTCTGTTCTTCATTAGACTTGGGCAGTATAAAACACTGACATCTTTAATGGTAGAAGGGCTAATGTGGGGAGTTTTGTAATCCAAGTGAGACTTGGTACTATACCTGAGTGAAAATTTTGTCCTTAATGTCCAAACAGGGAGTTTTGTTACTTAAAGGAGAGCAGTAATGGAATGATTATGTTATTGGCCATCTTGGAGTTGATGGAAGTGTCAGTAACGCAACTAGCTGCCTTAGTGATGGTGGTGGTATCACTTGCTATGAGACAGCCTGGCCCATGTCTTTGCAAATTGGCTAATCTTTTTCGGGAATGGCTTAGTAGTTTATCTTAATGTAACGCTGAATATATGGCAGACTTTGTAGTGGAGCTCTAAATGGGCCATGATACAACTCCCCTAGCATCTTCTTTTAACCAGAGACCTAGAGATTGTTTGTGTTTAGATCTTTTTTCCCTACCATAATTCCTTAATTTTATTTTTTTCTTTATTAATGAAATGGTCTTGCTGATCTATATACCTGATGGCATGGACTTATAGAGAGTTTGCTATTTTTAGCTGGTATTAAATTTTAGAATTTCATACTTAACTCCCTTTTTAAAAGAAAATTTTAATCATTAGTAAGAAAGTATACTGTATAGCCTTTAATGAGTGCATCTAACTTATGTTAATACTATCCTATCTAGTCTATTAAATTTTTTCCCCTCTAAAATTGATGGTATTATTTAAGAGCCACAGTAATGGACCAAGATCTTGGTGTGGTAGTGCTTCGCATGCACAGACCAACTAGGCGGTTTCTGTTCCCAAAACTTGTTACACTGCTGTACTCTTTCACCTGTTATTTTCATGGGATTTTGGTGTGGTGGGTGGGGTGAGTACAGCAGAATAACAAAACATGGTAGGCAACGTCTTAGCATGCATGTAGTCTAACTTTAGCTTTTTTAACATTTAGCATTTTAGCATTTTTTGCTTTCAAAACTTGTAGCCCTGAGTCAACTTGATAGATTTTACCAGCATCTCTTGGCTTTGTTCAAGGGCAGAGACTTGCATGCAGTGTTACTGTCAGTGCTCACCTGGCTGACTCGGCTTGTGGAGCTCTGAGTTGTATCTTCACTGAAAGCTAGGGGAACTTACTTCCCTGGAAAGGGCTGAAAAAATAAAAGCAAAACTTGCCCTCACACTTGGGTGATAAGGGTGATAGGGTGCCAAGAGCCCTAGTTTCTTTTGGGATGCCAACAGGGGTTTCTTGTCCGGATTTGCTTTTGGCCATCATTCCTGGCTTGTAGAAAGACTAAGTATTTCAGTGAAGGGGCTGTAAACCTGTACCTCTGACAGCTGAGACAATTATGTGAGCTCTTCTGCAGAGTGCCAGCCAAAATAAGCTGGGGTGGTTTAAACAGCCTAAATAATCGCTTTGTATCAGTTGATCCTGAGTAAATAGGTTAGAAAATACTTAAGAGCAGCTCACTTGGTAGCCTTCTGGCAGAGAGCAGGGACAAGCAGCTGAGGGTGCTGAGTTCTTCCACAGCACAGCTGTATCTAGAGGAGATCCAAACCCAGGGCAGAGGTTCACAAGCTAAAAGGCTGCTTGACAGGCAGAAATGCAGCTTCTCCCCTGCAAGTAATCCCGCGATTACAAGTGAAGTTGGAGAGTTCCAGTTTGTTGTCCTTATAGGGAAGAATTGTGTTTTCTGGTTAGGCCACAGTGATCTGCTGGTGTGGAGTGAAAGAAGTAGTCGTTAAATTTAGAAATGGTTTATGGGGATGCAGGGGCTGGCTGTAGTGCTGTCCCTGTTCTGCCACTGCTGCCAGACTGGTGGGTGCTGTGGGATGTGGTGTGGGGCTGCTCTGCAGTAGGGTCCTGTCTTTGCCATGAACATACAGAAAAGTCCAACCTGTGGTTTTAACCAGCTCTCATTACTAGTTCAGATTGTTTATTCATTAATAAAATTAATAGTAGGAGGGAGTTGGGCTGGAAATGCGAATGTGCAAGAGAAGAGGTTGCGTGGCAACACTTTACAGTCCCAAACACGGAGTCAAGAATAAATAATGGTGGAAAAAGAAAATGGAGGAGGAAAAAATGAGTGGGTTGGAGGAAAAACACTATCTTTGTATTGACTTTATTGTTTCATTGCCATCCCAGATGTGTCTAACAAGTCTGACATTGTTTGAGGTTTTCGTTACTGAGAGCCTTTCATGAAGCTCTCTGCTGTAATGCTTGTGTGTCACTGAAGTAGCCTGACACGGCTTTGCAGAGATGCAGGTTATGCAAAATGCTCTGATAGGGGATGCTGGGAAGCCCGGATCCAGTTTTAGAGTGCTTCTTGCCCCCACAAACTACTTTCTAACTTACTGTTTTCTGGCTTTCTTCACCAAAATGTCTTAAGAGGCTTCCTGATGTCTGTGTCATCCCTCACACATTAATATTATTGTAATTCTGGAACATGAGTCTTGCTGATGGCTGGCATACATAGATATGCATCTGTAAAAAGCAAGATATTTTGACCCATTTTAAGGAGGAATATCAAAAGAAGTCAAGCTTCATGAAATAAGATTGCAATAACCTCTATAATTTTCAGGTAACTCCTTTGTTTTGATTAAGAAGTTTGAATGTCTCATAGTGTTTAATTTCTTATATGTTACTATTGGTTAACTTGTGGTTTGCTATGTGATTTTGTTGCTAGTATTGTTTCATTGTTTTAACTGGATGAATAACTTCAGGTCGGTAAGGGCTTGTAATTGAAAAAAAGTATTCCTTCACTGAATTGTAGAAGTGACCCTCACTTATTGGTGCTAACTGAATGTGAGAATACAAGTTGCCAAGTGTAATGTTTAATTTTTTTTCTTTCCTGAGAGGAAATGCAGAGGAAGCAAAAGCTGGCAGTGTTGTTGCTGACGTTTCCTTACTCCGTTTTACGCTAGGATGAATTAAAAAAAAAATGACTGCCAATGATAATACTGCTAATTGCTCTTTGCATTTTTGGGGAACTTGCTGCTTTTTTCCTTTTCAGTTGGACATGCTATCTTTGCAGGATTAAAAAGAAAAGCAGTGTCTCCAACTCCTGCTCTTCAGTTGTTCATTTTGGCCAGTGAAGTGACTTCCAAATGGCTATGAAACTTTTTGCTGCAATTTTGTGGTATTTCAACCCCATTATGACTGGTGTTCTTTTTGCCAGCCCAGCCAGATAATTTCCTAATGTGATAGTAAGTGTGGGGTGAATTTATGAAAAGCATGCTCGACTTAGTATCATGATGCAAGGTGTTACTTATGACTTCTGTCCCTCCTGTGACTTGTATGCATTTAGTGATTTATATAAAATGGTGACTCTGCTGCTGAGATAGAGAGGCTGTCTGACTAGTTTAAAAGCAAAAATTAACTCTGGCTCTTTTTCTTCCACACTATTGTTGAAATTGATTTTTATTTGAAGCTGCAGTCTTGCAGTGTGAAATACTCTGTATACATTGAAAAAGACTAGGATGCCGCAGATTTGTAGTGAGCGATGTGAACTTTCGCTCCAGGCAAGAAGTGGGACTATCCAATTTTCCACTCACAGTGGAGATAGAGCTAAAAGATCTGCAGAAGCCAATAGTTAACTCTGTTGGAGATGCTGTACCCTTCAGTTTTAAAAATAACATCTACAGTGAATAATAGTGTGCAAACGTGTATGACAATTTTTTTTCTCTTCCTGAACCTTGTTCTAGATGTCAAAATTAACCTGGACTACTTGGGAATGGCGAAACATAGCCCTGGGATCCTGCCATGAACAGTAAGAAAGTTGAGATGCTTCGTGTATGCAAATAATTATTTTTTTAACGGCTAAACCCCAGTGAAACTGTTCCTGTTCAATTAACATAACTAGGCAACACACTGTGTAGTTCAGTATGGATGTGCTGCCAGCTTTTCGTGCAGTTAAAGAGACAGTACAGTAAGTCAGAGGGGTGGCTCAGTAGGGAAGCACTTTGGGAAACGGCTCTGGGGAAGTCTGCAGCCAGTATGACACTGGAGGTGGGAAGGCTACTGGGGTGGTGCGTTATGAAATTATTGAGGTGGTGGCTGAAGGATGCTTTCCTGCAATGTGAAATTATACTGTGAGACTCCATTGTTATCTAGTGTGTAATTATATCGAGACTATTGTCACAGGGTATCTTAAGCACAAATTATTTTGAAATGTGGTTAGACAAATTAGTGGAAGGAGAAAAAAAAGTGAATTGCAGAGTGGTAAAGACTATGTTCTGAATGCAGTTTGTGGGAAGGCACTAAAACGCTGGCTGAGGAACGCTGCTGGAGTGCAGTGTCGTGTTACTGGCATCACTCCTGAATTGACTGCTGTTAGACAGGTATCTGGGCTAAATAGGTCTTCAGTCTGACCTTTCATATCTGGCTCGTGTGTCGTGTTTTCCTTATATGAAACTTAGCATTTAATAGATGTTGATTAAATGGTTTATGCATCCGAGAAAGCAGGCACCTTTAAAGATACTCTTGTGCTGATCAAACTACTCAGATATTTTTGTGGTGTTGGTAGCCTGAAACTTTCTAATTTGAAGGATACATAAATATTTGTGTATGTACATGCTCTGTATTCTTTACATAGCTTTTTCCAGATGTTGCAGTAGACATCCTTAAATTGATGCATTGAAAATTATTCTGATGAATTTTCCTAGTACAAAATAGATGACATATGAGAGACTGTGTGGGTGAGTAGCATGCTTGTAAATTGTAAATTTTCAGCAGACGCTATTGATGCTATTTGTCAGCCTTCACTGGGACAGAAATTAGAAGGCTTTTGTATTGTTAAATATCATGATTTGGATATAGTCAATTGGAAATGAACGGCTCTTGGAAACTCTTGTATCTAAATTCTTCACAGCAGTTTAAATGTTTAACATGCAAATATTCAAATGAAAAATATTTCATTTTCTTTTGTAGAACTCTGACCATGTCACGTTTAATTCTTCCATGGGAGCAGTGTTTTACCTAGGGCTTTCAAAAGCTGGTTGATATGCTTGAAATGTTAGGCACTGTTTATATCTTGAAAATCTTAGAACTCTCCTTTGAAGGAAATACTGTAATTATTAAATTGTTGTGGACAAATTATGTAGTAGCCTTAGGTCATTTATTAGAACAATTGATAAAGACACAGGAAGCTGTTTAGTTCTTTGTAAAAAACAGTGTATGTAACACAAGGAGATACTGTTAAGACTGATTGCTTTCAGCTTAGCTGAAAGAGATGAATGTATGTATATATTTGTAGATTATGAAATAATTTTGACATTTTAGCAGAATGCAGCTAAAGCTTCAGCTTACTTTTTCTGATCATGGATAGACTGAGCCAACAATTTAAGCTGTGCTGCTTGGAAGTAAAGTTTTCATTCATTTTAAACTGTGCTATTTAACAAGCTTCTCTGTTTGAAAGGTAAGGCAGGAAACTTTTCTGTTCACAGGTTTGCTCTGACAAAACCTTATGATTTTTTGTGGAGTTGAGAGCAAATGTATGTAATATCAAAATGCACGAACAGTGTAGTTAAGAGGAATTTTAAGGATGGAAATGATTCTTGATGCAAGTTGGGACATCTAGAATGACCTTGGGTTTTTTGTTCTGTGCTAAACAGTTATCTAAAAGTTGTGTGGCTTCTCTAGCTCTTCTTTTGAGGTGATTATTGGAGCCAAAAGAGCTGGACTGTTGTACTGGTGTTCAAGGTCCTTGTGTTTGGGAGGTTCTTAATGTCCATTTCTAGGACAAGTAGCATTAGAAATCCAAATCTCATCTTGACTATTAATCCTACAGTGTTAGAAAATGTCCACATGCTACTAAGTAATAAGCTAAATTACCAACATGTGAAACTCATCTTATTCAACTCATGTCATTTGTTTGGCTTATGATAAGCTGCTGAGTGGTGTGTGCTATGTTGTGCTCTGGCTAGCCTTATGACCTAGTGTTCCCTCAATTATCAGTTCAGTGGTTGTGTCTTTTTAAGGTATGCTCAAAATAGCTGTTAGAAAACAAAGGAAAACTAATGCCTTTAAGTTGATCTGCAATCTGGTCTTCCTTAGATTCCACCTTCACCCATTAACAGCACTCCAAAATTAGTAAACTTGCCGATAGTGATTGGTGTTTGAAATCATGCTGACTAACTTGATACAGAAGCATTGTTCCCAGGCCTTTATTTACATATGTAGATGTTGGTTTTTTTTTTTCCCTGTTTAGATGAAGCCTGGTAAAGGATGTGGCTGACAAAAGTAACAGCAGGTGTGAAGGCTCAGAGTTTAGTGGAAAGTGGTTCCAAGGTGGCTTGTCACATGGATGCTTGAATGGTGGCTTAAGAAATACCAGAGGTTTATTTTCTCAGTGAAGGAGGTGGCTCTGATCCTGTGGGGTGTGATATAGGAGAGGGATACCTAAAGATTTTATAGCAGGAAACGGGGAAGTAGGCTTTAGTGTTGTGGGCTTTTTTTGCTATTATGGTCAGATAATAAAGGCTGTCTGTCCAAAAGTCACTTTTGA
The DNA here is from genome assembly GCF_003259725.1 of Athene cunicularia. NCBI lineage: Eukaryota > Metazoa > Chordata > Aves > Strigiformes > Strigidae > Athene > Athene cunicularia. Next base: position 14,149,209 of record NW_020799100.1, on the reverse strand, counting down.
AGGCTGGAACATTTCAGTCTACTGAACTGTGCATTATATTACTGGGAAGCTCCACAGGATTTTACCTCCTATTGTTATCCCTTGTTTTCAGTGTGATGTGAACTGGCCTTTTCATTAACCTTTCTAGAGCAGTATTTAGTTGATGCCTCTAAATCTGTGACATACACTCCCCACAATGGAGCTCCTGACAAATGAAAGCAATCCATGTAGGGTAAGAGTTGTAATTCTGTACTTTCAGAGCTCTTGAGAGATAGTGATTAAAAACCTTCCTCCAGTCGTAACCACAGAGGCAGAAGCGCACATTGACTTTAACAGAGGAGTGGCTTGGAAGATGCTTGTAGTCTGACACGGACAAACAGGAGTGTGGGCATCGTCATCTGTGGGGACCTGCTCTGGATTGTGGGTGTGGGGATAGCATAGGAAGGCAACAGCATTTTAAGCAGCTGCCACTGCCAGACCATCTGGGTCCTGTGCACAGCTCTGAAGGATGCTTGGAGCTGCAGCTGTGGATGAAGAAGAGGTAGTGCAGATGTTTGGGCCAAGGGCAGAGGAGACAGAGCAGCTGGGGCTGCCGATGTGAAGCCAGGAGGGTTACTAACCTGTCAGGTCTGCATGGCTATGCTAGGGAGCTGGCTTGTCATACCTGTGCTTTCCTGTGTTTTGGAACACTGGTCCCTGCAGCCTCCTTGTCCTCTCCCTGTGCTGGCACCTTAAACTCACTGTCACTGCAGTGTGTTTTCTGCAGCCTCCACCTTATCCACTTCTCCTTTGGTCTCAGGCTGGGATCGCTATGTGTGGAAGCTGGTCTTGTTAGGGTTCAACCTAGTGGGAGAAAAGTTTGTTCTTTTCTGGGAGTTGGATTGCTGAAGCTGCTGATTTTGAGAGCATAACACAGGGGCATCCAATATGGCATAGCATCTTCCAGTTGCCTATGGTGCCACTTTAAACTGCAGGTGTTTTACTTGGATGTGATTTATTAATGGTTTGATCTTCTTGAGAACTGTTTTCTCTTGCTATATGATTGAAATACTATACTGAGAAGCTTCATTTTTATATGTGAAATTTTACTGAAGACTTCTAAGCTTGTGTGAACATGCTGAAGCTTGGTTTATTTTGTGTACTTAAAGCAGGTTGAATAAAATTTTCATTTAACGTTTTTAAGGTACATTTACAAAGGACATTATGTAATTGCAGTTAATGAGCATGGTAGCATTGTTTTTGGTGGGTAAAACTTCTTTACTTAATACAATTACTAAATTTCCGTTAGGATAAGATCTGTTCTGCTACCTGGAGTTGTATTTCAACAGTTTATTTGCTTCCTTTATGACACTAGGTTTCTCAAAATGCAGTATCTCACCTGACTGAAGCAAATTGGTAGCTTTGTATCTTCTGTAGTCTAAGATACAGGGTTTCTTTTGTGCAGGGACTTGATCTTTATTGAAAATGTTTACTTATATAATACTAGTTTGTAGGTGGAAAATATTAATGATTCTACTTGTTAATTATTGATTATCAGGTGATATTTGATATGTGTTAATGCTCTCAGGTAATGCAACACGGGTGCCTGTTATAAAAGCTGGGAAGCTATGCTAATGTCTAGAAACACGTACAAAGTTCACACTGAAAACTGCCTACATCAAGCTATTCTACATCTTACTTTTAAGATAGGAACTAATTTTTAGGCATATATTTCTCTGTATTTGGAGAGAGATTCTCTTATTATTCTTATTTAGACGTTAAAGCAGCTCTTTGAAGAGTACAGTTCAATGTCAGATTTAATCAGCTGCTGCTAAAAGGAACAATGCTGCTTCCTTCTTCTCTTTGCACGGTTGCTCAGTGGGTGCCAGGGACTGCTCAGTGGGTGCCAGGGACGTGCGGCTGCCACCAGGTGAGTGGGATCACCTTGCTTGTCTGATGAGAGGCAGTGGTAGCTGTGCTGGGTGCTGCTTGCCCTCCAACAACCATTTTCTGTTGAATTGTGCAGCTGGTTGGTTTGTTAGGTAGGCAAGTAGTAGTTAGGTTGAACTAAGTGTAATGTGGAACTGTATCCTTCATTAATGTTCTCAGTCTAGAATTTAGCCTCTTGATCCCTGTGGATTTAGTCATCAGTCTGTTTTTCAGCACTTCTGTTTTGTTATGATTTTAATTTTCATTGGCTACTGTGCTGGAGAAAGGACTGCATTAATGTTGTAGGTCAGGCTAAATCACAGCATCATCTGGCTTTGTGATTTCTGAGCATCATTTGAAAACAAATTGCTTCCTGTAGGAACGGTGTGTTTGCTGAGGTCTGTCATCTGATCTGATGAGTGTATTTTTCATGTTCACTGCACGCTCATATGTTCGCCACAGAGGATGAGTGGGCTTGTTCATTTAATGGCTTCCTAGACTGTGCACCACACACTTTATTGTCTTTGACATGTCATGTGTCACTTACTTGCTGTTGTTCCTGAAGACCTGACTGTAACTGATACAAATAACGTACATAAGCCATGTGCATAGTCTGTCAACTCGGAAAAATCTGGAGTGTTCTGATAAAAGATGAAATACGGGTATAAAAACAAACAAGTTACTGTCACAGGGTATCCGCTAAGTGAGTTGTGTGCACTGGCATATGACCAACACATGTAATGTTTCTATTTATTTTATGGAGTTGGAATTAGAAATAGTTTAATTTCTCTGATATGCTAATCAATTTTACATGAGTCTGAACCACGCCCCTTTTAAATTGTCTTCCTAAATTCATCCTGAAGGTTGTTAAAACAAATATAATAGGTTGTAAAGGAAATGAATCGTTATTCATAAATATATGTACTTGCTTTTGCGTATCTGCAATAACGACTGCAAAATATAACAGCAGCAACAAGAGCAACTGCCACAAAGCAGAGATCTGGGAAACTTGCACACCAGTGAGAAATTCAGCTGCCAGGGGGAGACAAGTTAGTGCTGGTGATGAGATTTGTCCTTTCTGTGGATGTAGTTAGTAGCTGCAGAGTCGTAAGTGGTGGTGTGAATTTCTCATATTTGTGTGTTGAGCATGTAAAGTGAGAATGGAAAAGTTATAGCAGCTCTGTTGTTACAGTTGGAAGTTAACTAAAACTCTGAGTATGAAAAAATTTTATTTTTAACATGGAATTTGAACTATCTGAATTTCTGTGGTATTGAGATTTGATAAGTATTCCTCATACACTTACTGAGTTTTGTAGTTTATTGGAAGAAAATCCATCAGTTGTTTTAGAACTTGTGTTCATCAGCTCGCCCATCCTTTACTATTTGTATTTATAACCTTTAGTTTTCTCCTGTTTACAGGAAAAAAAAATACCTGTAGCATTTCTCATGATTCTTTACTGCAAGCCAGCCATGCAGCTCCTCAGAGGTAGTTTCTTTTGTTCCATCAGCAGTGGTTTAAAAAAAAAAAAAAGTCTCAAATTTAATAAAAAGAAAAATTCAGCTTTCACCTTGCAGTATAATTGGCTCAGCTTCCTTTCGGAAGCAGAGTAATGTGAGCGGATAACATAAGCTGTTTTGCTAAAACCCTGTCCCAGAGAAACCTGCAGGGAGGAGTTATACAGATAGAAGGGATTTAATTTTTGAAGTCACTCTAATAGCTTTTTATTTGAAGCCAGGCAGCAAGGTTAAAGTTATTAAAAGTAGTACTGACTGTATGTAAACAGTTTGGCCAGTCTAATGTGTTAAACAGTCTCTGGGAGAAGTTAAAACTGATCTTTTCAGGAATTCAGGTCTAGTTTAGTCAGGAACAGCAAAAATTTACTGTATGCTACTAATGCTTTTTTCTTCAAAAACTTTAAGAAACTTGTGGCTAGGTTGACCTTGAGTGACGTGTTTAGGGAAATTATGTAAAATGGAAGAATTAAAAAAAAAAAGTATTTTTATTTGTAGTCAGTAATTGAAAGGTTTTTCTTCCCAATTTTTAAGTAAGCTGTAGTGAACAGTATAGTTGATACATACAGATAAGCAACCCTATTAAAGACCACATCAAAGGAATGTGGTTTTGACCTCAGTGAGCAGGTGTATGGAAAGAAGATGCTTAACTAGATATGCAAACCCATCTGTAGTGTATGCTTGCCCAAGAGGAGGCCAACTTCATTTATTTCTTAGCATTAATTTAATCCCAACCTTAGGGTTTTGTGAAGTTAAGGACCACCCGTCTTTTGATCCCTTCATACTGTTATGTAGTGTATTTGCCTCATCAGAGGAGCTTGTGGAATGTCCACAGGATGATAAAACAAGGAATGAGGTTGTAGTATCCATCCTAATTACATTAATCACACTGCTCATCACGTAGGACTTTGCAAATAACTATTTCTGAGTATGATGGTAGGAAAGCAGTTCACATGTATGTGTACTCTTTGAACATGTTTTATGATGGACAACAGATAAAACATATTCTATTTACTCAGCAGACTTCTTTAAGAGAGGAGAACCTGAAGTTTACCTGAAACAAGAGGATGTCCCCAAGGTGCAGCAACACCAGGAGTTAAGAACCACCTTATTCTACCGGCTGCTCTAGCATCAGTGGAAGGGAGGGGGCAAGCTAGATGCTGTTAAGCAGTTCTGTTTGCTGCTTCCATTATGACATATTTGAAGTATTGCAAAGCACACACCGAACTTAAAATTCATGCTTGCAAATACTATGTGATTTCCTTCCACTAAATGTCTAAATCTGCTTTAACAAAATAAAATTTGAGACAGGCTCCTAAATTAGCATTGCTTGTAACTTGCTCTCTGAAGTCAGAATTGTATTTGTAGTGGTGCAATTAAAGAGGAGAGGATAATTTGCAGAAGTTTGTTTTCTGTTTTTATATATAACTGACCTGGTATTTCAAATCTGTTACAGATTTACTGTTTTGTGACCATATCTAAAAATACTAATTTAGTTTTGTATGTTAAAAGTATTAAAAATAGGAATTTCTACTTTGGGCTGTAAATTAATAGTAAACTGCTTTAAAGTAATATTTAATTCATACAGCTACTATTTTTTTCATTCACTTATGTTTAACAATTGAAAATATAACAGACAAAAAATCAGAAAAGTGGCTTTTTTCAGGGGTATTGCATAGTTTATATTTTGCAATGCTTGCTGCTAAATGATGTCAGCAAATTGAAATATTACAACTGTTTCACTGTCCCTTTAAGTGGAACTCTGAGTTTACAATCTTTAATATAGTCTGTAGTCTTTCATTTTGGTTAATGGCTGCAAGATATACTCTTGAGACATAAAAAAATTAAACAAGGATTTTTTTATCAACTATATTAGATCTTAAAAATGGAACTCATTAAAATTTTGGCCTACGGTACAAATTAATGTGATTACATCTTGCACATAAATAATTCGAGCTGTTTCTCTCTTAAAATAAAAGGTGACTTTAATGAGTCACAGCTTCCATTATAGTAAATTGTTCATGGGATAGGCAGGCTCAGGAACAACTGGGTTAAACCAAGAGATTATTTGAAAAATCTAGGGCATGTGCTCTCTTGGTTCAGTTGATTAGTTTTCATAATTCATCCTTGTTTCCACAGCAAAGAGCAGTGTAATACATGCAAACAAGAAGCAGTTTTCTTCCCTTTGTGCTCCTTTATCTCTGTAATTTTACTGGAGAAAGTTAGTGAAATGGGGAAAAAGTCATATTGTGTGTGAATGTTTAGAATAAATGTTTGTTTGTTTTGTAAAAATCCATGGGATCTGAGAGGCAGGTGCTATTATGGGATGTCTGTCTGTAACTCTGCTTCAATTCTTTTTTGTTTGACTACAGGTGCATGAAGAACAGAGGAGATATTTCTGCTTATCAGAGATGATGTGGAGAGACACTTTGTGAGTAACTGATGTGTGTTTTTTGAAAAAGGCCAAAATCCTAATGTGGGAATCTTTCTTTTTTCCTAACTTAGAATTTCTAACTGTGCCATTTGCCTAGCAATTTCATTTGGTTCTGGAAAGCTGTGACTATAGAGCCTTTCATGGAAGCCATAGACAAAGCTGATCATTGAGATAAAGAGCTGGAAGACAGAGCAGTAGAATATGTATAGTTTCATAAATGATTAACAATGTTATCTAACTTTTTTAGAGTGGCTTTTACTGTTGACTGCTGAAATGTGTTCTAGACACCAGTAAAAATCCCTGACATTGGAACCTGTAGTAGGGTTAACTTGGTACTTACAGGAGGTCTTCTGTCAAGCTTACAGGTGCTACCTATTGTACGTGTCTAATTTTGTTTGGAAGTCTGATATATTTGCCATAAAGAAGATGGGAACAGTAGCAGTCAGTAGCAGCTTTTCTGAAAGTTTTCAGTTCCTGTCTGCTGGACTGCAACGATGTTCTGGGAGCATGCAGCTTAACTATGCTCCCAAAATATTAGAGGAGAGGAAGAACCTCTATGACTCAATATAACTGTACCTAAATAAGTATTTAGAAGATTTACTTTTGTGCAAATAAGGTCACTTTTTCTGAGCACAATTAGGTGATGCAGTGATCTTATTTGTCAGATGGACTCCATAAATACACTGTTTCTAGCACTGTAGACTCATCAGCCAGCTCTTTCCTTTGGGGCAATTAGTCCCAGTGTTTCCTTTTTTTTGCCAAATTTCCAGTAACAGTTGAGAAGTAAAGCAGCACGTTATTTTAGGATTTTCCATTATAGTCTTCATGCTTTTTGTTTTGTTTTAAGTGTAATATGATAATGTGGTCTTGAGAGCTTTCTTTTAAACCATACTCTGGAGCTACTGCTGTATTCAAATGATAATTCTCTAGGAGAATGGTGTCACAACATTGTGGACAACTTCAGTGCTTTTCTTGTCACTGAATAGCTCACATTAGAAGAACTGTTACCTCAAGCATCTTAATTTCGAAATATTTTTGCATTTGTAGTATTAATGCTACACCATGAAAATTTTGTTCCTAAATTGCAAAATATCCTTTTATTATAATAGACTAGTAATTGCTTAAACTCATAGCTAGGAACCAGTTTGGGTTCTTATATGGAATTTGCCTTTTGTGTTACCTAGATGTAAGGAAAAGATTTTAAAATGATCTTTAGGCTTCCCTTGTCCTGGACTTCTTTGTGTATTTTCATAGATAGGGTTTTTTGATTTGTATTTTAGTAACTACTTTTAAAAAAAATTGTTATTAATGCTTAATTTTTTCCTTCTGGGATAAGGTTTGGCATCTGCAAATAGAGGCTGGTAGTCTGTCTTGCTTTCAGTCTGTTTCAAGATAATACTGGCTTGCAGTCATCTTTCCCTTGGCTTCTTCCAGGCACTGCTTGCCAGTTCAGGATGGCTGCGGGAGGATTTCTTTTATAAGTGTTCTGGCCAGGTGCTGGATGCTTTATGAAGCAGTAGGAGAAATCCTTTGTCTGATCCAGCTGACTTGCCCAGGAGATAGTGTTGATTTGATGTACTCTGTGACCTTGAAATCACTCTCTTGTGGCCAAAGTCCATGAAGAATTTGACACAGTTGGCTGAGTAGCAGTGATAATATTAATATTATTTAATAATAATTTAACTTTTAAGAATAATAATTAATACTTTTAATAAAAATATTACTTTGAGATACATTTTGTGAGTAACCAGAGTAGTGGATTATTTGATTCCTTGGTTATGGCATGCGTTGTTTTCCTTGTTTTCAGATTCTGGTCAGGGCTCAAGCAGAGTCCCTGGATTAGATCTTGTGGGCAGAGATCTTCCTTCTGCAGCTCCTCAAACTGCTCTGGTCTGCCCTGAGACAGTCTTTGGCAGTCCCACTTCTGACCCAGTACATCAGGTAGGGGTGGCTCAGGGGTCTGCTACTTCCTTAGGCTGCTTGCTTCATAGATGGCCTTAAAAGTGTTCCTGTTTAAATTCTTCAAACTCAACAACAGAAATTGCTGTTAGTAATGAGGTGAGGGGATGTGACCAAAGACTTGGTTTGGTTCAGATTCTTCTGTTTCAACTTTCTAAGCTGCTTCCTTAGGACAAAGGAGCTTTTTCATAACTAAAAAATCTTTACCCTTTAAAAAAAATAAAATCTTTAAACTCTTGCTGTAGCTTTCTAGAAGGGTGAACAAAGGAAGTAGAAGTTGCGTGGTCATCTGATCTATACAGGCTTGCATAAGTTTAATGTGCTTTAGACAGGCAGTTGTACTTACTTGCCAGTTGGGTATCACTCTACAGAGCTTGGAAAAATTTGCAGTTGAGAAATAACTTCATTTTAAAAAAAAAGTCTTAGTAAAATTTGAACTTGATTGATCACATTTCTTGTTAAAAAAATGTTCAGGTATAAATGTTCCAAGTATCAGTCTACATACCTTAACATATTTTCATAGTGATGCCACAGTCCCTGACAATGTGTACATTTTTCTTTTGAGTATGTTTACAGATCATGACTATATTTTAGAGTGGTAAGTGTCAGAAAAGGCTCTGAAAAATAGGCAACAGTCTGTGGGTCTAGCATTTAATTCTTACAGACGGTTGCTGTTAAGGACCTTTTTAGTTGCATAGCAGTCAGCTTTTCATGGTCCTCGGCATATGGCTGCATCAGGTTGTGTTCTGATACTTAGAAGAAGAGGATAAGGCTTACAGCCAATGACACCCACTGTGAACAGTGTTTCTGGATTTGCCTACATTAAGACTCCTCTGTGTCAGCATTAGTAGCTGCAATAACAGGTAATATCTGTCTGCTGGTTTCATTAGTTCTTATGTGATTACTGCAAGGGTGAATGTGTGTAAAATATAATGGGATAGCTTGTGAATTGAATAGTTTAGTCCTTGTTGTAGGATGGAGCTGCAGGAGCTGGTTTGTTTTCCCAGTTCTACATGATCATAACCTGGGCTTCAACCTCTGTGCTGTAATATGTCTTTCTGTGGGTGGCATTTATACAGTTATATTCAGCTTGTGGGATGGATAATGGAAATTGGTATTTACCCGTTACTGTTGTTTTTATCATGATTATTACTGTGCACGTATGAATGTGTTGTATTACTGGTTAAAAGTGGAAAAATGTTTTTGCCTTTTGAATGCTCAAGCAGCAAGCTTTACAGGGCTTAAAATATATACAGCAACTTAGTCCATTAAGTTAAAAAGTGGCTTTGCTAATAAAGTGAGAACATACAATAAAAGTTTTTCATTTTAGTAATATTGACTTTTACTTTAATGTGCTTTAGAAATATTAATTTCTATGTACACTGAACAATATTTAACTTAAAATTATAGAAATAAACCACTTCAACCGAAACAGAGGTGCACACCCATTCCCTATGCTGATTTTTTTCCTGACAGGCTGAATGAGGGTGCCTTGTTCTATTTGACATCTGCTTGTGTCTGAGTAAGTCTAATTTGTACAATAGTAATAGGTACTTGAGCTGTGCCCTCATTAATCAGTAGATTAGGGGTGTATGTGACAAGTTGGACACCAAAGGGACATGTTGTATCTAAGCTATTCAGTTTCCTTGTGAATGGACTAATATGTTCTGTTGGCCTTCCCTGATCTTAGTAACCACCTAAAGCTTTATGCTCTTAAAATAACCGACAGTCAGCAGCTGGTTTCTTACCAGGGCTTTTTTCACTCCTAGAGAAGAGAAAGTGGGATACGAATGTCAAGTCCTGTGTTCTTCCTGGAGATAGTACAGGTTTTTCTTGTATTTTCTGGATTGCTTCTGTGTGCTTTTTTTTTTTTTTTTTTTAAATGGAATGCTTATCTAATCAAACTTTTATCAGTGGAGTCTATTTCACCACTGTGGATTTATTAACTATAGGTGATGATGAATGAGCTTTATGCTGAAGTTGTAGCCACAGGTGATAAAGGCTTTATGAGGGATGGAAAATGCAGGTGAAATGCAAGTCCTTTACAGAACACTGAAGATATGGTAAATCTGTAAGGACTCAAATATTTTAAGAACACTTGTTCATCAAATTGATTAGATGTTTTGGGGCTAGCTAATAAGCTTCATAATATTTTGATTCATCTTGCCATAAATATGTGGTCTGTTGTGCAAATCCAGGCATGAAACAGTTGATCAGCTGACTTAAAATTCCAAAAGAATATTTCATTTGAGACAATGTTTTTTTACACACACCTCAGCATTGCAAAAATTCTGCTTTCTGCTACTTTACTTTCAGTGTAGTGGGTTGAGACTGTTGTTGCATAGTGCCCTGATCTGGTGTCACATGCAGCTGCTTGTGGAAATGGGTGAGTTTCAGGTCCCTGCCTCATTTGTGGGAAAGATGTGATGCTGTGTAACAAGGTAGTTTTTTTGTCCTTGGAAATCTTCAGGTAAAAGCTAATTTTGGCAGTAAAATAAGAGCATTGAAGAATGGGAGGGAAGGGGGCAAGGGAGAACCCTTCTGCCAGCTGTAACACATTAGGTGCATGGGACTCAACAGCCTGGTTCTTTCCAGTTTACTGTCTTAAACCTGAAATACAGCCTGAAATAGTGGATGTGGCAAGAGGTGCCACTTCCACTACAGTCTGGAGGGACATGTCTCTCGGGTCTGCTGGATGTGAAGAATTGGTAGGGAGGAGCTGTCAGGCTCTGCTCTTGATGAGGCTGTTGGCTACAAAGCTGTAGCAAGCAGGCAGAGGTGGTTGTTAGTTTAGACACAAGTAGAGGTCAGAGGCAGTGTCATCAAGGTCATTGGTGTGGAAAGAGAGACTCATTTGAAATGTATAAACTTGAGAAATGATGTACAAAGAGAGGAGAGACCTCTGATGGGGCAGACACAAACTAGTGGCTTAGGGTTTCGGTAAAAGTGTTCTCTGTGTTGTCCTACGTGTCGCTTAACGAGTGTATTAGACAGGTCTGGTTTTAAACTTTAGTTACATAACTCTTTATATAAAATGACACTGCATTTACTTTGAAATTTAATAATGACTCTGGCATTGTCAGATTTGTCACTCTTCGAGTTCAAATGAAGAAGCCCATAACTGCCAAAGCACAGATTGACTTGAGAGCTGAGATCTGTTGTGGCACAGATGCTGGTGTACTTAGGCAGTGAAATAATCCCGTTTTAGCTCAGGAGCACAGAAGCATGATTGTGTTCCTGCAAGTGTTATGCAGAGGTTGAAATTGCTGAATGATTTTGAGATTATAGGTTTGATTGCATTGAGACTACGCAAAGGTTTTTCTCTCCCCATGTTACAGCTCTAGAGGTTTATTTTGCTGTCTCTGTAATGTCTTGTTAGAGGTTGCTATATGCAGAAACAGTTTGTCTATTCTGATTTGGTCCGTTTTGGGACACGTTTTAGAATGATGAGGGCATGGCAGTAGATCTCTTGTAGCATTGTACTCTGCACATTGGTAATGTTTCCATTGCCAGCTTGCATCCTGCAGGTTAGAGTGTATTTTTCACAAGCCAGATGTTCACCTTTTTTAATAGTGCTCTGTGTGCTGTAGAAACTAGTTTTGCAGAAGAATGTTTTACATAAAACAGGAATTACTTGCACTGATTTTAAATATAGATTTATATTATGGAGTTCAGTGTAGTGGATCCTGTTCTATTAAACTAACTTCCTTTTTAGTGTATGTGGCTTACCTGAAACTGCATTGCTTGTAAATGGCATTTCAGGAAGTCTGAACTGATCCAGCATATGCCTACTGCAGAATTTTAATGAACTCCTGTGTGTAATATGAAGTGTGTTGGTTTTTTAGTATCAAAGCTTCCTTAAATTTTAGAGTTTGGTCACACAACTTTTGTTTTTAATTATGATCTCTTGCTTTTGCTTCAAGGACCCAAATGTGAATAACTTTGGAAACAGTATGTTGTTTTTTATTTATTTTTTAAAATGTAGTAAGGAATATTATCATAGTCTTTTTCATTAAAGAGAAAAATCCATGGGGAATATTGTTTTTTTAAGTTTGTCTGATGCCCTCTTTAATGCTTGCTCCTAAGCAACCCTTTCTCAACAGATGTTGCATCTGGGTGTTTGCAGCTGGATCAGAATAGCCTCTGATGGAAAGGCCTGAGTCTCTGCTGTTATCATGCTAGCAGAGTGCTTTCATTTCTTGTCATCGTTTAGTTTTGGTGGCTTTTGATCAGAGATAATCAACTTTTTGTACTGGGTTTGCAAGAGGCAAAGTGCCACCTTAACAGTCACTGCTTACTTGCACTTGTAATGCGTACCTGTGCTATTCTAGAATGCTGGAATGGTTTGGGTTGAAAGGGACCTTAAAGATCACGTAGTTCCAACCCCCCTGCAATTGGCAGGGACACCTTCCACTAGCCCAGGTTGCCCAAAGCCCCGTCCAACCTGGCCTTGAACCCTTCCAGGGAGGGGGCAGCCACAGCTTCTCTGGACAACCTGTGCCAGTGCCTCATGACTCACAGTAAAGAATTTCTTCTTTACATCTAATCTAAATCCACCCTCTTTCAGTTTAAAGCCAATACCCCTTGTCCTGTCACTACATGTCCTTGTAAAGAGTCCGTCCCCAGCTTTCATGTAGACCCCTTTAGGTAGTGGGTGGCTGCTAATAAGGTCTTCCTGGAGCCTTTCCTTCTCCAGGCTGAACAACCCCAACTCTCAGCCTGTCCTCATAGGAGAGGTACTTAAGCCTGGACTTAAGCCTCTGATCATCTTCATGGACTCTTCGGAACTTGCTCCAACAGATTCATGCCCTTCTTATGTTGGGGGTCCCAGAGCTGGACACATCACTGCAGGTGGGTCCCACAAGAATCCCCTCCCCTTTACCTGCTGGCCATGCTTCTCTTGATGCAGCCCAGGATACAGCTGGTTTTCTGGGCTGTGAGCACACACTGCTGAGTAATGTTGAGCTTCTTGTCAACCACCCCTAACTCTGTCTCCACAGGGCTACTCTCAATCCACTCATCACCCAGCCTGGATTTGTGCTTGGGATTGCCCCGACCCATGTGCAGGACCTTGCCCTTGCCCTTGTTGAACTCCATGAGGTTTGCACAGGCCCACCTCTCCAGCCTGTCCAGGTCCCCCTGGATGGCACATCCCTTCCCTCCAGCATGTCGACTGTACCACACGGCTTGGTGTTGTTGGCAAACTGGCTGAGGGTGCCTCGATCCCACTGTCCATGTCACCAACAAAGATGTTAAACAGTGCTGGTCCCAATACCAATCCCTGAGGAATGCCACTTGTCACTGCAGTCTTGTCAGCTGCACTAAGTCAACCTCAAGCTCCTGGTTCATGCTGCTGAGGCTCACAGATAGACTCCCTTACTGGAGGCAGTCTTGTGTTTTTTAAAAAAATATAATTAAAAATTACGTAAAGTGATGAACTTTCTTATGAAGCAGATTTCTCATTTTTTCTTAATTCATATGAAAAACTGACCCTGTGACAAGTTTAGATCTTTTATTCTTTTGAATTTAAAGATGCTATGCTTTTACTTAATTTTGTGGGTACGTGAAAATGCTGTGAAAAGTACAGCTCTATCTAGTATGCTGAAACTTTCCTTAGGTAATGTTATTTGAATACTTACCTGACAAGCAGTGCTAGTATATACAAAGGTAAAACAGAATATCTTTCATCCAAGGTGCTTATAACTTGGAGTGCAAAATGAGAGAGCAGGTGCAGATGAGGATCTATGGAAAAATCAAACTGAGTGACTAAGAAGAAATACTTGCTGTATATCAGCACTCTGATGGTCAGTGTCATGTGTCCTTGCTGACTTGATGGTTATTTTGAGGGAGAAATTATTGCTGCTTTTTTTTTAAGTCACCTTTGTGCATAATGGGTTACATGGAAGAAAACAGAGGTGCTTGTTGGATGCTTTGGCAAAGGTTGATCTAATTAAGCAGAATAAATGTTGCAAAAACAGCAAAGCTGAGCCCTGAAGGGCATTAAAAAGCTTCTCATGCTCAATTTAGTGAGAGAAGCGTGAGTATTGGATGGATAAGCTGTAATAAAGAGACTGAAGAGGTAAGACAGGAAGACATTTCAGAAGTTAGAAAGGTTTAAGAGATGTGAATTATTCTGGTTTCTGACAAGCTCCAATTTTATGAAAGATGGATTTACCTGAGTAGGTAACAAGGGAGAAAAGGTTGCATCTTGAAGATATTGGAGAAATAGTTCTGGAAAATTTTGTTTTATTTTTGAGACTAAGACAGGCAGCACACACTGTGAAAGATGGTGGGGTTTTTTTTGCAGTTTATGCAAATTGATTTGATGACAGAAATTCATAAAAGCAATTGATCGATGTAACCTCATTTGTTTAAGGCTCTTGCTAGCCTGAATGTGTAAGTTCTTTAGAGAAACAGCACCCTTTGTGTTTCCTATATCTTCAGTCTCTTGCCAAGGGAAGAGGTCTTGAAAACAAAACACTCTTTCTTTACTCCCCCCAGCAAACAAATTACCAGTCAGGCGCAATTGCACATGCCTAATGATGTAGTACTGCAGGCAAGATGAAAAGCATAAACGTAGATTTATCCAATGTGGGTAGAAAAGAAGAATTTGATATAAATATTGTCACGTTCACCCAACGGTTTGTAGTATTAAAATGTGAAGACCTAGTTCACCTTCTGAATTTCATTTTCATTCTTGATGCTTTGTTGGCAAAGAGAGCAACGAGTAATATTAAGCGATTCTGATTTTGTTAAAATACAGAATATTTTCATTGTCTGGAATGCTTTGTAGTGAAAACAGTGACTTAATATTGATTTGAAGGTATTTCAGTTCATAACACATTTTCAAGAGAGATTTATAATAAAGAAAAACTGAGTACCTCTGACTTCTCTACAACTACATTTGAGGTATTTGAAACCTGTGGTGAGATCCTTCTCAACCTTTTCTTCTCTAAGTTGAACAAAGATGAGTAATTAAATAAGAGGTCAATTCAATTTTCTCATTTAATTCACTGTTTGTGCTTCAAATTAGGCCCAAGTCTGCTATCATTTCTGTTCAGTCTTCTAACAGTTGAAGAGCTGCGAAGTTTTGGTGCACTGAAGCTTTAGTTCCTTGCTTTGAAATGGAATACTATGATTCTATTTCCTCCTAGATGTTCTCCTTGGTTTATAAAGCACACATGAATACAAGACAAGTTAATTAGAAATTAGCATCCTAGATTAGATCCTGTCTTTGCAAGCCAAAAGAAGACTAATTGAAGCTTATGGTAGTCAAGGGAGTAGCAGAAATACAGGCAACACAGCTGAGCAGTAGAGATTCATGCAGAAATTTCTGTGCACTAGGTTTGGGGAGGATTGGGGTAAAGGCTTTTCATTGAGATTGGCACTTTTTATGCTGTCACAATTTTTTTCTTTTAACATCAGATTTTTCAGTTGATGCAATTTATTCTCGAGTCAGTTTTCTTTCTTCTGTTGTTGATAGCCTTGACAAATTTCTTTAAAAACCTCAAAAGGTAGTATGGAGATGGTCAGCATGCAGATACTGTTGTGCCTGAATAGATTTTAGGATGTGCCTCGTTGGCTTTGTGACTCATTTTTATTTCTTCAAACCACCCCCCTAATTTTCTTATCAAAAACAAAAGATAGACTCCACATATCTTTGGCAGCTATTTGCTGCAACTTCATGCATTCTACCATGTTAAGCACACTTCGGTGTGGCTATCTTAATCTAAAATGACATATTACATTTTATATCCTTTGGTCAACAGGGGAGTTACTAACCTGGGTGGCATGGATCATTCTGTGCTCAGAGGGGAGGTGTCAGCAGTGCTTCATGACAGGTATGTTGCAAGTGTCTGAATTCCTGCAGAGGCATCAGTGGGGTTTTTTCAGGATGGCAGCCTGGAAGCCCTTTCTCCCCATATGGAAAATTGAGGAATTCTGGAAGAGCTAAGTAGCAAATGACTTTAAAATACAAAAGGACCTAGTTAATGAGTTGTAAGCTAAGTTGTTCCTCAAATAATGTGTTTTTCTTCAAATATGTGAAATTTTTTTTTTTTTTTCAAACAAAGCTTTAATCTTAATGGTCCAAGATTTCTGTGGATTTTTCTGATTTAGTTGATACAGCTGCACTTGCAACTGCTTTTAGGTATCCAAAGACCAATTACAGAACAACAAGGCAGGAATAGTTACTTATCAAATCTTTTAGTGTGCTGCTAAGAACATTCCCAGTATGACTGGAGAGGGACTTCTGTCTTGAAATATACTGAAATCAGCCATTCGGTCTTTCTTGATTACACTTTACCTGCTACTTCATCTTTTTGTGCTTATTCTTTTATTAGAAAACAAACTCACAAATTTAGGGCAAGAGTAGAGACGATCACCTTGTCCTGGAAGAAACTCTAGAAGAAGATTAAGATTTTCCTTATTTCTTGAAATAAAGTTCTTAATAAAAGAACAGTTATGTTTTAACTAACTGAACCAGATTTCAGGAAGCTATAAAATTGTTTACAGTTTTATCTTGTGCTGTACTCTGCACACCTGTAATGGTAGTGTTTTCTGATCTGATTAGTAAGTGACTCATCTCATTTTTTCAAAGAAACTAAAAAAATCAGTATGTTTCTAGTGCAATATCTTTCTGTAGAAAATCTTTGAAGATGTGCTGTATGCCTTTGTTAGTTTTCATGCTTTTTTAGTTTAATTAGGAACTTGATGATTATTTTTCATTTAAGCTTAGATGCCTTAAGTTTATAATGAAATAGCTGCTGGTACAAAAGTGTTTGGCACTCGATATTGTGAAGAAGCTTCATCATACCAAGAATGTTAGTTTTGATTTGATTTTTTTTCTCTTGAGAATGGGACAGAAAGGGTGTTTTTCTGCACTGCTATATGAACTATAGCAGCAAGAATAAGGGTGTTTCAGTAGGAAAACAACACTGGTAGGATTTGTTTTCCCTTGTAGGTGGTTGAAAATATTGCTGTATCAAATAGAATTGTTCATGACTAGCAATTTTCTGTTAATGCCATTAAAGACTTCCACATTCTTCATTTTGATAGTTAACATTTAAACCTCTCATTTAACTAGGTTAATGTATTAAAGAACTGTTTTGAGCATTCTTTGTAAGCATAAATGTTCAATTATTTCTGTTCCAAAGGTTGAATTGACATTAAGCACCTTTATTTTTTAGCAAGTTTAGTCTAAAGAAATCTAATAGAGCTGTTTCTGTAGTTTCATTGACTGATCTTGTGTACTTTGATCTCAGTCTAAACAGATAATTCATGGGACAACAGTTTAAATTATTGAAGTTATGTTTTGGCAGTAGCTAAATCATTCTTGAAGAATGATCCAGTTTATCAGTATGCTGATTTCTGCTTCGGAGGGGATTTTTCACTAGTTGTTTGATCTTGAATTAAAAGCAATAGACTTTCTGGGTTTGTGTTTGTTTGTTTTGTTTTTTTTTTTTACAGGCACACAAGTGCCTTTTGTCTGCTGGATGCATTTATGGTGACTTGAACATGTTCAGTCTCAAGTTTCACTTTTCAGGCTTCCATATGAGTGAAATTCTTGTATACTGTTGTCTCTCAGTGAATACGTACAGCCTTTTAGTCAGTCACATTTCTGCTTAGCATAAAAGTGGCAGTTCAATGAATTCTGCTTAAAACTTGAAGAAAAAATTATAAAAACTTTCCCTAGAGCAGAGTTGTTATGTATGTGTTCTCTGCATCTTTAAAATCTTCCAGTCTCTATAAACCCAAACAGCACTTCTTTACTCCATCCAGTCTCCCTCTAATTAATCTGTTGTACTTGATTTTGTATGTCATGCCTCTCTCTGTAGCAGTGATGTTACTTACATTTTCTCTCCTTCTCATTAGGTCCATGAATTCACTTATGTCCTTTGTTCTGAGGCATGCACACTTGAATATTTTAGAAGTAGTATGTTTTTATTTGAAACGTGAATGTTGGTATTTTCATATGAAGCCTTTTGAATATATTAATGTAAGAGCTAAAGTTAGAAAGTAAAGAATTGGAAAAAATCCAGTGGATTTTTTTGAGGAGATGAGAGGTTTCTTATTTATTGGACACTTGTGTTGGTCACATCTGGTCTCAGTATGGTGTGTATGACAGTGTTTGTGCTTGTTTAGGAGGAAATGATTTCTTAACCTCAGTGAAAGAATTAACCTCTTCAATATAAGGTTTTTCACCAATAAATGCTTTTAAGCTTTCTAAATTAACTTCTTTTAACCTACTACTCCAAATGACTTAAGGTTTAATAAAGTAAAAACTCCCAGCTTTAGTGTTGACTTAAATTTAAATAAAATCTCTGGAGTTTTTTTTTTCTATATTGACTAGGTAAAAGTAATGTTTTCTTTGTGGTGATGGAGTATTTGATAAAAACCCAGAAGTTGATCTTGTATGACTACCAATTTATGTGCAGGCTTGATGAATAAATTGGTAACATTGAACTATGTTAAAATATTTTTTTGCATGAAGAAAGGAATGGTGGTTCAAAGTATTAACACCCTCTTGCGTATTTAAAGCTTGTTTCCAGTTTTGGTTTTGGTGCATTTCTGGGTTAGTTGCAATTAATTAAACTTCCTCTGTACATGCTTTCTGGATCCTAACATCTGTCCAAACTTACTTTTAGTGTAGTGTTTGTAATAGTGCTTTTGACACATGAAATGTTTGCAACTTGATCTTGATGTGGGCAACAAATAGGTTTGGATCTAAAAGTTATTTTCTTTCTGAAGGAAGCAAGGCTACTGCTTTTAATGGAATGGGTAAGTTTGCAAACTAGCTGCTTGGAAAATCTGGATGGTTTGTACTGTGTTCAATACTGCATGAGCAGTTTTTGCTGAAAAGGTACAGCTCTGGAAAGTTCTCCAGCTGGTGACATGCTCTTAGTGGAATGTAATCATGCTGATTGTCATTTTCCCTTTTATTTTCATATCTCTGTCTTCTGTCATTTGGGTGGATATATGTTGGTTGTAACTTTTCTCTTGATAGCAAGTGGTGGGTGTAGTGTTATGAGTAATTGCTTCCCTGCTCAGTTTGGTGTTTGAGTGCATCAAGTTAAAAAAGGGAGTCTTTATTCAAAGTGATGTTAGGCTTATAAGGCGCTTTAGAGTCCTAAATCTAAAATAAGCTACTCGGGGTACATGTATACCATTCTCCCTTTAAGGGAGAATGGGATTTTTTTTTTTTTCTGCACATAATGAATTCGTGAATTGTGATCCTATAGCTAAACTGGGCATATCACTTTTGGGTACTGACTGGCATAATTCTTAAATTGATAATGCATAGAAGAGTCAAACACTTAAATAACTCCTGCTCTTTCAAAAATGAATTGTTTTAATAGGCAGTTTAATCTGCTTTTGCCAGCAGCTGATTGTATAAATAAACACTTTTGAAATAAGTTGTCATCTTGAAAAGCAACAATAGTATCTTTAAATTCCATACTCCCAGAACATACTTTTTGGTGCTAACTTTCAGCTGTAATCCACATCCTGTGGTATAGCCAAATATGGAGGAATTACACTGTTATTTATTTATAAAGGGAAAGGGAAGAAAACAAAACTTTTCTGTTGATGCATCTGATTTTATTTCATTTTGCTGATAAGAAATAAGTCACCTAATTTTGAAAAGGGAAGTATACCTTTGTGGATGTTAAATAGTTCATTGGTACTTCCTACATTTGAAAACAAACGAACAAAAATCCCCCCCCCCCCCAAAAAAAAACAACTGAAGGGTGTGCATAATACTTTTGCCTTACTTGAGGAGGAAAAAGCCACCTGAACACAAAAAAACCTTGCATTATAAAACCCAACCAATCGAGAGCCCACTTGTATATTCAATTATTTTTTTAATGCCAGTGTTCTGTATGTATGTTAATGTGTGCAGCTTGGTAATATATTTCTTCAGATGATGCCATGGTCTTTGGACATATGGGATGTGTCTGATTCAGGTTTTAGTTCACTTGGATGCAAAATAAGGCATTTCTCACAAAATAATTGCACTGTGGTGGAAACTATGCTGGAAAAACAGGATAACCAATCTTGCTTGGGTGTTCACTGTATGAGGAGACCAGTAGGTTTTGCATCTTAAACTGATTTGTTTTAATGAGCTGCACTTCAAGCTTTCTAACGTTGTTAAGAATATATTGTAAAAATGGGAAGTGCCAGGTTATTTGCATTAGTGCTCTGCCCTGGACAGTGAAAGTTGGAGCAACTATGAAGTTTTCACATGGTCTTGAAGCATCCTGAAGGACCAGTGAAGACTGAGGGGAAACAACGCAGTTTGTCAGTATGTTCTTCTATAGCCTGATGAGTACCAATCACATAAACAGACGCACACTGAAATCTGAAATCCAGATATCGGTATGATTCCTGTGGGTTACAGGAAATTTAAGAATGGAAAATAACAGTCTACTGTTAAAATGCAATGTATGTCTGTCACAGAAAACTTGCAGCAGTAACAACTACTATTCTGTCTTCTTACAATATTATGTGTATATTTATTCCTGACCTTCCCATGACATGCCTGAAACCTGAACATTTTGATAATCTCCTTCTGTCTTCCCAAGCTGTGTTATCACATCCAAGTTCATCATGTTGGAGTCCAAACGTTTTCAGCATGCAGCTGTTCTGTTCCATATTCCAGACTTCTAGTTTCATTCTTCTGCTCCAGCTCACCAGTTACAGGCTAGTAGAATCAGAGCTGACAGCCAGGTGAGTGGAGGTGTATCAGCCAAGGATCTGAAAGGAAACTTAATTTGAAGTGAATGTGTTAAGTTTTCAGATGCTCTCAATTTACTTCTGTTCTTCCAAAAAGCATAGAGGTCATGTATCAACGTCAGCAAGTTCCTCAGAACCTCAGCTGGACAAGGATAGCAAAGCCATGTTTGCAGTTGCTTAAATGTGGATCGATGTGCCTTGAGTGAGTCAGAGCGGTGTGGGAGTAAAGCAGAACATGAGAACTGAAGCAGAGGAGTTTGCAGGCTTTGTAAAGCTGTTTTCTCCTGGCTAAAGCTACATCTTTAGTCGTTGTCTGGGTTCTTTTTTGCTCTCACAGTGAGGTTTTCTCCTTTCTTGTTCTGTCTCCCCGGTAATTAGCCCACCAATGTGACTCTGCTCAGTTCTGTTTTCAGATAATTAGAGCTGGGCCCATATAGTAAAATACATAGTAGTCTGTCTTGGGTTTTGCTTCAGGGGCTTTGCAAGGACATCACTGGTCTGTCATTGTAAACCGGAAATCCTTTTCATTGCTGCTGTTTAGTGGGGTGTGACAAAGACCTTGGCTGATGAGGAGTAATTACGTGATGCAGGCTGGCTTGATCTGAAGTTGGACTAGCCATCTCTCTGCTATGCATGGTTTAGGAGTAATGAGGAGTGTTGTTTTAGAACAGGAATGGCCTTGTTCTCTGGACAGTTATGGGTTATAAGACCATTTGCAATGCAGAACTTGGGAGCAAAGGGAGGGAGAAGGAGGGTAAATGAACTGAATCACATTACTGGAATCTGCTTTTAAAAAGATTTTATTATGTGCATTCAGCACCAGAAAGCTAATGCTCAATAATTTTACTTAATTTTACTTTTGACCTTTGGATTCTGTATGCTTTCATCAGATTAGAGCGATGAAGTAAAAGCTTAGTCACACTGTGCCTTGTGCATTGTTCTAGGGTGTTGATAAAAGATAATAATAGACTGCTTATCTGCAAGTACTAGATTTAGTTATTTTACATCGAGGTGCTTGATATGATGGCTCAGAATCCTGAACAACTTCTTAACTGTTTGTTAAACTTAATAATTTAACATCTCTAGTAGTCTTCAAATAGATCTTTTCTTTTTAATAAATTAGTATTTTGTCCTTAAATTGAGTATTGCTATTGTTCCCCCTGCTCCCAAATTCCTCAAAGTCCATTTCAGGACTCAGCAAAGTTTTATCATGTTTAAAAAAAACCCCAAACCTTTATTCTCAGCAGCTGCTTTTTGTGCAGCAGGGTGTTGGTAATCTGCTAATGTTTCTAGTTCAGTGAAAGAATCGAAGAGGTATTTTTGTGCATGTTGTTGCTTGATTAAGGATATGAGCCAGAACATAAATTTGCAGAAGTTTGAGAAGCACTCAAGAAAACACTGTTCTGTAGTACTGTTTATGTCAAACTGCTCTGGTCCAGTAGTTGCTGTAACTTGGTTTCCATGCATAGGTTTATTATTCGCCGGGCAGTTTTTATTACAGTGTTTACAGAGACTTACGACAAATGTTCATTTTATCTCAGGCTACTAACTGCATTTTGTTTAAAACTTCAGTACTGAACCTATTGAATAAATACCTGGTTTATTGCCCTGCCTTCGTCCCTTCCTAATGTGACTGCTGTATGCTGGATTTGGAGTAATGCATGACTGTCTCAGCACAGATTTCCCAGGTGCCCCCAGAATTATTCTTGCCTCCTTCTCATGTTTGCTATTCAAAGGCCTCAAAAGCTTCAGCTTTCAAGGATTTTAGTGTCATGAAAGTACTGAGTTTGAGATTGCCTTTGAATTGCTAGACACCAACACTGTTTTCAGTTTAACGCTGGAAATTTAGAATCTGTGTTCCAAGTGAGTGAAGAAATGTTTTTCTAAACTGTAAAAATCTGTTCAGTGGCAGTTATAAATGTCTGTAAATACATGGGCAGGCAGCAACAGTTCAGGCATGAGTGATGTCAGTTCGTTACTCTCTTATTTTTTTAAAAATTTGATTATTTTACAGCACTTCATCAGGTGGGATTATAGCATCGCATTTTCCAGGTAACACTGTGCAATATGCAGCAAGACTTTGTTCAGGTGGCTACAGGGACATAACGCGTGGTCTGAGTTACAATCGTGATTCTTCTGAAGTTCTTCTGTGTAACTTTGGTGTTATATTAGTTATTTCTGAGGTTCTTGGAAAACCTTTCAGGCAAATAAAGTGGTGTTGCAGCATGACTTCTAGTGTTGTCTGTGATGAAAGTAATGTTTTGTACTTTGTGTGATGTGTGTATAGAACGTGTGTGTAAGAACACGTTAGAGCAAAGCTTTGCTTAACGCAAATTTTGCTTTGTTTAGAGATCCAGAAAATGATTATACAATGGGATGCATACTGCTAAGAGCTGAATATATATATATAGCTGAAAGAATATGCAAAAGCTTGTGGGGAAGGTGTGATGAGCAAGTAGAGATGCTTATAGATATGTCTGTAGTTCAGCTGTCTTATGTTTCTTCTGCTTATATACAAGTATCCGAGCATGGTCTTGCGTTTGTATGATATCTACACCAAACTCCCTAATAATATTGTAAATTCACAGTGACAGTGGAAAATTATAGCCAGAGATATCTAATTTGTGGATCAAAGATTGTCTAATGTTGGAGAATTGCTAGATGCTTGTCTCGTGAGGAGCAGTGGTACATCAGAGTTCACACACTTGAAGTCGGTTATCCACATAATTTATTAATGTTCTTTCATACCTAATTCTAGGCCTTCTTTCACTGAAGATGCACTGCTTTTTCTGCTTGAGAAACTGTTGGTGGAAATTTGACATCTATAAATGGTTTTATATTGAAGGCTTAGGTTGCAAATGATCAATAATTTCTTGAAGTCGTCGCTTAAATTCATCCTTCCTTGTGTGCTTACCAGTACAGAATTTTTTGCATAGATCTGGGTGTAATACAGAAGGAAGGGTGTTTGTAGTATTTCTTACGTATCCATACGTTTGTTCTATTATAGTATTAACAATGCTTTGATAGCGGGAGATAGGGTGGGGAAGTTTGACTGCTGATCTTGCATGTGACTCTGAGTCACCTACTGTGTCTATTGGTACAAACCACTTTTTTTATTACTTTTCACAGTTGCTTCTGTGAATCTGTCGTGAGAAGAAGTGGTTACTGAAAAGCTGATGGTGTGATAGCTGAAGCATGTTATGTGAAGAAGTTTCCTCTGTTTTTTGTCACCAGACATCTGCTAGTTTCATTTGAAGCTTTTTCTTTATTGTGTTGGAGAGTTGGTGAATAAAGATGCCCTGTACACCTTTACTGTGCTTTTTGTCACACTGTAGACAATGTATTTCTTCGTGCCTATCTTCCTTCAATGCTGTTAAGTTTAATCTACAAGTTTTTCCTTGTACAGAAGCCATTTCACAAGTTTGTTCGTTGTTTTCACTCTCTCTGTCTTTTCAGCTGATAAGATAGGGCAAGGAGCAGAATAGCTCATATCTCAAACCAGGTAATCTTGGGGAATGATCCTGTGTTTGTCAGCAGGTAGTCCAAGTTACTGATGTTGTATCAATCAACCAAAGCTTAAAAATTCGTATTTTGCTTCAGTGTCTTACGTAAGTGGGTTTTCTGATTATGCTGTGTTTTTCCCATTTAAAATAGAATTTATGAAAATGAGTATTTGTCTTGTAGAGCAGTTCATGTGAATACCAGAAGGTGGCATAACTGATTTTCCTAAAAGTGTTTTGATTGCAAGAAATACACAGAATACTACTAAGCTTATTATAAAGCTGTTTGTCAAAGGTTGATCTAAGGAAAGTTGTATCAATTTAGCACTTATTTAAAGGGAGCTATTTAATGTAATATGCGTTCTGCTGCCTTACAAAATGTGAAAACTCTGGTGGGATTCATGCTTGCTTTTATAACTTGAAATTGGAAGTAGTTTAGCTTAAGTGCAGGATGGAAAGAAGGGGTTGTCCACCTTGTGTGCAGTGGAATTCTTTCCTGAACTGTTTTACACAATAATGGTTTCCCATGAACATTTTGATATTTTGCTTTACTAGTTTGCAAAATGAGACCAATTCCTGCCTTTTTTAAGGTTTTCAGGTTAGCTGGTGCTATGCAAGAAGAAATTATTAATATGGTAATTTACAGGTTTATGCTGTAGCAACTCTAACCACATGCAGATTTATAGGTGTACCAACATTAAGTGTTAGAAGCAATAAGTGGAAAGAGTGCAAGAAAGACCAATAAACATTTAAATGAAAATCTGTTTTCAGCATAATATATATTTTGTTCTGGCAAACTGAATGCAATCTATGCAGTGTTGCCATGCATTTAGTGGCAAGTTGGTGTAATAAGGCATTAGGTACCATTTCACATGATTCTTTCTTTGAGAAGCCTGTCTCTGGCACAGTCATTTCCACTATGGTGTGGATTAAAAGGTACTTAAACATACCTTAAAAGCGGGTATTGTTTCCATTCAGAGATCCAGGGGAAGTTATTTGTAGAGAGAGTGCATTGGGCACAATTGACAAGGTTTTGGAAATGGGGGTGTTGGTGCAGGGTGCCCTGTGTCAGACACCTCTGGGGTTGATTTTTTGCATTAAAACCTTGGTTTTGTCCAAATAGTTAAATTAATTCGTGTAGGACAAAACCAAAACTTTTGCACTGCTGAGACATACGGAATTTTTTTCTTTCCTTTAGCTCCCTCTGGCAGGCAAACACCTGAATTACAACTGTTTTATTTTAAACTACTTCAGAAAAAGTCTTGTCCCAACTCAGTTATCACAGTTGTTTGGTGTTGCATATGTATGCATCCAAAAGATATTTTCAGCTGTAGAAGATGACTGCAGCTGCAGAAGGTGCTGAAATACAGATATTTCTTTAGCTGACTCTTGTACAGTGTTTTTGTGCATCACAGCTGTGCAGTGCCATTTCACCCCAAGGACCTCTATTTATCTATTGATTTTTTTTTTTTTTTTTGGTAATGTGGTTTCTCCTGAGCCTGCTGCGATTCACTAGAGCAGCACAGATGAGAGCGATGTGACTGTTTTGTGTAGAAGTCTAGTGCTATTTGCAGAATGGTTACTCTATTTTTTGCTGACTTAACTGCTGTGAGGGCGGGTAGAAGGGAAGTGGTACAGCGCTGCTCTTGATAGCTGTCACCTGGGCTGAGCCCTTTGACCCACCTCTGTGCAGTCCTCTCCTCAGAGCTTTGCTGATTTTACCTTTTTTTCCTCAGTTTTGTGTTTCTGAAGGACAGTTTGCCAGAGTGATGTGGTCACATGTACAACAGTATAAAGCTGTAGAAAACTGCCTATAGTGTGCGGTAGTGCTGGTAAAATGGCTCAGCAGTGGGACCTGTAGAAGCTGCTACATGGACACTTCTGAAAGCACTAAATTTCAATTTTTATTAGGAGTCAGATGTTTAAAGTTTTATGAAATAAAGGTTTATAAACAGGAATCTTTAAACTATTTGATTTAAATATTTCACAGTTTTAAAAAATCTGAGTAAGATTAGCATTTTTCTGTGGGCCTTTCTAAAACCAGCTTGTGCTTAGACTTTTCTTGCTATGTACAATTATTTTAGGCAATTTATTTATATCCTTATTTGATCCTAAATTATCCAGATAGTTATGTTGTCACTAAATAGGGATGTTGTAACTGTGAAGTTGTTCCAGTGTGCTAAGTGAATATCTTAAAACTGTCACTTTAAATCTGCTTTTGGAAATGAATTCATAGCTTGTACATTCGCCCACCATAACAAACTTGAATGAAAGAAGTAATGTGTCTTTGAAACTCTGCCTAGGAAACATACATTTTTCTTTAAATTTATATGCTCATAGATGCTAGAGAAGAAAGCAGTTAGTAATTTTCTTTCTATAATTATTATGTGGGATTTTTGACATTTGGTGAATTAAAAATAGAATATAACGGTGTATTTCAGAGAAATGGAACTGTTTAATGTGAAGTGTCATTTTTCTGATCATGCCTTTTTTATCCTCTGGAAAAAAATCTAAATATAAGGTATACATTTTGAATGTCTTTTTTTTTTTTAATGTTAACAATGGCGAAGATCTGTTAATTGCAGCATGAACATAGTTATTGATTGTACACTCTCCCTACACCCCATTCAGCTGAAAGTTAAAGGCTGTGCGTCTCGAGTCCTCTGTATAACACCAACAGTGGGAATTTATGGAAGATTTATCTTTTTGCTATAGAAGATGACTAGATGTTTTCTGAAGAGGTAGTATCTAACTCGGCAGAAATCCTGCAATTAAAGCTGTACCATGCACTTAGGACTGCAAGGATGTTTACAGGTTTCACTGAGGTGTAAATCTGCTTTCAGCTGCAAACATGCATCTTGACTGTCTTTGCTCCTGGCCCACTCCCAAGTGACGGAGCCTGTGGAAACTATCCATTTGTGCCGATATTCACTGCTGCTGTTGGGAATGGAAGAGTATCACAATAAGAGACCCAGTTACTTGGTTTTGCTTTCCTTTTGGGAACAGGTAGTGTGGATGTTGTCACCGGCTTGATTTGCTGAGGAAGGACCCTGAGCAAACAAACCAGTGAACTCCTCCATGTTGTCTTTTGTGATGGAGTCTTTGGACTATACCAACCTTTGTCAAATGGGAGGAGTTGATTCCTGTTTGCCCCCGGCTTAGAGGAAAAAAAAAAAAAAAAAAAGGGAAGAAATTTAAAGTATGGGGGTTTAGTACAAGACTCCCTTTGTCCCATGTGGCCCATTCAGCTGTTCAGTTTCAATACGAATTCCACCTGTTCTCATGGCATTTATTTGGAATGATTGGTGGACTTGAAACTCCTTTTCTAGTGTAGAGAAATTGTACTTTTTTTTTTTTACACTGAATGGGGGAAATACTAATATTAGTGATAAATTTATAACTGCACTTTTTTGCATAACTGCATAAACTTTTCATATGCCGTTGTGTGTGAAGGCAAGCTGAACTTAATGAAATAGCAATTTGAACTTAAAAATTTATATCTAACCTGATGGCAAATAATTGATTGGATATGTGTCAAATTTTTTGTAACTCAAAGGAATCCAGCCAGCAGCAGTGCCATGACCATGGACAGCATGGTGCAGCAGCTTCAAATCTTCTCCTGGAAGACACATTCCTGCTGTTTGTTGGCTCCCAGATTGCACACAGCAGTTTCCGACAACCTGGAATTAAACCATCAGGATCTATCTTGAAAACTTTTCAGTCTTGTTCTGTCAGCCTTCCCCAAGGGACTCTGGCCTTCAGATAAAGATGTCAAACTGCACACATTGGAGATCTTGTGGCTTCTGAGTTAGCAGACTGGATCCATCAGAGATGACAATGCAGTGGGAATTCCTATGCTCAGGAAAAGTTCATCTTGTTGTCTTTTAAAGAAGTTGAATCATTACAGAAACACACAGTAGGAGCAGTAATCAATGGGCTTTATTCTTGCCTCCTCATGCCTGCTCTTTTCAGTAGGGACTGCTTTGAGTAGGTGTGCAGGACCACAAAAATTCACTCTGAATAAAAGCAGTAAGGCTTAGGGAGTGCGAAATGACTAACAGAATCTATGTAAATAATGGAAGAATGAAAGAAAAAGCCTACAAACTTTTATTTTAAGAGTATTTTCAAAATACTTCAATCAACACATGACTAATGTAATTTGCAGTTTGGTGTCTGTGGTGCAAGAAATACTGAAGTTGTTAGTGGCTGGTGCTCAATCCTAGGCTTTTAATTAGTAAATTGTTTAATATATTTGCATTATATGAGTCAGATGTGTAAATGTGTTTAGGCATACTTAAATTGTGCAGCCAACAGACCATAACAGCCGTGGAGTAGTTGTTTAGAAATAAATTCTTTGTAGTTCAGTTTGCCCTAATAAAAATAACTGTTGCTTCAGACTAGTTATTTTCAGCAGGGTCAGACTGGCTGCTGTGGCTGTGTGTTCATATTTCTATGGTGATTTATTAAATACAACCACCTGGGGAAGATGAGCACAGTTCTCTGAATAAATTGGTGTTAATTCAAAAGCATTTCTTCCTAGTGGTATGTTGTCAGCAGAGTACATGGACTTAGATTGCAAGTTGGAAACCTTCATTAACTCTTTCTGGTTTTGTCTCCTACTGAGTGTTTTAAGACCTTATTTTACCTAATGCCTTTTACCTAAGGGTAGTTTGCCCAAACAAAGCTCAATTTTTATTTTTTTTGCCTGTTATAACCTGTAGCTTGTCATTAATTTAACAGTGCATCTTGACTCTTGGAAGTGTGGGTTTTTTTTGCTAGAAATCTTAATTCACTTTTAGAGCAAAGCCTCCTTCAATAATACACACAGTAAAATGCAAGGCATCTAAAGTGACAAAATGAAAACTACTTTCATGTCCACAAACATAGTTAGGAATAGTTTTGAGGTATTTCTGAGACTCTGTGTAGTTACAAAATATACCCAGAACTGAATTTAATATTTTAATAAATTAACCTTTCTAGATATTAAACGTGTGAATAATACAGGGATTGGGTTTGTTCCCTGCTTGCGTGTCTCCCTTTTCCTGTGAGTTTGTGGGAAGCTGAGTTCAAAAAAACATAACATAGGTTAAATTTTAATTGCTTTCAAAGTATTTGATAGTGACCTGATAAGAAATGATGTGGGGTTTTTTAACTCTTTACTGTGCTGAATAATTTCAGAAATTTCATACTTAGACGCAAGATTTTTCTCGTTAATGAATGATACAAGGGCCAGGGTTGTGAGTTTTTGAAGAACGTATGAAATGGAGAAACTCATTACTCATTGTTAATTCTCCATCAGCCAGCTGCTGCATCTTTGACTTGATGAAGAATGTAGATTTTGGTAATCTCAAAATCATGTGAGAGCTGAAGTCTTCCCTAACTGAGGTGTCTGGGAAGGAAGGGGAAGTAGCTGTGTCAGGGGCAGGGCAATACATATATTTGTCGTTTATATATATATTAAAAAGTGTGTGTGTATATAGCCTGTGTACATATATACACAACCTATATATATGAACACACACATATATAGAACGCATATGTATATTTATGTATAAAAATACTTTTCACTGAAATGATGCATCCTAAAATGTTACTGCAGCAATTTCCTCATTTATACAGGAAAAAATGCTGAGTGGGTGGATGGCGAACTGCAGTACTTCTTATTAAACATGCCCTGACTGCTTAACTTAATGTTTAAAGATTAGGGTGTGGTTTTTTTTCCTGTTTTAGAAATGGCCTTACACATATTGCTATAGAGACAGGAACCTGTACTGCTTACAGCATTTTGACAGCAGGAGGGGTTGGCTACAAACCTAGTTTCTCACTAATTTATGCTTTACAATTTATGATTATTCCTTGTTTGTTGAGCAGTCAGCCCAATTTAAAAGAATTAAATGTATTTGATAGCAACTCCACTCCATTTATGAGTCTGTGTGCATCTTAATGTCTATGGTGCAATTGCTTCCAAAAGATGCTGTAACTTAGATTTGGTGTCTGAGGGCTTTTTTCCCCTCCAGTTATTAAAAAAAAAAAATAAATAAAAAAAAAAATTCTTAGCGACAACATAGCAGATAGTAAGTCAAAGTACATGTGTAATTCTTAGAACTGTGTTCAGCTATTTTAAAGCTTCTATCTTAATATATTTAAAAATTAATTTGAAAGTGTTTCTTTGTAAGATAGATCTTTGAGGTTTCTAGAAAACTGGTAGTTTCAATAAAAATATTGCCAGGTGCATATTGCCAATTTTTTTCTGTATGTCAATATTTGGGCAATGTTACTGTGTTGCTGTGAGGGGACTGCAAACAGAATTGCACTGGTTTCCTTTGGATTCCTCTTTAGGCAGAGATTTGCTTTTCTTTCGTATGAATTTTGGTATGAGTATTTTCATTATATGTGTTCAAAGGAATTGTATTAACTAAATGACTTGTATATAGGGCAGTACTGTCAACACCATTTTTAATTATTCTCTTACAGTAATTGGAACAGCTGTAGTTTAATAGATTGAAGAGCCAGAGGTAAGGGCATGAAGGTATGAAGAGCATCCATGAGAAGGGGAAAGAACTGAATAAGGAAGCCAATTAAATGATCACACTGTCATTTTTTTAGGGATCCTGAAAAGATATGTTATGCATCCGTATTTGCTCCTATTTAGTTTCTAGATTTATGCCTTTACAGCCATATTTAAAATGCTGAAATTATTTGATATTGAAATGATTATTGCATTTGAGCTCCATGGCTTTGAATATTTTTCTGGATTTTAGGGTTTCTCTTTTTTCTTCTCTATCAAAATGGTCTTGTGTAGTAGTATGCATCAGCTCAGCGGGATGGTAATTCTAAGATAAGCAGAAGATCAGAAGTAGTTCTTCCAGTGTGAAACTGAGTTTTTTGCCTTCAGCTTGGAGTGAGCTTTGCTAGAGCTAATATCATAAAATGGGTTTAATATAGCAACATATATCTGTTTTAAAATGGAAACGTGGCTTTGTATCCATTTTAAAGCATAGGTGTTGGGGAAAAGAATCTCAAAAGTCTGAAGATGTTCACTGGTCTTACCACCACCATTTTAACCTCTTTCTCTGTGTTGCTGAGTCAGGTATCTTATATGAACAAACACTTTATCAATAGGAGATAATCTAATGTTAGCAAAGGTATCTGTGACATGGATATTTAGACCTTTCTGTTTACATTTCTAGATGAAAATGGGAGATGTAAATCACACTATCACTGGAACTTTGAACATTTTTCTTTCTGTAAAGCTAAAAAAAAAGCCTGGGGTTCTGGAAGTGGAGAAGACTTTGCAGGTCACACTAGAAAGGGTTTGCAAGACTTGAGAAAGTTTCCATATAGCTTAACCCTATTTCCACCTAGTGCTTTTGGTTCCTTTGATACTTAGTAGAGGAATGAAAGAGAGAGGTAAGCAGCTTGTTGGAGTGTGACAGCAAATCTTTTAACCACAGCAAATCACTTGAATGACCAAATATTTTTTGGTTTTGATTTAACAGTTTAAGGACTGCAAAAGAAGTTAAACTCATTCTGTGCAAACTGATGGAAATCCAGCGGCGTGTCAAGGAGTTAACGTTTACTCTGCTTAGTTTTTCTGCAAAAATTCAGGTGGCATTCCAAGGCTAAGAATAAATATTTTCAGACTAGTATAGTTTTACATTGCCACTGGGTTCTGATACATCTTTCTGCCTGTGATTCCTGCTTTGAACAGCTGTGATGCGAAGTCTTACGGGAAATGCAGAGATGGTTTCAAAACTTTGGTGGAAGTATACATGCCATCATATATATATGCTGACTAGAAATGTAAGCATACTGGGCTGTGTACCATTGGCCTTCAATACCAGTTAATTTGGGGATGAGTGGCAAAGCAATGTATTATGAGAACAGAAAATGTAGTGTATTCAGTGGGTGCAGTGCACTCCAGGAGATCCAACTATTTATCCCATATTTTTAAATGTATAACTAAACTGTTATTTTGAAGTCTTAATTAAAATAACAGAACAATATACTGGGTTTTCTGTTGTCTTAGGAATAGTTTATATAAAGTGTAGAATGCATTTAGATAGTCTTTTCCCTGGTAAAACACAATCAATTTGTGATGTCAGGAAGAAAATGGTATTTGATGTATTTTCTTTTTCCTTACGTGCAGATAGGTGATTCATTTCTCACGTGGCGTTTCTTTTGCAAGTGAAAAGTGTTTGCCTATTTTTAGAGTACCTGGCTCTGCTACTTCCCTCAGTTCTGCATTTTGTACATTGGCCGTTTGATCAAGTTGCATGTGCCGGACAGTAGGACGAGATTAAGTTGGGCAGTGCTTGGGACTCATGCTTTAAAAAAACATTTACTGTTACTGTTCATTCTGTAATGGTTTTAATTAGGTTGCTTGTAAATTAAATGGAAAAATAAATGGTCACAGAAGCACCCAAAGGAGAAGTAGGTATTTGAGGACTAGGGTGAATGATCTTGTTGGGGTCAGAAGTGAAAAGTAACTGATGTCTGGGTGTGTGTTGATTGTTTTAAATACCAGTCAGTGCTTGGAATGACTGTGTGGCTTGAGGTGGCTTGTATTTTACTGGTCAGAAGGGTATTCAAGAATTACTTTTTGAAAAGTGACCCACTGATTGTCCTTAGCCTTTTATTTTTTATGTTAGTAATGCTGCTGTTAGTAAAGAAAATGGTTATCAGCTCTTTGGGGTTGGCAGAGCAGGGATATAGAGAATTGCAGTACCAGTTGGTTGTACTGACCGTGCACTCAACATGAGGAAGGGAGTAACAGCATTTGCTTGTTATTTTTTTAAGACAGTTTCCGTATGATGGCAAATGCAAAAGCACAATTGAGTGTATGAATTCAAAATTGTGATAGTTTTCTTTGTGGTTATAATAGCTGCTATCTAACATCTCTTTCAACTTCTCTGCACCGAAGGCCTAAAAGTTAAGGCATGATCTTGTAGTCTGGTGTTATGTTTATGTATGAGGCTGTTGCACGCAGTATTTACAGTGCGTGCAGACAAGCATGGCTGTTGGCATGTAAATGCATGAGTTCTTTTAATAAAAGTAAGGCTTCTTTATGCTAAAACTGCATACTTGCTTTCTGCAGGGCTAGTGTTTCTTAATAGCATATAAACGCTGTTGTCCTACACAGCAAATGTCTGTTCAGCATTCAGGTATCAGTTTTTGTGAAATTTGTTGCCCGTGTTAATGCTGCTCATGTGTAATTTAAAACTTAGTCAAAGTGGGAAAGAGCTCCTCACTTGTTTGTCAGATAGGTGCATCAGGTTTTGAATTAGTCCTTGGCTCTGATCATCCTGGGTTATTTTAGTTCCTTGCCTGTGGTTATGGTAACAGCTTCAAATGCCCAAAACTATTTTGGGCAAACATTTTCAATAATAGTGATCACAAGCAGCAGTTATTCCCCAGTGTTTTCATCCCCAAAATAAACTTAACAATGTAGGTTTCACCATTATGAAAAACCTATCAGTGTTACTAAATGTTACTAAAACGTTTAAATTTATAGAAATTCTGTTCCTGGTTCTGTTCTTTATTGCTGAGTAGAGTGTCAGGGTGTTGGCTTTTTTTGTGATAAGATTAAGCTGTCCTGATGAACAGAAAAATTGTCATGCAGTACAAAGACTTCTGAATTCTCTAGATTAAGCATCTTAAGTGTTGATTTGGTCTACTGTGGCAGTACATTAAAAGTCTTTTTTTAAAAATTTCCTAAGGGAGTCAATATAGTTGAAGCTCTACCTTCTTTTCTGTAGGAACCTGCTGTGCTTATGCACAATATGCTTTTAAATTCTCCTTTCCCTTTTTAATAGCTTGCCTTCTATGCTCCCCACTGTCATCAGCCCCAGGAGGTCACCAAGCAGAGCACAGAGTTGCAGAGTGGTCCCTGACGGACACCTGCGTGACCGTCTGCTTCGTCAGTTCTTCAGGCAATTTGTGAGCTGCTGGGGGGGGCGTTGAGAATTAGATTGTTGATAGCGTCCCTACAAAGACTGCTATTAACAGCGTGCTACTCTCTGCTTCTCTACTGCAGAAGACAGAGTGATATTTGTGTTCCCATAGCATGTTGTAAAATGCATGAGATTTTGCTCATCCTCCCTGGAAATGAGAATAGGAAAATGAGAGCATCCTGAACCAGAAGCTATTAGAAGAGCATGCAGAAACCTGCAGTGATTTGTGCTTTATTTTGTTTTCCTAGCTATGGATTAGAAGGACTGATTTTTGCAATGGGCTTTTTCCATAATGGCATTCTTGTATTGTTTGGTCAGAGCTTGCACAGGAAGAAAACAGGCTGCTGAATTTAGTCACTGATCTTTATTAGCCGTGGCCTAAGGCTATGCTGAGATTTATATCCCATTTGTATTGTTGCAGCTCAAAAGAAGAATGTTCAGAGGATGACAAGTGTATTCTGAGTAGGTATGTTGTTTCACTTTCATATGAAACCCATTTTTTTCTGCTTCCATTGGTCAGAAATGAGGTTAATAGGAAGAGAATATAGTACAGTGCTGCAGTGTCCCTGTTAAGGTAGAACAATAGCATCAGAAACAGTTCTTTAAAAATTAGCTGCTTTTATTAAATAAAGCTGCATTGTGCTGGTGTGCACAGTGCAGTCTCTCTTTTTTTTTTTTTTAAAACATATACTGCAGTCAGCGCTTCCCTAACGAGGTGGCACTATTGTTGAGTTAGAAGGATAGAATCATCATATTGCTTTAGGGGACAGCAGGATTTAAAAGGAGATGCCTTGCAGCCCTGTTTTACAGATTGGAAGCATCGGTTTAAGGGCATTGGCAGAATCATTTCCTCGTTCTTAGCAGCAGCCACTGCTGTGTCAGTAGTGTGTGGAATGGAAGTCCTAGTTGGTAGTCTGTTATGGAAACGCTGTTTACTGTTATTGTAGTACCGTGGTGACAACATGCCATTGAAATGGAAAACGAGCTCTCCTGCTATCTGGAAATTCCCAGTTCCTGTGCTTAAAACATCCAGGTCATCGCCACTTTCTCCAGCATACATGTAAGTGAGAGAAATGAGGATAATAAGGTGGGATTGCTTTTGTGAGACTACCCTGTGGCAAAATACCCTGTTATATATGAAATGACATTGGCACTCAGAATTTTACCTTGTTTTCTATGTAGACCCCCCAGATTTTATCCTGGATGTTTCATGATGGATGTTGTGTCGAGTCTTTCCCTCTTTGTTGAAATGTAGAGAAATTGTGCAGAATAAGCCATGTTCGTATTAATACTGTATATGTTCTTTTGAAAAGTTCGTGTTACTGTTAATTTGTAGAGATGATCTTGAATTGACAAATTAAGCTTTGAGACAGGTTTTCTTTTTAATGTATATGCTAACATTTCCACCCCCTGACTATTACACTTTGAAATTAAATATGAAATCACCTGCTGTATTGTACTGCACTTCTGTTCGTGTAACTTCTCATATAAGAAATCATCCTGCTTTGGTCTTGGTTTATTCTTAAGTCTTAGCCTTAACACAGATTGAATGTCTTTTTACAAAGTTACAGTAAGAGCTTAAAACATAAATATAAATTGTTCATATCTGAATACTTATACAGTTACGCAATTTGTCCATGTGAAGTAGCTTCACATAAAAGAGTATTTTAATACACATGGAAATAACATGCCTTTGTCTTGCCAAATCTTGATGGAGCTTTTGTTCACCTTTTGTTGCTGTGAGTTCTGTGTTAGCATATACAGGTGGCTTTTTTCCTTCTGTGAAATAAAACTGAGCATAGGGTACTGAATTGCTTCTGCCTTTATTTAAGGAAGCAGCTCCTTCAAAATGAGTAAGAGTTGCTTTAAAATGCCCAAGTACCAATGTAGATGATTTCCCTATCTGAAAATTACTCTAAAGACTATTACTTTACAGTAGTATTCCAGCCTAATACCTACAATATTAGTACTTTTAAGCTTGTATTGTTTTCTTGCAGATAGGTTTTTGCTTTGGCTACTGTAGGGAGGATATGCTGTAACAAATAGGTATTTACAGGTCCTCTAAACATCGTATTTTTTGGTTGTTGCTGAAATTGCCTTGAGAAGCAGTGGAGCTGAAACAATACAACACTGTATGCATGGTCACTATTGTTCTCAGTCAGAAAGGCTGGGGTTTAAGGAGCTAACCTGGCTGTGTAGAACCAATGCTGTGCATGTTCCAATTTAAGGTTAATTTTCATGGAAGTGGTTCATCTTTTTCACTCACTCGATGCATCAAATGTGCTTAAGGTTACCAGAAGATAAGCTATTTCCAATAAATTGCTACTTATTCTGAGTTTTTAAAAAACATGACTAAATACAAAGATGAAAAAAAAGAGTTGTGAGGCTTTTGAACCTATTTCAGGGAAACTGTCCTTAGCGTTCTATGTTATGCTTTTGTTTTTTAAACTGTAGTACTTACTAAATGCAAGAAAAATCAGAAGCAGTCTAGTCTGATCTATCAGCTGCTGAAACTGAGCATTTCTCTTGTATGTTGCTTTTAAATTGCTAATCTAGCTCTGTGTATGCTCTGGCTTTTATGATGGAGATCATGTAGGTGATTATCTCACTGTGTTGAATGTATGTGAACAGGTTTAGTGATCATGCTTAACTATGTGATGCTAACCTTATCTAGAGCATGAGAAATATGTGATCAGCAGCCTTAATCATCTTTTTATGAGTCAGTGTGTCCCGGTGTTTATGGAGATGTTTCTTCACTGGCACACAGTCCTGACATTAGCAGGACTCTTAAATGTAAGGTTAAATTATTCATATACTTTATAATAAAAAATGAGAAACATGACAAAATGGCACCTATTTGATTAGGCAGTGTATATTAACTGATAAAACCAACCTTGTAATTTAGGTTGACCAATAAAATAAGTGATGGTATTCCTTATCTTCATTGCAGAGATTACAGTAAATTTGCTGATGTGTTACAATCTGATATTTTTCACATTCATATTTATAAGTTTTCTTTCATAAGTAGTACTCTGCACAGTGGCAAAAAGCTTATGTTTTGAGTAAAAGATTCAGTAATAAGTGGCATGTGAAATGGAACATATATTGATGTAAAATAAATGACCATAAAACTTTGATTCACAGATGAACACTTCTGTAGCTGTTATTTTGAATCTAGACTATACAAGGGTGTAATTGAGCTTTTAATCCCTTTAATACTTGACATATTAATCTTACAAAATAGGTTTGTAGTATAATTTGTAATGTAGAGAGGTCTTAAAGGTGAATGGGGTTTTTTGTACTTGAAATTCCAGTTTTTCAGGTAAAGTTGACCTTAACTTTAAAAGCTTCATCCTGCTTATGATTCAGAAGCAACTTATCCAGAGATTAAACTGATTGTCAGGACACACAGATTTTATTAATAGGGTTTTTTTTGTCTGTCTACCCAATACCTGAAGTCTGCTTTGTTTCCTTGTATTAGAATGCCGAGACTGGTGATTACGAGCATGTTTGCTTCTTGAATGAAGCGGGCATCAACATACGAAGTACCACTGTAAAACAATTTACTGCAGGCTGCTCAGCTGGGGCGGTTTAGTCCTTGAAAAGTTTGTGGCAGTTCCCAAGGTCCAAGGGAATGAGTATAAAGAGCTTGTCCCAGAGCATTCTCTGCTGTGAGAAACTTGTGGCTGGTTAAAATAGGAAGTAAAGGACTGGCTGAACTTGAGCTGATGACTTTGTAGGTGAGGGTGTGGTTCTGTTACAGCTGGTTTTGCTGGGTGTGGTACCACTTTCCTGTCAATGGGAACGAGCAGCAGTGAATTGCTGCCTCTTAGCTAGTGGTTTTGTTTACCACCAGTTATTTTTTAGGGATATTTTCAGGATATCCCATCTGCAAGAGGTAATTTTTCATGTTACACGGAAGGTGAAGGGTCCCTCTGAAGGGGAGTGCAGACATCCTCTGGCTTCTGGTGGAACTGGTCGGTGGAGAGGTTCAGTGACATTGCACAGGGAAAATTAGATAGTGTTAGAATTGGAGCACTGATGTGTGATCAATATATGTAGGTGTAACACAGCCTGGCTTAGTGCAGGAGTTAGGAATGTGCAAGTATGTGTGCATGCACATGCCTTTGTCAAGCTGCTTTTACATTTTCTTTCATGAAAACTTATGGTGTTGGGTTTAGAATATGAATTCCTTTTGTCAAAATGAGTATGAAAGCTGTTACAGCAAGTTTATGCTCCACTAGTGAAATCATATCAATATTTGCGATTATGTTGACTGTGGGGACAGACCTGGGTGATTTAATACATTATGTGGGCAGGTGAGCAGTTTCAGCAAGTGCATCAGAGGAGAGGACAAAATGAATAATACTGCCTTGGAAAAGTGGTATTCTTTGGCATCGTAGCTATTGATGGCCACATGATAAAAACAAAAAAAAACCCCAGTGACTAACATAAGCAGAAGAATTGAAGCACTGCTTCAGAGAGAGTGAGGAACAGTTCAGAATTTGGTTGTACAGAACAGCTTTGAAGTGTAAAGGAATATACATCTCAATGATTGTTCATGGGTCACATCTCATACATTAAGAACTAAGAGGAGAATTCTTTCTTATTCACACTAGCAACGTCATTCATATTTTTTCCAAAGTTGTGCATGTCTTCCGTTAACATGAACAGATGAAATGTTTGTGGAAACTCTGGAGATTGAAGTACTATGGTGGACATCTACAAAGTATTCAATAATGGAAAAATACTATTTTCAAAAATACTATGATAAAGGATTATTCTATAAGCCTATGTCATGTGAGAGTGAGTTAGCTGTTTCTGTAAAGCTAAATGTGCAATTAAATGTGTTTAGTCTCCAACATGTCATGGTTAAAAAGAACAAAATTTAAAAAATTCTTAATGCAGAATAATCTGCTTGTAAAGTTAGTGCCTTCTATCCTTTTACATGGAATAGTGTGTTGATACTTTAAATGAAACTATCCTTTTCATGTGTGTTCATAAATAACTAAGGAGAAATAAACGAATGTGATATTCCAAATGTATTGCTATCAAAGGGTTTGCAACACACTCTGTATATCCTGACTCGTGTAGTTGTGAAATTTTTCTGATGAGAAATGCTTTGTGGTAATGGAAATGGAGAAGAGTAGAATAAATTCTTAATACTCTGGAGTAATCAGCATTAGTTTTAGCTGCTTATATAGGCTATATAGTTAATGCTTTTGTGTCTTATTTAAGATCTCTGATTTGCTCTACAATGAGCTCTTTGAATTTATGCTATACAGCGATATATACTTAAATGAGAAAAGGTGTGTATGCTTAATTCATCACACCATCTGTATTAGTTCTCTTTTGTGAGACCACCCTGTATGTGTCTACTGTCTCTATTGGCCATTTCTAGTTAATAAAGACTTTTGTTGGGCTCTTGAGCGTTTGACAGACTGCAGGGTATTCACACCAAAACAGACTTGCCTGTCTTTGGCAACATTTCCATTTTAATTACTTCCTAGATATTTCCAGTTTCAACATGTTGAAAATTAACGTGCAGGTCACCCCCAAAGTAATCTGACCATCCATGCAAACAGATGAATTGAGTGGGTGGGGAATAGAAGGGGTTTATGTATTATAAATAGAAGACTGCTTTTAATCCCTGCAATTTTGTATGTGGAGTTCTCACTTGGTGTTGTTGATTTTACTTTTGCTTTTAAAATAATAGGCACTTCAGTAGCTTGTTCTGTTTAAATTGTGACATTTCATTGCAGTAATAAACTGGCAAAAACGAGGAAAAAAATCGAAACCTGGCTGTCATGAAGTTTCTCAGTGCTAGTGTTTTTTCTAGGCAACCCTTTATAGGTGATGCTGTGGTTTACAGGTCCTCAAAATTACATTCTCCTCCTTATGTAGCATGATATTGCAGTATTGACATTATGCTGTGACATGCTAAAGCATCTTTATTGAATTGTCTTGAATATGTTACTCAGCCTATTCTGTCAGAATGTCAGTTCTGCCAGTTTGTCATTTTTGCCATTATTTCCTTGTTATTGTGGAAAATTCTTGTTGTGCAATCACTTTCTACCCACTGGCTTTTTCTAGTGTTATGCAGTATTTTCTGTTGAAGCTTGGATGGGGATACCTATGGATTTTCATAAAGTACTTGGTGAATATTGGTGTTTTAAAATAATAGTCACTTGTTCTAAATGGTAATAGTGGGAATTGTAGTGTAATAATGTGTAGCTATAACATTAAAGTAGAAGCACACATCTATATTATTGCTGTAATATTTTGTCCAGCAGTGACTGATATTGTTGCAATATCTAAGTTGCAAAAATGTATTTTTTTTCATGGGATGGACAAATCACCCACACCTGTGACCTGACATGTTTAGATTTAAACTCTTTATTATGTAGGGGAAAAATTATTTGAAGTAATTAATGCCCCCCTACATTCTCCCCCAGGAAACTGTAATAAAGGAATGCTAAAACAACTGTGAGAAGTGACAAAGCAAGAGGAATGGTAGAACAAGACCTAGGCAGCAGAAAGAGCAGGAGTTAATTACCAAACCCTAAAGTCAGAATCTCGTTTCCTTCCTTTGCTGGCTTTTAAGCTATCAAAATTATTCTGTATGCTACTTGGGGGGGGGGGGCCTAAATCTGTTAAGAGGAATACAGCGCAATATATATTCTATGACCAAATCTTGAACGTGCAGGTGTCACCTGAGACATATATAGATTTTTGTCTTTAAAGAACCATTCTGCAAATTTAACAGTTTCTATATGTATGAAAAGTAACTTTAAAGACAGATGAGGTAAAACTGTAATCTGCTGGTGCGTGCAAAATATTTTTAAGTGCTCAGTAATGCATAGGAAGTACTAAGCTGCCTAGCAAAAATTATGACTTGCCTTTTGAAAAGACCAAATATGAAGGTTAGGGAATAGGATGTACAGTGCCAGTCCAGCCTAAACTGTGAAACCTCTGAGTGACTGTTGTATTTTACCTTTTTTCTCGTCAAGGAAATAAAGTAGTTCTGGTTCTGTAGAAGGAATACAAATCATGTGTATTTGCTTTGCTTTTTCTGTTTTTAATAGTAGAAATCCATAGATGAACAACAACTTTGGCAAAAAGTCATCAGAGAACTGTTTCTAATTTAGCATCATTAAACAATCTGAGTCTGCAAATTTAAGCTACAAATGGCTCGATGAATGTAAACCCTTTGTCAAATAGATAAATGTGGATGTGATACTAAGGCTCCCAGAGAGACTAAATACTGTTAGGAACAAAAGCTTTATAGCAATGACTGAGCCAAATATTGCTTTGTTTCTGTGAAAAACAAATTTGAATTAACCAGCGGGCTGTAATTAAGCTGCAAACAGCTTGAGACCTCTGATAGTTTAGTTGTTTAAGAAAGAAATTTTGAGGAGAATGTTTTCTCTGTGTGTATCCTTGGGAAACCGTACCGAAACAGTTGATGGTGTTGTTCGGTCCCCTTCTGCTGGCTTTGTGGGACCTAATTTCGTGCTGGCTTTGCTCATAGTTTCGCCTTGCTAGGAAGTGGTACAAAAAGGTTCAAGTGATGCTGGGAATATCCTCACATCTGTGTTGTCCTTCGTTCCACACAGGTCCACTGGCCTTTGGAACAGTGATTGTGTGTTCAATCATTTGAGTGTTTCTAGTAGTAGTCATCATTCTGTTGACATCGTGGGCTTGCCTGGGCAGAAACTTTTTGTCAAGATGGTGATTGTGTGTTGAAGTCCAATGAGACATGACCAGATTTAAAAAAAAAAAACCCAAACATTAAAGGCTTAACGTTTATGCACTAGTCTCCAGAACTTTGCTTCTCAAGTAGCTTAAGCAGCTTACCTTGAGCCTGTCCATGGTTGAACAATGTTCAGTGTCCCTGTCCTTTGAGTCAGTTTGTGCGTGTTGTTCACCTCGTGGCCTTGCTACCTTTGGTGATTGTGCTTGCAGAGGTGCTCAGGCTACATTGCTTCAGGACTTATTTCCCCTTTAGTCACCTTCTTAAGCTGGTCACTGCAATGAGCATCTCATGCTGTAACTGTGTCTGAACAGCAGTTAAATCTGGCAAGCTACCTGCCTCTGCTTGCTGCTCATCTACACGTGTACAGAAATGGTATTTGTCCTTCTCTGATTGTGGGGGCTTGGAAGGCTTGTATCTTGCTCTCTTGCTGCCCTTGGCCAGAGCCTTGTGAAAGCAAAATGCTACTTCTCACTGGTTTTCTCTATTCCTACAGAACACTCTTAGTTTAGAGGAAAGGTGAAAAATGGATATAGGAACACCATTTGGTTTATAACTTAAGAAACAGTAAGCTTTATTTTATGCTTTTCTCCTGAAGTAGAGATTTAGAAGAGCTCAGTATCAAGTTACTAAACAAATGTTTAGATGTTCTGCTGCTACTGCTATCTTTCTAATCTATAAAAAAGGTTAGGTGTAAAAAGTGAGATATTCAAATATAAACATCAGAGCATTGCCCAAGGTGAGCAGTTAAAATGCAGTGTTAAATCACTTGAGGTAAAGGTTTGCAAACTTCTGGCTCCTTTCACGAGAACAGCATTTTATAGAAATGAAGTAACCTGATAAATGCAAAGTGCTTCTAGTTACGTTATCAGCCTCTAGTTCATCTGTTAAAAATACAGCCTGTAAACTGGTAAAAACAGTGACATCTGAA
Organism: Athene cunicularia; assembly: GCF_003259725.1. Classification (NCBI taxonomy): domain Eukaryota; kingdom Metazoa; phylum Chordata; class Aves; order Strigiformes; family Strigidae; genus Athene; species Athene cunicularia. Next base: position 14,106,548 of record NW_020799100.1, on the reverse strand, counting down.
GCTGATAGCATGGGGCTATCAGCCATAATAAAGGAAAAAAAGACGTGAGTATCACCTTGTGAGTATCACCTTTATGATATACACACAAAGTGATTTTAGGTCCTGCCTTTTAGTGCTGTTCTCATGTTCATCCTAATTTCAGATCTTTAGCAGCAGCCTCTGTCAGTCCCTGTATGCCCCCAAAGCAAGAACTGATGTTTGCTAAACATGTTGATTAGTCTGTTAAGAGGGGTGGAGTTAACTTTCTCTGTCAATCTGTTGGAACAAAAATTACCTTCTGGTTTTATTTTTTTCTTCTGGCTGGAATCATATGTCTATTTTAAAATGTAAAGTTGCATTTCCTATAGAAAATTTTGGGGTTTTTTTGTAATAAAAAATTAAGAAACTCTAAATGTCTAGTTTTACTGAGTTATGGATACCACAAGGATTTGTTAGAAACTCCTGCTAAAAAATAGTAATAAAAAGATGAGATGTTATTTTAGGGAAGGACATGGAAAAGTAACTTTTGCTAGAAAAAAAGGATTTTTTGAAATTGTATGGGTAGAGATACGGAATGGAAGAAATACCATGATTGTGTAACTTGTTCATCTGCATGATATTAATATTTTAATTTCTTAATAGAAGCATTATAAGATTTTCTTTCATACAGTGCTGCCATATCAGTTATGCTTATTGAGCTCCTAGGTGGCCATGTAATTTGTTGGGGAATTCCTAAATTCATTACTCACAAAGCTGGAACATCTGTTCATAATAGGAAGACAGTAAGTTAGTCAATACTTAAATTATTTTTTGGCAGACTAAGCATACTAAAATACTTGTAGGCAGATTATGCATACAAAGTAAAGAATTACTCTATATCTAAGCGTAAATGAAAGTTTCACTGTATTTCACTGGCCTTTTCATTAAGAGGTTCATCAGCAAACTACATCTATAGCCACAAAAATAGGATGGCCCTGTAATATACCAGAATTTTTGATAGATTATAAAATAGTGAAGGTTTATCTTATAGTAAGAATATCTTAATAAAAAATTGAAATCTGGTTCTTTGTTTGCTTATAAATACCAGAGCACTGGCACATGCCAGGAGTGATTGCTGAAGATGCCATTTACCAGTGACCAGAACACTTGGAGTCATGGTTCATTGAACAGTAATTTGACAGAGAAAATAAGGTTATAATCCTTTCAAAAACAAGCTATTGAGCTTCACCAAATTAAGAATTCGCTGTCTGGCCAATATGGCTTTGGCAAGCTTTTACTAAGTTATGTAAAGACTGTGGGTTTTAAATAAATCAGAGAACATGCACTCTAAAATATCTGTAGCTGTAGGCTGATCTCCTTACTTTGTTTTCAAAGAGTGCACACTATGCTCTGACAGTTTCAAACAGATCAATGGTTTACTGATATAAATGAACAAATCCCCGGTAATATTCATAGTTGCCTTGTTGCACGGGAGTGAGTTCACCTACTTCTGAAGAAAACATCATAACAGAATATTGTTTTAGTTCATTCCTGCCACTGAGCTCTGTACAAAATGGCAGCTCCATAATTTGACTGTTTTAGTTGAGAATAAAACTTGTCATTGTTTCTTCAGATCCTTGCTTATCATGGGTCACCTGGATGCCTCTGAACTGTTTTAACAGGTTAATATTTGCTAAGTGCTTTATAAAGCAGTTTGCCTCTGTGAATCATATTGTAACTCCATCCAGTTAAAAAAATATTTTTAAAAAATATTAAATATCGGTGTTTACTGGAAAGTTCCAGTGCTTAAAGCATATTTTAGAGGAACATATAAATAGCAATTATGGTAGATATGGTGAGGCCCTGGCACAGGCTGCCCAGAGAAGCTGTGGCTGCCCCCTCCCTGGCAGGGTTCAAGGCCAGGCTGGACGGGGCTTGGAGCAATCCAAGCTAGTGGAAGGTGTCCCTGCCCATGGCAGGTGATGTGGAACTAGGTGATCTTTAAGGTCCATTCCAACCCAAACCATTCCATGATTCTGTGTGGGCACCTGTGTTTGTCAATAAGCCTTCAGCTAAGGATTGAGTAAGGTTCAGATTGTGAGTCAAACTACAGGGTCTTGCATCCCATCCTGGTCACAGGTTTAGTGGCTCTCCTGCTGTTTGCATATTTCAGTTTCACCTTTAAAGTCAGTTCAGAGTTTCCATAATTTACTGCAAGTAATCTGTAGAGATTTGAGACAAAATTGGGAGCAGTAGTGGACAGAAGTGCTGTAAATACTTTGGTCAGTCTGTGTGTTTTCAAATTACTTTTTTAGTATTCTCCTAGAATACTAAGCTCCTTAATGTTTGAGCCAGTCTAGATATTTACTTGTGCTACTTCTTTATGTGCTGGGGCTAGCAATTAACCCTAGAAACTCATGAAGACCTATTGAGATGATTTCCAGTCTTTTTTTCATTAACAGAAGTTAAACATTCTTGTTGTTACCCCACCATATTTTGTCCTGTGTTGTGACAAGATTTAGGGGGTTATATACCTGTTAGTATTTAAAAGCCACTGAACTTGTATCTTTCAAATCCTTGAAATATTAAATAATACTACTGGATTTTTCCAATCTGAACTCTATTTTCTCCACTAGGGTGATGTTTAGCTATGGTTTTCCTCTGCCTGTGATACAAAAAACCCCTTAAAACCCAAACAAATTCTCCAAAATCAGACCCCAAAAAGTCACTGTAGCTTTCTGCTAGCTTTGCAAGACTGTTGAACTATTGTTGCATTCTTTTTTGTATAGCTCAACATTTGTCTTAAGGTGGTCTTTCTAGTTCTAAAGCAATTACTAATTGTACACATTGTTAAAGAGGGTGTCCAGGTACCTTTTAGTAGGTGAACAAGATTTTTAAAATTATCTGTAGAGAGAAAACAAATGGAAAATAATCTAGTGGGCAGTCATCTACAGAAAGAAAACTTACATCTTTTTTTTTGTAACGGTAACAAGCCAAGAAATCTGTCTTAATCGAAAATTGTCAGGAAGTTAGGAAATAAAGATATATCATTAATCTCCGTGTAACGCACACTCCATATTTCATCAGTATAAAAATACCACTTGGAAGTACTTGGAGGATTAACTTGGAGTCATGAGAAAAGCACGTTTATAGCTGGGGAAAAAAATATGCTGTACTTGAAAGAATCAACATAAGGTTAGAAAGAAAATTCTGACTGACAGCTTATTCTGTGATAGCAACTAATTAACCTCCGGTGCCTTTCTCTGAACTGTGAGCCACTGCTTCCCAGAGGCTGCAGAAAGAGTGAGGCAGTTCCTCTGCCTTGCGATTGCAATGTTAATATTCATTTCACATTAAACTCCAGCATCCTCTTGTTCTTAACGCTATAATGTTCAACACACCGTGGTGTTATCATCCATATTTAGAGCAGCTTGTGAATTATCGCTACATATTATTGTAGTTTTAGCCGTCTCCTCCAACTTTTTTGTTTAACTCTGCTTAAAAATGCTACTTCTGCACTTCTTGTTTAATGATTTCTATTGATCAGAACAGTAAAATTAATTAGAAAATGTATTAGCTTTCTTCTTTGGTAGTATGCTTAATTGTGATGCACTATACTTAAAGTTAAAAAAAAAAATCGATATGTTTACATTCATTATTATCTAATTAATTATAGTGCTCAGCAGACCTGTGTTAATGAATGTAAATAACGCCTTTGGTAAGTGTCCAAACAAGACAGATGTATGTCCTGTGTTTTTGCTGGGAATTTGGTGGGATATAAAGCTTGTTACCCGTCTGTTCTGGGTGTGAATGGCAGAGTTATTTCTGAATATTCCCTTTACGGCCCCCCAGACAAAAGTTATATTCTGAATGTTTAAAATTTCTTTGCAGAACACTTTTAAATCACTCTCGTTGTATATGATACAGTGCTTGGGGTTTTGCTGGTTTTTTGTGTAATGCGATGAACACAGTGCGTAGAAGCTGTTGCAGTTTTTACTTTGTCTTAGAAAGATGTCTTTATCTTGTTACGTGAAGATAAATGCTGAAACTGGTGCAAAACCAATGACAAACTTATAACTTCTGGTTGCTCCAGGAGTGCTCTTTCCCTCTTGGTGAATGCCACAAGGCTGGGATTCAGGGATCAGCGTGCAGTTGCCAGGTCTTATTGCTGACTTGCATTGTAACTTTTGTCAAAACAGCTCCTGAATGTCACTTTCTGCATGATGGGAGAGGTATTCTGCCTTCCTACATATACACTAATAAGCTGTAGGTAAAAAAAAGGTGATGGATTTAAAAACAAAAGAAAAAAAAAAAAACAAAAAATCAACCCTCCAAACACAACCATATTTAGAAAAAAAATGTCATAGTTGCTTAGATATAAAGCAATAACCAGTATATGAATAATATCTAGTTATGTTTATTCTCGTGGAGTAATACATAGCCGAGTTATTGTTTGAGACTAGAACAGTAACATAAACAGTTTATTTTCTTGTGGATTTTTATACTGTGGAGGTTTGGCATTTTTAATATCTGATTCACATATGAAGTTCCTGCGCATACGTAACGGCAAATGTGGAGGAGAAATAGTGAAAATCTTTTCTGCAGAAGAGCAGCAGGTTGTGAGCTGTTGTGCTTATATGTGTGATATAGGTATTGGACAACTGTCCATTATGTATTGAAAATCAGGTAGGAGAAATAACTGCTTATAGCCACACCTGGCATGATTTTAAGTATTGCATTGAATATATTGAAATATATTGTATCCTCTGTATTGGGTGTGCAGTTGTAACAAGGGATCTTGTGCTATAGAGGACCTCTTAGGACAAAGCTTGGGAAGTTGTATGTAAGATGGCCTGTTCAGGAAAATGCTTACAGTATCACTGCCATTCATGGAATAAATGAATCGCGGTCAAGGTCTTTGCCTTCATTTGTAAAACTTATGAAGTATGCTGACTGTAGAGAAATAAGGTAGCATGGTGCATGTGGCAAACATGGTAAAAAGCCCACTCCAAACAGCCAAGAATGTTGGTTTACTTGTATGTTTCTTTTCCTAATGATTTTAACTGATGTTTACATCTTCTATTTTCTTTAGAGTTTAGAGAAAGTAATTTAAAAGCATCTTTGTAAAATGGCTATCTGATCTGACATTTCAGGAAGACCTTTCAAGAGCAAGTAGGGAGATTCATACCAGTTGAGTCTGCAGTTCCTTTCCAGTCATACTTACAAGTTCTACCCACTATTTTACATTTGTTCTTAGAAAGACGTGTGCAAATTTAGAGACTGGGTGTTCTTTGAAATTGTGTTAGATTTTCCTTGATGTGTTTGTATTAAAACTAAATCGCATTAAATAAACCCAAACCTACAACACCCCAGAAGAAGGTGAATAAAAATGGTTTAGGTCATGAGCTAGCAACTACTTTGGTTCTGTGTAACATTGTTGGATTCCAAAGATAGTTTGGAGAGCACTTTTCGAATGTACACCCTGTAAAACTTTATTTAAATTACACTCTGCATTTCTTTTATGAACTAGAGATAATTCTGGTTCAAAAATGACACAAATCTCTCATGCTGCAGTACATCCGCATTTAATTTTTTCAGATGTCTGAGTATTGGGTTGCTACCTTAGAAGCCAAAGCTGTTTAGATGTACTGTTGTTCCTACAATCTGTTGTTATGTCTGTGTACATAAAATCTCATGGTTTCAAACCCATGTATGCTGTTGAATGGTGAATTTGTTTTGAATATGTTTTCATAGCTGACCTTCTGTGCCCATGGGTTTGAACAAAGCACCTCAGTGCTGTCTGAGTAATGTGTGAGTTTCAGAAACTGCTCTACATAGTCTATGTACCAAAGAAGGTGGGGGTAAATTTTTTTTTTATAAAAGAAACAAAACTTTTTTTTTTAACAAGAATTTTATGAAAATTATTTTTCATCCACAAACTCCAAATTTGTCTTTACATAGTGATCACAGTCAAAACTGGGAGAGGGTGAAATGGGGTGGTGGAGTTTAAGCACGTTCTGGTCACTTAAAGTAATTTCTGAAACTAGCTTGGAGGCCAGTGTTTTTACCTGCATGTTTAAAATTTGAAAAACTTCCTGTGTCTGAGATTAGCAGCAATTATGTCAGTGCTGCAAATCTTTTTGTGAAGCATGGAGTCTTTATTAATAATGAAGATGTCTTCATCTATGAATTAACAGCTTATGTTTGCTAATTAATATTACATATATATATGCATTATAGTGCTATGCATGCTAATAGGTAGTACATTAGATCACGGAAATTATAGGAACTAGTTATTGTTAATATTTCTGGAGATGAAATTTATTTACATTTTATAATAATTACAGGTTAGGTTAGTTGGAATTTTGTATGCATATCTCTCTATGTAAACTTAATTTACATCTCAAGATTAAAATGGAAGGCTAATAATACTTTAACAATTCTACCTAAAATTAGCCCTTCCTATCTAGATTTGGACAGTAATTGTTTGGAATCACAAACATAAGTATTGACTTCACACTAACAAATCTTAAATTAAGATTATGAAGTGGTTGCCTGCAGTTGCAAAATACTGCATATGATGTCCTAAAGGAGTTGTTCTAGTTGTGAGTTTCTAAAGGTAGCTTATAGTTACAGCTTGAAACCCCACTATGTATATTTTCTATTATTAGTTCATACTTGAGCAAGATAGTGGAAGCTGTAAGAATAAAATTACTGAACTTTAACATTACACTTAAGAGTTTTAGTCTCTCAGCTTTTCCTTGGCAATCTGGTAAAATAGTTGATTTTGAAAAAAATGGATGAAACCCCTGCAAGCATCCTACGATACTGGAAGCACATTTAGAAATAAGATAATGTGGAAGTGTCTTACTTGGAGAGGTGGGGGTGGAAGGAAAAGGAAAAATTCATTAGCTGAAAATAATTTTTTTTAAAGTTACGCTGTTTTAGGGACTATTAACACTTCAATCTTTTACATTAGCTGAAGGGGACCACTAAGGACTACTCTTGTCACCTGCTGATTTTGAACCTATAGCCTCTATGCTGTTATGTTTCATCCCAGAAGACTCTCGTTTTAATACACAAGAGCACTGAAAGAAAATGAGTTTGGTCTTAAGGTTTCTTTATTCTAATCTTCTTAGATCTCTGGTGGAAGAGGAGGATCCTCATATGAAAGTATCTCTTGGTAGCAGCGATATGGGCATCTCTGCCCATCTACAGTCTTCTAAGACAGGGACCACAAGATTTTTCACCAGCAATACTCACAGTTCTGTGGTATTACAGGTAATTAAAAATTTTTGTGTCATTGTTGATCTGTACTGAGAATTTTGGCTACTCTAAGCAATGTCTCCACTCAATAATTCCTAAAAAGCCTCAGAAAACCCCCATGTTAGTGTGCTGTACTGACAATGACAACAAGCAACCAGTATTTGTAATTTCCTGCTAGTTAAAGGTTTGACGTGTAGCAACAGCTTGGAGAAAAACCCTGGCCTTTTCTTCAGGTTGTATCCCTGTCCACTCTCAATTTTTAAGGGGTAATATCATATAAACTGTGAAGTGACAGCTGTATCAAAGAAGCTCACTTGAATATAATAATGTAGTTACGTTAGGCAAACACTTGTACCATCTCCTGTGTGAAAGCTGCCCTAGGGATGTGATGGGGGGAGCTCCATGCTCCTTCACATCCCTAAGGTGACAGAACTGTGCCAGGTTTGTTGTAACGCCTTGTGCTGGGTCTGACTATATGGTGCTACCATATGGTAGAACATTTCTTTAATGAATAAAAATGTTATGCTCTCTGAAGCCTTAAGAATTTAAAAGTAAAGTCATTTTCTCTTCTCGTTTCTGCTGGAGCTTTTACATACCATACAGAGTCAAGCTTGCGTAGCTCTTAGGGTTTTCCAGTGCAGTCTTTCTCAGGAGTGCAGATGACTTGTATGACATGATTGCTTGGAGAACTGCCACTTATTTTTTTGATTTGCTGCCTAAATGAATTGCTTAAGTTTTGGGACAATGTGATGGTGATTTTTTGCTGTTGTTTTTAAGTTTTTTTTTTAAATTCAGAGAAGCTAGTGATTCTTTTAGTTTCTAAGGCTTGGGTGCCTGCGCATAGCTCTCCCTTGTTTGAACACTAGGCAAAGTGTTCAGCTTATTTCTTCCTCATTCAATTTTTTTTTTTTTCCAAAATTTGAGTGAATGGAGAACCGGTAGTTGTAAAGCCTTATTTGTAGGAACTACAGGCAAGTCCAGTCATTGAAATACATTAGTTTTATATAATCCTGTGTGTTGACTTCTGATTTATTGGAGTTAATAGCTCATTTTTAAATTTGCACTATGTTCTTTTCTGTGTGACACATTTGAATATTAATTTCTACTTACCTTTGTGGTTCTAAATATACAGCCTTGCTTTAAGGTATCTTAAATTTTAAATGATATTTGGCTGATGCCAAGACTTCTCAAAGTGTTAAATCTATAAAGAAATATTTACATTCTTGTTAGTGCTAGAAAAATGCCAGACATGTCTGGTTTTATGTTTGAGCTTCTATTCTTCAGTGTGTGAAGGAGGCGAGTATTCCACCCATCCTCCATTAGCCCCAACCAGGCATACCTTTAGAGGAAAATCTTACTCTAGGGTGCTGTTGTAGATGACTTTCTTTTTTATTACATTTAGCCATTATAAGTAATTCAGAAAAGATCAGATACATAATATGAGCTTGTTTTGGAGCTTTTTCCATGTAAACTTTGGTAATAAATTTGATAATCATGTAACCAGGTGACAGATTTCCTTTCAGCTTGCAAAGCACTTAAACTGATACGGAACAGAAATATATCTAGAATGCATATGTGTCCAGAAAGAGTAGGTCAAAAAAAAAGGTGTCAGTCACTACTTGGAAGTAATTTATTTAGTGGAATTAGTGGAATAAAGCTATTTTCTAAGGCCTGGGGTACTTTGCATTCTTCAACCATTTCTGGACAACAAAAATTATTCTGCTTGTTTTCCAGTGAGTAATTATCATTGAATACATTAGAGATAATGGCTGTAAAATGACAAAATTATTTCTTAGTGACTTTTTGGAACTACTGTACATATGTACATAAAAGGAAGTATTTACATAAGGGAAATGAAAGAGATTCCTACTCCCAAATCATATGGATGCTTCATGTTATGCTCTTCTTGCAGGGTTTTGACCAACTGCGAGTGGAAGGTTTGCTTTGTGATGTGACGCTTGTTCCAGGAGATGGTGATGAAGTGTTTCCTGTTCACAGAGCAATGATGGCTTCTGCAAGTGATTACTTCAAGGCTATGTTCACAGGTAGTGTTTTTGTTAAAGTAATGCATACTGCTGTCTCCAAATTGTCATCCTTCGTACACTCAGACACATTCAGGGTTTGTGTGAATCATGAAATTATTTCAACCCAATAAAAATGATCATATAAACTTACCTACATGTCTTTTTTTAGGAGGAATGAAGGAACAGGATTTAATGTGCATTAAGCTTCATGGTGTGAACAAAATAGGCCTAAAGAAGATCATTGATTTCATTTATACTGCAAAACTTTCCCTTAACATGGACAACCTTCAGGACACCCTGGAAGCTGCCAGTTTTTTGCAGATTTTACCTGTTTTGGACTTCTGTAAAGTGTTTCTTATCTCTGGGGTAAGACTTTCTATTTGTTTCACATTTACAATGATTAAGGCCTTGGTGTGATTTTTTTTTTTTTTTCCCTTTTTTTGGTATAGGAACAATGACTACGTAATAGTCAAAGTTACTTCTAAAAGCTGTCATTATTTATAATTCAGATTCACAGAGAACAAGTTTGCTTTGTAGTTTTCTTTTTTCTTAGTATTATGTACAGTGTGAGTTTGATATAAATTTTATCCCACAAGTGTATTGCAGTGATGTAGCACCAATAATATTCATAGTTCCCAGATTCCTTACTACATTTCTTAGTTCATGCCCATAGACTCTGTATCCTTCCATAAGAAAGCTACTTGGTGAGTTAAACTGAAAAAATAATAAAAGAGTGAGCTGCTGTTGCTGTCTGTCACTTTCTTGAAACCTTTTTGTTTTGAGGAATGAAGCCCACAATTGTAGTGAACATTAGAGACCATTACGTCATCTTTATAAACCAGTGAAGTTGGTCACAGTCCTTCAGAATAATACATTCTCTAAAGGAATTACTAGTCAGGGGTGTTACAGAAATGTTTGTTATATGAGAAGAGTAGCTACAACGATTTTATGTTGATTGCCATAGTTTGCGCAACTAAAAATGACTTTGAATGCCTGCTAGGAAATATTTTTTCACAATCACCAAAATAAGTGCTTTTGTAAGGAGGGGACAGCCCCACATTAGCAACCCTCTCCTCTTCTACCAATAATGGTTAATTAAAATAATAATACTTATGGAGCACTTTTGCTTTTGTGCGTTTGGAGCAAATAAAAAGTTTGCCCTGCGAGGCAGTGTACTGTAGTTCCAATGTGGTACAGTTGATTTATCATTTAGAGTTGCCTTACTGATTTTTATTTATCTCAGGTCCTGAACCTGCTCTTGGGGAAGGGGTAACTTTGATGATAACCTTTTTTTCTTCCTCCTTTCCTTCCCTATTTTAGACTTGGTGTCCTGTCTTGTTTTGAGGCTGTGCTTTGGAGATGAATGCCACGCTCCCTTCAAGTTGAATGTCAAACAGTTGTGCAGTTTTCTGTGTATTAAAAGCAAACTTGTTTTTCTGTAAAAGCAGGAAAGCTGTTAAAAGATTCAGCTTGTCAAGTGGTAACTGGCTTCTTGTGTAAGCCTTTTCCTAAGTTCTGTCTTCATGGGTGGGAAAAGGCATGTAAGGGAAGAGATGTGACATGAAAATTCTCCCATTTATCCAGCTCCAACCTCTTGTTAAAAGCATTGAATTTATACTCCTCTGTTTAATCTTACTGTTTATTAAGCAGAACTCACGCACTTGATAAGTTTTGGGGGAATTTTCAGACATTTTATTTTTTGGACATCTTTTACTTAAATCTGAGATATCAGAGGTTTCAGGGTCTCAGTGTACGACTGCACTTATTCTAGTGTTACAGTCTACTCACTGCATACATTTTGTATGCTTTAGTTATGCTCACTTTATTTCTAGAGTTAAAACAGTGCAATCTCAGAATACGGGTACTGTTACCTGTTTTCTAACTTAAACACAGTATATAAGCAATGCTAACATAGGATGTATCAGTACTTTTCCTAGTTCTTGCCCTGCTGTCTTGTATTAATATAACTCCTTGTCTTGTCAGCAATAAGGAACAGCTACTTTGTGGGGCTGCCGAACGAGAGAGCTGTAAGAGCTGTGCTGTCAAAGCAGTTCTACCTAGAGAGACACTGGCATTATTTTGAAGTTACCTGGAGGTTTTCTGAAGTTAATATTAATTGCTTATATCTCAAACTAGAAATGTCACTTTACCTGTGACAGGGAAACTGATGTGTTCTACATGAATTATAGTATTATTTGGAATTCAGCTTTCTGATAATCTGTACTGAGAAATAAAGAAGCAGGGATTCTCATTGCTCTTCAGAATACAGGCTCAGAAATGTGACCTCCCCAGTGAAGACATGTACTGGGATTTATGCAAACAAGAGGACTCCGAGCTGCTAATAGCAGCTATCTGTTTCAGAAGAAACGTGTTAGATGCATTTAGGCTCTATAATGCTACTGTTTTTATTTTAAATTTGCCATATTTTCTAATTGGCCAGTTCTCTGAAAATCTTGTGGTAATGCTTCATTAATCTTGTACACTTAAATCCTACACAACCTATTTTATGTTGCTCAGGGGTTTTTTTACCTTCAGAATGATGCAGTCTGCCTCTCTGGGGTTGATGTTCCTATGAATACCAGCTTGGAATAAGGCCTTGGTGTTCTTTTGAATCGGGGATTTGGGGCTGCCTGCCTCTGATGTTGCCCTTTCTACTTTCTGGATAGGGCAGCTGTTTGCTTATTTTGCTTTTTTGGGGGAAACGGCTTCTTTCCGTTTTAGATTGTGTTATTTGGAAGAATTTTTTCACTGTTTAAAATGCTTAAATTCTTGTTTTCTGAAGGTTCCTTCATTGACAGTGTTGTCTCAGTCACTGTGTTGGTTGAAGCAAGAATCATCTTGTTTGAGACTACATTTTGAAAGAATCAGGAAGATGTACTAATCTTCTTAATTTTATTGATTCTCTTTTATACCGGTATCTAAGGGAACATAATCTTATTCATTGTGTAACTGTACAGGAAGTACAAAACTAAGTTTGTGCTGTTAGCCTAGTTATGTTGTCAACATCCTTGTGTAAAGAATTTTTGAATTAACTTACTTCCTAATTTGTTGGAGCAGAAACAAGACTTGGTGGGGATATGGGTTGAGTTTTTTGCTTTAATTACCATATCTTAGCTTTACAAAGGTTACTCCCCATTATACTAGTTTCACTCTGTTATTGAAGGAACATTTCTGTAATTTAAATTAGTTTTCTGAGCAAGTCTTGAGCTTATTTCTATTGAAATTAGCTGAGAGCAGCATCTGAAAGCTGATGTAACCATTCCCAGACACATACTTAATTGTCTCTGAATTGTCTAGGGAGTTCGTTATTAAAGAGATTATGGAAGTGAGTTTATGTAAAGCATAATGTAATTGTATTACTTCATAAGAGGGTATTGGAAATATTTACAAAAAACATAAGCTTAAGATAACAGCTTAATTTGTGTAAAAAATAGTAAGATCTTAAAAGAATGGTGTATGTTGTAGCTGTCTTACAAGTGTTCTTTTATTTGTTTTGCATTTACACTCCTCCTGTCAAGTAGCCCATTGCACTGATAATCTTTGTTCTGCAGCCGAACAAACTCCCAGAGAAACACTGGAATAATTCCTAAGATATTTTTAGTCTTAATTTTAGTATTAGTTTTAAATATTTATATGATACACTAGGTCTACTCCCAGGTTCACGTTTAAATGAGCCATAATGTAATTAAAATTAATAAAAATGCCTTGGAAATGTTTTCAGAGTAGGGAGTGCTAGAGAGCACCCAATGCTGGTTTTGCAAAAGTAGCAGCAGTGTACAAAATTGAGAAAGATGCGAAACCTATCCAAGTAAATTACAGCACTCGGGAAAATCGCAGTGTAATGGGGAAGGGGATGTTATACTGTGATTAAACAAAACGTTCCAAAACACTGAAAATTAATGTCTTGGCTGTACCTTTCATATAGCTGCATAAGAATATTTTATTCCTACTATAATTGTGCTTTACACTTTCATAACAACTAGAATATTGTCAGATATTGAGGTCTCAATATTTGGAAGTCTGTCTCACCACAAGACCTTGGTTAACTGAGGATGGAGCAAGATAAGTCTCAGTTTTGTGGGAGCGTGCGGTCTAACGCTGGGGCCAGCTCTGCCAGCCACCAGAAATCCACCTTTTCTAATTTGGGGGTATGATTGATTTTTGTTTCCTGACCTGGTCAAATTTCTGTGCTGTTATTTCTGGACTTCTATATATGGGAGCCCACAGAAAAATTGAGGCTTTCAGGGGAATGTAAGCTCTTTTAAACTTAGACTCTTTGAAACACCATGTTAAGTGCTTCCATGTCTTAACAGTCATTAAAACAAAAGAAAGTTCGATGCCTATTTTCTGGTACTGAGCTTGAGGACTTGATTTCCTGTGCATATGATTTCTTCTGAGTTTTTCTCCAGCATTCTCATACTTGCAATCATTTTGTTCTGTGTCCAGTTTTCTAGTGTTTTATAGTCAATTAAGTTTTTACCAGAGCTTGGGAAATGATTGCTTCAGAAGTTCAAAGAATTAAGTCAACTGCTTTCTCAAGAAAGTACTTTGGCTTTTGCATTTGATTTTTCAGGTCGTAACAATACTGTGTTGTGCTTGACCGACCTTTTTTGAAAAGCTTTTTAGTATTGTCTGCAACTTCTGCTTTGTAATGAGCACTTACAATGAGTAGTGTGAATGAGCAGCTCTGTGCAGTAAGTCAAAGCCCAAGTAAAATAGGGTTTATTTTAAATTCTTGACTTCTTAAGAAGTTGCTTAGCTGCTTGACCAGTTATGGCTTTTGGCCGGTTCTGTGTATGTCTACTAGTTACTGGATTCACCGTATAGCCAGTCTCATTTTTTTGTCTGATATTTCCATTCCTCCTATTAGCTTCAGTGGGATTTCCAGATGTAGCAGTCCCTTCTGTTGATGAACTCCTGATGGACTGACTTCATAGAGAACGATTTCCACAACTCTCATAAGTACCGTAGCATAAGTCAAACTGTTATTTAGAAAGTCAACACTTGAGTAACATAAGTGCTTAAGTGTTTAAATAGCATTATTGTACTTGTAACACTGTCCAATTTTTAATATTAAAAGTGGAGTTGACTATTGCATTTCATTCTGTTGAAGGATTACTTTTTGTCTCAGGACTTAAGAATCTCTAGAGTATATATTTTTATAACTGTGAAATCTTAGCAATATAATTTAGCCTGGTACTTTGATTGTTGTCTTAAAGAACAGTAAAATGGGTAATAGTGCTTTTGCCAAGGAAAGTAACCTTTAAGAAAACATTTAATATGTTACACTGACTTGAGGTGAGGGGTGGAATTTGTTAGTGAGCCAAAGTGCACCATTTCATAAGCATAATGGGGAGTACTGACAATCATAGTATAAAAAAAATCAGTCCTGAGTGCAGTACGATTCCAGGAGATTAATTAAGGAAGTAAAGGGTAAATTTTCTGAGAACTAGAGGGTGACTGGAAACTTCTGATGTCATATTCATCAGTCACTAACAGTGTGTAAAGTGTCAATATATTTTTCAAATATATGTATACCAGGAATATATTCAATTGCATAGATTTACGGTATAACATAGTTATGATAATGTATCAGCTGGACACATGCAGGGTACTTGATAACTGGCATGTATTCTGCAGTAGCTCTAAATACTTCATTGCAACCTGAATACCATGTACCAATGGTATGTAATCAATACATTTTTTTTTTTACTTTGATCTTTTAAGTATGCCTTTTCTGTATGCAATATCTTTCTGATTGCTTATCTTGATGTGGAGAAATTGCTGCATCTCTGTAGTTTAATGCCAGTAAATGTATTCCAAAGTAGTTTTTAAATACAATAACTGTATTGCAAGAGTTAAGATTTGTGGTATACTGCCAGCTGTTTAAGGGGTGATTTTTTCCCATTGTTTTAGTTTTATTATACAGCTTGAAAGACATTTTAGAAGTAAGAATGTCCTGTTTCATTTACTTAATTTGAGGTATGCTGATACTTCTATTATGAGTTCACTTGTGTAAATTTAAAATCCTAAAAGGAAATGTGGAGAAATTAGGTTGATACTGACTCAACAGTCAAAAGAAGAAAAAATGTTTCGTAAGTATCATAGGTTTATATCAAAATATAATCACATCAGGTAGCAATAGACCTATAGAACTGTGTGGTCTGACTTCTAATGCAAAAATAATTTTCATGTATATTGCATGGATTTTTTTAATGACAGAATGCCTGACAGTTTGCCACACATTCATCTTCTAGATAGAACCTGATTACAGGGTTAGTGTTCCTGGAGATGAATAACAAGATTTGGAACATTTGACTGTACCAAGGTGTTTCAGGAGGTGTGAATGAAGACTTTTGATGACTGCCAATCTTAACTCTAGGGCAAGTTAGATCGGTTTATAGTGAATTAAAAACATCCATTCCCATACTCATTAGACTTTTGAGTTGTCTAGGATTAAAGGGCGATGATCAGATTGAATTATACAGCATTAAAATCTTGTAATCTCTGTCATGACCAGAAGGTCATTTGAAGGTTTTTGTATTCTTAGGCTGCAATCAGGTCATAGTCCTCAATCTTTATAATCTTTTTAAAAATAACCATGAGATTTGGAAGCTTAAATTCTTTTGACATTACAAATGTAATGAGAATCACAAAGTTGTGGAGTTTGTTGACAATGAGTAGGACTGACATGCATAGAAACTAGAAAGCATGTGTAAATGAAGCTTGGGTTAGAATAATGACTGAACTCAAAAAGGCTGCAATTCTCAGCAAGAAGTGTTTGAAAACTGACTTGTTTTGCGCATATACCATAGAGATTGCTGAAATGAATTGGCTGGGTCCACTGGCCACCCACTTTAAGTTACGTCCTGTCCCTCCCATCTCTCTTCCTCTATCTGCCTTGGATCCCAAGTGAATTCAGAAATTTAGGAACTGAAGATATAAGAAAGGTAGATGCAGCAACAGTATAAAAGAGATGGTTACCAAGATACGCTCATTCAAGTATTGAATTAAATTATGAACCATGCTGCTAAAGCATTTCATGGGCTGGGTATTTCTAGGGGTAATCCTCCTTGGTTTGTTATTTAAAAAAACCCAAAACCACAATGATATACTACATAATACACTGTCCTTGTCTTATTTTTGACGTGTACTTAATTTTGAACATATTCTGTAAGAGCAACACGTTGATTTACTAAAGATTCAATTTTGTTTGTTTCTGAGAAATGTATTCATGGGAGTGAACACTGTAAGTTGTCTAATTTGTGCCATTGGAGAGGTAGCTGTGCCATTCTCTTCGGCTGCATTATGACAATAAAATTTTAATAATGTTAGAAAATGTCTAATGGTGAGACTTATGTTGACACTATTCTCTGTAACCGTGGGCTGATCACCTCTCCCTTAATTGTACTTTCCATGTGTCTTACAAAAATGTTTGCAGAACTTTTCAAAGATGAAGTGTTGTATAATTGCTATGTATCATCATTCTATAATGTTTTTGACATAATATATGCCATCTGCTTGTTACTTGTCTCATTTTTTCAAAATAAGGAATACATTGGGTCTCCCCCTGCACTCATGAATATATGCATCATATTGAATATTTATTTGCTCACGTAAATCACCTTGAGCATTGTAAAACGATGAAATATTGCTGGTTCTGTAATATTAATTAAATTCTGCATTATGTAAACACCAAATTAAGAAAGTGTGTTGATTCCTCTTTCTGTTTACTTAATAGGTTTCATTGGAAAACTGTGTTGAGGTTGGGCGAATTGCCAACACATACAATCTCACAGAAGTGGATAAATACGTTAATAATTTCATCCTGAAGAACTTCCCTGCATTATTAAGTACTGGTGAATTTGTGAAACTCCCCTTTGAACGTCTTGCCTTTGTGCTTTCAAGTAATAGCCTTAAGCACTGCACTGAACTTGAACTCTTCAAGGCGGCTTGTCGCTGGCTAAGGTACGAGGAGCCTCGGATGGAGTATGCTGCAAAGCTAATGAAGAACATCAGGTTTCCGCTGATGACGCCCCAGGATCTTATTAACTATGTTCAAACAGTGGACTTCATGAGAACTGACAATACCTGTGTAAACTTGCTTTTGGAAGCCAGCAATTACCAAATGATGCCATACATGCAACCGGTTATGCAGTCGGAGAGAACTGCCATTCGGTCGGACAGTACTCACTTGGTGACGTTGGGGGGAGTGCTGAGGCAGCAGCTGGTTGTCAGCAAGGAGTTACGGATGTATGACGAAAAAGCTCACGAATGGAAGTCCTTAGCTCCCATGGATGCACCAAGGTACCAGCACGGCATCGCCGTGATTGGAAACTTTCTTTACGTAGTTGGGGGCCAGAGCAATTACGACACGAAGGGAAAGACAGCAGTTGACACGGTCTTTAGGTTTGATCCTCGCTACAACAAGTGGATGCAAGTTGCATCTTTAAATGAGAAGCGCACCTTCTTCCACCTAAGTGCCCTCAAAGGACATTTGTATGCAGTCGGTGGTCGAAATGCAGCGGGTGAGCTAGGTGAGTGTTCCTCCTGAAGCGTGGCTTCTTGCCTTGCTTTTGAGCCCTTGAAATATTGTGCTGCCCTGTGAATGGGTGGAGAGGAAACAAGATAAAGCTGTTGGTATGCAGCTTCTTTCTGGAAGTACTGCAGATCCATAGAGAAACTTGTCTGGATGGTATTAGCAGTTAAAAGGCTTCCACAAAAAAAATTGCCAGACACATAGATCTTGTGTATTGATGCATAATATCTGATGTCTTCACCTTTATCATCAGACATGAAGTAACCATGTGTATGTATATAAACACAACTGTATAGAAAAAGAAATCACACAACTGTCAGAAAAAAATATCATTACTTAAGCTGAGAAACCAAACCCACTCTTTTCACTCTTAAGGGATACATGACTTTCTAACTGAAACGCCCTGTTCAATGAAGGTTGCATTTTAAAAGATGCAAACTTTCTGGAATAATCAATTTGAAATGCTGGTAATTTTTATTAAAGGGTAGTTATTTGTTTCACTCACAGATCAGTGAGATCCAGATGTTCTGATATTCTGGTCTTTCAAATTATTAAAATGTTAGATTTTTGCCTGTGATCTTGTGACTACACAGTTAACTTATATGAATAACTGTGCTGCTGCCTCCTTTTTTCTTCATTGCAAATGATGATTCATTTTACTTCACCAAAAAGAAATTAAAAAATCAATTTCAGGGACATAAGATGGTTGGAAACAAAGAAGAAATACATGGCAACTTTTCATTTAACAAAAGGCAGTAGAGTATGGCCTGTATTAATCCACTGCATTTTCCAAAGACACAGTGGTTGGCATTTGCAGTCGAGTCTGGAACTGTACACTCAATTGTAAATTTGTCTGTGCTTTAAAATTGAAGTGTTGTTATGCTTGGAATTTTAGCATAATGTTGCATCTGGTTTAGATATAATATTTCATTATTTTGCTTGCTGCTTTCAGCCCAGTACTTAACCGGGTCTTGTCAAGTCTTTGTGGCAGTAGCTCTTGCTGCTAAGATTTGCTTTTTAGAAATGCACTGATATCTTTAGGTGCAGTGAGAAACATGTTTAATTGAAACACTACACAATCTAATTTGTACTGCAGCATCTGTGACACTTTTTTTTTTTACTAGTGCATCTTCATCATTCACATATACACTTTTGTTTCATTATCACACTTTCATAGGAAACATAGCACGTTGCTTCTACTACACAAGACTGGACTGGTTTTGCTTTTTCATTCTAATATTTGATGACATGAGATATTTAAAAATGCCACCTGTTTCCAAACAACATGGTGAAACTGTTTGGCAATAGCTTGTTTTCCTTAGTTCTTCCTGATCCAGAGGTTTTCAGTGTTTTTCTTACATGACACTTTATGTACCTGAAAATACACACTAAAAGCAAGCTTAATACCCTGCAAAAAACAGATTGTACAAACTAATGTGAATTGATCTTTGAGTATCAGAAAACCTGACTTTCACTGAGCTTTCCTAATGGTATGAATTAATAGCAGATTATCAGATTGCTGTCCTTATGTACTTTACCAGTGAAACAGAGTAGGGTTATAAGAATGCCAGTGAAAAGTTCCAAGTCTAACAAAATCAATGTGAAATAATACTGTCACTAAGCCAGTGCAACCTGTGTGTACAGCAGGCTTAAGTGCAGTGTTTTTCTTCAATTAGATGCAGGCAGTATCGTTCTGCTGACCTCAACAATTCTGCAGCTTTAATTAAAATACAAAATCTATTACCTGTCTAAAATTCTCTGTAAAGGTATCATTAAAATGCTGAAACGATTTCCACATGGACCTGAAAAATGTCATTGGATCATTCTGTGGAAAGAGTACTCTATAAATGCTAAATATTGTAGCTGTCTGATGCTTTGATTTGGGGCTTCAGTTTCGTTTCTTGTTAATTGCAAGGCAAGTCACTTTTCATTTTCATGTTTCTTTCATAAACCTTGACAGCTGAAAGATGAAATCCTGCTTAAACTTCCCATTCTCTTCAGATGAGAAAAACTCTCAAGCTTTTCATAGAAGAGCAGGTCAAATGTGTGTTGGACAAGTATTAAAGAAGTTGCCTCTGGGTTCAAACTAATTTCAATCAGTTGTTGGAGAGGAGAAATTCCCCAAACCTGAATTCAGCTTTCCAGAAGATCAGCTCTTACAGAAAAGGACCAAAGGATTAAAGCTACTGAAATTATTTTCTTTATTATTTTTTTCTACTGACATTCACTGGAATAAAAAATACACCCTTCTGAGGTGCTCTATCAAGCCTTTCCAAAACAGTTTTGAAATGTTTAATCATCTGAGAACTTTGTAAATGCCACTTTCTACCTCAGTAGTATGTGCTTTTAGCAGTAATAAACAGCTGCTGTTTTAACAGTACATGCCACTGAGAAAAGTTTGGTTCATTGGTATGGATGAGTGAATTTGCATGTATGTGGTAAATGTATCTTTGAAATGTACTGAATTATGGAATTAGAATACAGATTTTTTTCAACCCTGTGACAATTTAAGGCTTGTAGAACCATATACCACCCCTAGAAGGGATTGTTTATAATTTTGGGTGGTTGTTCTTAAATGTCAAATCAGGCACCTGCCAAAGATATTCCCAGAAGGCAGATGCAGCAGCACTCTGGCACAAGGAGGAGACCAGCCTGGAGAAGGCAGGTGTGCAAAAGCCAAGACTTTTTGGAAAAGGAGACAAAGCAAAAACCAGGTGCAGTTCACAGAGATACTCGTGAAGCAGAGTTCATTGGCAATCTCCAGCTGTGCTGTTGTGCAGAGTTTTCTCAGACAACTAGCTTTTTATAGCTCTTTTTAAAGGAGTTCAGTTGTGGTTCTTGATGATGATGGCAGTAGCTGTGCCTTTAGGTATTAGAAAGCCTGTGCAGTTAGGTACTTTCCAGATATTTCAAGCTCTGATGTTGATAGGCTTGAGTGGAGTTCGAGATTTTTATATATGGGCTTTTCCTAAGCACTTTAGGGGATGTTGGATTGCAGCTAAACCACAGATCCATTGATACCTTCATCATCATGCTGCAGTAAAGACAGAAAGAGAAGACTCCTAGCCCAGGGCAGGACAGTTAGATATTCTTCTGAGCCCCTGCCCAACAAGCAGGAAGGCATTTATTTTCCAGGTGCCCTCTCCATGATGTTTAACCCTCAATTCAAACAACTTCTTGTTTATGTAAAAACTTCTCTTGTTAGTCTATGTTATATATATACACATATATATATATATATATATATATATATATTTTTAACGGTTAAGAAGAAAATTAAGCATCATTACCCAGTTGGGCTGTTTGCTGTCTGTGTAATACTGTGAATATCAAACTGAAGTGTGAACTGGAGGACCTCTTGCATAGGAACTTACTTTGAAGTGGCTCCTTGCTATGCTAGGGACAGAATTACTCAGGGCTTTGTTTAATTTAACCAAGTCAGTTTTGAGTTGTGCATAAGCAAGCTGTGTTATAGAAATACTACAACAAAATTAAGATCCCGTGTTTTGGGACAACCATCACACACAGTTGCCAAGTGCTGCTGTAATAAACCTCAAGACACATTAGAAGCTACTGACAGAGAAGTGGTAAATATCTGTATACTCCTCAAATAGCATCACAGATGGCACTATAAAATGAGTGCAGACTGAGCATCCCTTGGGACTGCCAAAGCTTTGTGTCTTTTTGAGATTGCTTAATTCTATTAAAATGAGGCCTGTCTTCCCTGGATTATGGTAATGAACAGATCACAAGTTCCACTGTTAAACATAAATAACGCCTGATTTGAATTGTTCATGCTGTTGGGAGAATGAATCCAGCAGTCTCATGCTATATAGGATATATACTTAGGCTCAGTACAGTAGCAGTTCTTTTGAGTGTTTTGTGAACTGTGCTCTGTCTGGAGATGATACATCATCTCCAAATAAGGCATCCTGATGCCTGCCTCAAATTGGCCGACACTTTCAGTAGCTGGAATTTTCAGTATTTTTTCCTTTTCAGTGCAGAGGAGATCTTGTTGAAAGAGAAATGGAATGATCTTGCAAGGTAACAGGGCAACAGCTATGCAGAACAACCAAACAAAAGAGTAGGTTTTTTCAGCTGGGAAGTGATTAGCTTTGTTTTAGAGGATGATAGATTTGAGACTTGAGTTGGGATGGTTCCTCTGAAATACTGTCAAACAGTACTTCAGCTGTATTGGTAATGTTGGAGAGAATTTTGAAGCCACGTCAGAAGGTGAGGGATCTTGGACTCAACATCATCCTTTCTCAGATAACTAATGCCTTCACAATGTGTGATAGTGATGTTTTATCTTTTCTTGCTAAAGCGATCTTTTGGCGATGGTTTCTCTCTTAAATTCAGTCTGTAGTGCAGAGTGAGGTAGACAGTTGTCCAGTGTTGAATGTCATCTTAATCTGGTTGCTGCTGGCTTTGCAATTGGTTTGTACATATTCTGCTCTTCCTGTCCTTATAGTGTATTAGAAATTTAAGTTCCTTAGCAAGGAGTAGAAGCGTTGTGGTGAAGAGGATGCCTTTGTTTTTGTGTAAGCAAGTAGAATGATGATTTCAGTGCAGCATAGCAGTAAACAGCAGGTCGGAAGGGTCTGCTGTCAGGGTAGAACTGGGACAGCTATAATTACTCGCATGTCAAATCTGTTTTTCTCTGTTCTTGAAATTTCTGCACATCTTTGTTTTCTTCTGATTGCTAAATAGAGCGGAGTAGAAAGGGGCTTTCTTTTTTAGAAAAGAATATTGGAATGGATGAATACATTTATACAAGAGTGAGCACAGGTTTATTTGGGGATTAGACAAATACTGCATGTGGTGTCAAGATGACAGTACACAGAAATACAACTCACAGATTTAATTTTAGGTGTAATTTGTGGAATCAATTCTTTGTGCCTATACCTTTGTTTGGGCAAGAGGATGTCTCCAGCATTCACTGGCTTTAAGATTGTATAAGTCCTTGGTGGATATACAAAGTCTGCAGCATGTCAAATTGAAGAAATACCAAAATTTTTGTTGTAGAAGGATGCTTGAATGCCTTTTCGTACCTTTTTTTATATGGGCTTTTATCTACCTGTACATGTGTTTAATGTGAAAGGCAGCTCGAGACTTATTTCGAAGGGCTGGGGGAGGAGATTGCAGTAACAGGAAAGCTGGATTGTAGGGAAGTGTTTAGTAAAGGATTGTTCTCCTAGAGTAAACTTTGGAATTTACCCATATTGGGTAGTTTTTTTAAATCACAGACTTGGCATATTAACAGTAGTGTGTAAAGACACTTAACTTCAGTTACTTTGCATCAGTTTTTTATTTTTTGTCCATCAAAGCCCTGGGATGGCTGGCATAACTGGGAGTTGGTGTGCAAGGCACTCTTACCAAACTAGAGGCATTTCAGGCTCTCATTACTATTTTTAAACAGCTTCAAGAATGTGAAATTAATAATTTTATATTTATGAATCAATGTATATAATTTGTTTTGAAATAAGTAGGAATTTAGTAGATTTTGCCTTATATCTTGAACCGTATGTTCTGGACCAGCTCTTTTCTGTATTTTATAAATTTAAGTTTCAGTTCTTGGCTGGGGAAAAGCTGAAGATAATCCAGTGTGCTCTTAACAGTTTAGTGATTCTCATGTGCAATATAGATTTTTATTTTTTTTTAAATATTATTTTAACCTTACATGATGCTGAACTGGTGGTCAAAAACAGTATTTGTGACACTGGAAGCTTCTATTTTGAGTGTGTCTATTTGAGATACTAATTGCATGGAATCATGAAATACCATCCTGTTATGCAACAATAAGGAGGTTGTGTGTTTTACAGCAGCTAAAAGATAATTCAGAAGGTCAATGTAATGCACTCTTTGCTAAATTTTGGCTTGACACTAGAGATCTTTTGGAGATAGGTGTATCGGTGGTCTCAGACTTACTCTTCCAAAATGCTCCAAGGGATTTTTTTTTTTTTTTTTAAAGACAGATTTGGAGTTTAGGGTGAGGTACCTTTTAATCACTGTATGAATATTAGTGATTGATACACTTTACTAGCCTGGCCAGTACTGCTAGTTCTACAGGCTTGTACTAGCACTAACTAGTTTCTGTCTTTAAAATGTCAGGTTTCTCAACTTCTAATTTTTTTTTTTTTAATTCTTTTGTTTGATATATAATGCTGGACTGTAAGTCACCATCACTGATCCCATAGAGTTGGCTCAGATTTTCTACCCTTGATTGAATAAAAAGCTTGTTCTGGAGCAAGTAAAATATCACTTTCAAAAACAGATTTAATTTTGTACATGTAATTCATAAAATCTCTCTTCAGAGACAAAGCATTGTATAACAGAATCTGATTCTTAATTTTAATTACTTAAAATGAGTTTTAATTTGTCTTTAAGATAACACAGTTATTGATGATTGCTTTGTGTGTCATAAGGTCACTATATTACAGGGTTTTTCAGGATTTCTTGTCCCTCTGGTCATATTGTACTATTCAAGCTGTCAATCTCTACAGTTTGCTCAGGTCCATTATTATTATTATTCTGTTTTCTGTTTTTATTCTCTGAGCTTACTGCGTACCCCTTTTCCTGCAAACCCATGTCACTTCCATCCCACTTTGAATAGAGGATTCCTCTTCAGAAGTGCTTTCTGCAGGGACATCTGTGCTCTGGGTTTCTTTTTAACCTTAGTACTAACCTCTGCAATTTCTGATTTGATAAGTCCTTTGATCATTTTAACATTAGAATTCACAAAGAAAAGTGCACAAATGGAGTGGTGTATCGACACAGGTGCTGCTTCTTTCCATTTGGGATTCATCTTGTATTTTTTTAAAGCTTGGCTTTTGTAAACTGTTTGAATTAGTGACTTGCATATGCTGTGCTGTATGTTGCTGTGCAAGTACTTAAAAGATTGCAAGACAAGAGAAAATTAGTGAACAATTGCTGCCCCTTTTCGGAGGGCATAGGACCATTTCAGTGCAGAATACCAAGAAAATCTAGCCTGGTTTTCTGCATAGGTGGGACTTAGCTGAGGTCATGGACCTGAGAAAAATGATTTGGTATCCAGAAACACTGACTGTCTTTGAGACAGGTTTTAAGTTTATACCCTGTCTCTCTGTGGCAGACACTGAAGATACTTGCACAAGAGAAAATGGTAGAAAGCTGAATTCATCCAGCTTTTTATTTTCTCTGATGTTCTGTAGCTGTACCTTGGGCAGGGTTCATGAGCTGGGGCAGGTTGTGTGCCAGGCAGGAATGGGAATGAGACAGGTGGAAGGCAAGAATGCAGGAAGGTTTTTTTCTTCCTTTCTGTTCCTTTGGGATGGCACTTGAGGTTTTTCTGTATTGTCTGTAGACATAATGCTCAATAATTCCCTTGTCGCTTTCTCAGCTGAACAATGTTTCTCATTGATACTTCCTCTGTTTATGAATATATTACTGCCACTGTGACTGTACTCAAAACCAAACTGCCATGCTAGCTTCAACACTTTATATTCTTATTTGTTTTAAACAGCCACTGTGGAATGTTACAATCCCAGAATGAATGAATGGAGCTATGTCGCAAAGATGAATGAACCCCACTATGGTCATGCTGGAACCGTGTATGGGGGATTGATGTATATTTCAGGTAAATAATTCATTGATATCTTTATGAAGCAATTTCTTACCTAATTTTTTCTATTTCATGGGGAGACAATAAAAATTAGTCTCTGGTTGCAATGAGTTTGCCAAGGTATAAGCAGTGATACAAATTCATATGAAGCCATTCAAATAGCATATATACTGCAGAGGCTGAGAAAATTTTTATATCATTTACATAATAATTTGCATAATAAAAGACAGTTCTGAACTCCAAAACATTTAACTGTCAGAATAGATTTTTTTTTTTGTGGCAACAGCACATATAAACATTTATATAGCAATAATTGTTAATACACATCCTCTCTGATACATTTTGGAAAGCACTGGAAATTTTAGTGAAGAATATCTGCCTTCATTAGGGATAAGTGTTCATGTTAAACACGATATATGAATTATTTCTGTACTTTCACTGGTCTTTCATTTGTAATATGCTCAGTCCCATATGTCACCAAGGTCATAGTTGCATTCCATTTTTTTCCAAACTGGGGGCAATAAGTTTTCTGAAAATCTGGTGTCTGCTCAATTTTGAAAGAAGATTCAGTTTCTGTGAGTGATCTCCAGAGATCACATACCTGTGTATGTTCTACTGCGATTTTTAAGGGATATTTTCTAAGAACTTATCTGACTTTCAGGGCGGGAAGTGGGACAAGGTTGCTTAGCTGTAAAGAGGGATTTATTTTAAAATTTACCATAAAATACAGTTTACTTTTCTATGAATGAGTTCATTAAGCTAGCTTCTGATCATTGTGCTACTATTTGTACTTTTTTGCCCACTCTGCTGGTTTTACTGCAGGTGGCACATGTATATGCTCCCTAATGTGTTTTTTCATACAGATGCTGTGTATTTCCCACAGCTGCTTTTTTTCCTCCTCCCATGACTCTAGATGCGTTTGGGGTTGAAAATGTGAAGATTGGTTCCTTTGTCATTTAAAGCCTCTTCTCTCTGACAGAATCCCAAGCACTGTCACTACTATGGCTGTCATTAAGTGTCAGGGTTGGACAGTCCTCCTGTTTTTTCTGTATTTAATTCTTACTGTCCAACTGAAGAATTAAGTACTTTCTTGCATAACTCCTGTCAACATCATGCCATCTCTGTCTGCTAATAAGCCAAGCGTGACAATTCAGTGTTGAATGATTAGCCCAGCAGGAGATTGTTTAGTAGCAGTGTGTTCTCCTCATATATTCTAGCACCTCAAATATAGTTGCGTTGTGATCTTAAACCATAGCTACTAAGCCTACAGTGTCTGAAATTGGTGTGACTGCTTTCTGACCTGTCTAGTGACCTTGCAGAAAGGTGGAACATTCATCCACTGATGGGAAATCATCCTGTGATTTCCCCTGAAGCCTCTCCAACTGCTTTTGCAGGACACTGTGGAGAATGTAAACATAGAGAACACCACAGGCATCTATTAACAGAAGAATCTTTGAAATCTGTGTTCTCTCTCTGTCCCTCAAAGTTTTCTGAAGAAAATGATGCTATGTGATAGAACCACTTAAAACACAATAGCGTAGTATCAAAATTTGAAAGGGAAATGGATTCCTGTTTTCTTGATCATGGGAAACAAAGCTGGCAAACTGAACAAATGTAAGCAAAGAAATAATTTTGCCAAAATGAAGCATAGGTAACAATTTTTTGTTCTTTTAATCTGACAGCACCATCTTAAGTAATGAAGTCCTGTATGAGACTTGGCTTCTTTCCATATTCACATTTAAAGGAACACGGTACATAAAAAAAAGTAGTTTGAAGTGGAGCACATATGTGGTAGTAATCTATGCTAATGTGAAAAGTTTTTAGGAAAGGTTGAACTAATTCATGAAAATGTGTGTTTCTGCTGTTTATTTCTTACTAGGGTGAGCACTGCTCTAACATGTGTTTTATTTCTCTAGGGGGAATTACCCATGATACTTTCCAAAAAGAACTTATGTGTTTTGACCCTGACACAGACAAATGGACTCAGAAAGCTCCGATGACGACAGTCAGAGGTCTGCATTGCATGTGTACTGTAGGAGACAAGCTATATGTTATTGGTGGAAATCACTTTAGAGGAACGAGTGATTATGATGATGTCCTAAGCTGTGAATATTACTCACCAACTCTAGACCAGTGGACTCCAATTGCTGCCATGTTACGTGGGCAAAGTGATGTTGGGGTTGCTGTCTTTGAAAATAAAATCTATGTTGTTGGAGGATATTCTTGGAATAATCGGTGTATGGTGGAAATTGTTCAGAAATATGATCCAGAAAAAGATGAGTGGCATAAAGTATTTGACCTTCCAGAATCACTTGGTGGCATTCGAGCCTGCACTCTTACTGTTTTCCCACCGGAGGACAATACAGGGTCGCCGTCTAGAGAATCTCCTCTTTCAGCACCTTAGAAACATCCCTTGACTTATGATGTTGTAGTAACACCTTTGCACTGCATCATGGAGTCTGTTATTTTTCTTCAGTAGTTTCTGTTAGGCTTAGCCTACAGCATTTCATACGATTACTGGAAAAAAAAAAAAAAAGACTTTGACATTATTTGTGCTGTTTGTTTGGCCTAGAATGTTTGTCAAGTGGTTAACAAAACAAGATGTACTTGCCCAAGCCAAATGTTTAACAAATGAGAAGATATTGTCTATAAAATGTATGAACTAGGTACGTTATTAATGTTGTGTATTGGGTGTGAGGTACCTTTTAGCTTACATTTGGGAGCCCAACGAGTCAAATTTGAAGACTTTGTATTGAACACATTCTTTCACTAAATTTCATAGTTGAAATCCTTTTTCCTTTCATTTTTGACTGTCGATTACAAGGGGAGGTAGACTATATCAATGTGAACTATGACAGAAGGTTGCCAAGGGGCCTGAGCTACCTCCCTATTTTCAGAGTATTTTTGAAAAATCTGTTTACCCACCTGACTTTGTGGGTGCTTTCAGAGCATATGAAGTTTCTTAGGCAGAGGGGAGAAATAACATAATTTTAAAATACTAGCACTATACGGGAAGCGGACCTTGTAGAGGCCAGGAGTTTTTTTATAATGTGTTTTGAGTGTTTTTCCTGAGTCGGTTGAGTGATGCTTCAAACAAAAGATTTAAACGTTTGGGTTTTTTAATTTGGGTTTTTTTCAGGAGTTGGCTTCCGCTTGCATGGGAGCACACACTACTAACACATGGGAATTCAGTACAGTTGTATATTCTGTTATATGCCTGCACTGAATATAGGTAGATAAGGGCTAGAAACATTAACTTAAGCCACTGAATTTGACAAAATCGTTCCATCAGATCAAATTTAATCTACCTTTCTCCTTTACTGTTGAGATAACTTGCATAATGTGTCCTCTGTATAGTCTCAGTTAATAAGGTTATTTAGCACAAAGTGCAGCTTCAGCGAGAGAGCTGCTTTTGCTCAGTGAACTTGGACTACCACATTTTACCTTCTTTTGTTCAATAAAACTTTTAACTGCAGTTATTCAGTCTAAGCTACCTCATTAATGTATTTGGTTTTCTTCCTCTGCCTCACTGTTTCCAGGATACACATGTATATCTGTGTAGGTAGATTAATTTGCTAGGAAACCAATGCAGAAGTGATCATGAATGGGTATTTTTGACCTACTTTTAAGAAACTGTTTTGGCCTGATGTGTTCATTTTATTGTTAAGGACTGACGAAAGAACAAACTGTCTTAATTTTTTTTTTTTTTTCCTTGGAGAACTACTGCTTATGTGTGCAGCCATGCAAACTTACAGAAACCTTTATCTGCTCCAAAGTACAGTGCACTGCTGACAAATTGCAGCTCTGAGTGCTTCTAGAAGGCTGATACCATCGTGCTTGTTCTGAACTTCCCATCGTATGTTACAAGTGGTTTTGCTGCTGAGCAGTCAGAGGGGCATCATCTGAGGGAAACTGTTTTAAATCAGTTAGCTTCAGCTTCTTTTATTGTGCTGCCTATTACTAATAACCTTGTAAAGCTTAATAGACTTTTTTGGGGAGTATGCTATTTGTATTTTGTACCTGCTTGATGCATCAAGCAGCAGTATTACTATGGTGTCAATTTTGGAAGTACTAGTATTTATTCTTTATGCAGTTTACTAGTAATGATCACTACCAAAATGTATGTGTAAGCTTTAGGTTTTATAATTGTTTTGGGTAAAATCAAAAGCAATTCTTCCTCTTTAAAAAATAATTCTGCGTAGCTGTGCAAGGTTGTTACAGGTGTTAATAGTGGCACCAGTGGATACTCTTGGAAAGTAGCCAGTCAAGATGAATTGACTCATTACCTTAAAAATACATTTCTAATGCTGTGCAAAGCACCAAATAGGAGAATGTTGCTCTGTAATTTAAGTATGTGTCAGTCATTTGTGTCACATGCTACTAATTTTTTTTCCAGCTCAAAGACCAGATTCTAGAGCCTGCTTGAGTTGAAATCCCCTGAAATCCGTATTACGTTTCCATTTTATTAATTAAACTAAAAAGTAGATAAAGTAGTTGCAACTTCTTTTGGGTAATGTAAATATATCCTGCTGCTGTCTGTATGCTGGGGATGAGGAGATGCTCTGTTTAAAAGTGGATATCTTCACTGGTATTCTCATTCAGAAGCAGCTTTGGGTGGGTTCTAACCCTTGTGAGATGGTTATAAGCTAAGATGTCAAAGATTTGTCTGAGCCTTGTGAATAGCTCAGGAGTTGGTGTATGGCCACAATGGTGGTTTGTTTCTTTTTTTTAGTGACTCATTATCTATTCTGCTTAAAGTGGAAGAATTCTTTTTGAATGTCATTTTGTCATCAGTGTTGGACATAGCATAGTGGATTAAATGTAGTGCTTCAATCAAATTAATCTTTGAGGTTTTTTCTTGTATCTCCCTCTGGATTAAAGTGTTCATAATGACAGTTAGTATCTACTCACCAGGATTGAAAAGCAAACATCAAAGATTTGCCAAAACCTGCAAGCTGTTTTCTTCTGTAATGCAGTGTAAAATGACTTGATGCTCATTACATCTTTCTTAACCATAGCATAACAAACCCTTTCCATCTCTGAATCCACAGCTGTACATATAGATACAGCAGATACTCAATCTCCATTTTCAGTAAGGCTGCTTTTATGAAAAGTAAACACGTCATAGTATCTAGAGCCAACAGTGTCCACCTGATAAGCAGCTGCTTCTTTCTTTCATAAGTTTTGAGTGCTTTCATTTTTGCAGTTGTATGTAAATTAGAAAAGCATCTGGATAAAAAGCAATTAGTAGATATTTGACCTGAATGTGAGTAAGACTACATTAATGTGCTAGCAGGCAGAGCTGCGTGAGCTGTCTGCCCTCTCCTGATGATGGCAGACTCACACCGCAATCTCAGAATTCATTTGGACTTTGCTTTTTTTTTTTTTCTCCGTGCCCAGTTAGCAACAAAAGTGCTCACTTCTATATGGAACTTTTCATGGCTGATATCCCTGCAAAGAGACACAGCGCTCTGACTCAGTACATCTGGGGTGACATTTCCTTGTGCTGTGTTTTGAAACTGGACAAGAATGATGGGGAAGAAAACCTTGGAAAACCCAAATTATTTGAAGGGTTTTTGCCCTATTCACGTAAGAGCTGATCACTTGCAGATGTCCAGTTTTCTGTGGTTCCACTTCCTTTAGAAAGTTGTATAAAGTATTAAGAGTCTGGGCCAAGGGAAAGCGATTCATGGCAGGACCCAACCTGTCTTGGGGCACTTGTAGGCTTGGCATTGTTGGGATAATGGAGTTGTCATGAAGGGGTGAGAACTGGAGCAGCAGAAGGCATCTGTCTGACGGCCTGGCCTGCAGCTCTAGAGTTCCCTTGTTCTGAAGAATCACTGTGAGTCTTAATCTTTCCCAGGACAACAATGAGTTGTTTTCTCATACCGATGCTATTTTTAAATTGCCCATTCTGTTTCTGAGCGGGGGGAGTCTTCAAGGAGTAGTATTTTAGTCAGAAAGCTCAAACCAATAGCCTGATTATTTAGCAGAATAATGGAAACCTTGGATTAGGGCAGTTTGTGTACAAATAAAATTGTCCCCAAAGGTTTACAGTCTTAATCTGATGGGCTGGTTGGACATCCAAAGATAATTTGGTGCCGCAGCAATAAGTGCAGTAAAAGTGTCTGGAGGAGTTTATAGCCAAAGATTTGGTGATTACCTGATCTGGAAGGTTCAGGGCACTTATTTTGCAGAGTTCACTCTGCTTACTAGAATTGTTGTTCCGTTTTAAATTATCCTCCAGCTGGTAATTACCTCATCTTTGCATTGGTGTCTGACTCTGCCAGTTGCTAGGTTTTTTAATTTTTCCTTTTATAGCTGACCTATTTGTTACTTGCTCAGCTCCTAATTAGAATTGATACAGCTGAAGCTTTTCTAGTGGCATGGCCCTCATGTCAAGGGAGAAAATAGCCCATTTCTCCTATATAACATACTTTGAGAAATGTAATCTTAATTCAGCTTGCGCATATTTGGAAATATATAAGCAGTTTTAACCTAGTAAAAATTGTGTGTGTGTGTGTTGAAGGAGTAATGTGCGTCCTATTTCCTCCTGGCTTACACCTTACGTGGTGTTTTAGTTTGTGCGTAGTGATAGATTACCCAGAGGTCTGGAGGGTGAGTCCAAGCTCTCTTGTGTAGCACTTTATGCTTTCCATGCTCTGCGAAAGTGTTCTTTACTTGCACAGCGTATGTAGCTTATCAGGTATTTTTTTCTTTTATATTTCAGTTAAAATGTGAATGATAGTTCTTTGATACAGATGTGATTAAAAAAAAAAAGTCTTAAAATGCAGAGTTACATATGATTTGCTTAATGATAAAGGGTTTGGTCCCATGAGTATTGCAGGACCCATTCAACTATGAAAAGGTGATCACAATTTTGAGAACAAGCTAGGGGATTAGGATGACTTTACTGACTGGCACCAGTTCACATGTTCTTGTTGACAGACAGTCTTTTGCAGATGGCCAAGTGAACTTTTCTCAGTCCGTAGGCTCTGTCTTTTGATGTACAGCTCTGCTGGATCTTCTGATTACCTATTCTGGGGAAAACGTGGTGGGATTTGTTCCACAACATATCTGACCCTAAAACAACATGGCTAGTTTTTTGTCAGGAATTCCAGCATTAGTGATACACAGGAGTCCTCTGGGAGTTTATTTAATGACTATCCGATTTGTAGAAGGTGCAGCCCAGATAACCGGGGGGTGGTGCTACAGCAGGAGCCCTGCATGGTTGACATTCTAGAAGGGATGATATCAAATGGGAATTACTGCCTCCTCCATGTATTATTTTGGATCTTGAATGCTGGGTTTTTTTCCCCCATCTCTGGGAGTGTTTATTGCTGCTATTTGGGTTTTTCACTTTTTATTCATGTAATGACTAATGTCTCTCTGAGTCTGTAGTGGGAGTGAAAGGTTCAGTTCTTTCTAAGCTAGCTACATGCTGTCAGGGTATCCACATATTCATTAAAAAGTTTTCTATTTGGGGCTGTTTCCTAACATTTAGAAGAATTCAGTTTACAGTGTGAAAAGACCTCAGATGAAAATGTCTTTGGGACTGGAAACATGCAAAGCTTGTAAATTTGCTGAGTAAAATTACAGTTCTAGGCAGAAAAAAAAAAATCACTTTTTGGAGAATGTTGGCATGGTTCAGAGATTCATTTGGACATTGAGCTCCCACAGACTGTCTGGAGTGAGATATATATATATATATATATATATTTATTTAATAACTTGTAGTTGGTTTAGGTGAATCTGAGCTCTGTTGTTCATACCTGCTTGCACTCTTGGCTGACCTGTCGCTGTATCTCCCTTTAGATCACAACATTCTGCATTGGCTGCAGTCTGTTTTCTCTGGGCAAGTGTGAAAGCACCTCTCTTGGCTTCCGTATTGCTTGTTGATTGAGTTCCAAAATAAATCTGACCTTTTGATTCTTCTTTCTAAAGTACGTTGTGGCTCTGGCCTGCTAAAGATCATGTGGAGCTGGGGAATGAGGACCGTAGCTTTGACATCTAATTACCCATAGCCCTTCGCTGCCCTGCAGGCAAATATTCCCAAACCCAGCTAAAATCCATGTGCAGGAGGGAAATCTGTTAAGTCTGACCTAAAATTTTAATTACCCTGGCATTTAAAGACCACCAGAATCTCCTTTGTCCTCTTTTCAAGGAGGATTGTGTACCAGAGCTGCTGAGTCTTCTGGAAAGGGGCAAATACAGTAACTCTTTGGCATGCAATACTTCTTTCCTGGCCATTGATTCTGCCCTTATGTGCCCGTGTGGAAATTGCAGGAGGGAGGGTCAGGGTTTGGTCATGCTTTCCAGATCCCAGTAGAGAGCAAGCTTGTTTACTCTCATCTGTCTGCACAGGACTGGGGGGAAAAAAGACCTGTAGGAATGCTTCAGATTTTAAAACATTAACTCACAGAACAGTATCAATTAATGAAGCAAAAAAATAAAATTGTTCCATTTTAACACGTGTTCCCCATATCCAGGATTGTTCCAAAATACTTGCCCTCTGTTGAATTAACAGTTTTGCCTTTACCTCTCTTGTTCAACATCACTGTAAAAAATTGCTTGTTTTTTTCCATTGTTTTTCATTGCTTGTAACCTTTCCTTAGAAGTGTGGAAATAATTTTCCTTACGTGTTTTATGCACCGAAATAAACACACCACTGATCACCTGAGTCCCCTCCCCATCTTTCTTACACAGTGCTTGACAGTGTATCTTTCCATATTTTTACCCAAACCTTTGATAGCTGCCAATAAATATTACAGAGTCGTGTAACTCCTGCTAATGGGCACAGGCTCCTGTGCTGCATCACTAGGTATGGGAAAGAGGCATCACCCCTTTTCTTAACAGTAGAATACAGCTGAAAAAATCATTTGCTTTGGAGACCTGACCTGGATCAGACATTTAAATTTAGATTATTTTGGCCTGTGCTTGTTAACTTTAGTTTTGAATATTTTATTCTTTCAGATACGTTTTTGCAAATAGTACCTATGTAGCTTTTTTACAGAGAGTGTGTGTTCCTTGCTAATAGGTGAGTAGTAGAGCACTGGCTTTGACGTTTACTCAGTGTCTGCCTGCAAGGCTCCAGTTCTGCCCACAAAGGCTCCTTCGGAGTGATGCTCTCCCATCTTCAAAGGAACAATCTTGTGTAACTAAAGAACCTGCACCGGGGACAGGAGAACTGAACTTGGATGGAAAATCAAAGCAGCAGCTTAATTGCAGTTAAGAAAGAAAAGTCAACATCTCAGTTTGAAAGCCTGTGTTTCTCGAAAGGGGAGGGAGAGTTGCTGTCCCATAGGCATGTTTTGTCTGGAGTTCAGGGTATTAACAATGAATGGATTGTTGCTGTAAATAAAGACAATTAAGTAAATCCCCCAGTCTGTCCCCGAAACAGAGACAGATTGCTTCTGTTGATATGCAACACTATTAACATTTGACTGTGTATATATGGGATGTCTCAAGTGCTCATGTATAACAAATGCCTCGCTCTCCTGCTGTAATCACGAGTGATGCCCTAGTTCCCATGAGTCATGTGTGTTCTTTATAGTCAATTCTGAGTGATGTTTTAAAATTATATAGAATATTAGAGAATATGCTTTTGGGGTATTTTAAAACCATTTTAAAGCGCTTTTCTGTATCTAACTATTATAGCATTATTGCATTTACTTGAACCTGGCAGATGCAACATGAAATGCCAGGTTTTGGTTCATCGTTCCGGTTTCTTGGCGTTGCTGCTGCTGCTTTTCACTGTAGAGATTTAAGGAGGGGATGTTTCGTCCTGTGGCAAGAAGCAGCAAAGAAAAGGAAACATCAGATGCCAGACAGATGATGCTGTCAGCACCTCTGCAATTTGGGACAATTTTATGATTTACAATCCTGACAAATTTATCTTGTTTAATAACTCAGGAGGTTTGCATTTGGCCTGCAGTGACACAGTGCTGGGAAAGGAAAAAATCAAACATCTTTGCGTTATTCCCCGAGCTGTGACTTTTGTCATATGCCGTGGAATAACAATGCATGCCCGTCTGCACCGAGGCCCCAAGCCTGAAATCCCATTTCTGTGCACCCGCCTGGGGGACAGGTCCGCTCCCCACAGCGAGAGCAGCTGCCTCTGCCCCGGCGGGCGCTGGAGCCCGCGGCACTGGGAAGCTGAAGGTCAGCGGAGGGAGTTTGGGAAGGCAGGGGCTGGCTGTGCCCCTCGGAGTTGGTGAAGGCTCCTGTGCACAGCGGAGCCCTGAAAATCTCTTCGTCTGACAGCATGGAAGAAAGCTTGTGGTTGGTTGGTTGGTTGGTTTGGGTTTTTTTAATCCTTGATTATTCAGAGGCATAGTTTGAATCTTGTCTCTCCAAATCTTAAGGCAAATGAGCTGCAGTCACTGCGTGTGGAGGTAAGAGCGTGTCTAGATGAAGGGGTCAGGGGGTTTTCCCCCATTTTCTGCAAAGTCCTTAAATATTTCTCACACATTTTGTGTGTCTGATTCCAGGCAGGTTGGGGCATGCAGAGGCGAAGTAGTTGGGAACATGACTGAGACCTCCTCGTGTCACCAAGCCTATGTCCTGTACTTAAGGATGCTGATGAGAAAAAAGCTGCAGTCCTTTTGCTCTCCCCCCACCCCTTTCTCCCCAAAGAAAACCCATCCTATTTGTAAACATATTTTTCATTAGTGCAGGCATTGGATCTGGGAGTTTTAAAAAGATCTCTTATATTTTCCATCTCACTCCTCATTTTTGCTGTCTATTCTAAATTAAGATGAATTTTTTTTAGTCTTCCGTTAACACCATGTGGCATGAGAAACCATGCCATTCAATAAACAGCTGCATCTTGCAGCTTAGGGTTACTCCAAAAAATGTACTACTTAAGGAATCACATTTCATTTTCCTCTTCCATATTTATAAACTTATAAATGTGGACTTTCTGGAATTTAGATAAGTTGATAGAGATGACATGTGCCATATGGTTGCTGGGACAAATTCCAGCTTCATTACGAGTCCACCGACTAAAGGGAAATAGCAGTTACTATTTTGAGCAGTACAAAATCAGCCTATTGATTGGCAAACAAGTTAAAGATTACAGGAGTTTCTTTTTACAGAAGCCCCTGCTCTGAGTCTTCTCCCCATGCCCCACACAGAGCTGACTTTGCAGTTTCAAGCTGTTAAACCCTGTGTTCATCTTGCTACTTGGCCATTGGAAGTGGGTTAGAATTAAGCGGAGGAGTGCTCAGTGTGTAAGATGCAAATACAAAAGCTAATCAGCAAGCAAAACCTCTATATTGCTAAACCTTACTGGCACAATGGTCACTGAGTGGAGAGAGGGACCTGCCGGAGGAAACCCCAAATGTTGCAACTGGTGGGCAAAGCCAGTGCCCTGAGATCAGGAGCATCATGAACTTCCAGTGGTATGTGACCTCCTGACAGCGAGGATCTCCAGCTTCACAGTAAGGAGTGCTGCTGCTTGTCTGAGTTCTGCAGGCAGGTTCTGGATGGAGATCGGGGGAGAGCAGGGCCAGAGCCTTGGAGGGGCACCCTTGGCCCTGGCTGCCCATGAGCTGACTTCAGGGACTGGGTTGTGGTAGAAGGGTGCGATACATATTTATTTTCCCAATTCTTCTGTTTGCTAAAGGAAGACCTTTCCTATTTCTATTCAAAGCCACCTGAAAAGTCTCTGTTCCATTATGCATGAAATGGGAGCAAATAATCTATGACACTCTTCTGATGCTGGTTATCATCTTAAGGTTTGAACTTGTTTTCTCTGACTGTTTATTGATTTTTTTATTTGTTTTTTCTTAAAAGCCCTAATGGCTTGTGATCTGCCTGAAGGTAGATGATGAATCAGGTTCAGACTTTTCTGATTGTCAGCAGCAAAGACTATGCTGTTAAGCAGCTGTTTTGACCACATGTGGAAGGCATAGGAGAATGTTCTGAGGAAGCACTGTTTGCTTTATGAAACAGTTCTTGAATTGCTGCAAGTAACTGGGCTCGTTGCAGGAGTAAGTGATTGGAAGTCTGGTGTGGGACAGATTAAATGTCTAACACAGTACGGGCTGCCCCTCCTGAGCTGCAGCATGACTAGGTGTCCCGTTTGGCTGGGGCTGAGTTTCTGCCACGCTGAAATAGCACTGCCACTTGTGGGGTGAGAGGGCTTCCCCACCTTCCAGATGAGTAACCACTCGAAGTGTGGTGGCATCTCTGCTAGCTGCGTTCTGAGCCAAGCGATGCTCGTCCCTGTTGGTTAGTGCCTCTGCCAAGATGCTGCACATCGCTGCTGAGAACCACCAGCCCCTGAACTACCTGTGCTGCTCTTGCAGAAGGCGGTATGCCCCTCGCTCAGTCGTTGGTGTCTAGTCACTAACTGTGGGCTTTATTCATCTGTCTTGACAGCCTTCAGTAAAAATACTCAACCAGACTAGTAAGTAAAGCAGGCTGACCAGGCCTGTGACCTCATTCTCTGCAGATCCTGGCCAGCGTGTTCTCAGATGCATTTCGCTGAGGTATGAATATCACATAGTCTCATGTGCCTTTCAGAACTGGAGAGTAATGTTTTGGAAGCGCCCGGTCAAAAGAGAGCAAAGTGGCTTTTTCTCTGGATGTGTTACTTGTTGATTTTTTATTTTATTTTTTTTCTTTTTGAGAAGCCAAAGCTTCTTGAGCTTGAAAGTGATTTCAAGACCCTAGTAAGGGAGACCCCAGGTATGGAATTTGCTGACAGTAGAGATACTTGTTTGAGTTTGTTAGGTAATTTCTTTGTTATACCTCTTCCTCCTGGTCCCTAACCTTTTGCTTGGAAAATACACAGACGATTTCATGTCTGACAGTTCAGAATATCGGAGGGGAGTATTTCCTCATAGACATCTCTGCTCCTGCAGATCAGAGCAGTTGTGGCACTCCATAGTGCCAGTTGCATGGGCTCTTGTTACCATAGTACTGCAGAGGTGGCATCAAGGAGAAGGTCACCAGTGCATGAGCTGAAGGTACCACAATTATTTTAGTAACTCTGCTAACAATAGTGGAACTGAGCTGAAAATGTTCCCATCTGAAAGAGTCGAGCTGCAGAAAGCCACCTACTTTTTCTCTATAATTCAATGGAAACTGAGCCTGCTCCTAAATGCAGTCAGGTTTGAAACCTAACCTTGCCTGGAGTTGCAGGGGTTAATGCCCATCTCTACTTTCAGGTGAAAGCTTCGAGACTGGCAGGTATGTGGATTCATGCAAAGTATCTTGCAGTCCCCTTGCTGTCTTCTGCTGTGCTGTCTGCTCTGTATTTAGGCTGTCTTGTCTTGCTAATCACATCACATCTGTCAGCTGTCTGTGGCTAGAAACAAATTGTAAACAAGCTGTCAAGGTGGAGTGGGATGAATTTTCTAAAAAAAAAGGCAAAAAATCAAACCACTGTGAATGACTAAATAAAAAACTTGAGTAGCTAAATAGCAGCTAAATGTTCTTTCTTCCATTTTTAGTGTTTGCTCCATCATAGATGATGGTTTATATATCAACATTTGGTTGTAAAAATGTGCACGACAGTGGCAAATATGACAGTTTCGTCCCTTCTCGTTGCCTGTAGGAAATGCTTCACCACTTCTCAACAAGCTCCCACCTTTGCTTTCCATCATTAAGACACAGGAAAGAGGTGCAGTAGTGCAGTGGCAACTTGTTCTTAGAAACAGTGCAGCCCTACCAGCAATTTTGCCAGCAACATTTGTCCTATTCAGACCTTTTAAGTTGCCTGATATTTTTGTGCTTCATTTAGCAGGTTTGCATAATAGGAGGACTAAGACATTATGATTGCAGAGAATATAAGAGAAAATACACTCTTTAGGCACACAAGGAAGCTTTACAGTTTACTTCCTCAGTAAAAGTAACTTTAGTTACTAGTTAATAGTAATTTTGGTTACTTATTAGAATATCTGTCACCAATAATTGTGTGTTCATAGCTGAATAAAGTTAAACAGGAAGGATGTAACAGAGGAACTGGTTTCCCTCAATTGAAAAAGATGCAGTGTTAAATCAGATGCAATGTTTTTATGTTCATTTAAGGTCCATTTTCCTTCCAGCTCCAGTGTGAAAGACGGTGAGATGTTTGTCTGTGGGTCACAGATCAGATTTACATGTCTTGATGAAAGCTATTTCAAGTAATTTTAGGCTCAGAAAAAACCCTGGAGCATATTCCTTTCATTACTGCAGGCACAGGGCGGTATGAGTTTTGTTCACAGCTGTCACCAAGCAGTCAGGGAGCTTTTTTTTTTTTTTTTTTTTACCAACATGTGATAAAATTACCGATAAAATGAGTTTTATGAAAGCTACAGTGATTTTTAAAGCAATTTTAGTAAAAATACTGCTTACCTTTCGGCCTGTTTGATAGGTTCTTAGGGTTTTGCAGCCTAAAGGTGGTGGAGGCCAGGGAAGCATTCAGGCCTCGTGTATGCCCTTTGGCCAGGCTGCCTGGTACCCAAGAGCTTCCACACCCTCCCGGGGCACCGCTCCCTCCAGGCAGGGTGGCATCTCTCCTGCAGCCAGGCTCGCTGCAGGGGTGCACAGCCTCATCTCTGGCAGCCTGTTTCCATTTGTGAGGGGGGCTGGATCCAGCACTCATCTTGCCAGCGTGTTTGGGGCTGCCTCTGTTGTTACTGGCTGCTCCTCACTCAGCAGTGCTGTTTGAGTGGGTGATCTCCAAACTGGATGCCTTCTGGAGAATATGAGAATTACTTTGGTCACTTCACATCCTCAATATAGAAGCTAAATGAAGCAGAGAAGGCAAACAAGCTCTTGCATGCACAGTGGTATTTGCTGCCCAACCAGATCCCACGAGGGTCCTACTGCCAGACAAAATCTGTAAGTCTGGGGTTTGGGGATTATTACTTGTGTTGTTTTAACCCCCCAGAGAGTTGTCCTGTATTTCAAAAAGCTTCATTACGTTTCTTCACTGATGGATACTATTTGTTACAATAATAAAAATAAAACATGTTAGTGTGATTGTTTTTGTCTTTCTGATGCTACTTTGCAAGGTAACTAGGAGCTTTCTCTCACCTATAAGCCATCTAAACAAATGGCTTAGCTGCTGATAAATAAGGGAACTGACTTTGAGGAGCAGGGAGGGAGAAAGGGACATCTAGATTTGTGCCATGGCTGAGCCCAAACCAGTCTCATGACCAAGCACACTTGTGGGAGGTGCTTTGTATAGTCTTAAGAATTCCCACTTTCTTGCTTTAACACTTCGATAATTTTTTTTCTTTTTTTCTTTTTTTTCTAAATTGGTTCTTTGTGTGAAAGGGCAACGCAGGTCTCATGCTGCGTCCCACAGGCTGGAGTACTTCTGCAGGGATGATGTGAAAGCAACACCCACTTGGGAGAAATTCAGCAAGCAACTGCCTGTAATTCAGGGGCCAAGTTCTTGTAATGATGATGGAAAGCTATGACTTAAGAAAGCAAAATGAGCCTGGCATAGATGTAGAGCTCTTTGGTGAGGTGGTGTTTCCAGCTGGCACATAACCCTGCGAGGTTGGTACGGTTTGTGTCAAGGACCTCCAAAAAGTGCCATAAAGGGAAGAACATTGCTGTAGGTACGATGCATGGTCTGAGCATAATGAGGGGTATTATCTGATTTATACATGCACGAAATTATTGCTTGCTTCTGCATTTAGTGGTTTGAGGGTTTTTTCTGTTATATCCTCACAAGAAAATAACTGATTGCTTTGACTATTTTTACCACTCAGAAAGGCGTAAAGCCATCACTTAGTTTCTTTGATGTATTCTCCATGTATATTAGTCTGTGCTGTTGTATTAGATAAGACTAACCATGATTTGCTAATGAGAATTACTGTATTCCCAGTACTCCCAAGAGTATTTTTAGCAAGGGGATAGACTAACGAGATCACCAAGAGGATGCGTGGTCATATTAAATATTGCTATTTAATATACAGACATTTTGCAAAGGATTAGACATTGTAAATCCAGTGCTTTTTCCAAGTAGGATAAGTATCACTTTGAAATTATATTTAATTGTCCACTCTAGACTTTTATGTCATTTAGTGTGTCTAGCCATGCTATTAGTGAATTACGTCAGGGGGGGCCTGCTGTGACCTTACAATACACAAACCTCTAGACAGTCCCTTTCCATCCTTCTCTCAGGGCAGTCTGTTCAGGAAGGCATAAAGGCTTGGCATAAAGGAAAATAAAGTTTAGCTGTACCAATGGAGGGAGGAAAAAACAAAGCTTATTTTTATGTGTAGAAGAGACCTTGAGGCTGATGGTCTTGGGATACCTGGATGGGTCTGATGTCCTGGGGTCCCTTGAGCTCTCGATCTAACCTACCGTAGAGAAGGTCCTGAAGTTGCTGTTGTAGAAAGGAAGCTGCTTTGAGGCTGAGATCTCTGGGAAAGACCAGCAGTGGGGATTAAAATACCTTATTTAAAATAATTAAACCCAGAGGTTTAGCAGTAACTGCAAAATGGGTCAATTCCCAACTGGAGTTTCCTCTTGCTAAGCATCTGATGGCGTGAGAGCCAACATGCAGAGCTCCCGCTGAACTGCACTAAATGAACTCCTGATGGCTTTTCTCCTCCAGCAGAATTAAAACTGCCTTCCTCAAATTAAAGATGCCTTTTTCATGTAAGGAGTGCAGCAGCAAAACTCACTGGCATGGTAAGCAAACTGATCAGATGACTCATTGCCCTGGTTCATGGAAATGATTCTCGAGGGCTGTTTGCAAATGCTAAGTGATGCCAAGCACACCCACCTGAAGCAAAAGGACCACCGGAGCCCTGGAACATGTTGCCCAGCAGGCTAGAGGGTGAGAGCTCAGGATCACAGCTGGTCTCAGGTGAAGGAATATCTTTGCTCTCTGAGCCCTGTGTCCTTGGGGTAAGATGGTGCAATTTTTCCAGCTCTCATCACTCATCTTGGTGTATATCACCTATAAGTGAGCAAGAGAGTTGCTGATGGCCAACACATCACTGCCTCTGGCTCAGTAACTGGGCTCTGAGACAGCAGCACCTGCCCAGTAAATATTTGCAGCTGCCTGGCC
Source organism: Athene cunicularia (assembly GCF_003259725.1). Taxonomy (NCBI): domain Eukaryota; kingdom Metazoa; phylum Chordata; class Aves; order Strigiformes; family Strigidae; genus Athene; species Athene cunicularia. The sequence goes on along the minus strand of NW_020799100.1, from coordinate 14,064,138 downwards.
TGTGTGGGGAGGGGCCTCAGCCTGCACCCGCTTGCACGTGAACATCTGCAGCAGTGGCTCCATGTCCCTGAGCTCACGTATGCACAGTGAGCCCTCTCTGCATGTCCCTGATGATGGCAGGGACTATGAACTTCTGTGTGAGCAGAAAAACCTCTTCCTTTTGTGCAAGTGAAGAGCCCAGGCTGGTACTCAGTTCTCTGCAGAGACTTTTAGCTGCTCAAGATGGGATACATGTCTCTCTGGACTTTGGGCACTGCTGCTCGTTTTCCCCACACCCTGCTATGTTACAGCAGCTGCCCCCTTCTGCTGGAGGAGGTTTCGCTTCTCTGGGTGGCAGTTTGCAGGAAACCTGGGGGCCATTTACTCCACACTGAGGCTGTGCAGGTGTTGCAGTCCCTGATGACTCCCTGCACTGCGAAGCCTGGGTGTGAGGAAGGCACCTGGGCAAAAGGGCTGTTTTTCCTGCGGTGTGGCCTGGCAGATTGTACCCATATGGGAGAAAGCAGCTCTTTTTGAGGGTTTCAAGCTGAGTGACCAAATCCGTAAGTCATTTTGGAAGCTGCAGTCCTAAAGGGTGGAGGGGAGAGCTCCCAGCCCTATCCATGGGGAGCAAGAGCTCCGGAGTTGGGAATGAGAAGAAAATGGAGCCCCATGGGCATGGCAACCCGCTGCAGCTGCCATCGTGATCTGCACAAGCAAAGGGGTCAAAGGGAGCAAAGTCGCTGGGGGCACAAGTTTTAAATGTCAATGTGTTCCCAAGGTGAAAGCTTGCCTTATGTAATTGCTGGTAAATACCAACACTGTGACATTTCCTTGTGTCTGAACAGGTGCAGGTTGCTTCTCTGCAGATGGTGACTTGGATGGAGCCTGGGGCTTCAGCAGGAAAAATAATGTAAGGACCTGCACTGCCCAGTCTGCTCTTTGGGAAGCTCGTGGATACACACTAAAACAAGAAAATCCCAGCAAGCTGCCAGCTCAAGCAATGCCTGTGGGATCTCCAGGGGGAAAGTCTGGTGGTCAGTCATCTGTCATCTTGTAGGGTTTTGCTAAGCAAATTTTTATTTCCCTTCTCCAGGTGAGACTAGAGCTCATGAGAGGGATGGTGTGAGCGGGGGCACCGGCTGCCGGCGGTGGGGAGAGCTGACACAGCTGCCTGGCTCAGCAGATGTAGGGAAGACTGAGGCTGTTTGGTGGGAGGAAAAACACAGAATATGTTAAAAGTCAAAAAAAGAGAAGAAAAAAGGAGTGCAATAACAGGAGTAAGGGAGCATTCAACAAAAGGGGAAGATGCACAGGAGAAAAGGTGCTGTTGTATCACTCCAAGGGCGCATCAGGTCCCTGGCACCTCCAGCACCGTGCCCTCTGTGCCCTTGGCTGCTCCCGCTCTGGCATGGCACCAGCTCCCAGATCATGTTTTGGAGGACCTCGAGGGCTGGGATCTCTAATTCTTGTGTTGGTGATGCTGAGGAGGGCAACTGCTGTGCACAGTGGGCACTGAGTGGGCAGGCTGCGTCTTCCCAGTGGTGGAACTGGGAGCAGAGCTGAGCCCTCTGGTCTCTGCACTTGCCATGGCTGTGAATCTCAAACTTCAGGTTGTAATGAGATTGTCATACAGAACAAAAAGTGGTATTAAAGAAAATTAATAAATGTCAAAATCCATGTAAAAACCCCATAGTTCTCATTACTCATATGCAGCATGATACCCCTAGAATTGTAATTTCCAATTTCATCCTCTGGCTGACCACAGATATGAATTCATTCAAATAGCAAGAAAGGAATTAAGTGCTAATTTAACAAAAAGGAAAGGCTACTAAGGAATTAAATTAAATTCTTAAATTAAATATAAACCTGTAAAAAGGCTTTCTGAGTGTTCCCAGCCTGTCACCTTGATAATCCTCTGCAGTAATAAAACAAAAAGATATCATGTGTCTGACAAAATGCAGAGGCACTACTCCCAGGCAGCAGGACAGAAGTGTGCTGATCCTTCTGTCATTTTTTTTGGAATAAACTTGAAAATTTCAGTTTGCCTCCTTGATGTACCCAGAATGGCTTGAGCTGAGAGCAGTTGAAACTCCTGGCAGGAGCAGGGAGGTTCGAGGCATGGCCTGGGCTGAGCATCATCATTCATTGTCTGTGAGGGCTATACTTAGCAGCAAGGTATTGAGGCTTACATATCAAATTTTAAATAGGCTTTTAAAAGCCTTTTCTCTAATGGAGCATCCAATTGTGCTCCATAATTAAAGATCGTGGTCCAGCCGGCTCTGCCCGTGGAGGGGGAGGCAGACCCTGTGCACCACTGTTCACTTTTCTCATCTTCCTGACTTGGCAGAGGAGGCTTTAGAGACCTGTCACAACGGAGATAAGGACAGAAGCAAATTAAGATTTAGGAATGTCTTCTGGGACTTTTCTAGGCAAAAAGACATTTTTAATTGGTTTTTAATTCTGCGGCAGCCAAAGGTCTTTAATTAGGTTTTACATCATTCTCCAGTATCGCTCTCCTTTTCTATGTTTAGCCCACCATGATTTGGGCTTCTTTAAATGGATAAAAATTTACTGTTTGTCTGTTTCAAAAAAATCAAGGCACTGAGTGAGTTTGTGTAGATGTTAAATAGCAAATTGTTGAAACTTAAGCCTGCTAAAAACAGTGGTTTAGTCAAATGTTGCTATATTTAACTGCTATATTTAGCTTGTCTGGTAAATGTAGTATTAAAGGCCTGCTAACTTTATTTTTAATTATTTGTTTGTTTTCCTTGCATTATTTAGCTGGTGAACTGAATTTAAAGTTTTCATCTGGAAATTTTCTTTTAACTCACTTTCAGAATTTTTAAAATCTTTAAAATAGCTTTACAGATATCCTGCCTGCAGACCTCAGCTGCGATATGGACAGTTTACAGAGTTAATTTTGGCAAACACACACACACACACAAAAAATATGCTTGTGTAATCCTTAACTAATGATTATTTTTAATGGAGCTCCTGCTCTGCAGAGCAATAGCTGGGACTGGTGGGTGCTGGGTTTGGTCCAGGCAGGTGTGTGGATGAGCACCGAAGCCCCTACCCTGCACCTTGTCCCTGGGGCAGCACAGCCTCCAGGAGGTGAGCCCTGACCAGCACCTTCCAAAGTCAGAAAAATGGTCCTTCTGTCTTGAGCAGATTTACGGTTGGACCAAAAATGCATCAATACTCTAGTAAGAATCCAGGTGGTAGACTATTACTCAAGCCCAGATTTGTTGTAAAACCAACCAAACAAGTGAGGAACCACACTGTCATTCATCCCGTCTGGCTAAATATGAACTAACTGTTGGGACTAAATTATCTTCTGGGTTTTCCCACTGATTTAACTGGAATTTCCCAGAGTGAATGCTGCTCTGCTGTACTACATGTTGTCAGGAAAGAAACTTTATCAGTAGCTGGGGAGATTTGTCTCTGTATGCTGATGTAGTCTATCCCCAAAAATGTTTTTATGCCCAAAATCTGCAGGGGTTTTGGAAGCTGCTCTCTCCCCCATGTTCACATCTGAACGTGGACAATGCGGTGATGGTTCTTAGCAGTGCAGTTGTTTTCACCTGTGGTACAGACAGAAAACATGGGTGAATGTGTTGGCGACGACGAGCCTGGAGTAGGTGCCTGGGACAAATACCAGCTGATCCCGGTGCATCATGCCCTGCTCGGAAGAGCATCACAGGTCTTCTGCTAGAAGGTGCAACAACAGCCTGGGGATCAAACTGCAGCTGGCAGCACCTCTCCAGCACCATCCATGGATGCTGCTGATGCTGTTTTTCTCTCAGTGACTGGCAGTGCCATTTTGGTAATGCTTCCAGTCCCCGAAGCTTGCACAAAACCCTGGGTACCTTTGGATGGGTCCCCTGTGCTGCACTCATGTCCCCTGTCTCTGTTCAGTTCTCAGCAGCGCAAAGCAGGAATTTAGTCCCAGTTACATTAAGGGCTTATGTTAATAAATAGAAGATAATATAACGGCTCTATCCAGGGGAGGGGAAAAACCCAAACATGTGGTCGAATCACATTAGTTCCACTATTTAAAATTATTATTCTGTCTGCATAGGAGAGGTTGCTGGTTTTGCTAGGAAATCCCATGAAGAAAGGCCCTTCCATGTGCACCCAGGTGCTGCAGGTTCTGAAGGAAGATGCTGCTGCCGCTCATGGAATGGACAGGCCTTGTCCTTTAACACTGATTTATCATTAGTTAGATAATAAGCCACTGTTCATCAGTCAGCAGCCGTGGCCGTACAGTTTGTTCCACCCTCTCCCAACTGTCTTGTTCTCCCTGCTCTCTGCTGGATTTTCTTTAAGGATAGCTGCAGTTCAGCGTAGCTGCCTGCGATGCTGAACACCCCTGGGCAGTTGGAAGAAGTTCCCCAAGCTTCTCCCGCTCTGTTTGACTCTTGTTTCTTGTTCCAAGGAGGAGCTCGGTTCCCACCAGGGCTCTTGGGGAGGGTTCAGTGCTCCCCAACACCTTGTGAACAGCTTCATCGCTGCCTCTATGCTCTGCTGGTGTTGCAGCCCCTTATTACTGCTCAGGGGCTGCAGGGACAATCAGCATTAAAATGGTTAAAAATGTGTATTTGGCAAAGGAAAGGCTCTGGCAGACCCTGATCAGGTCATGTTCACTGTGGTGCAGACTCTGGAGGGGCTGACTGGTGACCAAAGTGTCTGCCATCCTGCTGGCCTTCCTTGGGGCTGCTCCCTCTAAAACACGAAGGGACTAGTTTGGTGGGTAGATTTCCTTGAACAAAATTAGAAAAACGAGTGTGCTGAGAAGTCCGGGAGTTTTGCTTTCTATCCTGGGAAGTGTTTCTAGAGGAGCGGATGCTCAGCAAAATCTGTTGCTTGATGCTGACTCTACAGCTGATCCAAAATAGCAGTAATTTTTTCCATAGATATTTATAAAAGCTTTTTTATGCTTAAAAATCCTGTGGAAACACTTCTACTAATTTCTGTTTATGCACTGTCTTGTAATATTTTTTTTTCTTTTTGGTCTTCTTTGAAAATTGTGGTATTTTCAGTTTAAAAATTCAGTGGGAAACAGTGAAAAATGCCACCTGTTTTGTTTTTTTTCCTGTGAAACCTGCAGTTTTTGATGAGCAGATGACCTCTACCAGACATGTGCTTTGATGAGAGGGGCTGGGCGACTGTGTCTGCCCATGGCAGAGCCCAGGGCTGCCTCTGTGCCCTGCCCCAGCACACTGCCACTTGGGATCCTGCTCAGGTCCATCCGCAGCCTTGCCGTTGGGGAGGGATTGGGATGGTGTTGGATGCAAAAATGTTGCCTCCCCTCAGCCAAACACTGATCCTGGCCTGGGGAAATCTGGCAGTGAGCAGGGTGTCTGTCCAGCCTCCACTGTATCCCGTGTTGCAACTCTCAGTGAGCTCCTGGCTGAGCTTTGGTCCTCCAACCTGAGGCTCATGGGGGTACGGAGATGCTACTGCTTTAATAATAAGCAGACGCTGTCAGGTAAATGGAGTGTGAAAGCATAATGACTCTGGCATAAATGGGAGAGCACTGAAATTAATGCAGTTTGTTGATGTAGTTAGGAGCTCATTAGTGTGAGTGCTAAGCTTGCCTCAGCACCATGCTGTGGTCAGGGAGCTGCCCCGGCTGAGCCTCCCCAGTGCTGGGGCAGGACTGGCAGCCTCAGTCCCGGGTACCCGCCCTGGCAGCTGGATGTGCTGCTGCTCCTGCGTGTCCCTGTGCCCTGATGGTCCCTGCTGAGCTGAGGAAATCCCGCTAACTGGGAGACAAATGGGAGCATCTCATACTCCATGTCCTGCATGTCTCCTTGCACAGAGGAGCTCCAATGCTGCCTGGACCCCCCGGCTCAGCGCAGCACGGACAGGAGAGGTGAGCCAGCGATATCCCGACCTGTACAGGGCTGGTTAGCACAGCATCAGCGTGGGTAATAAATGCTCAGTCACATGCACTGAAGACACTTCAGTAGCAATACTGATGGCTCTTCAAGAGGGATGATGCTGGTGGAGTGGCTTTCGATTTGTTCCTGGCCCGTATGTCTCTCCTCTTCAGCGTGGTGGTAGAAATTGCTTCATTATAAACTATTTCTCAGCAGCAGACCTCGAAAGTTTCTGGATTAGAAGCAAATTGCACCGTTGATTACATGGGCTGGTTTTGGGTTTGGTTTTTTTTTTTTTTTCCAGATCTTGATTCTCCAGGAGATGAAACACGTTTCTTATTGCTTCCTTTCCCAGGGGCCTGGGGCAGTAATTACCAGCCCGATGCAGAGCAGAGGCGAGCCGTGTCTCTCTGCAGCTCATTCTGCTCTTTAGCTGTGTGAGTCCCTCTGATATCACGACCTTTTCTCTGACTCTCAGACTGACCGTTTCAAGGCTTAAAAAAAAAGAAGAGAAGCCTGGTAGTACAGTGTAGTTTTACACGGGTTTGGTGTTACCTCTTCCACTGTTAGACTGCTATTGCCTTGAACGTGAGCCTGGCACATCCCTTGAATGTTACAGCTGCTTCAGGGACCAGGTTCCTTAACAGCCACCATGAACATGACTGTCCAACTGATAATGTCCTTGCTCTGAGAAGTCCCATTTTAGCACAGCTTGCTGGCAATCCCCACGGGGCTGGTTCCTGCTAATTCCAATGTTTCCACCACCCACCAGTAACTCACACAGGGAGATTTCGCTGACTGCCATGCTCTGAATAGATGAGGACAAGTTTGTTTCTCCAGTCCAGCAAGGTGGGTTTCTTATAAAGAATGATGTGCTATTGGTCTAGCATGATTTCCCATGGATGAAAACACATGGTGTTTTATTCTGTTTTCTACTTGTCTTTAGCCTGTTATATTACAGCTGATTATTCTATTCTGATAGAACAACAGAAATGCTGTCCCCCTAATTAGATTTATCACAAATGCCCAGCCTCCCAAGTATTGACAATTAACAAGTGTTCTTCAAATGGAGGTAATTGCCCAATATGGAAACATCGATAAAGCAATAGACTGATTAACAAAATACCAGAAATGTGTGGATAAATCTGAAGCTGTCTGATCTGGGCCTTCTCAAAAGATGCAAGTGGATAATAAGGTTAGTCAGAGGGCAGATTTATCACCATCATGAAACAAAATTGTTTTTTATAGGGTCGTGTGATTGAAAAGATTCTTGCAGGCTGATCTGGCAGGAGGCCAGTGAGATATCATTGCATGTATTTGGGAGACTGCAGCTTCCTTGCTGTAGCCTGCAATAATTACTTTGGGCAAGAAGGTTAGTCAATACTCTGTATGTCTCTTGTTCATATTGCCTGTAATTCATCTAATCTCATACGTACATTGTTCCAAATATTTTGATTCTCGGCACTATGATGGAGGAACCACAGAAAAAAAAAAAAAAAAGCCTTAATAGCAGTTTGCATTGGCTCTTGCACCAGAGAACTGCTGGAGTGATGGTAGGCAGTGCTGTGCAAGCACTGCTGTCCATGGAAGCGTGGTCTGGGCTATTTGGGTGATTGGCCAGTGTTAAGAAAAGGAAGGATAACAAGAAGGCCTGGGCTAACAATTCTGTCCAGATAAAGCTGATGACTGTTTCTAAGCATCGTGAAATTTCACAGTCAGTCTTGCAATTCTGCCTTGTTATTAGCTAGTTTGTGTGATGCTGTACCGGGTACCCCTGGCCTCCGGAGAGCTGGACTGAGAGCATCTTCCCTTAGAGCATGTTACTTTGCTGCCATGTTTCAAACATGTTTCTAGATCTAGCCACCTACCTCTGACCATTTCACATGTTTCAGTCCATAAAATTTCCTTGTTAACTTCCTGGAACGATGAAAAATCTAAAGACCCATGTGGTTTGTCTGATCCCAAGCTTTCCCACTCTGGAAAACAGGGATGTGACTGCTGGTATCAGTTAATTCTTGCTGTTGTCTCTGCCTTTTGTTCCTTGCCAAATGCTAAAAAGTGGGTTGCTATTGTTTTAGGCTTCTGTTTGGAAGTATTGGTTCCATAACTAATTATGTATGAAATCAGACTGGTTTTTTAAACACTTTGAAGTTTTTACAAGCATGACTTATTGTAAGAATAGTACAGAAATAGACCAGTATTTCTCCTTACTTTGAAGGTGCCAAACCCACATCTAATTACAAAGTGATTAAGACTGAGTCACCACAATTGGGTCTCTTCTGAACATAGTTTTCAAGCAATATTAATACTTTTAAATATAAAACATTTCATAAATAGGAGTGCAGGAGCTGCACTCTCCGTGCGGTCTGAATTTTATGCTGAACTCCAAGTTGCCTTTCAGTGAGCGACAGCATTACATAAAACATCAAAACCATCCTGTGTGCTGCATGGAAAAAAGGACTACCTGCTTAAAAAAGCAAAATCAATGATGGAAGACATCACTTAGTTGTCTGTTTCTACAACTTTTTCTAGTCTTTTTTATAATAATCATTTATTTATAAGCTGTAGGATTAATGCCTGAGCTGCTTTAAAATGAGGACCTGGGGATGCTCCAAGGTTAACAATCATATTTTTATTTTCATAGTGTTCTATTTCAGTTATTAAAAGCTATTGCACCCCGTGATAACAGTTACCCAGAACAACAGATAATTGAATAGGTTTAATGGGGCCTTGATTTTAAAATACTTGCTTTGAATGACAATGTGCAAAGTTAAATAAAAGATGGATGAGCAAGATTAAATGGAACAGAACTCTAATCTGCCTTACATAATATAGGAGACATTAATATATTTCTAAAATACCTGTAGTTAAATGCTATGAATGTCATAGTCAAGGAGAGCACAGATGCCACTAGCAAACATTATGTTCAGGGTCTGGGCGCAGTTTTACGTAGAGCAGGAGCCCCTGAGCAAGCTGAAAGTTGAATGCTGGAACACATCCGTAGAGCACGTGCTCATTCTGACTTGATGATAGCGACAGCTCCTGGTTAACACCCAGGTATTCTTGGGTCCATCTGGACTTTTGCTCTGCTTTCCAGTCCACTGGGCACTCAGTATTACAGCAGTTGTGTGCCTTGTGATGGGCAGTTCTGGAAGATGGATGAGATTTCTGTGGAAATCCTCACATTATGTTTTTAAAGTCCTTCAGGTGTGATGAGAGCAGCTGGGACAAGGTGTTCTTACCCCACCACCAGCTTAAACAAAGGTTCTCAGTATCATTTTGGAAATGATGCAAGGTTGGTGAACCTGGCAGTGCTTCAAAACCATTTTAGAGACACATGAAAGTCATTTAGGGATTTACAAATCTAACAAATGTTAGCTAAGGCTTCCTTACACGTGTACAAGCCCAGTCACGGGAAGAAGCCTGCTGACAACTGCTCTCCTCCAACAAAGCTGTCTGCCGTGCCGGCTGTAATGGCACACTTGTCCCGTGTTACTCTCATCTCAGGGAGATACTTTTCTCCTATCTCTGCCAGGAGATACTGGAGAAAAACAGGCAATCTCTTCAGATCAAATTTATTCTTTCTAGTGTCCAATAGTGGGACAGTGCTTAGTAGGTACAAATTAAAGCAATTTTCAGAGTAATGTGTTTAGAAAGGCATTCCTGTTCTCTAACAATCCAAAAGAAAACAGTATCAAAATAATAATAATATGTTTAATTTAAAAAGTCACAAGTCTGCCCTGATCTGATTATGCACTGTTAAAAAATACAAAGTCACTGAAAAATTGAGTGCAGTTGCTTCCCAACATTTTCCAACAGAAACCCCCAAAGAAGCGTGCCGTTACGTGTGAAGCCAGAAATGCCGAGGATGAAGGGCTTTAAAAGGAGATGATTTTGCAAAGCAACATGCTGCTTGTGATCTAAGCTCCAAGGAAAGGCCATGGCTTTATGCATCTGGAGCTGTGTTTGCCCAGGACATGAAGATGCTGTTTGCAGGAGCCCTCTGTCTTCGTCCTGACCCGCAGACACTCCACACATTGCTCTGCAGGAGCATCGCCAGCTTGGTGTGATCCAGAAATACTGCTAGACAAATGCTTTCTGGAAGTTTTGTCCTTTTCTTTTTCAGCATTCCCATTTTGTGTAAGATTGATTTTAATCAGAGAAGGAAAGATATCCTACGCGTTCATCCTCCCGAGACAGCTTTTCTCCTAGGCAAAACAGGAACATCCGTGCTTGTACGCAGTTGGGGCTGTTTTTTTCAGACTACTTTGTTAAGGATTCAGCTCAGAGCCATATTGCTTCTGCACTGAGTCATCTGGATCAAGAAAAGGACTGTTTTTAGCCACCAGACTAGGTTGATAAACATGTCTCATCAGACATTTTTCAGGGTCATGGGTTAATAAGACCGTAAATCTAAGGGTAATTTCTCTGAAAGCCACAATGAAGTCATAGTCTTTGGCACAAAATGTCAGCTTTATTGTTCCAACATTATTTATCTGAGAAGAGCAGTTATAGGTAATTTGTGAATTGTGCAAAAACATGAACTCATGCATAATAATCTTAATGGAGCTTGTTTACGTCGTCTTCTTGTGCATAATTAGCAAAACATATGATCCAAGTTGTTCTCATTTAGAGCCCTGTTTTGGCTGGTCGACATAGCAGAGTTGGTGTTGCCAAGAGTTATACTGGGTAATGTTTTCTGATAGATTTAGTGTGTGCTATCTGTGCACAGCGGTAGGATCTCTAAATTTATGACAAAAAGATCAAGGCTATCATAAACAGTAATATCTCCTGGAAATGAAAGCTGTGATTCCAGCACTGGCGTTTCCTCCGTGCCATGCACAAGTCGATGTCATCAGCTGTGTCTCATAGAAAGGCCTGACACTGAGTGACTGATCGTATCACAGCCTTGAGATTGTGCCTCCTGATTAGATATGCCGAGTGAATAATTTTAGTTCAATTAGGTGTTGGTGGCTGGACAACCAATAGCATAATTCCTGTCTACCTTATTTTTAAACTCTTTCATGTCCTTCGTTACTAGCACTTGGGTACTGGAAATTGGTCTTCTGGGTTGTTTGGGTTTTGTGTTGTGTTTTGGTTTTGTTTTGTTTTGTTTTTTTCTACTTCGGCATTCTTTTACAGCATCCAGCTAAATTAAAAACAGCAGTAGATGTTACTTAACATCTTTCTACACACTTTATAGGAAAGCCAGCATTGTCTATATCACTGTAGTTATGATCCTAGTTTTGAGACTGATCAAAAGGTTGTTGCTAATTAGGATTTGGTGAACTTTCACCTTTTTTCCTGCTTTCAAGCCCATTCTGACTCATGCAGATGTAATAAGTTTCTGAGAAATTGTTTATGTAGGCTGCTCCAATGGGAGACTTCTTTGCAGACAGATCTCAACGAGTTACCTCTCCCCTATTCACTCTCCATCATGTTGCAATGTGTAATATGCTTGCTAATTATGTTGTCAGCTCCCCCCCATCTGCTCTCACACCTCTCCTGCTGCCCCAGTGCCCCTGTCTCTTTGGAGATTTCTGGTCCCACTGAGCCTTAGTGATGCTGTGCTGTAGTATCTGCAGCACAGAGTGCTCCCATCCTGCAGCTCTGCTCCGCGTTCTGCTTGGAACAGGTATCCTAACCCTCTGGATGGGCTCCGTAGCATCCCACACAGTCTGGGCTTTTGATACCTTATTAGTTTCTAAAAAAAAAACCCAAACAAACCAAAACAAAAACAAAAAACAAAACAAACAAACAAACAAAAACAAACAAAAAAAAAACCCAAACAACAACATTTTCCTTGGTATTTCAGATACAGGGCCAAGATTTTTTCACTGAGGTGCAGTTCAGTTAGGGATGCTCTGACATTACTGTATTGTTACTGTTCATGGGGGTGGAATTTTGCTGTTTTGATTCCTTATCCTGTGGTGCCGTGGCACAGACCTTGTCCTGGACCATCTCCTCTTGGCGCACGTCTGGTACCTGCAGCACACGGTGCTGCTGCGGGGCTGTCCCACTGCAGGCACCCCTGTGTCTATGCTCCACTTCCCCAGGTAGCATCTTGGTCCCCAGTGATGACCATGAAGCCTGTGAGCAAGTGTTCTGGAGCAGAACAAGTGATGTGGAGTAGACTGTGTGGGAATTTTCATTCAGATGGACATCTTGGGGGGGCGGGGCGGAGTGGGGATGGGGTTTCCTACAGCATGGGCCCATCGATACTCTTCTTTTGTACCAACACCTTGCTCCCTCCTGAAATTGCATGGGCCCAAGCCTGCACAGTATTTCAGCAAATGCCAGGCTGTGTCTTTGTGGCTGTTTATGGCTTCAAATGTTTTTCCTTTTATTGCATATTTTATACTTCAGATGCAACAAAAGAGAAATGAAGGAGCCATTAAAGGCAAATGCTCTTCCCTGGCATTTATCTACTCTGTAGGATGTTTCCAGAATTGCTCCTGAGTGAACGCAGCCTGCACCCTGGCACCATTTGCCCTGTTACCTTCCACATGATCCTCTGTTTGCTGCTGGTACCCCCTTTCTGTGGCTGGTTCCTCACCCCTCCAGCTTGCTGTGCAATGTGCCAGAGGCCTGCCAGCGGGTGGGACTTGCTTGCAAAAAGCAGGAACCCGTGGCTGGGGGTCACGCTGCAGCCAAAGGGCAGCCAGTGCTTTGGGTAATTTTGCATCTTTTTTGAGCCAGGCCAGCTGGTCTCAGGCCTTGCTGAAAAGCTTGGCAAGATGCTACCCATTATTTAGCTTCCCACATTGCTGCTAATACTTTAGGAAGGAGTCCTGGAAGATGCAGGTCTGACCTTATCCTTATGGTTTACATATACAGCTCCTAAATGTGCAGTTCATGAACCAGCCCTGTGGCATGTCCTGCATGAATCTGGGGGAGAAAAATAGTGTGACAGCATGTAAATAAAATTGGTTTAACCCATATGCATGTGGAACATTTCTTGGAACTCATGTTTTCTACATGCACTCACCTTAGTGTTAGGGAAATTCTGGGCTGAGCCTGGTCACTTGTCAGGGGGATGCAAAAGGCACAGTCCCAGCATAAGTGCCCTTCCTCATGAATCAGCTCCAAAGGCATCAAAGAAAAGAGATTGTGGACTTATTAGCAGGGCAAGTGACATATCTTCCTCTGGCTTCAGTCCTGGAAACAACTGAGCATCTCGGAGCTTTCCAAAACAACTTAGTGGGATGTGGGCATCCTCCACAGAGGCCATGGGCAAGGAGCATCAAACTGGAAAACAAGTACCCTCAACATCAGCAAGGGGACACTTCTCTTTTTCTTTTCAGCACTGATGTAGGAGGCAGTAAATGATGAGACTCCTATTGATTTTTTCAATTACAGCTTTTGCCATGCGACTTCTGCCATCTGCTAGGGGTGAAGGTACCTTGAAGGCATCTTTATTTTAAATTCTACTTCATAACTAGTAAAATATTAAAGGAGGGCAAGATAACCTTGTCAGACAAATTTGATACTGGTTTTCTGATTGTTTTTTTATAATAAGTTTACAAGCTTGGTTGATTAAGGTAAAAGGATTATAGGAGAGACTATCCCACCTTGTGAATCTTTCCTACTTTGAAAATAACATGAAGAATTCATAATCCTCAGCAGCATAATTTATAGTCAGCACTAGACTGGTGTAGAATAAGATAATTTTTATACATCTAAATACAATGTGAGGTACAAGGCAAAATGTGTAGGCTGTATTATAGAGTGAAGTTTTCACTTTGAGTGTTTCAGAGGAGATTTTATGGTTTACAATGGCCAGATGCTTTGGTGTTTGAAATGGTCCTGGGTCTCTAACCTGGGGGGCTGGTGGCTGGTGTCAGCTTGGTTAAAGCCAAAAAACCCTGAGCTGATCTACGACGTCCGTGTTGCAGAAGTGAGAGGTGGCTGCACAGCTCACAGCACCGTTGGTGCTCCCACAGCATCATCCTGCACCCTTATGGATGCAACAGATTCATCCTCAGCTCTTCCTTTGCCCAGAAGTTGTTGTCACCACGTGTTGTTTTTCTTTTCAATCTAGCAAAGTCTTACAAAGCCTTATGCTGGGGGGAAAAGCTCTCTTTGTGTTAGTGCTCCGAACTGTCAATGGAGACTTAATTTGTCTTTTACACTTTGCAGCTCTGTGTTGTCTCACTGATCCAGGCATGACCCCATCCCAGTGGCGGTCAATACTTTTGGTGGGTGGAATCGGCAGCAATCTTACATAGGCAAGGAAAAAATCTGGCTCTGAGCCTGTCATTAGGAGACTGCCTTAATATTGTTACGGGTAAGTTCACAGGAGACAAAGGGCTTGAAAGGTATGAAAAAACCTGCACGTGTCTGAAGGGTGCGAGTGCAGGGCTGCGCTCAGATCCGACCCCTCCGAGAGTGCCCACACACCTGATGGGCTGCGTTTCACTGGGAAGGGACCACCCTTCCAGAATTTGTCTCTCTGTTTAACCATATTTTGAGCTGGTCCTGGAATGTGGTGGTGACAGCAAAATCTGATGTTTTCTGTCTGGTAATTGCAGAGCAGCAGCCCTGGGCTGCTGGGATGCGTTCAGATCTCCAGTGTTTTCTGCACAGCCCTGCAGTCTGTAGGTTTATTTTTGTGGGAAAAAAAAGAAAAGAAAAAAGAATCGTGTTCTTTTTTGGCATGTGTGTCTGTTATTTATAGGAACAGTAACAAAGGGAGAAGTTTTTTCTTTTCTTTTTTTTTTTTTTTCTAATTGCTCCACACAGCTCTCCTGGCTCATGTGTTGACAGCACTCATTTTTATGTGAGTAAAGGGGATTATTGATTGTTTCTTTTCATTTAGGTCTATCCATAATGTGTGTGAACACAAGCCCCTTGCTGATACCTCTGTTGGTGTTCAGGAAGTCTCCCAGAATCAAGATATTTTTGTGTTTGTTGTTTTTAAAATTCTGAGGACTGACAGGACTAGTTTCTCACAAGGAATTGTCGATGCGCTGTTAGAAACCATACTAACAATAACATGATTTATCTCATAAGATACTCCAGAGAATCAGACAAAACATTCCAAGCACCAAAAAACACTACCAGAGTTTCTTTCACAAGGCTCCTTGTGTCTCATTGGTGTGCATTGCAGATGCCAACATAAAAATTAGAGGGAATTCGTGGGTATTAAGGAACGATTGAATAGTAGGGCTGGCAGGAAATGAGAAAGTAATTTTGTCTCGTGCTTGCTCCAAGGCAGGAACCACTGAAGTGAAGATCTCTGCCTGCCCTGATCTCAGGAACCCCATCCCAGGAATCCTGATGGACCAGTTTCCACAGGTCACATCATCCAGCCCTGTGGTCCTGTCAAACCCTCCTTTCCTCTATGAGGAACAGACATTAAAAATTGTTCATCCTTGTCAGCTTCCCCAAGGTCTGTCTCGTTGGCATTTAATTTGCTTTTTCTTTGCTTTTTTTTTTGGTTAAGTTTGCTTGAAATTAAATTTCATCCCAGTGCTTCTCCCAGGGCAATGGCAAGTTCATTTGATACTACCTCTTGAATTCATGAGCACAAAATCACTGCTAATGTTACCTCCTCGCCTTGCACTTCTAGTTCCTGCACTGAAGTGGTTAAGTTTCCAGCTGAGGCTTCTGTGGGATAACTGGAAAAAAAATTGACATCTTCCATAGCTTGTGCCCACTGCAGGAATTTCTGCTTTCATTCCTTCCCCTTCATCACCTTTAGCTCATGATAAAAGCCAGCAATGGTGGTTGTGCTGCTGCTTGGAGCGGTGTTTGTGGCTACAGCCACGTACGTCACTCACACATGCCATGAGGCCGACATGCAAAAAGTCATGGAGCGATCCCAAATTGCCCCATTCTGGTGCTGGCTGCAGCTTCAGAGAAACAAGAAAACCGAGGCACTAATCACTTTGGGTAACAGGCGTTCAGGCATGCCTCAGCAGCTTCGTAATACGAACTGTTATATCACAGGATAAAATTAGACTCTGACCTTGAAACCTATCTGTGGTGGAGCCGAAGCTGTAGCCTTGAAGCCACCCACATCCCATGTAATTCTCTGGAAATTATGCTCTTTGAAAATGCCTGTCTTTCATTCTGACAAGCTTAAATCTTTTCTTGCAGCACAAAGTGCTCCTGCCTTCTTTTCCAGACTTTGTCTCCCTCCTTTCTCTTTCTGCTGTGCACCATGCTTAGAACATATTCTCCTAGATCATCTTCACCAGAAAAGATTCTTTTTATCATGCATACAGCAGCGTGAAAGAAAGACCTGCACCGATTGTCAGCTCTTCTCAAGAGTTACTGCAGCCAATGTATTTATCTCCCAATCTCAGCTTCCCCTGGCAGTCCATTCATGTGGGAAAAAAAAACAAGAAGAAAGCAAGACTGAAGCCTTGATTGTAAATAGGTTTTGCAGAGAGGCAATATTATCTGCTTAAAAAAGCAAGTAAACAAGCAAAAATGCACACGAAGAAAGCCTGTCTCTCCTTTTGTCCTCTGAATGCAGCCTGGATGCTCTTGATGTGAGAGAAGAAATGGGCAAACTGTAATATAATCAAAATGCTTAGAGATAATGAATGTTTTGGTACCTGTATTTAGTGACAATGTCAACTGCCCCTCTGTTAATAATAGGTATGTTTTCAGTGCAGTGGAAGTATAATAAATCTATAGTAAGTCTGGGTAGATGCCACCGATTTCCACTTCAATGGAAGCAGATAGCAAAGTCAGGTCTTTTATGACACCTAATCAATGGCAAAGCACCCAATAACGCATACGCACCAAAAAGGGCTAAAAACCGCAATAGCCCCTGTGAGCCTAAAACTGTCTGGTTGGACTTGGTTCAGTCTAGCAGGAGTTACTACTAGGTGTAATACACTATCACTTCTATTTAATTTTATGCCAATTATAATATGCACAAAGCAACAGGGTCATACACTGTAAACCAGGACGGCGACTGTGCTTTCTAATTTGCTTTCGCACTGTGCGTTGCTCTGTCAAATTGTTCATTATCAGTCGTGATTAAAAAAATGGGTTTTTTAAATTAAACACTGAAAAATTACCTTAAAAAGCATACTTCTCATAATAGCTTCCAACATTTTTCTCTGAGATTTTTCTGAAGATGAATACTGAAACTACTTATCCCTATGGCTTGGGAGAAATATTAATCTACATAAAAACACATTAAAAAAAAAGGAGGCACATTTATTCTGAATCTTGAAAGCTAAAAGCCTTTTTCTGAAATATTTACATTTTAAAACTCAAGGTAATACTAGTGAAGTCTGCATATTTAAAAAGGAAGAATTTACTGTCAGCAAAACCCTTTGATTGTTTTTCCTTGAGAACAACCATACGAGTTGGATCTCTCTGCTGGATGTAACACTCACTGTAAAACAATGTGAATGAATCCAAGGCTGGAGTATCAGAGTGTGAATCCATTTCTCCCTTTTCCCCTCAGTGGATAACATGTCCCTAACAAGCACTCTTAGTAATACAGAGTATTTTTGCAGTTGCTGGAGGTGGGGACTCTCTCACTCATAGACCCCATGATAAGAGCAAGAGACTTGAATGAGGCTGAGAAATATTTGCTCTTGCAGTGAAATGACTAAAATAGTCTCACCATACGTAATAGCAGTGTAGGTGCCCTCCTGAAACAGCTGAGGAACCCTTTAATAATGAAACACTTCACCTTTGACAACAATGGGTCTTTTGAATGACTAGGTCTTGGAAGAAATAATTTCTGGTTTGATTGGAAAGATCTAATTTATACCCAGATAACCCCGGGCCAGACTGAAAATGTATCTTTGCTTGCTGGGAACATTTGTACTGTCCTGGACACAGATGTGGGAGAGGAGATGGCTCCTGGGGCTGTGCTTAAAGGTGTTTTGGTATCTCTTGTCATGCACAAGAGCCTGGAGAGACTTTCAAATGTTCATTAGAGGATATATTTCCTCTCCCACTTTCTCCCTCTCTCGGTCTCATGATCTCTTCTTGTCTATTCTCCTTTTCTTTCATTAGCACTTTATATCATTTGACACTTCATCAGGATGATGGCCTGTTTACTGTATGCAAATAATTCCTGAATTATGCATGAATAATTATGAATTTGCGTATTGGTTTCCTGAACTGGCATATTGCCATGTAAAATTAGCTTCACTTGAATGTGAGCACAAAAACATGCCGACACAGTCAAATTAAAACTGAAGGAAGAGCTCACCTTGAACGCAACACAAACTGTTGAGCCGCTGCGAGAAAAGAACAAAGTACAGCTGGAGCCTGATAGATACAGCCGTGATTCGAGGACTCGACAGGGGACTGGGGCAATGGTGTGCAACGGGACGTGGTCTTTTTTCATTCTAACACCTTTTCTGGATCAAAGGTACCTTCCAGACATCATCTTCACATATGGCTTGGCTCATTCATCTGTGCCAATGGAGTGATTTGGTGTATTGCCAGAGGTCGGAGATGGCTGTAGGACCTGACCTCGCCACACACGCCCCTTGTGAATGGCTCGCGGTGTTCAAACCACATGCTGGAAAGGAGCCACAATGAGGATTTGAACCCTTCTGCATTTCCCCAAGGTTTGTGTTCTGACAGGACAGGGTCCCAGTTCGGTTGCTGGGGTTGACTGGGGCCAGTGTGGGCACTCCTGAGGTGACACGTGTCTGTCTCTGTGCCTATGTATGCTCTGTCCCATCCTGGCAAACTGCAGATGAATTACGCTGGATAGCTGCAAGGCAATTAATTAAATCGGAACAAGGTGTTTAAATTTTATTTCTCTGCCGTTATTATCTACAAAATCTACGTCTGAGTAGCCAGCCTGCCTCTGATCAGATGAACCAACCTGCTTAAAAAAAGTAACTGGCTGACTTCAAAAGCTGAAGGCACCTCGTTTTCTCTTGCTACCAAGTGAGGCCAGGGGTGTGCCTGCTGTGCTCTGGCATCATCACCTTAAGAAGTTTTGCTATGTAAAACCCCTCAGCAGACCCAATTTGTGTAGCAGATCTAAGAAGGGGGGAAAGGTGGTAGCAGCCCTTTCACAAGAAAGAGTAAAAGTACTGAAGGTGTGTTTTCCTTTCTAATATTTCTGCCAAGATGACATGGAATATATTTAGAGAAGGGCTGAAGACAGACGTTCAATAGGCACAGAGAAACCATTAAAGAACTGTTCTCAGTTGGCAATAAGGGCTAATTCTGGTTTGAAGTTCTGCTGCCCCTTCTAGTAAGCTCTTTGCTAGGTTTGTATTTTATAGCTGTAAGCTCGTGTCTCTGCATAAATGTTCCAGTTACCCTCTTTTTGAATTTTCTGCCAGGACAGAGCTGTTGATGACAACCTTCTTGAACAAATCTTTAAAAATCTGCACCAGCCCTGGTGTGTTGGTGTTATGGGACTTTGCTCTGTGTTGTTTGACAAGGGCTCGTTAAAACAATTGTTATTAATTATGCTATGCGAAATACCTGAATTATGGTATCTGAAACGTTTTGTATGTATTGCAGTGCAGGAACCCCAGGACAGAGGCTTACTGCTGTCCTGTAACTGCAGGCATCCCTGGCCCTGCTCCAGGTTTGGTGAGTATTAATGCTGGATCAAAGTTTGCATTTTGTTGGGAATCTGCCTAAAGTCATGAGCCAAGAGAGCAAAAGCTTGACACTTTCAAAAGCATCAGTTAACAAATAAAACCCCCAACATGTCCCTTTTCTTAAAATCTTATCAGTGGACATGTTATTCTCCTAATAAGTCTGTCATTCGTCAGAAGCAAAGTTTACTGCAGCAACTCTTTCTATTAAAAAGAGAACCAGTAAAAAATTCATGATAGATTTATTCATTTTTAGTGTGAATCTGATTTCTTAGCAAATGGAGACAATATTTGCTCCATTTGCCTTGCCTGCTTAGCATGGTTTAATGGGGGCATAAACTCAGTGACCACTATAGAAAGGTGAGCTGGAGTTCCCTGCTCCATCCAGCAAGTGACAAAGATGACTAAATGAAACTGAGCAAATCCCCACCCTTATGGACAAAGTTGAAGGAGAATTTAAGGAGTAATTTTGCAGAATCAGCAGAGATAAGCCTCCTGTATGATATTTCACTTGTCCACTATCACATTTCCTTCAAATTCAAGGAGCTGAGTAACTCAAGTTCTTCTTCCTGTCTCTCCTTTTTTAACCAGACTTCTCTACTGGGATTCAAGGCAGGGACCACCTTTTTGCTGCATGTGCGAGGGTCATCCTGCACAACTGAGTTGTGAATGCTATTGGGGTGCTCCAGGTTCTTAAAATTACTGTGTTTCACCGGTCTCATGCTGCTGTGAGTGCTGGAGTCTTCCCAACTTCCCTCTTTAAAGCCCTTCCTTGCTCTCTGCCTGGGGAAGGCTTGGGGGTGCCAACCAACGATGGGCCTTCCCCTAGCACTGAGCTGTGCTGATTTCTAGACAATTGGCCTGATCCGTATTCCTCACTTCGCAGCTCCACAAGCATTGCACAGGGCTGGTGCTCCTAGCTGCCAGAAGCAGGCAGAGGCGCATCTGCAATGGAGCAGGGAGGAAGAACGTTCTGGGGATCTGGCAGAGCCGCTCTAAAAAATATTTGGGGAGTGGTACAGAACGAGTAGTGAGGGGGAATGTGGCTGCGGAGACTGCAGCTCGGTTTGGAGAGCATCATTATCACCCTGCATTCACTTCAGTGGTGGATACCCTTTCGGTTCCAGTTCAGAAAGTGATTACTGGGGTTTGTGATCAAGTTGTCTTTCCTGCTCACCTTTTCCCCTCTGCAATTTATCCTCTGACTCCTCGTACCCCTGGGGCTGAACCTGGTGGGGCTGGAGCAGGACTGTGGGTTCAGGAGGGTGGGGAGGCCTCTGGGTGCCCACCTGGTCCTGGGTCACCCACCCCATCTCACCTCCCTTCTCACCCGTTCACCCACCTCTGCCAAATGCTCTGGGTGCGCTGGACCCAGCCTTGCAACCTTGTCTCTTGATGTTTGTGATGATTCCATTGACAGAAATTCAAGATGATCTTGTTGGTGCAGACGTGCGTAATCTACTGGCTGGGGATTTGAACTGGAGAAACACAGACATCTGGCACCGGGTCCAACCCACAAAGCTTAACTGTTCCTGAGAGGGAGAGAGCGGAGAAAGAAAAGGGAATTGCTGGTCCCACTATCTAAGGATGGAGGAAATGAACAGGCTGTGAGCAGCCTCCTCTGCCAGTGGCAATGGGCACAGCTTGCTGGAGGGTTGAGTTTTCACCTGCTGACTATCTGCCCCTCTCTGCTGAGGCAAAGGATGTTTAATTGGTATGGAAATGAGCCAGCAACAACCTACATCTTTCCTCTCCCTGGAAGCTCGCAGGGAGGGTGAATGGGAATTTGAGCTTTGCAGAGATCTGAGATATTTTTTTCCCCAAACACAAATATTCAGCCTACTCTGCTTGTGCTCTGTCTTTTTATATTTTCCCTGTTTTTCATCTGCTTTCCATGTTTTTCTTATCATGACAATGGTGGTAAAAGATAAACACTGCAGCCAACAATGCTGTTCTAATAAAGCTGCAGTTAAAATAGCAAAGAGAATGCCAATTAAATACCATAATCATTTAGATGCTCTAGTTTCTATTAAATATAAGTACTTTCCACCTCAGCTTTAGAACGTGGGTGGATTCTATCAAATTTAATTATTTTCCTAGAGGGTTGCAGGGTAAAAGTGTTTTGCAAATGAGGGTGATTTCTTCTAAAAACAGCACAGAGAGGTGCAGTTGTTAAATATATGGATGATAAAGACACTCTGTTATTGACTCAGTCTCTCCTTTCTCTTTTTAAGTCTGCTTTCTTCTGATGTTGCTGTTCTCCAGAGCTCCTAGAATGTATCTTTTATAAATATTTATATATTTATAAATATAAACACCAGTAAAGTTTGCTCCTTAGTGCCTTGGAATGAACTTTCCTTTTAGCTTCAGTCAGAACTGGAATGAGGACCCAAGAGCTGAGCTTTTGGGCTTGGATTTAAGTGCTGAAGCTCAGCTCTCTGCTCAGCTGCTGCCTGTCTCCAAGGGTACTGCCAGTCTGTAGATACAGCATTTTTTCAATATTTACAGTTTGCACTCGGACACGTGAATGCTGCGGCCAAGTCTTGGCCAACAGGAGATAGCTGCTTTTCTTCCACACCGTTGCAGGCAGCTCCTGTATGTAACCACGCAGCACCTGCGGAAACCATCCTGGGGCAACCTGCTCTCCCCAGGTACCGTGCTTAAAATGGAGTCCAGCACTCAAACCCTTCTGCACATCTGGACTTTGGGGACCATTTCCCAGGTAATTCCAGTTCTCCAGGAAATCTTGCCATCCTGGTGCCTATTCATAGCTGCTAGCTGAATGTCATTGCTTTACAGGAATACTGAACAAAAGTTGACTTCTTGCAATTTTTGTGAGTGTAGCTGAAGGTTGGCTGCAGTACACCACAGCTTTGTGCTGCCTTCCAGTTGGTCATTGGCTCTTCTTGAACCATCCTTTCTTGGCAATTCCTGTTGTTGGTTCTGAGAGCTTGTGGAGGTCTGGCAGGGCACAGACATGGCTTTGCAAAAAAGCTCTGGTGTTCCTGTAGGTTTTACCTGCCAGGGACTCTGAATCACCTTTCCTGTTTCATTTGTTCTGAATTTGCCTTCTGAGAAAAAAAATCAAGGACTCGGAAATAGGAGATGGCTGAGGGAACATCCTTGCCTCTCCCACTGGTCACCTCACTGAGCTGTGTATGGGGCTCACATGAAGATGGGTTATATCCAGGATCTCAGTGCTCTTCCATTCAGTGCTCATGGAGTGCTCCAGCAGCAGGAATGGCCACACTCCAGAAACAGTCATGCTGAGCTGCGGATTGCTGCAAAGCCTCTCACTTTGCAGGCGTGTGGTGCAGTGTGGGAAGGTACAGCATTGCCTGCATGGGAGCAGCAGCACAACATGAATCAAAGGACACCACAGCGTGACACCTTCCATAGGAAGCTATCTCTGGCTAGAATTATTCTTGAGACAAAAACACACCGCACTGGGTGGTGCAATGAAATTATGGATGATAGGGAGAATAAAGGAAAATTTAAAAAGCCCCTCTCCCAGCCTTCTGTTCACCTGCCCTACAGCTCAGCAACACATGCTGGAAACAGTGTGAGTCCCTCACCCATCGTGGTTTTTGGGGCATAAGGAGTTCAAAACCTGTGTCGCTTGTCTGACCAGAGATACCTGGTGGTGCGTGAGTTTGGGAGGATCTGAATACCTGTAAAAAGTGTACATGTGTCTCAGACCAGGACCCAATTCCAGTACACACTTTGAATTAGGTTTTCCAATAATCCATAGTGCTGTATGGAAAAACTGCATCCCTGTGTGCTTTCCTACTTACATTTACATGAAGTACAGCAACTTTGCTAAATCGAGCCTGAGATAAACATGGGCATGCGAGAAAAAAATTAGCTTCCATATTATTTCATTCCATGTAACCAAAACAGTAAAAAGGCCTGAGGATATTTTTCACTGTTTTAAATTGAAAATAGAGTGAGGAAACAGATTTTTGGGAACTGTCAGTGCTAAACCTCATCGTCTGTGTATGTGAAGCTTGGAGAGCAGTTGTTAGATCTTTCAAGGTTAATGTAACTGATCGTATTTTGTTGACTGAATAAATGATTATATCCAGAGGGATTAGTTATAATCCAGAAGTTAACATGTCATTTCATCCTTGATGGTGTTTGTACAAATCTTTCTTATAACCTTTCAGTCAAACAGCTCTGCTAGCTCAGCACTTTTTATTGAGGGATTTGTTGCAAATCAAACTATTGTGGTGTATCTTCACATCAGAGCTAAAGGGGAATGTCCTGATGAAGCACTTTCTCCTCTGAAAATGCTGATTCATTGAAAATGAAATGTTTCACAGAAATTTGCCAAGATCTATGACCCTTCCTTGTTGCTTTGCCAGTTGGCATGCTGAGAGTCTTGTTTCTTTACCCACTTTCCTTGGAATCCTGGCTTGCATGTATCCTTTTAAACATATGGAGCAGATGGTAAAGGGCAAATTCTGCAAACCTTGTGCCGAAAAGTCCCTCTGTGGGACTTTGTGCATGCACAAACATGACTTGGCATGTGTGAGGATCATGAAATGGGGTCTGGGAGGAAAGGAAGCGATGCCGTATGTGAATGCACATCTTCTCTAGGAGCTCCTATTGTACCAGCAGCCCACTTATCTGGAGCTCAGCTGGCATATGCTGCCAAGCAGAGTCACCTTTGGCTCTAAGCACAGGGACAAGGAAAATGTTTTTAAAACAAGTGTCTTTACAAACCTAATCAACCAAAATATTTTTAAGCCTCACCGATCCAGCTTGCACAGCTTTTTAAACTTAGTTGGCACTATTATGTTTGTAAGGAGGAGAAGGATGCACAATAATGCAAGTGTGGATATAGAAATATCTTCAAAATATTTAGAAGTACATCAATTTCCCTTTGAATGAGATGTATTCATTAAAGAATATGGCCTGCATAATGTCAAATCTTTGCTGCCTCACCAGGTTCTACAAGAGCAATCACAAACATTAGAGAAGCTCAGGAAGTTTCAGCATCGGTTTCTGTTAGGCTGGTGCTTTTTCATCTATGCAGAAGTCAATGCTTTCTGATGTTGCAGTAAAATACAGTTCGCTTTCCACCAAACCGAATTGCTGCTTGATTTTGTTTTGCAGTAACCCCTTGGAGAGATAGTGAATAGGTCTGGGTTTTGAGCGTTGTGGCCTGGGAAAGGCATCTGCTCCAGGTGGGTTTGCTTTCACATACATCTCAGCACAAAAGCAGCAGCACGGAACTGGGATGTGGACCCAAGGGGTCTGGGTGGGCTCAGCACCCAGTGCTGGGCTACAACATGCACCAGAGCTCGTGGCAAATAATTTGCCACGGGTGGCATGTCCTGAGAGTTTGCTAAAGTGTGTTCTAGACATGTACAGTCTCCAAACTCGCCTTTTCATGCAGAGATAATCATTGTCTCCTCTGTAGTGGGTTTTGCCTCTGCCTGATGGTAAATTAACATTCGTCTGAGTACTTCTGTCTCTGTATCTGCACAGACTGTTGTGTAGCCCTCCTCTGAGCTACCAGCAGCATCGTCTGACCCTCTCTGAAGAAAGTTCATCTGGCAAATGTATTCCTTTTCTCATGCCCTATGGGGGATGCTGCCTTCCTGCCATCCCTCTTCGTATCTCCTGCAGAGGGTGAGCTGGGAAAACTGCTTGGACATGGCTGGGGCTCCTCTGTTGCAATATAGATCAGGCAGGAATCTGTAAAAAGCTGTGCTACACGTGGGGGCTGTACAGGGGAAATGAGTCTGTGGTGCAAAGCATTGCTGGTTCAGTGCCCATGGAGAAGCAAAGCCCTCAGATGGGTTTATTAACCCCCCGTTATTCCCGCCGAGGGGGTGGGATGTGCTGCTGGGCTTAGTCCCCGCATCTCTCCCATCCCTCTCAGTGCAAGGGGCCTGCTGAAACCCTTGGGGCAAGCAGGACCCGTCGGCCTCTGCTGGGGCTCCCTGGGGCTACTGAGGGATGACTTTAGATTTCAGTCTTGGATTTAATCACTATTTTGATGGCTTGCAAAAGAAATATTGTTATTGGCACCAGGAGCAGAGGAAACATGAGCAACCCCAAACAGAACAAACCCAAGAAAAACCATTTGTCTAGCTGGGGGGGTTTTCTCTCTGCTGAATTTCGGTGTCTGGCAACAAATGGCAGAGGTTGTAAGACCTTCTCAGAAATAGGTGGCAGGCATCATTTCTAATAGAAAATATTAGACAAACTCAAGAAATGGGTTCCAGGGAAAGGTGAGTGCTCTGAGCTGGTTTGCTTTCAAATACAGTTCCCATGAATAACAGCTTCCAGGCTTTAGGTGCGGTAATGATTTCAGTGTTCCTGTCAAAGATTAAATGAGCTGAGACTCTGTAAGCTTCACTCCCTAGACTTGCATATCTAATATTTTGTAAAATGTAAAGTTTTCCCTGGCTCTTTCTATTTACTTGTGCACATAAATAAGAAACGACATTGGACCTGTTGTATCTGCCAAGACATAGTCCTTGTGGGGAAGATCCCTATGTATGTGTGCAGATGTGCTGAAGGGGGGCATTCCCAACAGTGCTGACTTGCTGGGTTTTATTTTCTTTACAGAAATTTAATATTTCTATGCTCACACTTCTCTTTACTGTTCTGGGATAGCTACCTAAACAAATCTGTACATCTATAATGCAGAAAAGTGTGGAAGCTATACTTACTTCCGTATTCAATGTTATGTTATACAGGGTTTTCCATAATTAGCTTCCTTCAGCTGTAGTTTTTCCTTGCAGTTTTCTGTCATCCAGCTGGTATGAAAGTCTCCTAACATTATTGGAAGTTAACAGATTTTTTTTTATTTTATTTTTTTTTTATCCCAGTGGATCCTTAATTGTGCCTGTAGACCCCCTTCTATGATGTTTTGATATTTATTACCTGGCATTGAATTAATACATAGGGAAATAGGTATTACAAATTACTTTTATTGCTACATGCGAATGTGCAGTATGTCATTGTGGTGCATTTCACCTTTCTTAGCAAGCTTATGGGCAGGTTTTTTCAGATATATATTCCCCATCACTTGCATAATATGCACAAATGTGGGTGATTTTCAATGCCCAGCATTTTAAAACCAAAATGTTTTAACATTTCCTATGATGTTCCTGTCAAAGAATAAATGAGTTGAGGCCCTGTAAGCTTCACTCCCTCGACTTGCATATCTAATATTTCATAAGATGTAAAGGTC
Organism: Athene cunicularia; assembly: GCF_003259725.1. NCBI lineage: Eukaryota > Metazoa > Chordata > Aves > Strigiformes > Strigidae > Athene > Athene cunicularia. Next base: position 14,037,511 of record NW_020799100.1, on the reverse strand, counting down.
TTTAAGGTCCCTTCCAACCCAAACCATTTTATGATTCTGTGATTTCACTGTCGGTTCTCCAAAAGAAGGCGATTCTAGGAAAATGTAAGAAACCAGTCAAATGTTTAAAAATTCTTCCTGTGAGATGATCAATCTTTCTCAAATAGAATTGTGACCCCTAGCATGCTTAAATTACTATTGATTTTATGGTTAAAAAAACTCATTTTTATTAGTTTTTATTTTATTTGGCTTTTGCTCTCAGATCCCTCAATACCATAACTAGTTATACAAACAATTTATGGTCATATAATAAATAGTCTTCACAATTTAATTAAAAAGTCAAGCAGCATAACTATTTATCAAGCCCAATGAGTAAAGATCCTGCCATTTTTATGTCATAAATCAGAATATAGACTGTCAGTTTAATCTTCTCTGTTTTCAGCTGATGCACCCATGGCATAATATTGTGTCGATATGAGCACTTGAGCATTTTCTAAAATGCTTCAGAGTTAGCCCAATAGCTGCAGTAAGCCCAGGTTACATCTGTATTTCTTATTGCCCTCAGTGAGGCATTATCCCTGCTCTTTTCTGGTGTCTTCCTAGGCTGAACTGTGTGTGGTGGCAGGTAATGATGAGCGTGGTGATATGCGCCTGCATGTGTCCCTAAATAAACATCATTTGAACGCCTGCTGGCTCTTGCTACAAGACAGTGACATTTTCTGGATGTGAACGTGGTGGTTAGTCATATGGAAAACCACCAGTGTCTATTGGCATATTGACATTTCCCTGCTGTAAAATTCTTAATTTAATGCATTCTATCATATATTGCAGACAAATTGATGGGTTCATTCACCTGTTGTCCATGGAAAGGTCAGTCACATCTGCCTCACTGGGGAAGGCAAGGAGGAGACCTGGATCTCATCTCCTGCCATGAGAATGCTGTTTATTACACAGGGTTATAAAATTGTCTTTTGCTTCAGGCTTCAGCTGGGCAGGCAGAAATCGTCTGTTAAAATGCATTAGTCCTTTCCAAAAGGATCCACAGAGCTCTGTGGGACCTCTGGGAACAGGTGATTGAACGTGGCAGCTGCAGTGGGAGGGCTGTTAGCTGGGACGGAGGGGATGTTGCAGCCTCTGCTTGGGAAGAACAATGTCATCTCAGCTGAGAGTGACATCCTTTCATCGCTTCAGCTGGGACGACTCTGGGTGCCCTGCATGGCACTGACAGTGCTGAATGGCTCCTGGCATCGTGGCTTTGCTGGGGTGTCTGGCTGGTTTGACATCACCAAATTCAAGTTGTGTTGCTCTCTGACTAAATTTCCATTTAAATTTCTCATGATGTCTCTGTGAAAAGACATCTGAAAAAAAGGCTTGCTGCATGGCTACTATTCTTTTGACTTAAACTCAGATAATAAACCGAGCCACTGGAGTTTATCTACCTACCGGTGGTTATCTGGATCTAGACCAGAGGACTGTGGTTTATAATAGGAACTCTAAGAAGTTTTCCAGATTTTTCTTGGACTGCTGGAGAGCACATCCCCATCCTGACAGCCCCTTAGCACAGGGCTTTAGCTTTGGGAGACAGCTCGGTATTTTCTAGAGTTGAAGGTTTAAGTGCAGGGCAGCTGTAACTGCTTCAGTAATAATAGGAGTGGGAGATTTTTTGTCAACATTCTCCAACCCAGTTGGGTGCATTGTGGCTCTCACCCCTTCACTGTGATTTCACCATCATAAATGAAGGGAAAATTTTGAGAGCTTCAAGTTTTCCCACTTCATTTTTGCAGTACTATATAATTTTATATAAATACATTCATGCATTTTCAGAAGTTTATTTCTTATTTAATAGTACTCATTATATCTTTTCATCAAATAATTTTAAAGCATTATAAAACAAGTTTTGAATAGAATAGCAAAAAATTACTGTATGATTTTATTAAAGTGGAGTTAAGTCAATTGTTTCTTTGCACCTCCATAAAAATACAAAGAAATCTTTGAGTTCATCTAGCTAAAAATCTAAGCTAGTCATTCCTGTTATCAACGTGTTGACCTCTAATTTGATTAAATTTTCTGCACTGTAAAGAACACAATACATGTGGACAGATGTCATTTGCACTGAGCTAATGGATCCATCATGAGTGCTGCTTTAGTCACCAAATTAAGTGGAGCTAGAAAATGCTACTTCTGTAGTAATGCTCGTCATTAAGTCTGCACAGTTGATACACTGCATACACATTCGAGGTTTCTCTTTCACTGCTGTGTAATAGTGGCCTGCTTGTAAGAGTTTTATCCTATGATTTGTTTATTGATAATGAATTAAAAAGAAAAAATTAAATGTGAGTATTGAACACATGATACCTGCCTACAGCTATTGCAGATGTGTCCTGTTTGAATCACTGCACTAACGTAAGGGTAATCTATCGCGTTTACAGCAGTAAAGAATGAGTAAATTTAATAGTTTTTATTCAGTAAACAATATATTTGGACACTACTGAGTACAAACCACAGGAAAATTTGTCTTCAATCCTCTTTCTTTCTTCCTTTCATCATGGCAGAGCACTTGCGTAGAAGTTGTGAATATATCAGGTAAAGAAACAGCTGGATTGGCCTCAAGCAAAATAGGATTTGCAAGATGCGGAGTTGGTGTTCAAATTTCAAACAAAGTTACAAACGAATCCTACCATGCGCAATGTGTAAAGTGGATGTAGTGACTTTGATTCTGAGCAGTGGATCCAGCTTATGCCACCTCATTTCAAAGTCTCCTGAATTCACAGCTTGATTATTAAGGAACTTAATAAAAGGAAATCAAAACTGTCACTTTCACTAACTATTGTTCAGTTTTGATTAATAAATATACAATTTCTCATAACAGAATGAAATCAAAGCTTCTAAATTTTCTGTGATATGAACGTTTAAAAAAATAATATCCTTTTCATGTGACTGCAAGATTTAAAGATACTTACAGGATGCACGTTTTTTTATTGAAAAAGTGCTTTTTGTCTTAAAACAGAAGATTACCACATTCCATTCCATTCCATATGGAGACACTGGGACCTTCCATGCTCCTTGAAACAAACTCCTTTTAAAATAAATCCCTACATGAATAGAATGTGTCTGCAATCAGCGCGCTTCCTCTGCCCACTTCTGTTTTAATGAAAACAGCAACTTAAACACCAGATTATAAATGAAAACCTTCTGGACCATTTTCTGCTGATGCCGCTGAGACCCCTCCACCATCTGGGGCTTTGTGGAGGTGACCTGCTCTGCTTGGTGTGCCGTTGCATCGTGAAGGTGGTGAGAGTAGGGTTGGGTCCTTAAAATATTCTTCTAAGCAGATCCGTCAAGCCTCGGATACCCTGCTGCATTGCCCTATTGCAAAGGTGAGCCTGCTTTCCTCTCTCTATGGACTCCTCAGGCTTTTCTGCTGATTTTTCATTAATTTGTAAGTTATCAGGAAAAAAAAAAACCAAACAACCCTAACAAAGAGAAAACAAGCCCAAAACCCATCTGTGAACTACGGGCAGATGGAAATAATGGTCAATACTACTGCATGAGCTTAATGAGGTGAGTGCGGGCAACAGCCCCAGGCATGGAGGAGGGAGCATCCCCTTAGCTGCAGGGTGCTACCGTGGCCCTGAAGTGTGTCTGAGAGCACTGCCTCTCCCCAGCACAATAAACACCCTTTTTGCCTGTTTTCCCTCTACTGTCTGCTTTTGCTGTTTATCTGAAAACGGAATTTCAGCGCTCTTTAGCTCCATTTCAGACTGCTGAATAGAGGTATTCATAAAGGCATCGTTGGGAGATTTTACAGTACCTCTAAGAGAAATAGCTGGAGTGCCCTGTTGTTTTGTTACGGTTTATGTCTTGTGTACCTACCAACTTGGTTTTAGGCTTCCCTGTTTTTTATGCTGGTAGAGAAATGAACTGCATACAGATGGGAACCTGAAACATGGTATGAGTTAATTGCATGGGCCAGGCCAAAGAAATGCAGCCAGTACACTGGTCCTCCTGGTAACGATGGGCTCAATTGTAAATTGTGGCTCAGAGGGTAAGAGATGCTGCTGAGTGCCCTGCTGGCCCGATCACTAGAAAAATCCGTAGGTAAAGCACTAAACGTGCAGGGAATTGAAATTACGTCGAAGCGAGGCTGAGTGGGTGTTTGTTCAGCATATTGTTTAGACTTTAATCATGGTTAAATCTTTTAGTTAGATAATTTTTCTACCAGCTGATAATTTGAATTGTATTTAAGAACAATACGCCAAAACATCTTCAGCAAGAAGCAGCAAAGGAGATGATTTTGGCTTCCCTTTTGTTCATTTCTTGCACATCATCATGTCAGTTCTTATGTTTTCTAATTAATTTGGTTGCACGACAGGTATTTTTCCCTACAAATGCTGACTCCAAATGCACATTTACTGCCACTGCCTGTGACACTATAGCTTGGGAAGCCAGGACTCATTACCAAAGGTCAAGGCCTCTGTGCAATTTGTCTTGGGTCAGGAGATGTTATTCTGCTTCCATCTGTGCTGTGGGAATTGGGGCAAATTTTCTAGCAAGGACATGTCTGAGCTTTCCATTTGTATAGTTTTAGGATTTGAGGTCTGTGTTTCTCACAGGCTTTGCTCTACTAAGAGCCAAGTTGCTTGGTGGTTTCAAAGTCCTTGAAGTAACACTATATATAATTTTTTTTTTCAAGTGGAAATTAACTTAAGCTGTGCTTTGCTGCTATGTTTTCTTGATTTTTATGACATTGTTGCGTGTTGGGACAAAGAGCATTACAAGTGTAATGGCTTTTGTGTCGCCCTTCTGTAGGACACAAGGCATTGCAGAGGGCTGTGTCCCCCAGATGCTGTTCAGTGCATAACAGTGAGCCTCAACCTGTGCTGGGTTGGAGGTGCCTGGATGCTTGCGGCAGCTGGGGAAATTACTTTTCTAGCCAGTTCACTGCAGCTCTCTGGGCTGATGCTACAGTGAGGAAATCTGTGCACACTGCAAGTCATGAGATGTACCAACTTCTCCATGTTGCCAGGGAAACATCCAGTTTTAGGCACAGCCCTAAATGTGCTTTTTGCTCAGTTTTCTCAGTCCCGCCTCTTTTGTGGACTGCCAGTCTGGCTGCTGTTGGTGGGAACTGGGATCGCTGCAAAATCTGAGAGGGAAAACTGACTTTGGAGACACACGCAAAGAAGAAACACACAAAGGAAATGGGAAACAAATAAGGAAGAAGTGATGTGCTTGTGTTTTCTTCCATCTGAAGGATGAAGAGATTTGCTTTGGTTTGGGTATTTGTGCATTTTTGGAATTTGCCATGCAGGTGCCAGAAAAGGTGTGTTCCCAGCCAGGGAATTGCAGGGACTTTGCAGGGACTTGTGGCTTCTGTCTGAGGCTCAGGAGACCCTACGAGAGGGGGTTGAACTGGTCCAGGCAATGCTGAGCAGTCTGTGACATGCATTTACATGTGGCACTCCCGTATGTCCCCATGCCAGGGCTCAGCCTGCCTTGGGCACAGCTTTAGAGCCCAGGTGTGTGGGGCTGTTATGGGGCACCCAGCCTGCGGCACAGGCTGCTATGAGGAGTTAAAATAAGATTCATGTTGAACTAAGAACTGAGCCCTGCTGCCAATGCAGCCAATGGCAAAGCACTGACTGATTCCAGGAGCAGGCAGACTGAGCCCAAATTTACTGCAGTTACGGTGCATTTGCACAGAAGTAAATTACTTATACCTTCAGGTTCACTTACCTTCATGGAGATGGATGTTAAACCTAGTTCCCCACTGGTATCTAAGTCTCTTTTGGACTGCCTTCCAAAGGCTCTATGGCAAGACCCATTTCAGGTGGGTTTTTTTCTCATCTTTGCAAAAAACATCTTGGTTGGTGACAGTCATGTATTTTTTCCAGCTCTATTTTTCAACCTGTATGGAAATTTGCTAAGAACAAAGTGGAAAATCTGCTTGGACTGGTAATACATCTGCCGGATCTGAAACTTGTAAAGGATGGTCTGAATACAGCCCCAAACAGGGTTGTCAATGGAAATGTTCTGTCTGAGCATGCAACTCCAAGAAAACTCGTCCAACTCTGAATTTGCCCTGCCATGAGGAGATGGACTAGAGAACTCCAGGAGTACTTTCCAGTCTAAGTTACTATTACAATCTATATTATAATACTGCAAAATTGAATTAGTAATAATGGTAAGACACACATGAGCTCTGGACGAATGTACTTGAAATATATCCTGTGACATCCTCATTCTTCCTATCATCAACAAAGCAAGATATGAAACTGGTGTGCACTTTGTGTAGACAAATATTTGTGCACAATGCTTGTCTAAATGGAGGTCTAAAAATCCAGTTTCTGGTTATTCAAAATGCAACCTGCAGTGTTTTGATGTTGGTTTGGTTTAGTTTAGTTTAGTTTTCAATGCATTTTTTTATCTGTACTTGAATTTACTATAAAGAGAACATTTTAAAAAAAAAAAAAAGAGGTCATATGAAATCATGAACCTGGTAATGAATGTAAAATTGCTAATTGCCCATGGCTAAGTTCATCTCAAGCTCTTGGCAGCTGTGATTCTGCTGTGGAATTTTTTACCATCCTGGCAAGTAAAACTTAAAGTTTGATGTGTGTCTTTAAGATGAAAGGGAAACCCTGTCCTTAGATAAGCAGCTCGTTTTCCATGTTGACCTTTCCGCAGGGTTAAATGAGTAAGTCAGTGCCTTGCACCAGGGAAAATTGATACCAACTGTTTCTGCAGCTTTAGGGGCTGATAGGGGGTGTCACTGGAGCTGGGAGGGGGGCAGCGGGGCAGTAATCGAGCTGAGATGGCTTCGCTGTACACAGCACCTCTGAAAGCAGTCCAAAGTTAGGGGATATTTTATGTCTTTTTTTGTATCCCATCTGAAAATACATTTTTTTCCCTGTTATCTCTGCTTTTCCTCCCTCATCTATTGCTTAACTAGTTTCACGGATTTAATAGTTAAGATTCACCATTCAGGCAAACCTAATTTGTTTCTTAAAGAAGATGAAAATCAGGAGTGTCCTGTAGTTTGCATTTGGATTGACTGTTTTCAGGCTCTCTGCTGTCAAGATTATTTAATGGGTGGCAGGTTCTTGTTCGCTCTTTTTCTTTATTTGGCAATGGAAGGCAGATGAGAACAAAAAAACTCAAGTTAGATTAACAGAAAGATTAAAGCTTTGAAAGAAGAGCTGACACTGTTCATGTGCTTATTGTAAATATTAGAAAATACATACAGAGATTAAAGAAAGCTAGATGAGAGTAGTAAAGCAGCTAGGGAAGCAGCTCCAATGTTTTTATTTATAGAGGAAAATATTCAGGGTGGAAGGGAGCAGCGGTCCCTGAGTTGCTGTTGGACAAGGACTGGAGCAGAGGTTGGTGTTTAGTCCTGCTGACAAGAGAGTGCTGGAGAAACAAAGAGCCCACAGGGTGAAAGACGCACATCAAAATTCACAAGGAAACGTCAAGCAAAGGTTGAGATGAAATAGCTGGGGTTTTTTTTTATGGCAAAGGTTGGCAGCCAGGGTCTTGAGGTCCTGCCCTAGGTACCACGCTACTCAACACCCCTTTTAATGGTCTTGGTAGGGAATAGCATAACTATCGTGTAGACAACACAAAGATTTAGGAAGGACTGTGGGAATCTTCAAAGAGAGATTTTAAATGAATGAAAGAAATGGGCAATACGAAGAGAAACACTGTCAAACCTATTCTGGATTACCCTAGGCTGTGTTTTGCACTGAATGCTCTTCGTTTTTTCCCTTTTTGTGGATATTACTAGCTTCTATTTCAAGGTTTAAAAATGCATATAAATTTCTTTCCTAAGCACAGGAAGTGAAAGAGCTGAATTTTAGCTATTAAGCTAAAGCAGCCTAAAGTGGATGATCACTGCTACATCAGGCAGCAAGTGTGCACCCATCCATGCAGCCCTGAGAGGGGAAAATTACTTCTGTTTCATATGATGGCTGAGTTGATTAAAATATTTAGTCTTTTTTTTTTTTTTTTTTTCTCCTCTAGGTAAAAAGATGCCTCCAGGTAAAAAGACAGCACGGATTTCCTTCTTGGCACAAAGTTTAAAAATGCCTCATTCATCTGTGTATGTGCTCGATGTGCAGCATGTGCTGTGCTTGTGGCCAGAGGTTCATGCAGATGTTTGTGCCTGTCCACTGTTTCATTCTGCCTCTACTCTGGAACACGTCTACATCTCTCAACTGTCAAAATACATTAATTTTTTGGCTCATGTGGACTTGGTGTACCACATGTTATCGCCCCTGCAAGACAGCACAATTTGCCAAGAGCCCTTTTGTGGGAACAACATGGTTAGCCCAGAATGTAATTGCACTGGAGAATTCTTGCATTTGTTTTGCCAGATGCCTGACCCTTCATGTGTGCCAGGGAAAGGAGGGTCACAGGTTGAAGACCAGAGCAGGGGTGAGCACCCCAAGGCTGCTACAAGCCCAAAGGGTGAAAGAAGCTGGGAGGAGGTGGGTGGGAGGATGCAGTTGTTATTGGGGTTAGGGGCATCCACCTGTGGGGTTTAGCAGGGCTTCACCCTACACCTTCAGCAAGCCACTGGATCCTGAATTTGTCAGGGAGGTGTATGTACCCACCCTCTGAGTGCGTGGCTTCGCTAGACCTCAGTGTCTCTGGACAAAAGCTGTTTTCCATATCCCTGTTTTGCTCCCACTGATAGCTGAGATTTATTTGGGAACTTTTAGCAAGTCCCTCAGAAGACACCCTCCTGACTACCTGCAGGGGAGATGCAGGAGAGCCATTTCTGGCTTAAATTGTGATTACATTTACCTGGTCAAAAATTCCCTGGAAACACTATTTCCTTTTCATCTGGGCTGATGTATAGCTCAACTGCCTTAGCATTCCTACAGATTCATAACACTCAAATGGTCACAGTATTAAAACTGTATAAAGAGTTTTATAATTCAGTGTCACCTCATTACAGTTAAGAGAAATGTAATGCCAGCAGTGACAAATGCAGAATAACTTCAGCTGCTGATGGTACAAATTGGATTCAGCTGAAGCTTCATACACACTCAAAAAGCTGGAGAGAATCAAAAGGCTGTTTAACATACTTAGGTGTTTGGGAGTAGTTACAAGGTAGATGGTATTTCATGCTCATTAATCAAGGGTTACAGGAGAAACTGAACTGTTCAACATTGATTAAAACTGTCCTTGCTGCTATAACTAAGAATCATCTTCACTTTGAAGCCTTTCTTAAGAAAATAACGTGGTTTAGATTGTATTAACAGTCACGTTTGAGTTTTTAAAATATTTTAGTTCTAAAACAGCAAGAAGGGCAGCTTTTAGCTGACAAAAAACTGCAAGGTGAAATACACAGTGTGAAAAATCATCTTTCCCATTGACCCATCTGAGGTCCGTTCTCCTCACTGGCCCGAGCTGGGATTCTGAGGAGCTGTGCAAGGGCAGGAGGGGGAGAACCTCCGAGGCTGCCCTGGGGTCTGCAGAGCCAGAGCCCTCCTGCGCCCCAGCAGAGCCGGGAGCTGGGAATTCAGCTTCATCTGCCATTAGAAATTTGGCCACTGTAGCAAAACACAAACAGTTTCAAAGCTGTTTTAGCGAGCAAAATAAGCTCAATTGGCAAATGCAATTCATGCTGGCGCTACGCATTTCTGCTACGTGTTTTGCCAGCAGAGAAACGTGGCAGATAGAAGCAAGTGTATTTTTTTAAAATTCCACCACTAGTAGAGCTTGGCAGAGCTTGGTGCAAACCTGGCTTGAGATGCCAATTTCCTTGGCCCCTGGGGAGCGAAGGGAATGACTGAAGCAAACACCAGCTCTTTCCTGGACTCGCTGATAAGCTTAATCAGGGCACTAAGCAGAGGCCAAGCCCCTCTCAAACACCCTGCCAGAGCCTCCTCGTTCAGAGAGACATCTGGGAGAGGAAACGCTACGCAAGTTCCAGTTCTCCAATGTGGTTTTAGGAGTGTATATGCTAAGCACGGGGGGCTGATGGGGGGCAGATCTCCACAACCAAACCAGGATTCACAACCTGGTGGTCACTGCAGACTGGGCAAGGCTCCAGCCTCCGCTGTGTTCACAAACCGCCAGGTGACTCCTGATGTTTCTGGACAGATGCAGGTGCCGTCAGATCCCCAGAGCCATGTGTTTCAAGGGGAAAGACATGGTCTTGTCTTTTTTTTTTTTTCCCTTGCTTTTCTGCAGAGTGTGATATTGAAATCCTTTTGGAAAGTGAAATTGCAAACTGGTTTTCATTGTTGGGCTTTGTGAGTTGGGCATTTTTGTCTGCTCTGTGGTGCAGCATGCTCCATTTCTCAGAGCTATTAGCCTTGAAAATGTGGATGTTTGAGACTCAGTGATTTAAGCAGTTTTAGTGCTTTCCTGGGGCCTGATATATTTTTGCTGCAAATGCATCATTACAAAACTTTATTAGGAGAAACATTGCCATTGGCAGAGGTCTATTCCAGCATAGCCCTGATCAGCGTGGTATATGATGTGTTGAGGTTTATTTTCCCAGCTTGCTATGCAGATTTTTAGAAGTCAGGCTTTTGGACAGGGAGAGGGAGGATCTGTCCTCTTTTACCTGCTGAAATTTATAATAGCCAGAAGCTGTCAAGAGATGATGGGAGAGGAATGAACCCGAGGAAGGAATATGATGGGGCTTCCGCACATCAGTGTTCTACCAGAGCCAAACTCCCCTCTATTCTCCCCTCACCTTCTGTCCTTAAAGGATTTCTGTCATGAAAGCAGAAAATAAGGACAGCAAAGACAAATAGGACTAAATTGCTTAGTCAGTGAGCCTCTGGCAAGTGCAAGAAGGTCTGGCCAGGCCCTGGAGCCATGCCCTTGGGGCATTAATGTCTATTCTGCAGGGGCACTTTTTCTTTCCTGCCTTGTTCCTTCCCAGGTGGATGTGTTGATTAAAAATCTCTTACATTGTTTCTAGAAGAAAATAGCTGCAGTGGCTTGATTAAAATCTCTCAGAAAGCTGCAGTGCCGGCTTCATCTCTGCAGGGAGTGGCTGTTGTGTCTGTTGGATGAATACCACACCCAGATCTTCCTGCAGCTTTCATTTTTTTCTCTACTTTTCCTTGTCTTTTATTCATCAAAAACAATGTGAAAAAAACCCCAGTAAAATGGATAACTACATGTATATATTCCCCCATAATCCCCCAAGGGTTTAATAATCTAAAATCCTGTTTGTTTGCTGCATCCAGACCTTTACCACCAGCAAGGTGCTCAGCTGGACTCTCAGCCATCAGCACGTGGCAAATGAATGAGAGGGGTGTGAAACGGGGAACAGCGTGTTTGTCTCAAAGCATGATAAAAGTGCTACTAGAGTGGAAATGATGCTGTATTACCCTGTGTGATTCTTGGTCCCAAGAGAAGTGTGTCAGAGGGAGCCTGGGGGACTCTGCAACCCAGCCATTCCCCAGCGTATCTGAGCAGTCAGTGTGATTGAAAATGGTCCATGGTACAAGGGGTAAAACCCTCTGACCTGATGTGCTGCTGTGAAGGTTTTGCTTCCTTGCTGGGGAAAGAAAACCAGGAAAGAAATGGTGATGAAAGAAAGGCAGAAAAGAAAGGCAAATAATCTGTTTTATTTCTGAGAGGGGAGGCCCTGGGGGACATTCAGTGGGGTTTGTTAGATGAGATGACACTGCCATGTCTCAGGGTAGCTCGCTGGTCCTGGGAAGATCACAAACCATGAGGCACAACGCGCTGGTGCAGCCTTTGCTATTTCCACCCCACCCGGGAGGCAGAAGTGTCTTTTCCTGGCTTTCTTTGTGCCACTGCTGACAGCAGCATTTGCCCAGGTAGAAATTGTTCTTACAAGAATTACGTTCCTTTTCTAAAATTGCCTCCACCACTGATTGCTTAAAAAGAAATCGAATGGCTGCCATGCCGGCTCTTAAATGAGCGCGGCTCAGAGAGCCGCTCAAGAGCTCTCCAGAGGAGTAGCAAATAAAAAGTCTCTTCTGTTCTGGATACCTAATCTGCTCAAAGGAGGGCGATGAGCCAGCAGGCATCAGGGGGGGAGCCGTGTCCCCGGGTACGGTGCTGAGGACTGGGCAGGCTGGCTGTGCTGCACAGCTCTCGCATCAAGAGCGGTGTTGCTCGTTCTCCCTCCATGCCTTGGCTTTCCTTTTGATTTTAAAAACTATGTTTGGAGCCAGAGCAGCAAATTGGAGGCCAGTGGGGAGAGACCTGAACCAGAGTAATGCCTGTGAGCTGGGATGTGTCTTGTGATGTTGAAGCCTGCAGAGGAGGGGGGGGAAAAAAATGCTTTGGGGTGGGAATAAGGTTGCTCTTTTCTGCCTTTGGCTGCCAGAGAGATGCTGGGAGTTGAGAGCTACTGAAAAGCAAAGAGTTTTTCTGGCAGAAGGATGAGAGTCTCCTGGCTACACCCCACTGCAATGAGGATTTGGCACCCAAACAAAGTATTTCTGTGCTGAGGCGCTCTCTCCCAAAGGTCTGTTTTAGGGAAGAAAAATAAAGAGAAGGAAAAGAAAAACAGCCAGCAGAAATCCCTTAGAAAGAGCAGCTCCTGGTTAATGCTGAGCTGCAAGCTTTGAAAATCAATGTTGACAATTGCAAGGTGCTGCACAAGAAGAATAATTTGAATTGCAGGCACAGAGCTCCAGATTATTTGCAGACACCTGGGCCATGCTGCTGGCAGCTGCGTGAAAAACCATGTCTCAAAGTGCTGAAGTAGAAATGTCATAGTGTGAATCATGGACAGGTGACAGCGCTCAAAATGTTATGGTGACACCGTTAAATAGCATGCCCAAAGCTTAAGGGTGCCTCAGGAGAGGTTCTCGCTCACATCTTTTGGTGAAAAACATCAGAGCAAACAGCTATGTCTTTTAGGTGGAAATTTCTGGCTTGATCCTATGTAACTCTCCACTTTCCCCAGTTTTCTACAGCTCTCAGCTTTCCCAGCCTGATCACCTCAGCACGGGTGCAGGGACCCTGACTTGTGGGGACACCTTGATGGCAAGGGGCAAGGACCTGCGGGTGCCTGAATTTGAGCCACCGAAGAAGGGCTGAAGCTCTGAAGGGCTCAGACTCCTTCCTAAACGTGGGTATAACTGAGCCACCTCAGACCATGGACGTCCCTTCCCTGTGTCGGCATTGCAACCTTGTGAAAACCATGTGTAAGTATGTGTCTGCATTCAAATACCATTAGTGGCCAAGATAATCCCTTTGTGGCCAAGATCATCCTCGTTTTTCTCTCTTGTCCAAAGTTGCTTTTTGAAGTCTCTCTTCTTTTCTCTGAAAACCTTAGCTCTGTCTTCCACACCAAGCACTGTGCTGAGGAGGAGGCATCCCTGATCTCTGAGGTCTCTTCTGGGTTTGGTGAGGTCTGAAGTTATTGTCAGGCTTAAGAAAAGTTTGACCCCTGTTTGATTTCAGTGGAGGTGTTGGCAAGAAAGGCTCCAAAGAGCCAGTTTGTCTGCAGTGATGCATTTGAATATTTCTTTTCCATATCCATAAAGACTGGAATGTCATTTTTTTGTAAGGGGGTGGAATTTGCAGATTGAATTTTTCACTTTGGATCCATCAGATTATAGCACATGGAAGCAAAAATTAATTAAAAAACCCCAGGAGTAAAATGGGTGTTTGCAAACCCGTTGCTTATTGAACATTATTTTCTATTCTCCGGAGACAGCATGGTGGCTTTAATATCATCCAAATAGACTATGTTGTCTATAAGGCTAAATAATGATAACTGTACCTCCATTGCTCATCCCCCAACAATTTTTAATTTCTGCTGAGAAAAAGTTGCCTGCTATTCAGTACTAGCATTTCAGAGAACACTGATTTTTTTCAGCAGAATATTATGAAGTGTTGAAAGCTGACTGGGTGCCACCAGTCTAAGGCTGATGTTATTTATATCCTTCATGTCTGGTACAAGTGATAAATCTGCAAAGACAAGTGAGGATCATATCCTGCAGCTCAAACTGGTAAGGGCATTCCTTACCCATAAATTGAAAACTAATGTTTATTTCTCTTTAATTAAACACACCATTAGCCAAAGACTGTGTTAAAATATTTAAAAAGGAGTAATGTAATCAATATACCAACTGTGCTATTGCAAAAAATATTTCATGTGCAGAAAGTGCCAGGTTTCCTGTCTTTGCTGAATTATGAGTTCTTTGAAATGGATAGGGGGAACATTGTGGGTTGAGATGATCTGTAAATGCAAAAGTAGTATTTTTTTCTTAACTCTCATGAGGGCACTTCAGCAAGCTGGTGTCTTGATAATGCCCAGTATATGAATTGATTCTATTTTATTTATGATATGCAACATTTCTCCTAAACTACTTCTCAGAGATGTGTGTGTGTGTTTATATATATATATGTATAAAATTATTATCAAAAGCCGTGGATTATGTGCTCCACCCAGGCTTACTTTTCATGTTGATTAATTTTTTGTTTCTTTGTTTAATTTGGGTTATTCATGATCAGCCTAGAAGCTTGATGGGACCACTTGAGAGGGTGTTGCAGTGTTTTCCTCCCGAGTGAGCCCTCGGTGAGATGGGGGAATGCTGGCAGAGCCCAGCTGCTCCCCACTCCCTTTCTGCACTGCACACAGTGAGGACGGGCTCCTCTTCCTGCTCCTGTGTGGCCGCTGATGTCCACCCAGGCAGGACAGGCTTCACATCTTGGAGACACCAGCCACCAGGTCTTTTAACAGATATGCCCAAAATGGGAAGAAAGGGAAGGAGGAAGAGTATGGAAGTAACCAGACAATTTCAGAGATTTTTTTTCTTCTTCGATCCTTTAGGGAGCCAGGCTAAAATCAGGTTTTAAAACACCCAGGAAATAAATGCTTTCTTTCCAATAAAATAAATGTTCTGCAGTCACTCCACTTCCTTACTGGTACCTGGAGGAGCTCAACCAGAAGCATAACGCATCTGATTTAGTGTCCACATGTTCTCAGCAGGTACTTTCTCCCCTCCTGTTATTGCCTTGCATGGTGTCAGTTGTACCAAGGTAATCAAGGTGAATTTTTGTAGCCTCTTTCTTTCCCCAGAAAAAAATATTCCTAGTGGTGTGATAGAAAAAAGTCCTTTGTGAAGATAGTCTATCAGTTGGATTAGTTTACATGTGCTTTTAATGCCAAGAACCTCAGACTGCTTAAAAATAATAAAAATGAAATGTCAAGCAAATAAAAGTTAATTAAATGCACAATGAAGGAGGCTTAATTTTAGTCCTAAAAGGAGCTGAGGATTTTGCAGAACATATCTACAAAGGCAGCAAAATCCCTGACTGCAAGGTGTAAAACATCCCCCACTCGCTGGCAAGAAATGAGGACGGCACCTGAAGAGCATCCGTACTCCAGACACCACCAGATGTGGAGGAGAATATTTGCCAGGGATTTGGGGAAATAAGAAGGCAGTGAACTAACACAAAAACTCTATGAATTGTTGTATTTGATTAATATACTTGAAAATCATTGTAGAGAAAGAACAGAGTTATTCCAAGTCTAGTGCAACATAAGATTTAAAGGTCAGCTCCTTTTCCCATTGAAGTTGATGGAGACATGTGTTTCACAGGAAGCTAAAGTGAGCTCCAGGCTCTTCTCAACACACTCAGCATTTCAGACAGGCTGAGGCAATGAGGAGAGCCAGAAGAACAAGTGAGCCAAGGCAGGAAAATCCTGCACCTGACCGGAGGCTGCAGCATGGACAAACACCCACGGGAATCTGCTGCAACAAGTGTTTTCCTGACTTGAGCACAGTGGTGAAGCTTCTCATAGGAACACTCGTTTCCATTGCTGGGTCTCTTAACAAAGATAATAAAAGGGTAATAAGATCCTTCTCCACTACCATAACTCAATCAAGAATGCAGACAAGGGGTGTGTGCTCTGGTCCAGGCAGTGGCCTGGGGCTGAGGTCCTGAGGGGGAGCAGGGCTGCAGGCAGAGGCACCGTCCATCTGTGACTGTACCCGGCCCTTCAGGACCGCAGGTGGGACAGGGAACGTTTCTTTTTACGTAAGAAAAATGTACAAAAGTCCACAGAGCAAGGACTGCCAAACCAAAATGAAGCAATGCCAAAGCAAAATTACAGCGCGGCTCCTCTGATGGGCAGCCTCCTGCCCTGGCCAGGACCCCAAGCCTGCTTAAATGTCTCTAGCCTGTGGTCTTATCCTTGAGGCTTATTGCTTTATAGCCGAAATAAAGATGCCGGGACTTGTTCACAACCACCCCCAAGAACTCTCACCCTGAGGGCTGTATCTTCAGGTAGCACAAATGCTAGGATGAGAGGGAGGGAGAAGAGGGTTTTGTTTCCAATTTTATTTATGTTAAAGGGCTGAATGCTACATTTCCTGATTAATTTTAAGAATATGTAAGTTAACAACAGAAGATATGAGACCCGCTACGTTTAATCTTGGAATCTACCAGGCTTTCCTCACCCTTGACCCATCACCGATGTTGTGCATTAGGATTATGTGTGGTGTGGAATGTGCTGAATTTCTTAATGGATGGGATAACATCATTTCCAATCCTAGGGCGTGATATGATGCCCAAAATGTCAAGAGTTTCAGACTGATGGGCTTTTGTCAGGTTCTTTTCTTTAGTCTTCCTCTGCATTCTGTCGTCTTTTCTTTAGAACCATCTAGGAACCATTTACACCTGAGAGGTTGATATTTTGGTAAACCCTTCACAGTTAATCTTTAACAATATAATGGTCATTTGTTAATCACTGTAACAGATTAAAATGCTCCCTTTCTGAGCTGACCTAGTTTGGAGGTTAAAATTATGCAGCCTAGATGAAAAAAAAAAAAATCTATGGGGAAAAAAAAAGGCTCTCTCATCCTATTTCTATTATTTTGCAATATGAAAGGAAGTCAGCATTATCAGGAAAGGAGACTTCACCTTGACAGGCAACTTTGTTTTGAAATGTAATTACAGGACCAGACTAACAGTGCAGAAGTCCCCTAAGGAAAATCAATTGTGACTGTGCTGCGATCGCAGGTGGTGTGGCCTCTGGAAGCACTGTGCTCCAGTCTGTGACTCTGAAGTGTCACCTCTCACTCAGCTTTAAGTGGGGCAAGGGCTGGAATTAGAGGCATGCTGGGAAATTGTTTATCTAAAAGTCTTGATGCTGCTGGGTTGCTCCTGCAGCTCCCGACCTGAGTGCAAGCTGTCAGAATTGAACTGTATAGATCTGCTGATATCATCAAAGGGGTGGAGTTAGAAACTGCCCTGAGCATCCTCACCACGGGTGCGATGGGGTGGGTGGATGATTGGCTTTTCTTTGCAGGGGAAGGAGAGGCAATGCCTTGCTTGCCTTGCTCGGACTATTTAAGTCCTATGGGCTCCTGCTGGATTGCACATGACAGCGTGCAGAAGGAGCAGAAATGCATGTGAAATGTCCTCTTGTAATGTGGACAGAGCAGCTTGGCCCTGGGATGAACCTTGGTGGGCCTGCGAGGTTGGCAGCACTCTCCCTGTGGCATGGCTGTGAACATACAGATAAAGCAGGTTAAATCTGATCCATGGTTTTCTGTGATGATGTTTTTGCTGTTGAAACTTATCTTTCTTCTGGTCTCAGCACTGGTCTGAGAGGCAAGGGCCTCACAGCCCCAGTCACGGCAATGTGCTGAAGGTAAACCGCCTCTGTCTCAAACACCTCTGTCCGATGTTCACATCCTTGGAGCACGGGAGAAAAAGGGACACGAAGGGGATAATAATGCAATGACAGTAAATAATGCAATGACAGTATTTTTTTCAGTTTTCTTTATCAATACTTACAAAAGAAGTAGATCTTGTTATTTTTGTCTATCTTTTTATTATTATTTATTATCTGTTGATGAGCTTGTAGTACAGTGCAAAGAAAAACACACAAAATAATATTGCTGTTAGATGCACAGTGTATTAAGTGCATGAAGACATGAGAGTACAGTTCCTTTGCTGGGTAGTGACAGCCAGTCAGTGAATACAGTCATATAACAAACCTTTTTTTTTGTGGAGGAGTTGTGGGATTACCTGTACATCTTTATACGATCACCCCAGATTTAAAAAAAGGGAACGCTTTGATGGGGTTTCCCACCAGTGATCGATCGTGTGGGCTTGGGGTGAGAAGGGTTGTTCAGCAGGAACATGCAGTAAGCCAGAGGCAGCGCTGCAGAGAGCTGCTGTACCTGCTATGCTCTCCTTGCTGTGACAGTCCTTTCTGTGTCCCCTGACCATGTACAGCTCCATCTCTCAGCAGGACAGCTTGGAAGGACCTGCATGGAGGTGCCAGTCAGCCCGAGGCGTGCAGGGAGGGGCACTGATTTATTAAATGCCTTTCCTAATTGTATGCCATTAGAGGAGTTTTAACCAATCCTGGGAAAGGGCATTTGTTTGGCTGTTGAAGTCATAAAAATTAAGTGACATTTGAATTACTGCTTTGCTCCTTTCATTTCTAAAAAGGGGTCTATGAACAAGTCTGCATTTAGTTTCCCCACTCAAGACACGTGTCTAACCTGTGTCTTGTCCTGCAGAACTGGCAACCAGAGTCTTTCCTGGTGCTGTCTCTGGTCCCAGTATCTCCAGTGACTAGGTAAAGCTCTGGATGCTGCCTACTGCTTTCAGATTTATCAGCGCAATTTGCATATGGTTAATATTTGTGCCTCGCTGACGTAAAACTTGATTATTATTGGCCTTTATTAACTTTTTTTTTGTGAAGGTCATTACATTGCTTTATGGAGGTGTTTAAAATGTGCAGAACTTGATGTAGACGCTTTGATTGCATGCATAAAACTTCTAGGAGATACTGTAATAAAGCTTATTGAGCAGCTAGTAAATGTCCTCCTGTTCGGAAGGAACTGGATGTGCTTCGTGTTTCCTGATGAGTGATTCATCAGGTTTAAGGGACAATTTCCCTTTAATCAGGATGTATCTCAACCACAACCTGCCCTGTGTGTCTGTGTGGGTTAGTAAAGGAACAAATTTCATTTCCTTGTGGGCCTGGGTCTGTTGCCAGCTGTGCTGGGAACCTTCCACTACTGCCTCTTGCCTGTGATAGGGGGAAAAATTCTTCTGCCAGATGCAATATATCCATCCATCCATCCATCCATCCATCCATCCATCCATCCATCCAAAGAGGCCTTCATGCTTGGCCATGCAATTCCAGTGATCTCTTATGGCTGCTGAGGGTGTGAAATGAGAAGGAATTGCAGTGGACAAGGTTAAACAGTCTTTCAATACTCCCCTGGTACTGAGCTTGAATATATCCTGAATGATCCATAATTTATCTTCCATCCATACAGGTTCCTAGCGACTTATTTCCAGTTTGTGTGTTCTGAAGTAGTGTCAGGAATGAATGTTGTTCAATTAATTAATTTATCAATCACATTTAGTAAATGGAGATTGTCTGATCTGAATTAGAGAGAGAAAAAATTAGGCAGATTAATTGCCTTTTCTCAACTGAAGCAAAAGCGGTGATCAGAGCTGGCTGAATGAACCACATAATGAATTACCTTCACTTCTGCAGACACAAGCGGTTTTCTGTTGTGTTTGGGGTCATGTTATTCAA
Organism: Athene cunicularia; assembly: GCF_003259725.1. Taxonomy (NCBI): domain Eukaryota; kingdom Metazoa; phylum Chordata; class Aves; order Strigiformes; family Strigidae; genus Athene; species Athene cunicularia. The sequence goes on along the minus strand of NW_020799100.1, from coordinate 14,017,998 downwards.
TGTCCATGAAGCAGTCAGGCATGTTGGCAAAGCTGGGACATTACAGAACATCAGCCTGTGTGGTAATTCATGCCAGCCTGCCAATATCCAATTTTTATTGGCCTTTATCCTTTCAGAGGAGGAGGAATGGCTTGGTGTTTTCATCCCTCTCCCTGTCAGTGCCCAGCCATTATGGAAGAAACTGATGATTGGAGCCAAGGGTTTTAATTCACAGATCGCAGGCGTGTGGCAGAGAAACCTTCTTCCCCCGGGAAGAGCCTCCACATGCCTCCCAGGCAGGGACCCGAGCCCCAGCACTCCGAGAGGGAGGCGCCTCCCATGTGCTCTGGCCCTGGGCACGGGGTAGCAGGAGAGGAGCCAACAGTGCTGTATCTGAAATTCTGAGCTCCAACAGGAAGGTGTTTGCTGGGCAAATTGAGCCAAGCTCAGTCCTAGAGATGAGCACTGCTGGTGGTAGCAGAGATGCCATGAGCCGGGCAGATCATGCTTTACCTTTCACCTCTCTGCTGACGGGAAGGGACTGTCACATCACTGGACCCACATCCCCGGTGCCCTGCTGTGGGAGAAGGGGCTGAAGACCTGGGGTAGGAGTGGAAAGCAGGAGGAAGAGTGTGAATTTTGTGCTGCTGAGTATTTAGGAGGTGCAAACTGAAGAGCTTGAGTTCTTGGTGAGCTCAGAAAATGCATTCAGGCAGGCCAGTGGGGTGCCCGCTGTCCACTAGGCATCGGCACCATGGGGTGGGAACCAAACTTGGTGGAGAGACCTGAAAGGCCTGGTGTTGGTTCAGCTGGGGCTCTGAACTGGCGATGCTCTCCTGAATGCAACAAGGGAAAACTGATCCATCTAGGAGAGCAAAGGCTGAAATGGGCAGAGTGAGTGGCTTCCCTTCCATGGGCATTAGTGTTCAACCGCTGCCCAAAAACCGTATCACCTCTCAGGAGCAGTGCAGAGGGGAGAGGAGCCGCCAAGATGATCCCCTCGGCCTAGATAATTTTTTTTTTATTCCTGAATGAGCTCACTGCATTTAGAGCTCCCAAAAGCAAAAGCCTGCCCAGAGACGAGCAGATTGTGGGGAAGCAGGTCCTTGCCAGCCGCCTGCCCGCACCCCGGCAGGCAGCAGCCCCAGCAGGACAGCGCTGCCTTGCTCCCGGGGAGACGCTGCCAGTCGAGCTGCTCACGGTGCCAAGTTTTGTCATGTACTTTTGTTCAAGCAAGTTACCCACTGAGAACACAGAACTGCAGAACTAATCTCTGTTCTTAATTTGCCATTAAAGTTTATTTTCAGCAAATTATTCATAAAATCCATAGCGCAGCTGTTGCACATTAATCTCTTCCTTCGTGCAAATTTTTCTACGGCAAGAGGCAGTTTCTCTCTCTCTTGTTTTTTGTTTTGGTTTTTTTTTTTTATTGCAGAGCCATCTACAAGAGACTGGAGCACTTGGGACAGGGAAGGAGTCTATGGAGATGGTTTTTACCCAGCAAGAATTTGGAAAGGAGATGAGGAAGGGAAACCCATCACCCAAGACATCTCTTCCCCTGTGCCAGGGTAGGTCAGGGGCAATTGCTGGAGCACAGATACACCACCCTGCTCTGAGGTTTGGGGAGAGAGGACTTGATCAGAATTATCCTGCCAGGCTCATCACTAAGAGCTGTAAAGGCTGTGCATGGGCCATCTCATTTCCTTCTCTAATGACAAGAGGAGACGAATGTTGAATGTTTCCTTGAAATCAGATTAGTGCCATGTTGGTCAGTGGGCAAGAGAGGGCTGTCTTCTTGGGTAACAGCGTAAAAGTTAGAAATTTACTTCTAATATTTTAAAATTGCTCTTTGGTCAGCCAAAAATTCACCCACTTCTAGGCACTGCTGAAACTCTTCAGGAGAGCTGTTCAGCTCTGGCCGCTTCCAACAGGGCATGCCCCTTGTCTGCGGGGGTATTTTCTAAGTAAGCCTTGTTTCTATCCGTTACAAAGCTCTGACAAAGACACACCACAATGCTGTAATACACGTGTAAGGATTGCATTACCTGGCCAACGTTACTCTAAAATATAGAGCTGGATATTGCAAGCCTTAGTCATCAACATAGGTTAGGGACTGGCTAACGGGAGGCATTTGTCAGCGCCTCATCCCCAGTGCACACATTCTTGTGCAGGCACCACAAGGCTCAGTTTTACATCATGCCACTGGTCTGAAAGAACCAACAGAAGGTCCATTATTTCTAGCAGAGGCCATTCAGGAGCATTTTAAAGCAGAAATCCTCACTGATATTAATGGAAAGGTTTGTGTATCTAGTGATAGCATGATACAGCCTGTGGGTTAGGAGGGGTTTTGAAGCTTTACAATGAATTTCTGGTGAGCAGTTTTCTAGCTCTGGCGCAAATTCTTTCCTGGGAATACCACCAAAGCTCATTGATGCTGTAGTCTTGAAAGCAAATTCTCTTTACATAGGCCCCTTAAACATTAAATAGGTGACTTGAATTAACCATTAACTATTACTGAAAGTCATTATTTAATATTTGTATTAAATAATAAATATAAATATTATTTACATAAATATTTCTTTTAAATGTTTATTCAATTAACTATTATATGTTATGGAATATTATTAACTTCTACCTGAGTTAACTATTAACTCAACTATTAACACAAGACAAATTGATGTCTTTGAATAATGGAAGCCCAATTTGTAATGCAAAGTCACTTTGTCCAGGTACTTCCAAGCATATGGTTTGCAACTGCCGTCCCTTTTCTCAATCCAGTTACTCAGAAACATGTCTGCACTACTGTGATCTTTTTCAAAATGTAATTTATTTTCATGGCCAGTTCTATTTCCCTCTGTTAACAGGCTCTGAAATAGTCCACATCAGAAGGAGAATGGGCATGCAGTCAAAGTGGGAAATGTCAAACATGTAAGCTGGTAAATGTTGCATATCTCAAGATGGAGAGTTTAACACAGACAAGAACTGGAAAAAACATACAGCATCATTTTTCCCACAAATTTAAGACTGAGCTTTTCTGACCCATCCATCCTGTGTGCCATACTAATAGATGTAGCACTATATTGGCAGTACTGGAACTGGAGGGGGGATATATATCTTATTAGAAAATGTATCTTGTTAGAAATCAGTTTATCCATTGCACTTCTCTTTTTTTTTTTTTTTTTTTTTTTTTTTTTTTTTTCCTAATAAACTGATCTTTGGCATTCAAGTTACATTTACCCCATTCAGTAGTCTGAAAGCCATAAGATGTTTCAAAAGGGATATTTTCCTGTTCATTAAATTCTGTTGGAATCTAAGATGGAGTGCCTCTGTGACATTCAACCAGAAATGTATTGCGGTGCTATTTGGAGACTAGACAGGCAGGACTGGGACTGGGAGCCATGCACAGTCAGTAATACTGCATTAGGACTAGTGTGGAAAAAAACACACCTGAGCAAATTTCAGGTCTGTGAGTTCAGTCTCCTCGTAGAACTGAAACTCAAAAGGTCCTTGGATGGGAAAGAGGAGGTGGATTTTGATGCTTCTTGTCTCATTTGGGTTGGAAGACACTGCACAGTAAAGGTTAATTTTTTTTTCAGTTGCTCAAAAAAAGATGCAAAAAGAAAAGAAAAAAAGCAGATAAAGATGTACTGGGGCAAGGTGGTGCATTGAAAAGAGACATCATAAATGGAGGAAGGATTAAATTAGGAGGATGTCATGTAAAAGGAGAGGAAAATAGTGATACTAAAGCAGGAAACGTCAGCGCAGGAAGGCAGAGATGTGGCCAATGTTTTGGGAGGAAGCTCTGGCTTTGTCCAAGTTTATGGGAATTTTTCTGTTTAATTCTATGCAGTCAACATTTCTGCCTTTTAACTTGTAGTTCCATGTTTTGAATCATAAGCAAGATGCTTTCCTCCATCTAAGCATAATTTGCAGTAGTTAGTAATACACCTCCCATAACTGGAGGTAATGAAATAGTCTTTAATACGTTTCTACCTACCCCTCAGTTCAAAGGTTTAATCTCTGCACCTGAACCACCCACTATTAGATTCACGTGCTCTAGGTAGACTTCATTACTACCCACATAGGCCTGCGTGAATACCTACAGGAAGGGAAATGCTCACCTGCTTATTACCATCTGGCTCTACTTTTGATATAAAGCTGAGAAGCAGGTTGATAAGCATAATCTGTGATAACGGTGCTCCAAATATTTTCTTATTTTAGATCTGTTCCAAAGATCAGAAAAAAAACAACAGATGTCAGTTTTGTTAATGAAAAAATGTGGTTCAGGTACAATTTTATGGACTATATCTCCTCATATGTTAGTCAAATAAAATTAATTCTTTAATTAGAGTCACTAAGAAAAATTAAAAAAAAAGGACAGAAAGCCCAATTTGAGCCATTGCAAATGAAAGAAACTTCAAAAATTAAAAAAAAAGTTGCATTTTTCCCTGCAGCTTTAGTTATGTTATATCTCAGTATTTTTTATTCATCTTGTTCTGAAGCAAAGGGCTCATGGGCCTAGAAGTCTGTAAGCAAGGAGACACCAGCTAGGGAAAAGGAGGCTCCCCAGAGTATTTGTAGGAAGGTGGATTTCTCTTACATCCAGGTTGTTGTGGAGAACTGGTTTCACTGAAAAACAGTTAACCTATAGGTTGTGCCAGCATCGCAGAGCTTTGGTTAGCTTGGCGTCTGGGTTCCTGGTGAAAAGCTCACTCTGGACCTTGCTGAAAGCAGGGGACTTTGGGGTGGACTGGAACAGTTTGTGTTGGCTGCTCTCATCTGGATGACCAGGAAGACCAGAGTTCATACCACACCCATTGCTGAGGTTTCACTTACGGCTGCTCTTTGGTTTCCTACATGTCATTCACATTTCCAGAAATACTGAGCCTCTGGTCATACTGCCAGATCCATAAGCAGGGTTACTAAAATTAACAATACATGGCAAATTAAATTTTCCTGCTGAAACAGCAAGGTCCAGTGCAGCACAGGCAGTAGGAGCAGAAACCCCTCTATACTTTCAGAAATCCCCATTAACCTCCAGCCCTGATGTTGTACCCAGCTGCCACACAGCCTGGCAGGCACGCTGGGATGAGGTGTAATCCCCGGTCCTTCTAAAGATGCTTCCAGCACCTTATGCAATATGATGTCTGGAGGCATATTTTCTTCGGAAAATACCCATTCCCTGAAAAACAGTATTTTCCCCTAAATTGCAAATAACCTTGGGCAGGCGATTGCATAAGGTCTGGGACAACTGCTTCGTCACCCCACTACATCTGATTTAGAGCAGGGATTTGTGTGGAAAGTCCAGCATCAGAATTGTTGCCCCAGTCATGAAGCTTTGGATTGCTCTGGGGAGACTTGGTGGGTTTTGTGAAAACATTTACTGAAAGCATTTTTGTTTCATCTTGATGAGGAATGGGAAATCTTTGACATCTCAGAAGACGCTCAGATTAAATCGTACCCCACTGAGGGTGTAGGAGCTGCCCTATAGGATCTCATCACAAAGCACAGCAAGAATATACCCTTCCTTTATGCAAGTGGAGTCTTTCCTAAGCTGTCCTTTTCGGTAAGTCAGAGCAGAGCTGCATTTCTTCATGTAAAATGGAGGTGATTTCCTCTTGACACAAGTTTATCCTGATGTAGGGGCTAATTGATAGCTTGCAGGGCACTTGTGTTTTCCAGGCTGTTGTTTTTGCTCTAAGCACAGATTTACTCAGTGATGAGAATATTTTGACAATTCTGTCTATCTGTGCTCAGGAACTACAGTTTGGTGTGAATTTTCTGGGTGTGTTGACCCAGTTTTAAAGCCTAATATGGAAATAGTGTAGTTGGCAAAATAAAACAAAGAAACGGGGTAAATAAGCAGAAGTGCGGTATGTTCTGCATAAGAACTTTCAGAAGAGGTTTTGCTTAGCTGTCAGTGGTGTGTTTTTGTCCTTACACTTTCTCCAGGAGGTAATTGCTAAAAAATGATGTGATTCAGCTCGCAGGAATGTGTCATTCTGACCCACTTGCACGTCCCCATGACCACATCTCTTCAGCAAACCCCTGCCTAGCTGTAAACACAAAAATGAACATGTCAAATCAGACAGAAATAGTTTTGAAGAGAAGGCACATGTTGCTACATTATTCCTCTGCCTTCCTGGATCTAATAAATGTCTCATTTAGAATTCTCTCTCATTCATATTTGTGGTGTTTATTTTTACGTGCTTCTCAAAGCTTATTTTTAGGCAACTCATGGCTCATTCTTTAGGAATAAAGAAAGCCTTTTTTCATGCGTTGTTGTGTGAGTGGAGCTGGGAAGACTGTGCTTGTTTTCTTTAGATGATAAGACAAATTAGCTTTTTCCAAAATATTATGCTCTGGGGATTATGATCGCAGGAAGCATGAGAGAACATTGGAATACATTACCGGAGCTCTGTGCCATACATATATGTGCATTTGTTGAGTACAGAGTAAGGTTTTAAGTAGAAATGTTCAAATCATTTTGCTACTGGCTCGCCTAACAGTGTCTTTGTGCTGTCCAGAGACACAAAAAAAAAAAAAAAAAAAAAATTGCGTGCTGCAAAATAGTTGATTTTGGTGCATATTTTGAATGCGGAAACGCATTTATACTGATTATACACAAAAATAGAAAGGAAGCTCTGTGCTTCTCCCTTTTGTTTTTGTGATCCAAAAATCTGGCTATAAATAAAAGTGTATTTGCTTAATAGGGAAATATTTTCACTTTACGTCACCATTTCTTAAGTAAAATTAGCTGGGTTGCTAGGCCATCAGAATGCAACTAAAAGAATAACAATGATGAGCTCAGCTGCGTACCTTGTGCTCCCTTGGAGTGGTTCCTTGTCCTTTGTTTTTTGCTGCCTTTTGTCTCTTCTCATGGAGGAGCACACAAATTATGGTCTTGCCCTTAAATGTGAATTCACCTAGGCCACTTTTTTTTTTTCAGTAGCTGATGGGAAGGTGACAGTTTCTCCTCAGAGGCTTTTTGACTGGGGCAGAATAAGGAATAACTGGATGGCCCTGCTTAGGAAGGCAACTGATTGCTGGTCGAAGCAGGTAATTATGATGCTAAACACAGCTTAGAAAGTTAACATCTTGGCAACTAGTTTAATTTTAAAATGAAACCTAATCCACAGTATGTTCTGTATGCAGAAGAACTGTGCTATTTGCATTTGCTGAAACCAAAATATCAAATTTGGATCAGACTTCCCTTGCTTTGAGATAATAAGTATGGGATTTCACATCTGGCCTTTCAGGCTGGGCTTGTTTTGATAAGGCACCAGCAGCAATTTCACTTTTTGAATAAAGCCATCAGAAATTGCTTACCAGGGTTTTGCAGTGTGGTGAATAGCTTCTTATGACTTCTAACTTTGGCTTGATGGGTTTGCTGTTCATCCCGTTAGCTTTCATAATGGAGGAGAGAGTCTAAGACGACAAAAACAGCAAGGAAAAAAAAATAGTGTTGGCAACTGCAAGCTGTGTGAGCATTCAGACCGCCCCAAATGTGGGTGTCTGCAGAGTTACTGCAGAGAACGGCAATGTTCATAAGCAGATTACTGAGTCATGAGCATGTTTTGAATGTGATTACAAGCAGAGAGACAGAATTAGTCTTTGATTTCCATAAAAAATTAATGAGGGAGACAGACAGGGACAGACAAATTGAAGAGTTCACTTGGTTAATTTTCTAGCCAGCAGCTATTGTAAATGTTCCTCCTATTTAGCAAAGAAAGGTACTAAATCTATATTGGTTATGTTGGCCAAGAAAAACTATTAGTGTGCTAGAGGTTTACCTGGGGGCAAACTGTCAGCAAATTAAAAAAGCAACAACGTGCTCATTTTGGGACATTTTGATGCATCTTCCACAAGTGCAGTCAATTAAGAGCTCCTCTGGAAATTATGTTTAGCTGCTGTGCTCCTGTGCTGCAGCTCTGCCTTTGTGTGAGCACCAGGGGACCGATTCCCTCTCTCAAAAGTAGAAAGTCCAGTTGTGTTTTAAAAGGATGTTATTTAAGATATGCCCTGTTACAGATGAGATGAGACCATCATTAATGCTACAGATGCAGCAAATGCAATGTCTCTAGGTTATCATTTTATTAATAGCTGCAGGGTAGCTTATAATTGAAATAATACAACCCTAGCAGTGGGTTTCTGAAGCAGGGTAGTGCTGTTTACACCATTTCCATGGATTCTGGTTTGAATCTACCAAGGCCTAGTTACTGATTTTAACCAATATTTAACTACACCTTGCATCAGCCACGCTCCCTCAGCTTTCACTCAAGGCAGACAACACGCCACCATTTAGCAGAATATCTACTACTCCAGGTCATTTGTGAGGAGCAAGTAGTTCTGATGCTATCATGAACAAAATGGAGTTAGCTCTGATTTGCACAAAATGTCAATGAACATTTTTGCAGAAATTCCTTATCCAGATCTAATGTCCTGTATTTCAACTATTTACAGATGTTTAAATGATGAGATGATGAGTTCAGTTCCTATTTAAGTGCAACTTGCAACAGAACAGTGGAAACTATGCTTTAAAAAGAGTAATTACCCTCACTAGAGAAAACTATTCCCATGGAAAATGGCTATGAAAGTTGCATTTTTTAACTGTTTTCAACTTAAAAAAAAAAAAAATCTTGCAAAATGCTGACTTTTCAGTGGGAGGCATTAAAAGTCCTATAAAGCTTATGATGGCATATCTGGCTGGATATGTTCAAAAGATAGTTTCTCTGTATAACATTAATAAAGAGTCAGCTTTAGAATGAAAATATTTAGTATCAGGATATTAATGTAGTGTTAATTGCATTAATGTAATATAGAAAAACTCGTGTCCACTGTGTGTTGGCAGGAATAACCTGCTGTAGTAAACAAGGCACTATTTCTTTAGACATGTTAGGGAATTATTGAGGGTTAAGTCACATATTTAGTTTCTGCTTTTATATTCTCTGTTATGATATCTGCATCAGCATCTTTGTGCTACAGAAGTTTCATAAATAATTCATGTCTTTATTGAAATAACTGTGGATTTATTTCCAATTGGCATGGAAGAGGCCTTTATTTTCTGTGTCATTGTGCACAGTTGTGCACTAGCCTCTTATTTCAAAATGTTTGTGATTCACTCAGAAGACATCAGTAAATCAAATTACAGCAAACTTAGCCTGCAATTTAATTAGATAATCAACAATCATAGTTCTGTACTTTCCTAATACAAAGTATCTTACTGCAGACAGTTTACAAGGCATTATCTCTGCACCTGAATCCCTTATTCTTGAAACAACATGGCAAAGCATCAAAAAATCCTGTTGATTGCCCTCTGTTGAATAACAGTGGTCCCTGAGAGTCATTCTAGATCAGTTAATGATGTGTAATTCAGCAAAGCAGCAAGGAATGTAACTGTCCTAATGGCTGTCCCTCTGCAACCCTTGCTCCTGTAGGGTTGGCCAGCCTCTGGCCACAGGGTCACTCATGGTGAGCAGCAATGGGGTATATATTTTATTCTGGTTCTCTATGAAAACTAAGCCCATATAGTCCCCAAATCGACACTGTTCGTCTTTTGGTAGACCTTGAGAATATTTGTAACTAATTCAGCAGAACTTGAAGCATCCTGTAAAGACCAACATAAAAAGTAATCTCCAAGGTCAGCAATCATGGCCTGGGTAGAGAAAAAATTCATTTAGTTATGTGAAAATATATAAAATGGGTAAACTAAAGCAATCAAGTGTGGGAGGCAGGCCCTACCACACACATTACAGCTGGAGCATGGACCACTCATATTCACGTTATTTATTGCTGAGCTAGAAAGATGGATATATATATGGGTCAGAAGTTTTCAGATGATAAAAAAACCCCCGATAAAGACATGCAGAATAGGTTAGAGCAGAACAGAAGCACAGGCAGGAAATGGCAGCACAGCCTAGAGAAGTATGAAGCAATGCAGATACTCAGTCAAAAAAGCAAGAACATGTGCCCAAAAAGAGCCCAGGAAAAAGTGGAAACCCTGCTGCCCAACCTGTGAGGAAGCAAATGGTCTTTCAGGATATTCAGTTTTCCTGTTTCCAGGGGAGAAAACAACACAGTGCCTAGGATTCTCCCCAGATTTCTTCCATTTTTATGTTCATAGGAAAGTGTTGCACAGTTTTCTCTATAGGTCGTTCCAGAATTTTTCTTCAAGGCTCTTTGTGAGTATTAGACTGTAAACTTTCCTGCATCAGGTAGAGGCACCAGCAGGCTCTCTCCTTTGGTGTGGAGAAGCACAGAGAGGGGCTCAGAAACCATGACTTCTATGAAAACTATACAACTGTGAGTAGCAGCTGCACATAACCATATTTTAATATAAATTTTTATATAAATTTGTGTTTGCTAGGTGGAACTAAGTTTGCTGTTGCGATGCTTTTGCCTTTCTCTGAGGTGTGGAGGTTTCAGAGCCCGCAGAAACACTGTCTCACTGACTGTGCAGCTCATGGAAATGATGTGACCTTCTGTGAATCCCATTCTGGTGGTGCAAGCCAATCTGTGCTGCTCAGGAGCATTATAGATGCTGCAACTGAGTAACAAAGCCATGGCTGGACATACCATTCCAGGTAAAAATCATACTGAGTTTAATAATGAAAACCGTCCTTGGAAATGTTATATCATTCTTACCTTGTGTCTAAGTTGTTATCTGCGTTAGGCAGGCTCCTGCTAACACACACTGACTTTGGAAAGCTATGCCTAAAATAGATTCGGTACTTAGGTAGAGATTGTCTAAAACTACCAGACTTTAAAGATGGATTTTAATCAATGGACTAAGCCCAGAACTTGAGCTGGAGTCTTTGCAACATGGGCATACATCTGGCTTTTGGAATGCTTCTTATGGCTAAGAATACTTCTGAGAAGGTTTATTTATCTCTGGTGGAATCACTCACATCCAGATCTCATCCTAACTCACTGGTATGTGAAAGAGTAAAACCTGGGTCTTGCTCTGAGTGAATGTGGACACCTGCCAGGAACAGGGTGTTGGAGGGGAGCCATTCCTCCAAGGGGACTTTGAGATCATCCCTCCAGCTGGTATGGACCCTGAGCTACAGAGAAAGTAGGTATGGAAACAGGAAGATGGTGTCTCTCAGTGGATGCCACTGACCTCTAGATTTATGGATTTATTGTGTACAATCTATCTGCTTCTCCTCTCCTAGAAATATTATAGCTTCTCTTCCTCTGCTAAAATCCTTAACCTAAAATATGTCAAATGGTCTAAGCCTTGATTATATATGCCATCAACCCTTCTTACTTAGAAAAGAATATCAGTGTCCCATTATTATGTCTGACAAAGGTTAAGTTTCACCTTCAGGGCACAGTGCAAAGAACATCTGTTTATTCAGATTTCTAGCCTGGGGGCTGAGAAGCACAGTTTGTATTTGGAACCTCTAGCTGACATTTGTTAACTTAGTTTGCACACATTTTAATGTGGTTTCTTGTACCCAGAGGCAGTTGTTTAGAGTATAATATGATAGGAAATAAATATGTGGCCAAATTATTATTCCTCCAAGTTATCCCTGCTGGAATATGATGGAGAAAATGAGTTTTGGGGATCTTAAAATCCTCAGAAGTCACCAAGAAAGGGATGTGGAGCTGGACACACTGTTATTCAGCAGCATGTGAAGCAGACAGAGGAAAAACAGTAAATGTGGCTGGTTTGAGCCTTTTGTCACTACAGGGAGTGGCTGCTGTTGGGGAGTGATGGACGGTGTCCTGTGTACCAGAGCATGAAGGAGCTCAAACTGCTGTGAACAGGGGCTCGCAGCAGGTCCAAACCTTTCCTGCCTGTGTGGCTAGGTGGCCAGATTTGTACACTATGTCCATGCCAAATATAACTGCACCAGCACTGTGTCGTGCACTGACACCAGTGCTTTGGGCAGAGGACATCGCTACCACGTGTACACAGGCTACACTCCTGCTTTTGGGGAGCACCTGCTCCCCCCCGACCCCAAGGTGGCTGAGTCCTGGGTCACTCCATGAGATCTCTCAGTCCCCTCACCAACGCGATGCTGCATAACGTGTGTTTGCAAGAAAAGCCTATTACCAGTGGAAATTATTCTAAAAATTATTTGGAACATTTTTATTGTTGTTATGATTGTATAGAGCTTCTATTAATGACATCTAAATACGGGGCCAAACTTAAGCTGATGGCATCTCATTAAAAGCAACAGAATAAAAATTCAAATATGCATCTTCCTCTAAGTGTTTATCTAGCAGCAGGAGCCTATTATCTTGTGTGACAATGTTATCTGCCAGTGACTGTGTATCTATACCAAATTGAAGACAAATACATTTAAACATAGAGGATTCGGAATGCTTCTGATGATCGAGATAACCATCAACCTGCTTAAAGGATCAGTTTAGTTTACTTAGTGAAGTCAAATATTCAAACGCATTTTTTTTATTGGTAGAATTACTGCACTACAGAAGCAAAATAGGGGCTTCTTAATGCAGTTTGTTGTATATAAACAGTCTAGATAGAAATGGCTGTGTGTGTATATATAGCGTATATATCTCTATGTGTGGAAGTGTACCCAGCCTATACTATCTCTCTCTTGAAACACTTTTCTGTAGTAGCACTCCTCAAAGATGCTCTGTCTGTTTTCAGATGTTTTCTGAAAGAAAACATCTAAATGGCAGATTCTCAGTTCTGTTCCTTTGCAGGGCTGATCCCAATTGCTCAGTCAGCCCCTTGCTCCCTGTATGCTGCAAGGTGGAAGATGCACCTGCAGCCCCTCACCTCCTGCTCGCATTGCCCTGCACCTTCTACCTAAGCAGCTTCCCCAGCAGCACTGGGGCTTCGATCACTCTTGGTCAGCCCCCAAGTGACCACCCTTGTGTTCTCTACTTCCTTGTAGGCAAATAGCTGTTTCCATCTCTGAAACGGGAGCACACTCATGATCTTCTACAGCATTGCTCTAGAAAGAATCACAAAAATGGGAAAGTATCTTGTATCTTCTCATGATAAAGCCATCTCATTAAACCCCAAACCATTTACAAAGATGCTTCTAATTTCCACACTAACACTCTGTGGGAAAAACAATCTGGATCTTGTTTCTGGTTTTTAAGGGACATTTGATCCTTGTAGATATTTCTCTTGAAGCAGTGAATGAAGATATATTGCAAGACACGCTCTGAGCCTTTTATGGCAACTGTCAAAAGCTCCTGTGCCTCTTGCCTGCAGGTCGAGAGAGCCGGCAGCACTGCCAGCCCGGGCAGCAGGGCAGCAGGGCTGGGCCGGGGCTCTGAGCACACACACGCTGCTCCCCAGCTTGTGCAGTCCTCCTCATCTTGGCTGGTCTGTGCAGCTGGCACCGAACTGTCCTGGGCTGTGCTTGATCGGAGCTGCTGCAGCTGTTCGTAAGAAAAGTGTACTGGGAATCTTGCAAGCTTCTCAACCCTGTGGGTGTCTCCTCTGCCCCTTTTCCCCATGAAGTATTATGATCCGTTGCTAGCAACTGCAGAGCCAGTCTGCAAGCAGACAGTGCCCCTTTATTGGGCTGCATTTTGTATATGATGTTAAGACAGGCAGTCCCCTTGGCTGGTCAGGCCATCTGGTGATCCACAGCTGAGCTTTCCGGGCCCATAGTGCCAGGCTCCGTCTGCAAGAGCCTCACCTTGCCTCACTTCTGGTGAATATGCCCTCTTTGGCAAGAAAGCAGTTTGCCCACCTAATTTGTGGGGTTACTGAAAATTTTTCCATCTAAGAAGGCCTTGTGCCTTCCTGGTCACAAGCAAGCAAGAGCAAAAGCATTCTTTCATGGGCTGGTATGTAAGTATATAAAATTATCCCCTCCAGGCATGGAGTGTTTGTGTGCCTGTATAGGATCTTAGGAAAAGCCTCGTTATTGCTTGGAAACCACACACCCACTTGAGGATGATCATCTGCAGTGGAGCTGTCTATCCTCCAGCACTTAGGAAAAAAAAAAAAAACTCTTCAGAGGGCAACAGAGAGGAAATACTCATCCCAGTGTGAAAGGCACAGGAAGGATCCCCACAGAAGCTATCTGACTGCCTTTTTGTGTTTGAGCCTGCAGGAGGTATCTACAGGTAAATGCCTCCCCTGAGGTGGGCACTCTGCTGCAGGAAGGGAGTTGGCTCCAGCTCTGGGGGCTGCTCCACACTGCATGACCCTTCAGTGCTGCAGCTCCCAGGGCGATCCCGGGTGTGGGACCCGGCACTGCCCGCTAGCACAGTCCCTGCAAGGGCTGTGGCCCCTCTCCGCTGCCATTTCCCACTCCTCCGGGATGCTCAGGGAGTGTGTCAGGGGCACTGCCTTTGCTCTCTATTACAGCTCAGAGGGATCTCTGCTTTCCAGGGCAGAAAATCTGCCCTCTTGGTCTTCCATTTCTTGGCACGCTTCTTTGTGCAAGAGTTTAAAAAATGCGCAGCTGAGCCAATGTACTCACTCAGGCAGTTTGTAAGTGTTACATACAGTAAGTCGATGTACTGCTGCCTTCAGGATCCCGTGGCCCTTGAGATACATTTCATCGACTGTATACATTTCAGTATTACTCAATAGGGTGAAAGCTTATCATCATTAATTATGAAGGTTTATGTTGGCAACCACTTAGTTCCTATGGTTACATCTCTAAGAAATTGTGAAATAGGCACTTCAAGGCTCTGGGCAGAGAAACAAATTGACTGTTACAGAATTCATGAATGATAATAACTCATTTACTTATAATGCTAATAAATAATTGGTGTAAAATCATCTAGTGCAGCCTCAGAATGCGTAGGGTATTTAAAGGTCAGCACTGCTCTTAACTCTCCATTAAAACCCTCATATTGCAATAATCCATCCCAGACAGCAATTACAGTGTTTCAGAGTATTCACTTAGTGAATCTGTAATCTGGTCCGTTCCATAGGGCTGCCCTGGGTGTGTTCCCCTTGGCATCACAGCACGCTTCCTACCCTGTGCTAGAACAGTGTTAGACAACCCTGTGTTTCTGCACACACTAAAGCTGTGCCATGGGAACAATATACACTGTCTTATTGTCTCATGCAGCCCTTTGTCCAGGCCATAGCAGGATCCTGAAAGAAATGGTGCTCTGTGGCAGATAACTACTCCATGATTTGTCCATAAGGTCACCCCTGTTACCCCACCTCATCAGGGGACCTGAATCCTTCTGGTTTTTGAGTTATTTTCCTGGCTGTTGATCTTATTATCCCTGTCTTTCAGTATTAAAGGGTCCTGGAGCATCTGCTTTGTGTTGCCGCTTTTCTAAGTTCCTTTTCCCCATATTTGCTGCAGGCTTGCATGCTTTCTCTTTTGTTACCTGTCCTCTCCTTGTCTTATGTGCAAGCAGGCACGCACCAGGCTTAGCACTATTTTAGGATGATCTACCGTGTCCTGTCCTATTTGTCTCATTGGTACATGTAACAGTTCAATTTTTGTCACTTTTTCCCTGCACAGATCTTGCTTTACGTACAATAAAATTTTTATTCCTTTTCTCTAACTCGCTTCTTTTTCTACCTTCTCCCTTGAGAGGTGGCTTTCTACAGTGAACCCTGGGTGCGGGAACATCATCCATTTCTATAACTATGCTTTCATCTTAGCAGTACTGCTACTCTGCAACTAAGCTAACCTCACATTCTGTCCATCAGCAACGTGTACAAAGCGCAGGCTTTACCCAGCTGCTCATGGCAATGCCCAGTGACTGCAATTAGCTTAGAGATTACCGATATATTGAGTTGACTTTAAATTATTCCTTCATGATTCCAGGCGTGGGATGAATCAAGATGAATCACACAGTGATGAAGGTAATTCCTCCCATCAGCTGAACAATGAATCAGTTGCTATTTTTCTCATAATAAAGATGCTAAATCTACTAAATAATGTTCCCTGCTAAAATCATGAGGCTGAATAAAGTGGTCAGGTTGTTACCAGCTTACAGACTAATATACAAAATGAATTTCAGCAATACAGCCTTCAGTATAAGCAAATAGTGTTTATTAATTTGGATGAAGTCTGGCTCCAGATCAGGAGACATCTGAAAACACCATCCTCTAGAAATGTATGAACAAGCTGTTGCTTCAGATGGGAAAACAGGCCCATCCTACCCAAATTTCCTAAAGTCTCTGTAGATCCTGAAAGCAAACCTGGGACTCAGTTCTGCAGTATGTGTTTGACAGTAAGTGTTGCTATTTGTTGGCGATGTAGTATATTAAAAAAAAAAAAACCACAAACCCCCCCCCAAAAAACAGAGATTGACATTCCTTCAAAAATATTAATAGAAATATGATGCTACCTGTAGTCATCTTAATTGTATTTGAAGTCCATGTATTGTATATTGAATGCATTAGCTGTGATTCAGCATTAGTGTGGGGAAAAAAGTTACTTCTTTTTGTCACTGGGCCAAAACCAAGATGTGGACTCTCTCAAGATAAGGATATAAAGCCTGGAGATGCTCTGGGCAGCTGGTTGCTTGTTTTCTCACTTCAAATTAGCAAGCTGTGATATGGAGGCAGGGAGGATACCAAAGTGATGCAGAGAAGTTGTGCTGTTGGGAGTCTTGGGATAGCAGGAGGAAAACCTGGGAGTGAAGGCAGGGAACAGAGCATCAGAGTGGGCTCAGGAGCACTCAGCCCAGCAGAGTAACCCCTGGATCACCTCATAGCCACCCATAAATTTTCTGTGTTGCTGCTTTGCTACACATGAAATAGCAGCAGGCTGGGTGCGTGTGCTTCATGAGAGCCCTCCTGGCTTGGAGGCACTTGCATGGCAATGCCAGTGGGCTTCAGAGGCTCCTTGCTTAGATGAAGGAGGAAAATTGAGGAGGAAGAGGTGGCATAAATCCCAAGGCTCTTTGGCTAAAGGGTCTGACCGGTTCCATCTCTGTTATACACCCCTTCTCCTTGGGGTACAAAACAGCCACGTTTGCTTATGACTTGGCCCGTTTGGGAAATGCCTTTACCTACTTCCAGGTTTAAGGCTGAGGGATCTGCAGGATCTTGTGCCCTTTATTCATTATGTCATTTTCAGCATTAGCTAAATAAAGAAAATCTTTCCTTCACTTAAATTTAAAATGACACCAAACCATGATTCAAACTTACAGTGACATCCTGTTAGCTGATGTTTGCTATAGGTTGAAGGGACTCATAAATACAGTTGTCTTCATGTCTCAGGCACATTTCTCAGTGTTCCTTGACAGTTATTAAGTGCATTAATTCTTCTGATGCTAATTTCTGTGTAGTACTGATGAAAAATGCATTTTTCCCAGGGAGTTGGCACTTGGCAAATATCTTGATGGAAATAAATTAAAGTACGAACTAGAGTTTCTGTTGCCATGGTTTTCTTCTCCACTGATACAAGCAGTTACTGTATCATCACTCCAGCAAGGGTAGAGAAGAAAACCACAGCCCAGATCACCTCTATGCACCATATACTCTCCTCTCCTGACTCTCTCTTGCAGTTTACGCCGCCGATGCTCTTGCTCTGTGCAAGTTCCTGTACAAACAAATTATTCTTATGCAGTCTCGCTGCACACCCAGACCCGGGAGGGCTCTGGGCCCCTGAGAAGTGAGAAGAAGAAGAAAATGTATGTTGCTGAGGAGCGTGCCCACGCATTGGAGCACTTCCCTGTGCCTTTCACATGCCTCTCCATGCTGTCACCCTGCTGCAAGGCAAACCTTGCCAACACCGCTTCCCTCTTCTTCACCCCGCTGGGTGATGAGGCTACAAGCAAAGTGGTTGAACTCAGAAAATAAAGGGATTAGGCTCGGTGCTTGGTGCCCTCACATCATTTAAGTTTCCTGAGGCTTCCCAGAGGCTTTTGAGGGAGTGCACAGAAAATTCAATGGATCAACTGAGCTGTGCCCTGCAGCAGAGGTTTAGCTAAGGGCCCGTTCTGCTGAAACACCTTTCTCTTTCTCAAGGGGAGGTGACACAGGGTTGTAAACCAGTGCTGCTGTTTCCAAAAGAGTAAGGGGAAGCCATGGAGATGGCAGTGGTCAGAATATGTCCTTAGACTCTGGATGAAAGTAAAACATTGATTTGACAGGACCTTCTGCCGTGCCTGCAGTACTTGAGCTGTAGCATTATGCCGGTCCCATGTACCAGGAGAGATCTTTAGCTGGTATGTGATGAGTGACTCTTGTTGGAGGAAAGGTAAGTCCTCAGGACTGCTGCTGAGGTCTTCCATCAAGCACTGATGCTGCTATCAGCTAAATTCAGACAGGATCATGGTCAGCATCCTAACCAACAACAGCCACTTAAAGCAAAGATGGCAACTATCTTGATCCAAACTGAGCAATGGCTCAATTGCTCAGCATTGTCTGCTGACTCACACAGCTGTGCAGGGTCCTCTAATACACATTTTCTCCCTTGTCTCAGCTCAATCATCTACTGACCAGAACAGGTGACCATCACGTATGCACCACTGTTTTCACTATTGACCTCTTGCATTTGAAGGCAAAGAAACCCCACAGTTACACAGAGGACACTGTTAATCTTGTTATTAATGCAAAATCATTCATTCAGAAAAGAATGGAACAAATGCAGCTTCACAGAAGCTTGTTGCTTTCAGAAAAAAATAATAATGGGAATTGATTGCATGGCTGACCAGGTCTGTGCTGAGTTTCTCTCTTTGATAGACTGGAAAAAACTCTTTCTCCCTTAAAAAGAAAGCCTGCAAATAAGTTGAGTATTTTCCTTCTTCTGAATTGCGGATGTCTGTTTTTCCTTCAAAGCTGTCTTATTTTGTTAGTTTTATCATGGAAGACTTTTTAGCTTTTTTTTTTTTTTTAAAATGATAAATCTAGACAAGAACTTCTAGCACCATTTTAGCCCAGCTGAATCTGGTTGTATATTTCTCTTTGAAATGTACAAATACTGTTTTCTGAATCAAATAGAAGTTCCTTCTTTGCCCTGATTCAGAGATATGTCCTGTCACTGAAGCAAACAGTAATGATAGAGTTTCAAAATTTCTAGTCTTAAGATATATCAGTTTTACTAAAAGTATTTGTATACTTTCAGGAGAAAAAAAATATTTCTGAGAGACAAGACAGAGAGCAAGTAAATCATAAATTATTCTGGCTGGTACTTTTGGGTGACAGTGCTAGGCTCCTTGGCAGTGTGTGAGCTTGGTGTAGCTGGAATACAGCCTTCGCCTCCTTCTGCCGGGTGCCAGCATGCATGGATGGGAACACCGCTGCAGAGGATGCTTCGTCCATGTTCATGAGATGTTCATACTGACAAGATTTGTTTTATTTCTTTACATCTTTCGAAAGAGGTAGATGGCTCTGCCAGGATGTATTTGAGGTGCTGCTGCCAGTCCTCTCCCAGGGGTCTGATTCCACCTGTAAATCCTCATCACTTCAGTGTCCTTCCAACTTGGGCTCTGTATTTGTTACTGCGTTTAAAACAAATGCTGTGCTGGGAGAGCCGTGATTCCTGCTCTTTGACAGCCTGGGCTTGTGCTCCTGCAGTCTTCTGTTCTGCTCAGAGAGATTTAGGGACATGGCAGCAAACAGCTCTTCCCTGAGATGTTCCTTTTATCCCTGGTTTAGTGCAGACAGATCTTGCTCTGCACTGGGTACCCCAGGGTCTCGCTGAGTGAGGAGTTTGCAAGATCAAGCCCTTGTAGAAAGGCTGATCATGTATTCTCCCTGTATCATGACCTCCCCTGAAAAATAGCATGTAAAAATATCACCAGGAGAGATTAAAGAAGCCTAATCTACATTAGTTGAAGCAAACGGGAGTTTTGCTCTAGCCAGTGTTGAGCAGAAATACAAATCCTGGGTGCCAGGATGCAATTGTTACCAGGCTACAATGCTTCTGATGACAGCCTCCTCAGAGTCCTATCAGGATGACAGCACTGAGTTGCTATGTGATTTTATATTTATTAATACACATAGCGTTTGATTTAAGCACAGAATCTCAGCAGCAAAACTACCACTGATTTATGGTGTGGGCAAGAGGTCACAGTGAGATACACTCCATGACACATGGGTTTGCAGCCTAGACAGAAAGGAGAGGCGAGGAGAAATGACCTGCATGATTGCAGGTAACTGGCAGTTAATAGATGATATCCAATTATCTCATTCTATATAATGTATTTTTAAAAGTTTGATCACAGTGATCTGATCATATTTTTTTCAAAGAATGTTTGTTAATAGACAGCACAAACTCCTTTATTTTTTTTCTTGCATCCGTTTGTCAGTGTAAAAAAAATAGCATTCCAGGTCTTTTACTTTAAACAATGGCACATCTATGCTTCATACATTATTGAATGCTTCTATTTTTTCCCAGTGAGTTGGAGTTTTTTTATTCTAATATCACCTGATCTTTGTGCAGTTAATTCCCTTGTCACCAAGCCATATAAGCACTGACCTCATAATTTTAGAATAGCCTTGGCAAAAAAAAAAAACCCCAGTAGCTTAATTTGCATCACCATCACTGAGGGTTCTGCATATTTCCATTATAAAAACTGAGTTTCAGCAGGCTGGACAATATGGATTGGTGCAACTGCGTTCAGCTTTCAGGAGGGAATTTATTCTTAGAAATTGGGTTAAAGAATTTGGTTTGGCAGGACTGACTGAGAGTGGCTCTGATTCAAAATAGAAAATTTGCAGGGCAGCTCATTAATTCAAACAATTAGGTTAAAACATTTTTTTAATTTTAAAAGTGAGAATAAATATTACTCAACCTAGTTATCTAAAGGTGAACTGAAATGTATGGGTGGAATAAACAAACAGGAGCCACCCAAAAGCCAGAAAACAAAGCAAACTGATGTACAGATTTTTTTAATATCCTTTTCCTGTCTTTCTTCCTTAATCCTTCACAGTGTCAGTAAAATTGGGTCTTTCTCAATATTGTATGTCCTTTGTGCAGTTAGCTTTGACATTGAAGAAAAGGAGTTATAAATTACACATCTCTCTGGTGGAGATGGGCTCTGAGCCTCCATGGACACAGACCTTCTCGGAAGAGCTGGCCAGAAGATCAGGGTCTAAAAATAAACACACATTGAAACCCTGCTCTTCTCTGATTCCCTCTTGTCCTGATCACAGAACTCTCCAGGGGATCTGTAAGGAATGGGAGAGTAGGGGCAGTGCCAGGGTGTCTTGTTTCCCCCATCACGATGAGGGCAGTACAATCGCAGGAGCCCTTACTCACTTGTGTGCCTTCCCTGTGCCTTCTTTAACGTGTCAGAGGCTCTTAATGATCCCAAATCCGCTTGGTTGAGAGTATATTAATTGGGCAATTCCCCCGAGATGCTCAAGTACATAACATTTGTGAACACTTGTCAATTAACTTTTTCCTGTCAAGGACTAATGACTTTAAATAACACCTTGAGCACCGCACCACATCATTGCCACACTGGGGTGGGGGAGCCCTTCCACTCAGCTCAGCTCTAGATCTGGAAATGTACCTGCTAAGAAGATTAAGTCTGCAATGCTAAGCATTAAAGCCATCAATATTTATACAGTGGGTAAAATTCATATCAAACCTGTCAGGCAGAATCTGTCACCATGGTGTTTCTAAAAGGTTACCAGCCTCGAGATACCTGTTTTGCACTTATAAACAGGTTCTAAGATGAATCGTTTAGCAGTTTGAGCCTTAGTCTACTGGTAAACTGCTGGATTCATTATTGAATTAATACCTTTGCTTGGGTCCATCCACAGGTGCTACCGCACACACGATGAGTAACAATCTGAAGGATCAAGAGGATAAGCCGGAAATGTTTTCACTTCAGAGAAAATGTCTGATTTGTTTGACTGCCCTTTATTGGAGTTTCCGTACAAAAGGCAAACTCTCACCGGGCAGTACTGGCCTCAGCGATGTGGTGTCTCTTTTGTGCAGCCTGCCCTTGACAGCAGCTACTGTGGGGAGCCAGGAGAAGAGCACAGGTACCTTTTTTAATATACTGAAAATCTTAGTTAAACATGACTTCAACAACTATCGGATTGTATCTCTGCCCCCAGCATCTCCCTGTGTGTGCTCTCTTCCCCAGAACTGGGCTGAGGAGTGGAGCTATTAGAACCTTTAGGAAAAAAAAGAAAGCAAGAGATGGGCTTTTGCTCTCACCAAGTACAAAGGGAAGATTCACAGCAAAATGCGTGGCGTGGCAGAGCAAGATCTGCTGTGCAGAGGGGTGTTAGACACAACTTCTCAGGCATTATTATGTGATGGACACAAAGCCAAGAGGAGGTTACTGAAAGTTCATGGAGAACCACATGACCTGGAGAGCGTCCTTTTAATTCCTGCCACCTCTGACAAGCACTTTCAGCTCACTGCTCAGCATCCCTGCCCCTGCAGGGATACCTGTCTTTTGTCTTTCACCCTAAGACATGCAAGCCAGGGGAGGAGAATTTTTCTGATGTATACATGATATTGTGAGAGGAGGAAAATCAGCATGTAAGAAAACTATCCAGGTGGTGAATTTTGGGGAGCAAAATCCCTTGGCCATCTCATAGCCTCCCGTGCAGCTGCAGCTCACTGCTGCAGTGCGCAGGCAGTGTGCTGGTGAGCAGGTGATACGTGAGGAACGCAGGCAATGCTGATGCTGGGCATTTTCTCTTTTCTTTCCTTTGTCAGGATGCAATTCTGTTGGGTTTGACTTTCTGTTTGTAGCAGAAGTTATTAACCAACTGTGTTACCAGAATATTTCCTTATTAGTGTGACACAAGAGTTTCCAGACTCATGACAATAATCTGCTGTAAAGGCAGAATCTTACCGAGCCACTTCATGATAAATACCCTCAGGTTGCTGAAAGTTATTGGTATAAGCTGCAGCTGTGGCTAAGGGGAAATCCTGCAGAGGACTGTCAGGATTCTCTGTATCTCCTACATGATGTGGCTCTGAAATGAGTAGTTTAGAAACCATGGGTAAGGGAGCTCCAAAGGTCCCAGAGCTGTTTTCTGCTCCAGAATTGGGTTAGGAGGGGGGTCAGTGCCCAGTGGGCTCTGTGATGCCCCAGTACCATGTTTTCTCTGCCAGCTGGAGCTAGGAGGGGCATGTACATAAGTCACGGTCCTGCTGCTGGTGCAAGCATCAGGCTTGCTCCCTACTTGGTGTAAAAGTTTTGTGTGAGTGGCAAATGAAGAAAACAATGAAAAACCAAACATGGTTTTAGCACTTGATACATCACCCAAGCACTGCTTCTCCTTTGTAATCTGTCTGCTCCGTTACATAAACTTTGCTCTGCTTTCCCCCCCCCGGCCTACAAAAAAATACGCTTTTCTTTCTAATGGGAAATTAGTTGTACAGTAATAATATTTACTGAGGCATGGAGGGCTTGATCCATTTCCTGTTTGAATCAATAGAAAGGTTGCTATTGATTTTGGTGGTTTTTTTGGAGACAAGCTCTATGTTTTATCCATTTTTCAGTAGATGAATTCCCTGCTGATGTGTGCTTTGTCAAGGTTAGCCCTCATCGTGTTCGTATGTCTTTTGGGAAGGAATAAGAGCATAACAGAGAGTAAAAATGGTCATTTCATAAGCTAGAAATGCGTTATTGGAATATAAAAATGTGAATTGTAGTTGGTGGCTAGCATTGCTTTATCCTGAAGACCTAGAGGTGTGATGGTTGAACTTGGTATTTTCCATGGTGTAAAAGCTGCCAACTCCTTTAAAATCTGATGCAACATGACATTTGTGTCACATTTTATCTGCTTACATTGATTTACGTTATGTCGACTGATGCGATGTAACCAGACATAGCCTAATAGCCAGTGATGTGCAAAACAGACATTATTTTTCTTCTTCTTATGCTTAGGACCAATGTAAGATATCACAAAAGGCAGAATAATCTGTGACTTCATTAATGTGACAGTCGGAGGCAACTATTGTAGGATTATACACTATGTGTGACCCCATAATGTTACCCATCTAAATAGACAACCCAGCTTCATCTTCAGAAATCACGATGAAGCATGTGAAATCTATTTAATGGCACTGGTGATTCCCTGCTTCCACACATCAGCTGCAGTTTTTACCAAGGTATTGGTGCCTGGTGGTTTAGTTCAACGAATACATATTAGAGGGCTCTTTCAGGCTAGCAAGTGTGGAAAGAGGGGAAGCAAGGGGGCCACATCACGGCCCTCTATCTGGGAAATCCTGTGTGACAAAGCTGTAGCCAAATCTGCAGGGAAATGGAGCCAGAATGTCCCACTGGTGTTTTGGTCCCAGCAAGTGTCATGCACCCTGGAGGTCTTCTGAGCACATTGCAATTTGGAGGTGCTGTGTTTAAGTTTCTCTGTGAGCAAATCCATTTCCAGCTGTTTGGGGGAGCAAAGTATGAAGCAGAGTTAGCTACTGCCTGGCTGCTGAGGAGCGATGCTGAGTGTGGCTCTGTCAGGGAGAGTGCACGCAGCAGCTCTTGAGGTTAGAAACTCTCACTAGGTAAGAACCCAAAGGTGAGATGTGGCCTGTTGAGTTGCTTTTTCAAAGCTGACTCTCAATAAGTCTAAACGCCATAACTCACAACCACAGTATTTATCATGTCATTTTTAATTTCACCACTGCCATAAAACAATATATCAAATAGCCTTGGTGTCCACCATACTACTGTCTTCAGACATAATAAAACTATGAGCAGCCAGGTATTCTCAAAAACTGAGACAAGGTAACATGATTTTTCTGAAACACTTGAATTTCTGTGGGGCTATTCCTCCTTTAAGTGATGGATTCAGACCAGCTGGCCACCACACCTTGCCTCAAAGACCACATATTTTGTCAATATCCCACTTTTTGCAAGATGAAATACCTCTATTAGAAAGATCTCTAAGCAGACTCTACATGTACAATAACAAGTGATATATTTACAGCTGTGCTATAAAAAAGCTAGAGAAGGTATTTGTTAGGGAAGCAGTGGGATAAGTAATTTATATTTTGTATGAAAGGCCACTTAGGAACACTTAAAGAAAATCAGCAGGATATCTGCTGTTCTGCAATAAGCCAGTCCATGTAGTCATACAAACTGACATCCAGCCCAACACGGAGGCAAGAGTAAACTGTCACAGGGCTGGCAACAAGAAAAAACGAATCCATTCACTGAGCGAGGCGCAGCAGGAGCCTGCCTGCACACGCACCGAAGCATCGCTGGCTCTTCACCACTGGTGCATGGTGAGGAAGGTGTGGCTGCTGTCTATGCTGGATAACCCTCAGCCTGGCGACAGGCTAAATTCATAGCTAAATGTGGCAGAGAGAAGGAGGATTAAAGGTGTCAGGAGATGCAGTAGTCAAACCTGAACTGGGAGACTGGCACATCTGCTCCTTTGCTCAGCATTGTTATCATAAATTGATTTCATCTAAGTGCATCTGCAGTGCTGTCACCAATGCTCTCCTGGACAGCTTCATCTGCTGTGCATCTGGCTTTCCTTCACAAATGATAATGATATTTTATTAGATTAGCAAAAGGT
Organism: Athene cunicularia; assembly: GCF_003259725.1. Taxonomy (NCBI): domain Eukaryota; kingdom Metazoa; phylum Chordata; class Aves; order Strigiformes; family Strigidae; genus Athene; species Athene cunicularia. The sequence continues at coordinate 13,992,638 of NW_020799100.1, read as the reverse complement.
ACTTGATAAAACCAGTCTTAGCAGTGGTTTAGGGAAATAAAATTAAAATATCATCTCTGCTGGGAATTTCAGTTTAAGCTAATGTGCATGCCTGGAGGGTGCTCAGGTGGGACTGGTCCAGCCTAGGGACAGTGAGGAAGGTGGGATCAGCCACACCGACACCCCACTCCAAGGCCATGCCTTAGTGCTCCTCTGCACAAGCACAGCTGGGCAGGGCCCCACAGCAGCTACTCTCTGGATAGGCAGAGCTTAGCAAAGGTGGGTGAAACAGGGCAGTGGGTTCACCCCATTCACCTGTGCCTCTCTAGAACCTGGTCAGGATTTGAACCTAGATTCCCTAAAAGTTGCTGTCATCCCTCTCCTGAAACCTGTGAAGAGCCGAGTGGGGCAACTGTTTTCTTCTTTCTGGCCCAGCTTGAGCTGCACACCCAGCTAGATGGAAATATGCTTTATTAGCAGTGCTGATCTGATTAGGCTGGCAGCAGAACCCAGACAAACATAAACCCTTCTCACCAGTCATTACTATGTCAAAAATATCTCTGTGACACTGTAAAGGTCCTTTATATTTTGGCTAGCTGCTTTCCCAGTACAAGCCAATGATTAATTTCTATGTACTGCTCATTATTTTTTCAATTTAGAAACTTACAGGAATTATAACTAGGGATCAGATGGGTATGCTTGGTAACCAGTTTTTAACACCATTTTGCTAATTACAGCAAAAAGTTCTGACAAATGTGGCCTTTTGCTTTTTTGGCCATTTATAGACATACATACATGTCCCGTCATGATTTCTCCTTGTGATACTTGTGGCTGCTAAAGCAGATAATGAAGATACAAATCTGCACGCCTTCCCTGTCTGATATCTATGGGTAGTTTCCTCTGGGGACAAAGTTCACTCCTCCAGAGAATGGTACAAAACACCTCACTGATACGCCATCTCCTAGAAAGATAAGATGTTGAAAGGCACAGAAAGGCTTTGGGAACTCGTGCAAAGGAGCAGGGGATTCGGTCAGGGCTCCCTCACATTGATATTCACTGCTCCTCTATATTCCATCTTTAACATGTGAACATTTGTAAGTGCTGGATCTCCAGTTCCATGTGTTACATGCGGTGGGGCGAAGATCTAAACAACATCTGCAATGCCAAGAGAGCTTGCCACTCTGAGACTAAGACCAAAATACTCTGTTTACCATGAAGAATAAATAGTGGATAGCAGTTGCCCCTTCCAATCGTTGTTGGGAACGGGGCCTTTTCTATACTCAGAACTCTGCCAAAATGTTGCAAGAAAAAGATGCTCTGCAGTCATTAATTTTCTCAACTCTCAAAGCCTTGGCACAATAATTAAGTTATTCCCAATAATTTTGGTCTGTAGGTCCTTTGCACACAGTGCAACAGCAGTGGGGCAGTTACACACTGTACTTAATGCAGGGAAGAGGACTGCAGTTAAATTCCTGCAGCAAAAAAATCTGTGGAGAGAGCCCACAGACCATAAGGATTTCTGGGCTTAGTGACCCGGTTATTCCAAGCCTCTTCAATTTGAAACTTGGATCCATCCATTGAGCCATGGGATTAATCCATGGCTGAATCCTTGAATGCATTCCTGCTGCAGATGGGGCTGGGGCCTCCCAAGACTCTGAGCAATTAAAACTCTTCTGATTTCACTTCAAATTCGATAATGTATTTTTATATGCAGTAAGGTGTTGGGCGTAACATATGAAAACTGAGTATTTGGAGGGAGAGGAAAAAGAAGGAGCAGCTGAAGAAAAGTCTTTAATAATATTTTAGTCAGAATTTGTTTTTTAAAAAGGGCATATTCTACATGCAATAAGCAGGGTCAAAGCCCAGTATCTGGGACACAGTTTAAAGAAAAAAGACGAGGGTCCTTAATACCTCTTGTGCTATTGTGCTGCGTGAGCTCAAACTAACCTCACTGTCCCCTCTTCTGCAGAGGCTGTATCTTGCACATGTGTTACTGGAAGGTGTTTCAACAGGGCAGATGCTATCCGTGCACAGAGGCAATGTTAGGCACAATTATGAGGCTGCAGTTTCCAATTACCTTCTTATTCTGAATACCTGGGAATCTATGGAAACCAGACTCAGATTTCAGACTCCCGAATCTGTAAATCCTTCCATTGTCAATGTTTGTTTTTAGATCCAAGACAAGTTTAACAGTTTGGGTAATGAAAGAGATGTATCTCTTTATCTATAAGTCCCTTATGTTGTTTGGAAATCCCACTTGTGTGCTATATGCTTCTCCAAAACACTTTCACAGTATTTGTACATTGTAACAAGTTTTGTAAAAGAATCCTGCATCATTTTCTTTTGTGCTGAATCTGGCGATATCAGCTATTTCACTCTAAAGCCCTAGTTAGAAAACTGAGCATCTCTTCTGTGATTTTCTCCACTGTGCTTTTCATCTCATCACTGAAGTGGAAATATTTTACTAGTTAAATGGAGAAAAAAACAGTTAAGGCAGATGTTGTTTCATCATCTGGCTAACACAGAGCTCCTCAGCATTCAGAATGGTGATTTACTGCAACAAATTAAGTGCACAAATTTTTCATGTGGAAGAAATGATTTCTGAATTCCCTCTGCAACCCCATTTCTTCTGTAGCAAGATGAGTTAATGAAGAAATTTACAATTTAGTGTCTGTTAGTGCTATAGGGAAGCTTATTCTTGCTCTCAAAAGTAGTTTTGTATTATTTTCCATTATTTTAAACTCCTTTGGCCATGATTTGGAAACAGCAGCTGCGATCATTCCTGAAGCTGAACATTTCAGTCACCTACCTCTCTGTGCTCAAGCCAAATGATGCCCTAAATTGACCACTGGGTCTTTAACTAGACTGTCTTGGTTTAAACCCAGTTGGCAGCCAAATACCATGCAGCCACTCGCTCACCCTCCCCCTGACAAGGGGATAGGGAAAAAAATTGCAGGGCTAAAGGGAGACTCATAGGTTAAGATAAAAACAGTTTAATAATTGTAATAAAATAAAACAATAACGATAATAGAAAGTACAAACACGTAATGCACAATGTGATTGCTCACCACCTGCCAACTGACACCCAGCCCATTCCTGGCTAGAAATCCTGAAAAACCAAGATCCTCCAGTCACAATCCCAGAAGCGAGAGAGAACCCCCTCCTTCCTGGCCAACCCTCCTTTATACACTGAGCATGATGTTACATGATATGGAGTATTTCAGTGGCTGATGTGGGTCCGGTGCTCTGGCCGTGCTCCCTCCCAGCTTCTTGTACACGGGCAGGACATGGGGAGTTGGAGAGTCCTTGATCTCTTAGCAACAACTGAAAACATCAGTGTATTATCAGCATTCTTCTCATATCAAATCCCAGACTGAATCCAAAAGACAGCACTGTTCTAGCTACTAAGAGGAAAAATTAATTCTATCCCAGCCAAAACCAGGACACAGATGCATGTGCTTTTAGTACTGGTCAAAAACACTTGCAAAAGGGAGTAGAAAAAAGGTGAGTAAAAGCAGCACTTCTTCAGCTGTCCATCTGGTGGTTCCTCCCAGTTGCTTTGGTCCTGTCCCTCCTTGTACTGATGCAGCAGTACGTCCCCAGCCGTGAAGAGACCCTCTCCGTGTGCAGGCTGGTCCCAGCATGGGAGCAAGGTGAGAAACATGACCCCTGCTCAATCCACGCTGCAATGTGCCAGGGTTTGGGAGTCTGTGTGACATGAATTTGGGGTCTTCCAGTGTGGGGCAAGTCATGCACATCTGTCTGTTTATGTGCAGCACAGAGCCCAGCCTTTTGCCATAGATCCTTGGCAAGTCACTGCTGCTGGGTTTTGATCTGGGAGAAGGAGCTGGTGCCATTCCCCATACAGATGTGGATGTGTTTTTCCAGGTCTGTAATGCCTGCAGGAAATGATGCCACTGAGTCTGGTTTCTCCTGAAAGGCATTAAGTACATTCTAGTGCCAAGCTTCTGTGCTCTCAGGGATTTATTGAAAGGAAGATGGATAACATGGGGGAAAAAATTTTTGATTCATCTTAAAAATAGAAATTTAATTTTATTACTAGATTAATGCTTTGGAAGTTTTCTTTCTGTCTTCTTGATAGCATGCTGTACTGCATTTCTGCCATGCCCTTTCTAATTGAGAAATAATTAGATTGCTAAACTGAATAGTTCAAAGATTATTCTTGACTGCACTTTGATTTGCTCTGACACAGAGAATACATTTCAGGCCTGTCTCAGGCATTACTAGCGTCAGTAATCTTGTTACACTGGTCCAGTGTTGCACCGACAGGTACCAGGGTTGGCCTCTTCTCTCCAGTGCTTGCATGGCCCAGAAAAAATGCTCCAGCTCTGATACAGATCTGGGTGGGAAAGTAGTTGTTCCCTGAAGCATAGATACAGCGGGTTTCCAAAGGCTAAAGAGAATTGCTAAGTAAATCAGCAAGGATTAAAAAGGAGTAGAAAACAGAAGCAGAAGAATAAAATTAGAAGATATTAACCAGTTAGTTGTACTAAACAACAGAGTGTTAGCGATTACTGTTTGCAGGGCAAAGGTTGTATGCTCCTTGAAGAGGGATTCAAGAAACTTCAGAAATAAATTGAAATTACTCTTTCAACTTCAGAAGCAGATGCATTTGAGAGTGTATTTTTCAAAATATAAAGCAATGAATTCCACTTTGTGATAAAACTAAGTCTTTAAAGGACACAGCTAAATCTGAAAAGAATAGTGACATTCAAGATAAACTTTAAAAGATTTTAGAAATGCAGAACATGATGAGATTATGAAATTAACTGAATAAAAAAAACACCATTCCATAAAATATTAGACTCGGGGAGGCACCTCTGTGTGCAACTTGCATTCCAGCAGTAAGAAATAATAGATGTAAGCTAAAGCACTAAAATGTAGAGTTTTGAGGTAGTTCAGCACCCAACGGCCCTGTGGTGCAGCAGGATGCTCTCCTGCCATGCTGCAGTCCCTGCTTGCGCCCTGCATCTGGCAGGCTGCATGCAAGCAAGGAAACAGTGAGCCGAGACACTAATTTTCTACTGTGTTTTTCTGATAATGTCAGATTTATTTTTTTTTTAAACTTACTCATTTATTTACAAACCTGGTCTTGGGGCCTGAATTAATCTGTCAGTGTTCATCTTCAACAGCAAGAACATTTAGACAATTAGTCCACTGCCGAGGGAAATCGAGGGATCGTTGTCATCGGCTCTAATGACAATCCTATATTAAGGATGCTTTAGGAATAGGAAATCAATGAGACAGTGGTTTGAAATGACCCAAGGACTTTCCAACCCAGTGATTTAATAACACGGTGAATAAAAAAATAAATCTTAGTAAATACTAGTGGCCTAGAACAGAATCTGCCCAAAGGAATTTTCTGATATTACTTTTATTTGCTTGTCATAATACATTTCAGCTACATTTCCCCCTTTCTGTTCCATATATTACATTAAAGATGAAAAAAAGTTTCATATTCAGTTTGAGTTTTTCATGAGCCTTTTTCCCTGCTCGTTAACTAGAAGGGCATTAAAATATTTAATTAACTGACAGAACAATATAAGCCAAGTTTGAAAGTGGTTCTCCTAACTAGATGTGTGCCTGGAGAAGCAACAAGGAGAAGATCCCTTACTTTGAGATGCGTTTAAATTTTTCTTTCTTCTTTTGTTCAGAGATGAACCTTTTTGATCTCACTCTTTTGTAAAGTAATTCTTCGTCAGATTAAATATGAAGATCCCTATCAGAAAGCACTTGGCTTTGACAAGCCTGACAGAGTCCTGTGTAGCCTGCAACATGGTAATGGCTGGCACTGAAATGAAAAGGACTTGGATAATGAATAAAGAATATTTTAGTAGCATGACTCATAAGTAATACAAAGGCAGCTTTGGCAACGTCTGTACTAATTACAGACTAGTTGCTATGTTGCAACATTCATGGGTATTAAGTGTGTGGGATGCTGAAATGTGTGGGCATCCTGCTGAGCTTGATCTCAGTTCCTCGCAACTAAAATGCTGTCTGTCCCAGCTGGGAAGTGGGCAATGTATGTAGGTGCCTAAATATGGACTGAGGGTGACTAAATATGAGTAACTTTTTTTTTTTTTTTTTTTTCTGTTGGCCCTCCTGGTCACAAACCTTTTGAGCTGTCAGAAATTATGGAGACAACTACGTGCTGCACAATTTTACAGCCAACTGTCCTGTTGCAGCACTGGTGCTCTGGGTCTGCTCCTCACTGCCCAGCACTGCCACAGTACAGCATTTCCAGGCCATCTCGGTGGGATTGAAGAGCAGGAGCAGCACTGTGTCCAAGCTATGTTAGCTCTGTGCACGCTGATGTTGTTTGTTTTACCTCCAGGATTTCAAGGCATGAAGTAGTGTGTCCTGCTGTGCTTTGAAAAGCAGAGCTGGGTTCAAAAGGCTGGGAGTAAATCTTGGATGGACAGCTTGGAGCTGCTTGACGGGAATGTCTGCAATGGGACAGCACTGCTGGGCGAGTGTCTCTCTAAGGGACCAGCTTCCTACTCTGGTTAGAGAGGGATGGGATTCGGCAGTAAGAGGTCAATGTGACTCAAACCTGAGATTTAATGAAGTCAGGTCCAGATGTGGAATTTGCTCCATTTCAGCAGTTAATGAATTGGAAAATTATCCAAGCTCAATTTTCTGTTTCATTCAAGGTTCTTTTGCTTCCTAAGTTTGGGTGATTATTTCCCTGAGCAGCATTTGCCTTTGCCCACTCCTTGTCTTTCTGTCCTTCAGACTTAGAGGATTTCTTTCTCCTTTTTCTGAAAGGGGGAGACCCTCTGGCAATTTTCTATTTGCTTTAGGGATGTGAAGCATGGTGCATGACTACACAAAACAGTGCTCAAAAGCTGCTCTGTCTTGACAACACCATGGGACCATCTTACAGGTGAAGATTTCTGTAATTAGGGGGTGTGTAGTGAGGAAGGCAGTCCCTGTGCTGGGAAACCTATGGACAGAAAATACGTCCATGGGTATTAACTATTCATGGCTACCATCTGCTGATGTTTTAAAAATCATCTGAAGCATGCCAGCAAGCTGAAGGCTCACAGACTGCAGCAGGAAAGGAGAATGAAAGATATGAGTAAGATTTTGGGAAAGACGGGTGGGTTTGGTTTTGGATTAATGTCTCCAGTAATGGAGAACTGAAGGAGGACAGAAAACTCCTCTTGCACTGTGACCACCTTCTCTAATCATGTTAATGTGGCTGTAATGAAAATAACATTTAGCCTGTCATTATTCCCCATGTGATGCTCCCCTACATTCCTTGCTTTGTTGCCAACACTCCGGTGAACAAAACCAGGGATATTTTTCAAACATCTTAGTTGGAATAGAGAGAACAAGCTGCCAGCAGACTGCGCTAATGCATTTGCCTTGGCACCAGCTCTCATTTGCTGTGTGGTGCAGGGTGCCAACAAAGGCTGAGCTGGAGCAGATCCAGGGGTCTGCAGCGCCCAGCTTTGCTGGTGCTCGGGGACTGGTCGGCAATGGGGAGAGGCCCCAAAAGGCTCAGCACACCTCACTTAGTCTATCCCAAAGCTCTTCATCACTTGGTGGCTCTTTATGCCAGCAAAGCAGCACAAAGGATTTGCAGATTGTGCTGCGAATAAATCATGCTGAAGCAGAGGAGGTTGCCTGTTCTAATGTCTGATCACCATTTGGGTAAAGGAGTCTCCTTGTTTGGCAGGTTCACCATATCACTGCTTGCACTGAGCATACTGTTTTGTAAACTCCACTGCTGAGCACCAGCATCTTGTTAGATCCTCTGCAGGTTCAAACTGGCCCACACTTCCCTTACTATTTCCTCTTAAAAGGGAGATAAGCTGAGACCAATCACCAGAATATTTTCCAGCTATTTCTGCAAGCATATTTCAACAAAATATAACCACAAAAGCCCCATAACTATTGTTTTTATATTTTGAAGAACGTAATTTCTCATAAACATTGAAATGAATATTTGCAGCTACAGCAATGATGCCAGTATTATTTAGCCCCAGAACACACATACAAAGTATACTGGAGAATGTCTGCTTTGTCTAACATCTTAATCAGGAGCTGAATATAACTAAAGCCCAACTTCATGTGAGTGAATATTCATGAGTTTGCACAACTGAAATGTTTATATCGTTACTAATCTTAGGAATACTTACAGTGTTTCTTTTCTTCCAAAGGCGTAATGAGAGGTTTCTCAGGAGAGTCTCCAGATGTAAAAACTGTGAACAATAGACAGGATTTTATTTAGAAGATGTTCTGAACAGACAGTAATCTTACAGCCGGAGCCCATGGTAACAGCACACAAGGATGTCCCCAGTCTCAACGTGGCTGTTACCTGTATGGCTCCTGTCTGCATCCCAGCATAGCCCAAGGGCAGTAGCTGGGTGACTGCCTACTGCTGAGGCTGCTGTGGTGTTGTTCTGACACTGCTAGAGGTGATGAAAGCTCTCTAAATGTTGCAAAGGGCTGGTGTAATTTCTGTAATGGGCAAAGCTACTCACAGTGGTGTTTCCAAGGGGTTATAAGCAGGGAGAGATTTTCAAATGGAAGGAGCACTCTCCAAGCAAGAATCATTGCAACAAATGAACCAAGGAAGCATGGGGAGATAGAAAGGAGCTCTTCCCTCCATCACAAATGGGTCTGTTTCCATTCACCCCAGTTTCCATTCACAGGGAGTGAAAAGCAAGCCAGGAGGAAGGAGTGAGGCTCCCACCTGACTTTGCTCTATGGTAAGAAAATGGAGGGGGAGGACACACATGCTTACAGTATTTTGCCTAAATGTTGGTATTTCCTTGTAGTGTCCAAATTACGCAAGGACTTTGGAAAGCTGTCAGAACCCTCTCCCTTTCATGGACATGCATCCTGGTGAAGGTGAGCCGTACACTCAGCCCAGTGCCAGGGTGACGCTGGAGGACAGAGGACAAGGACAAAGCAGATGTGACATGCGGAGGGGAGCTGGAAGGCATTCAGCATCCTTCTTGCTGCTCTTAGCAACACCCTGGGGCAATCCCATTTCCATGCAGCTCTGGCAGAGTCCCCATGGCAAAGGGGGGAGCAGAGTCACAGCTCAGGGGACACTGCAGTGCCACGGGAGGGTTCAGGTAAGGCAAGTGGAGGGAGGGAGGATGTGGCAGGACACAGTCTCCTCTGAGTCTGAGAGCTCCATTGCCTCAAGCTTGTTTTTATTTTGCAGACTGAATTATTTCCAATACCTCAGAGTGTGCAGAAGCAGAGATTACTTTTGCATGGGCAACGCTCTGTTAAAAAGCCGCATGGCAAAGGCAGGTGCTATTAATAACCCAGTGCCCCCGTCCCTTCTATATCATGTGTATCTTCCAGTAGCTTGGCAGCACAAGCCCCACAGGCACTGGTGACAGATTAGTGTGTTTTTGACAGCCTGATCATAGGCCAGGAATATGTCTAAGAGGTCACAATGAGAAGAACACACAAACATAGCTGTGCAGAATTTGCTTTATATATATATATATATATATATATATATATATATATATAGTTTGAGAAGGTTTAACACTGGTGTAATGCATGACCCTGCAGGCAGTGAGGTGTCATTTCCATTAACGAACAAATAACCTGGTGTCCCCATTCAAGAGTGTCTTGAAATGTCATTCACTACTAACTCTGTCACGCAAGGTCAGTGCATTCGTGGAGGAATGAGCTCTGCTGTCATTTATTTGGCTAATGTAGATAGCTGTGCCAGCATACCAGCAGCAGATCTGCCCTCCCGGGAAAGACAAACTCCTGAGCAGACCCTGCAACCGAGGGGAGCTCTCTGAGAGGCTCAGCCACTGCTCACACTCGTCCTCTGGCATGGTGAATCTCTCACCAGAGGCTGAGCCAAACAGGTGCCCTTCACATTTGATGACACCACCACCACTTAACTCCTGCCCCATCAAACATTCCTGTCCTTAAAAAGGAAAGGCTGTAGCAGGGCTCCAATATCTGTAGTCACTTTTCAGGTAAAGTTTTAAATGCTTATTGGTGAGAATTGTACAACTCACGCCACAAAGCAGCCTTGCAGGTATGAAGTTTTTACAAATAAACCAGTGCTGTATCTGTTCATTGCCAGCACTCATTGCATGTCAGGGTGCTGTGCGTTGAATGACAGCTGCCCATCATGCACTATAGTGTGCTTGTGCTTGATCCTGAACAAGAGATGAGAGCAGACATTACTTTAAATATTCACGAGGAAATGTCAGCACAGATGAGGCAGTACAGGGGGAAGGATGGCGGTGGGCTCGGCATAAACCACTTATGGCCATGAGGCATGAACAGCTATTCCGGTCACATCATTCTCAGCAATATTAGTTTAATAACGTGATGCAAATCTTCTTGTGATGGTAACCTGTAAATAAAACAAGCACTTCTTATTGGAAATATATTGGCTTAGGAAACCTGGCTGGCAGTTTGCAATTTTAAGAATTGTTGTGGGACTTGCATTAAGTAACCCTGTGGGGAGAGCCCTCCCCATTGCAAGCCCTGATAAAGCTTGTTTTCAGAAAGTAACTACCTTCACTGCTGGTGAGGGGAAGAGCCCAGATATCTCATAATTTCAGAACTACCTGAAATACTGTAGCACCCAGAAGCACCAAGCAGCCTGGAATAGGTGATACTTATCCAGCCAAAGGTGAATTTTGTATTCCTTGCATGTACAGTGCAGCTCTACTGGAGATGGCATTCAAGGACTTTAAAGTGACAGGTGTATTAGGTTAAAACAACAAATCTCTCGAAAGATGGTTTCTGAGGCCTTTGGTTTCTCTGTAACTTCATGTCTGTCTTTGCTTTCTGCAGCCGCCTTTAATTCTGAACTGCTGGCTCAGCTTTGCTTTACAATCAGCTTTGGCATGGATGTGATACAGCTGCATTACAGACTATCGAATTTACTTATTCAGGGTTAGTTACTCAGACTCCCTGCAGGTAACCTCCCACGGCTCCACCTCAGTGTGCTGCTTCCCAGGGGCTGCGTGGGGCTGGTTCTTTACACATGAAGATAGTTTAATGTACATAATTTATTTTTGCTGTTTTGCTGGGGTAATGTCAGATACTTGCACAGTCTCCTTGTCTGAATCACTGCTCACTTATGTGGTATATATTTTGTCTTTTCTTGTCTGCAGGCTTTGATATAATAGTTTCTCTTACCACAATCATTGAATATGACTTCACATATGAGACTTTTTCCATTTCCATATTTTTTTTCAATGTACTAACAAAGCGTCCTTTCCAGTTTATCTCCTCTTCTATACTCTTTCAGGTCTTGTATTGACTTTGTGAGGTGCTAACAGGCTTGTATTTTCAAGCTTTCCTTACACTTCTTGGAAAAAACTAATTTTTGCCTTCTTCTATTTTAGATGCTGCATTTGGACACAAACTTTCTATGTAGCATATACTGCTGTAGACCTGGCCTGGCTTCTCATGCTGCCCTTCTCCCATCATTTATAGAAAACTTCTTAGTAACTCAAGGATAGAGAAGTAAAAAGCTGTCTGGTCTTAGATGAGAGTACAGCTGAGTTGTGTGTGCTACAGTTAGCTGAATAATGCTGTTTGCTGTTTCCTCTGCGGGAGGTCATGGCTGGATAACCAACCAGGCAACTATCAGAAGCAGAGTACTGCTGATGTAGGCTGGTGGTTGTACATCCTGGGTAACAGAGAATACCAAAATTATCTGGGGAAATCAATGATGAAAGAGCAAAGGAGTCACATCAGTGTTTTACACGATGTTAGAGAAAGCAGGTTGGCTTGTGGGATGAGTGAGAAACACTGGAACTGAGGCCAAAATCTGAGTCTGGGGATGCAGGAGCAGGAGTTTGATTGTTCTCTATTAAAAGCTGCCATTCAAAAGCCAGTTCTGCCTGTGACATTTGCTGTCATGGAAAATCTAAACTGCCAGGTGTCATCTTAAACTTCCTATTGCAATATCATTAAGGAAAAAAAATCTTGAACACACTAAGCTTATGTCTCAACTAGTGAGACATCTGAAAAAGGCACACGTAGTTAAGAACAATGTTTTGAATTTCTGTAATACCCAGGATAATTTTATCAGAGAGGGATTTATGTGGTGATGCATTACATTAGCCAAGTGCCGTGCAAGACATATGGAAATTAGTGATGGATTAGATTTCAGAAAGCTTATAAAAAGAGTCTTGCAAGACCTTTAACCTTAAAATCGTTCATAGCTGAGCAATCCATTAAAATAAGTACTGAAGTAAACCTTGGCCGGTATAGTAGTAAGAAATATGTTAGTGATTAATGGGTTTGGTTACTTTCTTAAAAGTTTAATATGTAGCTGTACAGAAAATATCTCTGATAATGGCAGCCACAAGACCTCACTGTGTTTTAAGAAAAGTTGGATGTAGAGCTGTGAAAGTTGCATATTTTTTTTTTGCTAAGAGCACATAAATTTTTGCTAAGAGCTGGATGCACTGCCAAGGCCCTTTGCAGCCTCCCCGGTGTCTGTGCTACAGCCCAACACAGACATGGTTGCTACCAGCAGCCTGAAATACCTTCTGCGAGGGAGACCACGCCACCAGCGTTTTGGGGGGGTTGCTTCATATAGTTGCAGCTCATGCATAAAACTTGTGTGAAGGCACTTTGGCTTTCCTTGGCGATGCATGGTGCTGGCCAAGTCCCCAGGCAGTGGTGTCGCGTGTGGCACACCCAGGGATCCCCAGGTCTTGCAGTGGCAGTGGTGGTGTTTCGCACTCATGCGTGTCCCTGGCTGGGTCAGGGCTTGGTTTTATCCATACAGTGGTTTCCTCAGTGTCAGAGCAGATTATTCTGCCAAGGCAGTGATCTGACAGTCTTGTCTACACTGTTTTACAGAGCCTGGCTGCCTAATGTCACCCAGCATAATTTTCAGGGCTGGAAATAGAAGCTTAATGGTGGAAGTGCAAATCAGATTTTCCTATCGGACACTCATAGCACCAGCAGCGTGTGGGGCTTGCTGACTCCGCAGGGAACAGGATCACTGTGAAAAGATTCATCACCAGTGACGAGTGCTGGAATATATATGTCTGCACAGAAAAACATTGCTAGCGGTCTGCTGGTGAGAAGCTTAATGCTGCAGAAAAGGAATTTCTCTTGTAATGCAAAGAAAATTCACTTCCACTGTGAACTTGCCTTATTCTTGGTGGCTCCTTTTGCTACCGTTGCTAAATGGTAGGTATGAAGCAAGGCAGGCTGGCAGCATGCACACTGGGGAACTGCAGGTCGTGGGCAGGACTGTGGCCAGGCCAGTGTGGGCATCCCCAGCGTGGGCATCCCCAGCGTCCCTGGGCATCCCTTGCCTCCATCACACTCTGAGGGGCTCCTGCAGGCAGCTACAGTGTGACAACAGATCTGAGAGTGTCGGTGGCCTCCCCAAAAGGGAGAACAAGGATGAGGTGGTGGCTTTTCCCATTCAGGTCACAGCATCCAGCTGAGCTGTACCCATACCAGGTACATCTGTGTCCCCCTTTGCAGCTGGGCACAAAGCAGGGGTGTGCTGCACCAGGCCCTGTGTCTGCACAGCTCCTGCAGATCCCAAGTCACCTGTGTGCTACCAGCCTGCCAGGCATCGCAAACATGCGAGAGCTAGAGTTCATCCTTGGTTAGATGAGCTAGAAAACCATCCCTTTACAGTTTTGCTGGTAGAACAATCCTCCATTTAACAAGCTATAACAATGATTTCTGTTCTGATATGGGCCTTCAATTTGACGTACACTTGTACACTTAATGTGTGCTTTCTGCTCTTTTTAAAATAATTCTCCAACTCATTCACCCACTTCTGACACATTACCTTAATTTAAATAGGGATGCACTGCTTATTCCCGTCACTGCTTGTTCAGCACAATACATTGTTTGATGGTATTATCTTCCATCACTAATCACAAGAGCTATTTGTTTTGTCATTGCAAGAATTGCATTAGCTCTGCTGACCAACAAAGGCCATTACCCTTGACTGCAGCAGCTGCTGGAACAAATGAGGAGACCATCAGTGTGCATCACACAGCAACTTTGAGAGCTTGCTTTGCCTCCCACCTTTCTCTTCCAGATGTCAGGTGTTAGTGAAATGTGCCAGGGTTTCAGAGTAGTAATCACATCAATTTGAGCAGAGAACAAGCTGTCATAATTCACTGTACTAATGAAAATTATGATGACACCACAACAGAAATCCTTGCCAACCTAATCATCTCACACCACCATAGCACAAAGTTATTGAAAGACTAATGCTCTTAGTAGCATATACAAGCTTGGGAACAATTTCTGAAGGTGATTAAACACCAGAGTAAAGTGGAGTTGTATGGAGAATTTAGTTGTTGTTTGGTGAGCATGCGTTTCTCTAGGCACCAGCATTATTCCTACTGTATTAGCAGAAACAAGTTCAATAAAGTATAATGGACAAAAAGGTGGGGAAAAATAATTTTTGGCTATAGAAGTGCTGGGGATTCAGCGTTGCTGCCATGCCACATTTCACTAGGAAAGTTGTAAATGGGGATGCATGATCAGTTTGCTACCACTGAAGTTCCTCACTATGGGTCATCAAGTTAAATTATTAAGGGAAAGAATAGGTTAGAGAAACCTTATGAGGAAGGAAACATGATTCAGATTTTCTGTGGTGTGTTAGCTCAATACCTGTGCAGAGGGAGGAGGAAAGAAGATGTGGGTCCCCTCCATCCCCAACATACAGTCATCACCATGTGCAGTAAATACATGTATTTACTTCATCATCTTTTGGGGGCATTGTGTGGAGGAAAGAGTCCACAAAGGTTTATCAGGGGAAAAAAAGAGCATGAATTCAAATTAGTTTTAAGGAGCTCTAAGAACTAGTTTGTGTGATTTGATCTACTTCGAACTCTGTCCCCATTGGTGACTCATAAAACAGAATGTCAAACTATAGTAAATTCAAGGAACAGATACAGCATTAAAAGACTGAAGGAAAGCCAAAATGGATGTGAAAGTGGGCAGTCAAAAGGAAAAAGAACAAACAGAGAGGCTGGTGGGAGGATGGAGGGGGAACAAAGGGAATCTGAGGCAAGGAGGTGAACTGGGAACGTGACAATATGAAGAATTCCACAGAAATCTTCTCATATTTCATTATTTATTCTCTACTACCTTGTTTGGAAGTATTGTTTCTCAAAAGAAATGTGAAAAAGTGTTTGAAGGAGGAATGGGAGCCTCAGGTAAGTAAAGGGATTAATCACATCAGTTCCTCCTTGGCTTGTAGACGAGGTCAGGGGAATAGTACTTGGAATGTGTGGTAATTCACAACTTGAGCTTGCCCATCAATTAAATGTCTGATTCCTGTGTTTCTGTGACATACAGAAATACAATATTTCATATCAAATTCAAGGCACTGGTGATACTTGTTCCAGATGAGAGGTGGTGTGTGGACTTGCAGAGGACCTGCAACAGCCCAGTACCAGCAGCCCTGCAAGTGCCTGGTTGGGTTTGTGCAAGTTCTTGGCTTGGTGCTTCCTTGGGATGAACTTGCATGGACTGGGGAAGGGGAGCCCAGAAGCCACAGCCATAATAACCTCAAAGGAGCACATGATGACTGAAGACTGAAAAGAAAAAACATGGAAATCCACAAAATTCAGGTTGGGCTGCTGCTAAGGAAAGTCTCTATATCTTAGCAGCTTTCAGCATCCAGCACTTGTTTGACTTGGCAGACCAACATTCTCATCTCATGTATACTCAGAGCTGCTCACAGACAGCCTACGTGTGTGTGCTGAGAAGATTTCTAGTCTGTTTTCTGAAAGAAATGAGGTGTTTGCAAATCAGCCTAGATTTTTCTCCCCATGCCTGTCCCTGACCATCCTCTAATGAAGTGTGACAGCATGGATTTCCATCAGCCAAATTTCACTGGACTACAGGACTACTTGGCTATACTGCAAGGAAAACCTGCAAGCCCTGAAGGCACAGCTAGCTTGGTTAGGAGAATAACTCTGCAGATAGCTCAACTCTCTCAGCTCTGCAGATATTTCTGCAGATCCCACACACAAAGATGCTCCAACTGTCACTCTCCAGCCACCTATCTTTGTTGTTGATCCCTATATCTGGGCAACTGGTGTGTCATCAGCAGTGTAAGAGGGATTTCTGTGTTACCTAAAGTAATGAGAATGGTTGCTACTGGTTTTAAACATAAGCCAGATCCATGCAGAGCCAGCACAGGTGTCTCCACCCTGCATCACCCAGTACACCCATGTCCAGGGTGATGACAATGGCTCTTCTCAGAGTCATTCTCAGTCCAAGATATCTCACCAAGTGGGAGAAATAGCATACAAAGGCAGCTTCAGTGGCTTCAGACTTGCTTAGCTGTGTGCCCTTCGAGCAGTTGGTAGATACTGCAGGACTGACTGCATGCATATGATAAGCTAAGCGCTTGTATTTATAAGGCATGAGGGCTCATTTTATTGCACAATATACTGAAGTGTTTACTGTCTATTTCTCCCTATTGATCTAGAATCACTGTGGGTTTTTTCTTGGGATTTTAAGTCTCTCATTCAGTCAAGGCAAAAAAAAATATATCTTTTCTGTGCAAAAAGACATTAAATTGCCAGTAAGGTTGCTCATGCTAGAGTCTCCAAGAAATGCCTGTGTGTGCTCCGAGTCAGCACTCACAAGGCTGGTAAAGAAGCAATGACAGCATGTAGCTGTGCTGCACTTTCTGTGGGTGATGGTGAACTCCAGCTTCTCACCTGAATTGTCACCTGTCTGATCTGAGACCCATGAGCTATAGGGAAAACTTACCAACCTGTACAGAAATTTTTGGAAGAAGAGTTAGTTAAGTATCTGTCCATGCGTGGTCTGAATTGCTGAACTCTTACGTGCTGGGAATCTCCCCTCCAGGAAAATTACAGGATTTAACCAAAAAGGTGAAAGATGTGTTTTGATTTTAAAGAGGACAAGAGGGAAATGCAAATAGGAGGACTCTTTCAGAAAAGCATCGGATATATGATGGTGCTCTTCAAGCCCTGTCTTGCATCTTAAATGTAGCTTGCAAAGTTGACAAAATCCACAGACAGCCACACTGGGAGTGCTGAATCATTACATTTTACACAGTCCTTCACACTATGAAATCTGGATGGTTCCCAAGAGTGAGCAATCTGAAAATAAAAATGTGTCTGATCAATAAAATGAAATGGCTTGAAGAAATCTGAGTTTAGTGCTCTTCAAGTCCTAACTGCCTTTGCAAATATCAGAGGTGACCTTGCCCTTCACAGCTTAGTTATTATAGCAGTGTACAGGGTTATTGCAAGATAACAACAGCGCAGTGATGATCCTGGTGCTCCTGACAGTCCAAAAGACACCTACCACAGGACAAGTCAGCAGTGAGAAGGGCTGGCAAGGGCGGCAAAATGTCCCAGTAGCACCTGATATGCTGAGGTTTTCATGCCCTGCTTGGGTTAGGAGGCCATAACATTGAGTGATTCCTCATCAGACACTGGCTAATAACTATTTGTCACCCTACGGGCCAGCTGCTTATTTTTTTTCAGTGACATGAGATCTAGACATACAAATTGCTAACATGGGTGAGCTAATAAAAAGGCAAGTATAAGTATTCAAACAGCATGGGCTATTTAAATAGAGAAGTTAAACAAAATCCATCCCAACTGGCTTTTAACTCTCAGCCCATGATCTAAAAATCAATTGATTTTATGTCCAGAATGCTAAAAGCACCAGAGGAAATGCTCCTGTCTTCTCAGCAGCATCTGTGGACAGAATAAACTTCAAGGGTTTACAGTGGTTAGGGAACAGAGAGATCCCAGCAGAGGACAGGCATCTGCTTCTACAGGTGCTCGTCCCCTCTAGTATAGAGACTTTCAGAGGAAATGTGGAGTGAAAGGAATTGTGAGCCCTCACAGAGGGAACTGGAAACACATCAGGCTTTAATACACTACTTGTGCTCAGAAAGAATCTGGTCTGAGTGGGATTTCCAGCAATGCCCAGAAGTATCTCCAAAGATGTTTTGAACCAATCTGCCACAAGATGAGCACTTCATGTTGGTGGAGCAAACAATGACAATTCAGGAGAGAACAGTTTTGCTGTTTGCACTCCCCACTGCTGCAGGAAAAGCAGTCGGGATGTTGAGTGCCGATGATCCATCCCAGGGCTGCAGGCAGCCTCATAACCTGGGGGACCTGAATAATCATTGGTTTTTCTATCCGTATGAACTCTGTGTTTGAGGTACTGCTCTGACTAGCCACAGCAGGTGTTGCTTTGCAGCGAGGGTGGGTGTGATGGGGTATCTGCCAACATCCATCCCAACACAGCCACTGGACCCTGACATGGACCAATCCTGGGGTTTCTAGAGCTGGAAGCAGAAACCAAGAGCTAGATGGACCCCTACAATTGTTGAATGTAGGGGCACCTAGTACAACTTCCTAAAAGACATGCAAAGATTGGAGATTTCATTGCCACAGGCAGGTCTCCCCAGAGTCACTGCAAAGCTTCACTGACCTTGGGTCACATCTTACTCCCAGGGCTGTGAAACCAGAGCCTTCAATCAAGCAGGGCTCCACAACTTCTGCAGGAAGGTGATTGGTGACAGCCTCATGGCTTTTATTCAATTTGACAACACAGTGGCCACAGCTATGAGATTTGCTAAGCCATGGGAGCATGGGGTTGTCAGCAAAGTGTTGGAGATCTCTATTTGAAGTCTTCCCTCTCCCCCCAATATAATTCACATTTCTATATCTCTAAGAATAAATCCATACACCTCCAAGGGTGAAAATGGTAACTAGTGACAAACAGTGGTGGCTGGGGTGATATGCTCCTGCATAATCTTATGATGGCATGAGTGTCATTTTCTTGTAATGTACTTATTACTTTACCAGGATAAACATTAGAGAATACATCACATTTCTTTATGTTTTTCACTTCCTATTAAACTCCTGGCTGCTTCAGTGAGCCCTCTGTACACAGCTTGACTGCGGACTGGTGATCTGTAACTTTCTGCAGTATGATATTATCATTTCTCAAGTCCTGTTCAACTCCAGCTGTAACTTTTCATGGGCAAAGACGGATGCCATGAGCAAAACCCAGGCATAGGCAAAATTTATCTCAATTTATCCTGGACAGAAAAAGTAACTGAGGGTACCTCGCTGAAAGCAAAATATACTGCTTGAATGAATTTACAATAAGTAATAAAATACAGCAGGGAGACACCATTTACTGTAGGGGAAGAAGGTAATATATGATGTTGGCAATTCACTTTAAAACAATGCTATTAAGCAAGTATGAAGGTGATTATCACCTTTTTTAGGCATTAAAGTTCTATTTATAAGCCAGTTGGTGTATGACATCTACCAATATAAAAGACCGACTTTTAATTTCTTCCAGAAAAAGCTATACATGTTTTATGCCACTTCCAGGACTGGCAGCTCTTGCAGCAATAGAGGAGGACAAAGGCAGGCCTGTGGCTGTCGTGAAGGCAAAGTCCACTATCCTCAGGACCAGGTTATAAATGCTGAAAAGCCAAATGTCTTACCTAATCTATGGAGGAACTGCTGAGGCCAGACCAGGAATTAAACAGTTCTTCTGGCATTGGTCCCCAGCCCGACGCACAGACTCATCTTCATCCCAGCATTGCAGAAACTGAACAAGAAACACCAGCACAGACATCGCAAGCCAGTGCTGGCTAGCCAGCAGCATCATATTACAGCACCAGATTATTCTATCGTAGATTCAGAAGGGAATAATTTTACATAATGAGGCATCTGTAGATGTTTCATAGACATGGGCTCTTTGCAACTTTGGGCTGGTTTTGTAGGAGCCACTTGGGTTGACTTTTGGCTCCTCAACCCAAAATCCAGATCCCTCTCCGCTCTGTTTGCCCTGACTATCCCCAGTCCTGGAGATCCCCTGTGCTCCATATTTCTGCCACAGATTTCTGGCTTCTCTTTTTAAATATGTGCACTGGGAATTACCCAGAATATTCTTGCACAACACCAGTAACACTTCCTTGTCACTACAGCTAACACGTTACCCGCCGCAGCCAGATAAGACAGCTCTGAACCCCTGTGATTTTGCCAGCTCTTCTGATACCCAGTACTGTCTGTGGAGTTGCAGCTCCCGGAGGCAGGTGATTACAGGAGGATCTCAGTGTCTTCTTTGCTTCCCTGAAAGGCTCAGAATAAAGCCTGAATATGTGCACTCTGAAGACTTAAATCCTAGAATGAAACTAAACCTCATGATTTGTAAGTCAATATCATGATTTCAGGGCATTTGGGCTTGGCAAGCAGTCTCAGAGCAGAATCCCCCCCCTTCCCCCCCAAACAGGGAGATTTTCCAACAGAGGCTTGACCCTTCTGTCTCTGCACAAGCAAATGCTGATGCGTTTCAGTGACCTGGTGACTGCGGGATTACATTTTGCACTAACTGCCCTCTAAAGCAATGATCCCTTAGTGCAGGAAGGTTCAAGGCTGGCTGTGCTGGCACTGCAGGAAGAGCCTGTGGTCTCTGTCAGAAGGGATGCTCAGTGCAGTGCCAGAAAAGTAATTGGAAAGAAACCAGCAACTTCAATCCCTGTGGATCCTTCAGGTTGTTCTGGCTCCATGGTTTAACCTCCAGAAATATGCCTTGAGGAATGAAATCCCCTAAAGCATAGATGAGCTGGAGAGAGCGCTCATCCCACTTGCTGTTTATCATCCTATTGCTCCAATCCATATGCATGCATTTTAAATAGCTCTCTCAAACAATAGCCAGGCTAACTAGAGTTCATTTTGAATGGGGTTTTCCAAGCCACAGCTGAATCACAGCAGTGCAGCTAGCACATGAAAGGGACACACAGCACAAGTCTCCTGCTCCACCTTACCTTTAGCTCTTGTGATACTTGACATTAGAGAGGGCTGAGCAGCATGGCCTCTCTGACACAGTTCCATGCTCTGCTACAGTGTAGATCCACCCTAGCAACATCAAAATCAGCAATGTCACAAACAAAGGAACAAACAAACCCAGACTGTATCTCCAGGACATCGGTGGCCAGCGGGGATGCACTGTCCCTGCTCCGCAGGACATCCTGGCCTGTGGGCTGCACCTTGCCCAGTGCAGCTGCAGTGGGAGAAGATCGGCTGCGGAAGGCCTCAGGAGTGGGAAAGGAGAGCTTTATTCAAAGATCCCCTGAATCCCTTGATGAAATGACAACAGGCTCAACGATTCCTGCGTTTAAACCAGTAGCTCTTTTTCTGAACAAGTTGGACTCTGGCTGTACAGGGCAGAGAGGACCCTTAGTCCCCTCGCAAGGCGGTCCTGTTGATCACAGTTTCTTTAAATACATCATAAATATTGCTTTTACAGTTAAACTCCCCCCATCAAAGCAGAAGCATCCTTATTAGATTATTTAGAAAAACCCATAACTACCAGGGTTTAATTTATTAACAAGATATGCAATTTAAACACTCTCCTTGGAGATAATGAAATTGTGCTCACTCTGAGACTGAGAAAGAGAACATGAACACCGTGGAAACTGTCACTGACAAAAGCCATAATACTGCAGAGAGATAGTTTGCTCACCTGTTGAAAACACCCAGCACATTCTCTCTCTCTTAATGTGGAAACAGGACAAATATTACTCAGGCTGCATGTGGTGCTGGCAGGGAACAAAAGTCCAGTTTGTGTGTGTTGTAACGGCAGTTTCCTTCGGTTGCTGCACCAGCTGCACACACATCTGCAG
Organism: Athene cunicularia; assembly: GCF_003259725.1. Lineage (NCBI taxonomy): Eukaryota > Metazoa > Chordata > Aves > Strigiformes > Strigidae > Athene > Athene cunicularia. The sequence goes on along the minus strand of NW_020799100.1, from coordinate 13,970,977 downwards.
CACTGACATCCCAAAGTGCCCCAAGAGATGCAGGATACATTTGCTGAAAACTCCATACCATGTTGAAGATAACTGCTCTCTCCAGGCACTTACCAGAAGTACGTTCACTTCTCCAGAGGCCTATTAGAAAAATGGTGAAAAAAGAAAGAAAGAGAACAGTTGCTTCTGCCTTTCCTTCCTGTATAAGGCTGTTCACTAGCAAAGATGCACACTGAGGTGCTGGGCCTTTTCTGTATAGCCCCAGGAACAGCAAGCACCCCATCTCTGCTCCCCATAAAGTGTTTCTTTTCCAACAAGTGAGAAACCTCAGGGGCTGCCTGAGGGATGGGGCCAGACTGCAGGAAATCCCTCTGTTCGGTGCCTGGGAACCCAGCTGAGCTTTGGACAGAGACTAATGCCAGCTGCCGTCAGCAGTGACCCTTTCCTGTCAGAAAAGTTGCTGCTAGTGGAGTAAGCACAGGGATGAATAAGGTATATTTACCTTTAGGGGCCCAACAGCAAGATGTCAAAGGATGCTGTGAGACAGACAGAGGTTTCAGAGGATGCTGGAGCGCCCCAACACTGACGCCAGGGCAGCCTCTCCTCGCAGGGCACAGTGGGATGTGCTGCCCCATAACACACCCCAACATTTAGAAAAGGCAGCATGAGACATGAGGAAAGTCTTATTTTCTGGTGACATAGATACTTCTGCCTCCTAGCTCAGGAACAGAAATGCTGCCCTGTAATTATTCCTGATCCAGAGCACTAGACAGTGGATACATGCAAACCAGGCTTCATGCCATTAGATACTTTAATGAGGAGGTCAGTGTATTTTGCATTGAGGGATTTGGGATTTGTACATTAACTGGAGTGGCATGTGTTAGAAGGACATGTGAATTAATGACACTATTTATAACTCATCTCATTATCAGACACAGCTTGATGCCTCAGACATCCACTAATTCTATTAACCAGTTTCTAATCCTGGAAATACAACTGCTTCGCTTCAGCTGTGATCTGTTAGAAGAATGCTGCTGTTGTTATTGTTTGTTTTTTAATGTAAAAAGCTCTTTTCAAAGAAAGGCTCCATGATTGCATGATGTAACTCCCCTGAGTCCAAGTCTCAGATACAAAAATATTCATGTTGAGTGTGATAAATGAACAATGAACAAATTACATGCTTGATTTCCCTGTTTTGCCTTACTTTTGATCTCTAATATTAGATTGCTATAATTGTTTTTCAGCTCCTTGTGTGCATATTACCAATGTTCGTGTTGCTATAGAAATGTAAAATCCAACATATTGTCCCTTAGGTTTTAAAAGAAGTGTGCCCCTCCTTTTATTTCTGCTTTATTCTTTGACACATAAAAAATCCCCCTGACAAATATTAAAGCCCCAGATGTGATTCCAACCATTTGCTTAAGAGACTGTAGCATGGCACTGGCTTTTCTGACTCCTTCAGCTGAAAGAGGAAACTGAGGCCTTGTCCTGCTTATATAGAAAATACATAAAAAGGCACTTTCTTGTTCTATATATCTATATGTATAAATTTATAAGGGTTTTAAGGACTTAGAAGCATAAGGAAGAGTTATAAGGAAACCAGACCCTTTTCCTAAACACAGACATCCAACAGCAAAATTAATTCTTTCTCCTGCCAAGAGACATGACTATTTGCAAGGTTGACTGCCTGGAGGGAACATCCCTGATCTGTCTTCAGTTTTCTCCTCTCACATTTGGACATGATGACTTTCTAGGCAAAGAATAGCAAGTGTCTGTGCACCTGCTATGGGCTAATTAATGCTCACCTACAAACCAGGGGGGATTTTTGCTCCCTTCGAGCTGGGACTGGCAGCATGTAGAGGACCATGGTGTTGGCACAGAAATACATCATGTCCCCATGTCTCCTCCAACCAGCTCCTCACAGCTGTGAAGAGAAGGAACTCACACTTGAGATAGAGGCACAATGTCTTCATCTGCCCCTAACTGATTGGGAAGAGAGAGAAGAGACCATGCTGTGGTGGAGAAAGAGCAGGGCTGAGTCTGGAGAAAGCTTCTGCTTGGCAACAAGCGATGCTTTTTCCTGCTCCTGAGAAAATAAACACTGGGAATCAATTAGCTCTCAATATAAGTGAAAATAACGTGACTTATCAGGCACCAAAATTGTTTTAGCGATGCCAATAGCAATGAATTCATTATGACTGAAAATAATACTAATAAAGATCCATTTCCAGAGGTCTGGAGGAGTGGAAAGGGCCATAATCACAGCGGTGCTCTCCACTCTTTTGTTTTCCGATGGGTGGAAAGCAGAGCTGCTTGCTCCTTATGACTGCTAAGGTGAGGCAGAAAAGGAGGCCAGGAGGATGGACCCCAACACCACCCCGTGCCAGCGTGGTGCCGAGTTACCAGGGGTGGGACCTGGGCTGCCCAGTCCCTCTGTACTCCCCATTCTGCTCAGACCTGGACCCAATCCGAAGGGGAGCACAGGAAAGAGCTCCTGCCTGGTGCGTGAGGAAACCTTTTTTGGAAGGTATTTTCAGAAGCCTCTTCCAGCAGCCTCTACATGCAGGTGCTGTGCTTAATTATAGCCTCCATCAGCTGGAAAATATACTACTTTGTAGCTAATTCTCCCTCCCTGCTGCACCACTGGTAATCATCTCAACCAGTACTGCTCTGTTACATCTCAGAAGCATCATTCCCTTTACGCACACCTCTTTCCAGACTACTCAAGCAAGCAGAGGGATAAGCGTATTATATGTTGGGAGGGGGTAGGAGTTGGTTTACATCTCTTCTCTTGCCATGAGACTACCAATATGGAGCACGGAGGAGGAGGATTTAACTATGCTAATAATTTAATATCTTAAGGCTAAAATGTCACAAACAAAGAGGACACCAATCAAAACTGGTGAAAGGATGGCGTTTTACTGGTCACAGGACAGTCATTTGCAGGACTTTCAGAGAACTTGATCCCAGCCAGCTATTCCAGACATTTTACCCCACAACGATCCATTGCTGTGAGCTAATCTGCTATGTTAATTTAATGCAGGAGAACGTGAATAGATCACACTTCACAGTTGCTGAAAAACAAGTGTTTACTGGTCACTGTTTGCAGGGTGGGTGACCTTTTAGGCACAGTTATACCCCTTCTCCTCATCTAGACCAGCTCGGCAGTTTTCCTGCAGATGACTCAGTGTGCAGTCGTGTGACTGTCTCCAGGAGTGTGGTTGTAACCAAGTAGGTGATGACACCATGGGTTTCTCTGCCTCTGCCTGCGGAAGAGCTATCTGTGCTGTTCTCAGACCCCTGTGAGGCACAACCCGACACCTCTCACAGGGTGGCTTATCTAACCTGACTGGAGCAAGTCAGAGTCCTGCTCTTACTCCTTGGTGGAGGAGCTACTTCTCCCTCCTACTGCACTGAATCCAGCCTCACTGGCTAACCTGCCTACCACGTTGCAGAGTAAAATGATGTTGCCTTCATATCTACCTACCAGAAGTAGCATAATATGTGCACCATCACTCTTCTGCTAGTTCCTCTGAGGATACAAAGCAGGCAATGGCCAGCACTGAAGCCATTAGAAACTGCCCTCTGCACAGAGCTACATTGATATTTTGGAAGTATTAACTCTCTTGACTGAGCTGAGCCACAGCTTTCATCCAGATACATGTACATGCCTGATATCGTTTGAAATTCCTTTTTTCCATGTTTTTTTCCACCTCCACCAAAGCCCATTTCCCAGATTCATGGCTTTCTCTCCTTGGGTTTTCTCTGTGGTGCAGTTCCCTGCTAATCACACACTGAAGAGATCAGGTGTGCTTTGAAGTTCGTGGAAAGACAGACTTCTCACCCTTTTTGAAGCAGCAATTACCAGTAGAGACACTAATTTTTGTGCTGCTACCTCCAAGAGAGCAGAGATAAACTGAAGGAAAGCGGTAATGTTACATGATGTAAAGGGCAGGGTTGTTAGCCATAATTAAAGCACAAGCAAATACGTAACAATATACCTAACAGTCTGACTTTGGTGTATTAGCCAAGTAAAAAAAATGAATCCTGAAGACAAAGCTCTCCCATTTTCCTCCAAATCAGGGGTCAAAATTCTGCTGTTTCAACTAAATGCAATGCCACTGAAGCTGGAACATTTGTCACTTGGATCTAATTTAACCTTGACTAGCTGCTCTGACCCCCAGCCTCCCCAGACACATAAAGATGAAATCTCACCTCAAAGACTGTCCCCAAGCAAGTACTGGGGTCTGGAAAGCTACACTTCTTCCCCGAGCTCTGTAAGATAACTCTGAGCAGTTACTTGGAAAATGAAGCCTGAAAGCCAGACTTGTCCATCCCAGGTGCTGTACCTGTTCCAGGCACATGCTGCAACTCCAGTTGCCAAACGTGGTGTCTGAAGGGATTTCCCTTGGCTCTGGGTGAACCAAAAATAGGGGGGATGCCAACTTGCCCTCCAGGCACTGCCAGATTACACCTTCCCAGCACAATATGAGGCTGTGAGGCACCTACCACCCATAAAGAAGATGCCATAATAAAAACTTGTCACCCCAAATAAGCCCAGCACTGAGAGATGAACAGATCTTCTCAGAGACCACATGGGTGCAAAGGAGCATCAGGAAAACATTCTCCCTTCTGTTACAGCTCTTGTTTCTCCTTAGTGTAGTTTCTGCCTAAAAAGGCTTTTGCCATGCCACATCACTGCACCTAAATATGTTGTTTTAAATGCGAACAGGGAAAAGCAGAAGAGAGTGAAATACCCACTTGGATGGTGTCATGGTTTAACCCCAACCAGCAACTAAGCCCCACACAGCTTCACTCACTCTCCTCACAACTGGATGGAGGAGAGAATCAGAATGGTAACAGTGAGAAAACTCGTGGGTTGAGATAAAAACAGTTTAATACATAAAGCAAAAGCTGCACGCAAGCAAAGCAAACCAAACAATTCATTCCCCACTTCCCATCAGCAGGCAGGTGCTCAGCCATCTCCAGGAAAGCCGGGCTCCATCATACACAATGGTTACTTGGGAAGACAAACACCATCACTCTGAACATCCCCCCTTCCTTCTTCCCCCAGCTTCATATGCTGAGCATGACACCACATGGTCTGGGAGATCTCTGGGGTCAGCTGGGATCAGCTGTCCTGGCCATGTCCCCTCCCAACTTCTTGTGCACCCCCAGCTGCTTGCTGGTGGGGTGGGCTGAGAGGCAGAAAAGGCCTTGACACTGTGCAAGCACTGCTCAGCAATAACGAAACCATCCCTGTGTTATCAACACATTTTCGAGCACAAATTCGAAACATAGTCCTATACTAGCTACTAGGAAGAAAATTAACTCTATCCCAGCTGAAACCAGCACAGATGGATATTTTCAGAGATTCAGAAATTGCCAAGCCGGAGGGGACTGCTGTGACTAACCCTCCTGACAGAGCACCTTGGCTGGCTACAGCATTGTCCCACATTAATTCCTGCCATGAGTCCAATTGCTGTGGGAATGAGAGCATAGATTTCAGTGAGAAAAATCTGGTTACGTTTGGGAAAATTTCCTGTAATAATGACTTGTCCATAACTCTTCTGCAAATTGTTCCCAGAGTTCATTTTTCTCACTCCAGAAAAAGCACTGCTTTTCTTTCCCAGTTTGAACTAGCTTCAGTTTCCACTGCATCCTACTATACTTGGTCTGCTACACTGCAGCACCCACCGTTACCAAATTGCCCTTCATCATGAAGGTAGGTGAAGATGGTCTTGCCACTGTAGTCCAGCCAGAATTAATCGTACCCAGGCAAATCGCTCATTTTCAGTTCTTAGAAACATATCTTTCCTCTTTCCCCATCAGGAAAAGGTCAAACACAGATTACTCCTGTGCCAAATGCAACACTTTTTGAGTTAGGAGATTGTCATCTATAATTACGAAATATTTCAAGGACGTTTTAGCACTGACAGCCTGAGACCTCTATATGTGAGGCAGATTGGAGTGCCTTGTGATAATTTAGCTTTCCTCCCCACAGATTACCTGATGGTGCATGAGGAGCCCATCACCCTGCTCCTCTGTGGGATGAGGTGCCCTGCAGCAGGGGTCAGTGCCCACTTTCTGGGATGTCTCCCAGCACACTTGTCCCCGAGCAGCCACGGCCCTTTGCTTCTGCACTGTCAGATGATATCTTGCCATCCCTGGCAAGACAGCCTGCTCATCCTTGCTGTTTTCGAGATAAACAGATTATAGTCTGAGGTTAATCACAGGCAACAGTGACATCTTTACCTTGATATATACTATCTTTAGCTTTATGCAGTTACAACAGCAAAAGCATCATCTAGAGTTTGGAAAAATATTCTGTATTAATTGTGATAGAAGAGTTAGCTGTGGAAAATATTTCTGTGGATTTAATGACCATTGTATTGGGATGCTTATGAAAACCCTTTCAAACCATCCCCAAAATACTTGGCACCTATTTTTCATTAATAGTATCTAGTTTCTTGTAAATAAAAAAAAAAAATATATACTAGAACTTGAAAAAAATATTTCTAGAACCGTTAGTAAAAGGTATCATAAATATTGCTGAGTGTTTCATCATTGAAAGCTTAACTCTTCCTGGGAAGCTACCAAGTGTGTAGAAACAAAGGTAGAAATAGGAAGCAACTGAATTTGCTGGCGAGGTGTCCCAGGGTTACCTGAGATAGATGCAAATCCTGCACAGATAAAGACTTAATCTAAAAATAATGGCTCATGATGCAGCTCAGTGACCACGGTGCCTCTCCTCCACTGCGTGGGCACAACATGCAAGAGGGTTTTTGCTCTCCTGCCGCCACCCCAGGCAAGCGTGGGTGAAACCATTAGTAAAGTATCAGGTGAATAACTGTACCTGACTAATGATATGTGTTAAGGAAAGCCAATAAGCAGTGCTTGGGCTCTTCTTTCCTCTGACTTAAACAGGGATTTTCTAGTTCATGCATGAGGTTGCAGTGGAGGGTTGAACAGATAATACCTGTTCTTCCTCAGCATTATAAGCGTATTTAAAAGGTACTTAGAAAATGCAGTCACAACTTAAATTGAAATGTGATATGAAAAGAAAATGTTTGGTAGGCTGTAGGGGAAAGTGATGCAGCAGGTGTGCACCAGAGAACTGCACTGGAGAAAACGTGGCCTTTTACTCTCCTGAGATTTACCCGTGAGCTTCTGTGCATGCTTGCTTTTATAGATTCATGGCTTTTCTCTGTTGCTGTGGCAGGAGTGGGGCTGTAGGCATGGTGGGGTTATCGCATGTGATACAGGGGAGCTGCCACCTTCCCAGCCATGTGCAGGGGGAGGCAGCTCACTGCTGGTGACCCAGCACCTCCCCACTGCCCTGGGAACTGGGGCTCAGCCCCTCAAGCCCCGCCAAGCAACCTGTGCCTTCCCCCCAGTATTCACTTCAGAGCGTTTCCCTGGCAGGAAGAAAATGTCTGATCTCATTCCTCAGCTCCGAATTTCTCAATCTTGGTGGATGATAAAATACCACAAGAGTCTGTAGAACAGCTGAGGAAAAGAAAATAAAAACCATGCACCAATACATCCCACACAGACACTGGAAAAAGGGCAATGTGGAACAACTGCAAGCCCTCAAGACCAGCACAACCTTAGTTTGGTTATAAATGAAACCTATTTATCATTGCAACATTAGAAACAACAAGCTAAATGCAAACCATGGAAGATGGGAAAAGCTAAATTGGTAGGTGGGAGCTGGCAGGTCACTGGAAAACTGCCATGTAAATAAATACGTGTTATCTCCTCAAGAGAGGCCAAAGCATGAAACACCCCAGCTAGTGTGAAACTGACTTTAATAATGAAAACCTTCAAAAAGTGAAGAGGAAAAACTTATTCTGAACTAAATGAAGCTATTAGCAGAAGGGTTTCCTCAGATTATACATTTATGATGTATAATATACCAATATAGATGCCTTCTTTTAAGAACACTAAAACCTATTGCTCAGCCTCTGTGACAACCTTGGAACCACCCTGTCTCTCACGCCTTTGCTACTCGCTGCCTGGACTCTAACACTGGAGGAGTAATGAAAACACTTCATTTTGTTAATTCTTTTAAGTATAACACCCACACATTTAAAAAATAAAACTAATTTTGACTCCCTAATGGGAACATTGTGAGAAAATCATAGAATGGTTTTGGTTTGAAGGGACCTTAAAGACCTAGTTCCACCCCCCTGCCACGGGCAGGGACACCTTCCACCAGCCCAGGTTGCTCCAAGCCCCGTCCAACCTGGCCTTGAACCCTGCCAGGGAGGGGGCAGCCACAGCTTCTCTGGGCAGCCTGTGCCAGTGTCTCACCACACTCACAGGGAAGAACTTCTTCCTTATATCTAAATCTAAATCTGCTCTCTTTCAGTTTAAAACCATTACCCCTTGTCCTATCCCTACACCCCCTGATCAAGAGTCCCTCCCCAGCTTTCCTGTAGCCCCTTTAAGCACTGGGAGGCTGCTCTAAGGTCTCCCTGGAGCCTTCTCCTCTCCAGGCTGAACAACCCCAACTCTCTCAGGCTGTCTTCATATGAGAGGTGCTTCAGCCCCCTCATCATCTTTATGGCCTCCTTTGGACTCATTCCAACAGGTCCATGTCTTTCTTATGCTGAGGACCCCAGAGCTGGACACAGCACTGCAGTTGAGATCTCACAAGAGCAGAGTGGAGGGGGAGAATCCCCTCCCTTGACCTGCTGGCCACACTGCTCTTCATGTAGCCCAGGATACAGTTGGCTTTCTGGGCTGCTCTTGATCCACTCATCGCCCAGCCTGGATTTGTGCTTGGGATTGCCCCGACCCATGTGCAGGACCTTGCCCTTGCCCTTGTTGAACTCCATGAGGTTTGCACAGGCCCACCTCTCCAGCCTGTCCAGGTCCCTCCAGATGGCACAACCCTTCCCTCCAGTGTGTCGACCGCACCACACGGCTTGGTGTTGTGGGCAAACTGGCTGAGGGTGCCTTGATCCTACTGTCCATGTCACCAACAGAGATGTTAAACAGCACCAGTCCCAACACCGACCCCTGAGGAACATCACTCGTCACTGCTCTCCACTTGGACATCGAGCTGTTGACTGCAACTCTGAGTGTGACCATCCAGCCAATTCCTTACCCACTGAGTGGTCCATCTGTCAAATCCATGTCCCTCCAATTTAGAGACAAGGATGTTGCATGGGACAGTGTTAGATGCTTTGCACAAGTGTGGGTAGATGACGTCAGTTCCTCTTCTCTTATCCATCAACACTGTAACACTGTTGTAGGTGGCCACCAAATTTCTCAGGCACAGTTTGCCCTTAGTGAAGCCATGTTGGCTGTCACCAGTCACATCCTTATTTTCCACAATCCCTAGCGTAGTTTTCAGGAGATTCTACTCCATGACCTTGTCAGGCACAGAAGTGAGACTGACTGTCCTGTAGTCTTCCTTCTTTCCCTTTTTAAAAATGGGGTTTATGATTCCCCTTTTCCAGTCAGTGGGAACTTCATCGGACAGCCAAGGTGTTAGAAGAGGACATTTCAGGGATTTCAAATTTTTTTTCGGCCCCTTTTAACAGAATTTCCAAAGCATAAAATTCCTTGAAGACATCTATTACATATTTTTCCTTTATAAATTACGGAACATTTAGCATAGCCTGGGGTTATGCTACAAAAAATCATGCACTGAAATACTGAAATCATGCCTGCCAATCACTCCTCTTAATGGAATCCAAAAAGAAGTGGGCATCTGTACAGCTGAGGAGACAATACTGGGTTATAGCAACAAGCAACAATAAAAGAGGAAAACAGAATTATTCACGTCCTAATAAATCCAGATGCCCTATGATGTGCTTAATTAGTGCAGGGCTCTGCTGGTCAGCAAGGGCTGCATCAGATCTGGGGAGCTCAGATCCTCCTGTGGACACTCAGAGCTTGGCTTCTTCACCTCCAGGAGAACCCAGTGCCCCCTCCTAGAAGCACGCTTGTCCCTCTTTGCACACTAGGTCACAGCTCACTGGGTGACTCCTGGCCCCAGTATACCTCAATTTATGTCACAATGATCATAGTGAGATAAGTCCCACATTTAAGGTCCTTAGTAGAATCGCTGAGTAACAACCAGCACCAAAAGCAGCCCCCAGGTTTTAAATACAGTAAGAGACTGAATTTCTGGCTATGGCTATTCGCAGCACGTGAGCTGTGAATGGCTTGTTGCACCCCCCAACACCTCCAGTCCCTCTGCAGCCCTCAGTAATTTGAGTGTGATGCTATGACCATCTGGACCAGGTTGATTTTTTTATTTCTCCTCTTTCTAACAACTTTTGATAACTGCACTGCTGGCTTTATTTAACACTGTGAATAGTCTATTGAAGACAAAACTAGCTTTAAGTTTAAAAATGTTAAAAAAAAACCCAAAAAACACCATAGTTTTTATGCTTTCCTCTGGTTAAGGTGCTTGCCAGTACATATAAATTCAGAACAGGGTCTGTTTTCCTATAAAATTTTGATGGCGTTTTTGGCTGGAAGAATGACAAGACATCGAATTCCAAATTCAGGAAATGTTCAATGCTATGATGTGTTTATAATTAAATTTATTTCTCTTGAATGCAACTGAGCATCTCCATAACTTGTGTGAGGCAGATGCATGTTAAGGATTATGCCTGTGGAATCAAACAGATTGATGACATGATTTAGGACCTATCTGGAAAGATTAATTGAATTAAATATATCTTATACTATTTGTCTTCATCCTCTGAGGACAGTCTGACCAACTTCACACCTTTGTTTTGCTCTAGAAAACTTATTAAGAAAGAGAGGAAGGAGGAGTGATTGTTTTATATACTTAATTATGAGCTTTAAATGTTCAATAAATTACTACTCTCTGGAGGGAAAATCTGAAATATTTATTTTCTCATCCTTTGTTTTGCCTAGTTCTTTTTTTTTTCTTCTTTATAAACCAACAGGATGGCTGCAGACCTTGCAATGGAGCTTCCAGATCCCCACAATTTAAATGACAAGATCCTTGCCACAATGCCTGCACCATGCGCAGGCAAAAAGTAAAAATAAATTAACTTCGTGTTTCTGGGAACTTTGCACTGCTCTACATAGCAAATCCTGTAGATTTGCCTTGACAATGGAAAACAAGATGTGAGCCCTGCCCTGAACTCAAGGAGTACAAAGACATCACCCCTGGGAAGTTTCCCCAGGTGGGTGCGTACTTGGTCCATGGGTGGAGCTGGAGGAGTTCTGACCCACTGAGTACCACTCATACATATAACACTGCCCTTTCCAACATTACCATTTTGTCTTAAAGCTCAGAATTACACTGAGAATTAATAAATGAAATTTCAAGTGGGACAAAGGTTTTCTCTCAATAACACTTAAGGGGCTTCCCCTACAATGTGCATTATCCATCAGTTTGTATAGAGCTTTTCCAAAGGATATTGTCGTTTTGTAGGATGATACAGAGGCTCACAGCTGGCCCCTAGCTGCATCCCACCTATACACGCCTGAAATGCTGGGGTTTCGACCCCAAACCCCAAATTAAGGTTGACATATGGGTGATTCCCACATTCCTTCCCAAAGGGGAGGTGAGTTTGCCTTTAGGCTTCCCTCCAGGGTGGGGCCGGCCTGGCAGACAGAGCCATTGGGTAAATGAGCCCCAGGGGTCCTGCAGTGAATAACCCAAGGTCAGGTGTCCCACTTGGGGATAACAGCTGGGACCCCTTGCAGGCAGGGGCAGTGTCTGCGTGTGAGGTGGATGCCCTGTGCAGAGTTCCCTGTTGGGGAAGGACCTCCTGCCTCCCTGGGACTGGGCTCCACTCAGGTCTGGCTTTTGTAAACGTGGGCTGTGTAGAGACTCAGTATGTGGCTTCCTTGGTCTTATGTGTTTGGCTTGTTGACTCAGTTGTCTCCTGTCCCTTCTATGGGAAACTGCATTTCACCATTTATCCCATCCACTGTTGGTCGTGCGGTGTCGTTGCTGGGGTCAGTGGGATTGATGTCGACTATCTATAACCTGACTTGTTTGTACCCCCAACGCTCACCCATGTACTGACCCTTTTGTATCAAATATAATTTGGTTATTGCTTCATCTTTATGCTGCCTCTGTCCTTTATGCTAGGCCTGATAATTGGCAAAACAACGCCAGGGTCACTGGCTCCCGCTGACCATAGAAGTGGGGTAATGGCCTGGTGGAGTCTGGAGACCCTCAGGCCACCGCTCTGCACCAGGATTCCCTGGCAGAGGCTCTGAAGGACAGGTAAAATCTCACTCACTATATTGCTTGTCACATCACTCTGTCACATCACCTGCCTGCGGAGCAGAGAGCAAAAGCAATACTATATGACATTTTCAGGACAAACCATCAAGAAGTATATTCAGCTGTAGCAGCAGGGGCACGTTGGTATGCACAAACTCACTCTTTGGCTTGGATTTGGGCCAGGAAACCATATCTAACCTCCCTACTGGGGTGGGAAATGGGATTTTAAATCTCAGAATCTTCAGCCAAGTAATTAGATGGAAAATAAAATTCACACCCCCTCTCCCAATAGGTAGCTAAGTATTTTTCAGTGGTAGACACCTGATTTTTTCCTTGTAATATCCTTAATATAACTAGCATTGAAATGTAATATCTCATCACTTGCAGTTTGAGCACATATTTAAATTTCATAATGCTTTATAAATTACATATTTAATTACCATGTCCTTGTGGATACATTATGGTTACATTTATAACTATCTAGAAAAATGGCAAATTTGCCATACAAAAACAATGAGGTGCAAAGACTTACAAGGGCAGCATCTTTTAAAATAACAGCATGTTACACAGTTGCTCCAGTACGAATGCCTGAAAGTTTAGTGCCACAGTATCTCTGCTAGACAGTCTGTTCATCATGTAAATATTTGTGTGTGTAGAAAGAGATGTTCTGCAAGGACATAATTGCACAGCATTTATATATAATTTGGCATCAGAATAAACAGCCACCTTTTGCTTTCAGTTCAGATCTATCATAAAACCACTAAATTTGCTCCAGATTTTTACTACAAGCAGAATTTTGCCTATTGCTTCTGTAAGGCAGCTAAGTTTCCAGTATTGTATTTTTGTTCTGTGACAACTAATTTGGTACAACAGATTGAATTTAAAGGTCAAAAAGTCAAGAAAATTGACTGGCTGAAGAAGGTAAAATATTTTTTCAAAACTGATTTAAGAAAATTGAAACAGCTCTGAGAAGTCATGGAGCATTATATGAAATCTGTATTTCATAGGAGGTAAATTGAATCTAGGTGCCAGCAACAGCCTATCATTGGTTTTAGCACGCTTGCCCCAAATAATTTGATTTCATCAAAAGCTGTTTTACTTCTAGCAATGCTGATGACTGAGAAAAAAAATTACATCTGCACCTTAAAGTCCACAAAAACAGACACCAGAAAAAGAGCAAAGAACCAAACAGCATTACTGACCCAGGCCATAGATCTGCCTGTTTGAAAAATATCTGGAGCCAGATTTCAATTTCCACACAGGTCTTTTCTCCAGAATGACAATGATGGATCAAAGTTCTGGATGCAAGCAGCCTGTAAAGAGCAGTTTTCTTTTATTACAGCCCAACCACACATGCAGCATTTTTCAATAATCCAATACAACTTCTCTTTCCACCGTGGCAAGGAGAGCAAGCATTCATATTTCTATTGCAACAGAAGTTACGAAGAGAAACAAAAAGGCTTTCCAACCTGTGGTAATGCAAGGAGAATTACTAACTCCACATAGCAGGCTACAGCAGTAGAATTTGGGAGTAAATCTCCATTTCGATGGGGCTGCTGCAGTGGCTTGACTGAGAGTCCCACTGATGTGAACAGGATTTCTAAGGGACAAAAGAAATGGGCTTTGGGGTCAGACTAAAGCCACTGCACATGAACTGGGCTAATTAATGCTGATTGACTCTTTGTGGCATATAAAGTCATATGCTTATGTGGCAGAAAATCAGCTATTCCATTCACACGGTGACAAGCCACCCTGAGGATAAAAGCTGACTCCAAAGTAGAGTTTCCCATACTGATAACCATAAAGAGTGACAGCCAGTCTGTGGCTCCTGCAGGTTTTCTGAAATAATCTGCTGCATCTCATTGTGCACATTGTGTTCTTCTTGCCCCACACAGGTGCTCTCTAAGTGTAGGGTGAGAAAGATGCTGCCCTTCAGGTGAGATGGAGATGGCCAGCCCTCATGCAGCTCCATGCAAGCATAATCCTCTGCACAAGCACTGCAAGGCCACATATTTATTTACCCTTGTGCTGAGGGACACAGTGCCACCAGTCTCGGACATGTTATGGGCACGGGAAATTCCTCCTGGGTTTACTCTTACAAGGCATCTCTGACCTGAGCAGACCCCTCGGGCTGAGCGTGCCATGTAGCATTTGGTTCTCAGATGCTCCGGTGTTGAGCACAGTGCAGGGGGCCACGAGGGCTGAGAGCCATCAGAGCGCACTGGGCAATGCTGTGTGAGCCTAAATGACAGATTTTGCAGAATCACAGAAAACAGGGCTGGAAGGCACCTTGCAGGTCCAGCTTGTACATTTTCTTGCCTCAGGCAGGATCAGCTGAACCTCTGCCTATGAGATGTGTCTCATCTGTGCTTAACCACGTCCTCAGAGTGTTAAAGTACTTCACTACACTGCCCACTAGGACATTCTTCCAAATATCTGATGATGATCTTCCCTGCTGCAGTGCCAACCCATAGGTGTCCTGCGGGGTCTGGCCTTCCCTTTCCTTCCTTGCTGGTGACAAAAGCCTTCTGCGTCACATTTTACATATATACTCCTAGGAGGGGTCCCGGGGGTTGTATATTCCCAGGGAACAGGAAGAGAGCCCACGTCAGCAGCATCCTTCTGCCAAACCCATAACTGCAGAGCGGCAGCTCAGGCAGGGACAAGGAAGACTAGGAGCTCTGCCACTGGAGAAGTGATGCCCGAGAGCAAGACACACGAAAGGCCAACTCAGGGCTATTTCTGATCTCGGGACAGGGAAACGGAAAGGCAATTGCTAATCACTTTGTGCTTTATATTTATTTAACACGGACCCCAGGAAGATCTGTTTGTGTGATCATTTGTGCTATTTTACCAGCATTGCTGGCAGGAGCCATGCCATGCCACAGCTGCACACTCATGCATCAAATGCTAGTGCAACATTCTTCCATTTCATCACCCACATGAGCATCCACGTCAGGCAGGATTGCCAGCCCAGGATAGCGCCAGAGACCATGCTGGCCATCTGCTAACCTGTTACATGGTCCCACAGTTGATCTGTTTTGTGTGAATCTCACACACACCAAAGTGTTGCAGCCAAAGTTTTTTTAGCAATTCAGTAGTATATACACATCTCCTCCTGTTCAAACACCTATATGCATGGGGAGATTAAAGACATTTTACACCTAACAGCAGAAAATGTCTTCGTCTCTAGTGGCAGCTCAATAAATGTTATTCAGAAGAAGATGACCTAGGTTTTTGAGGATGGTAGAGAGCTGCACTAGACAGTTCTCTTACTGAGAAAGCAAAGGTACATGGGGTTCTTTGATTTTGATATAAAAGCATATAATTCTTTAGGTTGGAGAAGACTTTTAAGATCATCAAGTTCAGCCATGAACATGCTGGGGACAAATTCAAGCCTGTTACATATGGATGAAAGTAGTCCTGAATGTATTTGGACACAAACACCTATATTGAGATTCTTTGCTTGAAGGGACCCTTTTGCAACCTCTGCCCATAAGAGGCAGGTAGATTTTGGAAAGTCAGAGAACTCAGACACAGCCACTTACAGCTGCTGAACACCAGTGTGTGTTGCCAAGACACATCACTGAACAGGAAGAGCACATTTGTCAAAAAGCCTCAGAATAAGTGCTTCGTCCCCAAGTAGTTTTAGTGCACTTAACACTGTGTTCATTTGAAAGCCATGTCTCAAATGATGGACCCTAGGGCATGTCACAAGCTTCAGATGCTGCTGCCAGCCCCATAGCGGGCTTACATACATATCAGCCCTCCCAGTGCCACCAAAGAAAAAGGCCTTACTGCCACTTTTTTTTAATGACCCTTTCCCATAGTCTCCTTTGCTCCTGCACTGTTTTTCACCCTTTCTAATGCAGTATCCTCAGTCCAGCAGCCAACTGCTGTCACCTGAAGCTAGGATCTGGCCCCAAGATCTGTTGATCATGTACTTGGTGGTTTTGGTGCAAGAGTCTAGATGTGGAGCCATTGGCATCTCTCCCCTGCACAAGTGATCGTTGGCCTCCGACGCTGACAGCACCACCAGAATGCTGCCGCAGCACTGGGAAGGTCTCAGCTCCTGCGAGAGTTGAATCCAGACACGCAGCTAGCTGAAACACTGCATTATATCTGTCCTGCCCCAAAACCCCATCCTGGCAGCGCTCAGCATAACATCCACGGGGAAACTCCAGCCTTCCAGGGCTCATGAGCTGTTAAATGGCACTGTGGATCTGAATTCAAGGTGGGAATTTCCATCTCATCTCCATCATTAGCATCCTACAAGAACTACTTTCAGCTTTGTCCTTGGGGAGAAACATGCATTATGCATAGCAAGAATTTCTCCATCCATCTTCCAGAACGCATTATCACTCTCGATGAGAGCTTTCCAAGTCACCGGTCTCATTTGAAAGGAAGGTGAGCTGACCCATGAATACCACATGCTGAAGGTGAGCTGACCCATGAATACCACATGCTGCAGCTCCAAACGCTCCTTGCTGGAAAAACCATCAGAGGGGCACAAGGGGCAGGAAGGCCATGTGCAGACCCTACAGACTCTGCAGCTAGGTGACATCTCTTAGGCTGGGTGTCCATGCCCATTACTACTGCGTGCAACAAGCATCTACATGGAGCTGCAGAAGCAGAGGGAGTGGAGGATACATCTTCATGGGAGTATCAGGGAAAGAGTCAAGATCCAAGGGATCTCCAGAGGTCTCTTGGGATTTCCCAAATCCAGCGTGGTGACAATAAAATTAAATTTAGCATACCACATAGTTACCTTGCAATGGGTAGCAGGATAGCTGGATGTTTAAGGGTTAGTAGTATACACACAGAGAGAAAACCAATTAAAACTTGGCAGGGCATGCTACATAAGTGTATAAAAATATATTCAAGCAAAGAGAGTGACCCTATTTTACCTTCTATACTGTAATAGCAAATTTCCCATTTCACTTATGGAATGTGCCAATGTGGCATGAAGGCTGAACCCAGACTCATGGGGGCTATTTTTACAGCTTGTAGAATCAGAGAAAAATACCTCCCAGAGACAGAAAGCAATGCAATCAACCACGTCCGGCAGTTGGCTGCTGCCTTAATGAGCAGGCATCGCATTGATGTTTCCAAAAAGGCCACTCCAAGTACAGCTCTGCTCCAATTGTGTTCTACCCCCCCCCCCC
>NW_020799100.1:13875241-13953548 GCF_003259725.1 Athene cunicularia | reverse complement strand
CCCCCCTTCCCCAGCAAATGCCAAAAATATTTGTGCCTGCTGCTGCTATATTACATTATAAATTTATATTTCTGAAAAGTAATGAGTTATGACATTACACCAGGTGTGATAATTGAACCTCAGGGCCCAGCCCTGTTGAAACTGCTCTAGAGCTGTCTTACCAACAGAAGCCTTACTTTTGGGGGTTAGAGTAACCTCCAGATGCCATTGGGGATGTTAAAAAGACATCCAAGCCTACAGACTGACTTTCCACCAAGGGAGGCGTCAAATTAAACATCCACTTAACTTCCCCCTGCAATGTATTGGAAACAATTATTTTAAATAGATAAGGGGTGTCAGTGAGGTTCAATTTTCCCCCCTATCAGCTGTGCAATACAGGCATGCAGAGTAAAGTCTTACTCAGCCACGGATGTGGATGTGTCCTAAAGTTGCATTCTGACATTTGTGAGTCTCATTAAATGTGCTTCCTTTATTGATTTGTTTGTTTTTTGTAATTGCAGCATATGAACATTTTTAATTTTTCATTTCCACTCCTGGTATTTACTTTGAAGTGATCCTGAGTTTAGTGCCAAGACACATATCAGAAATGACCTTCAAGCTTGAGAGAAAATCATTTCATTTTTAGAATCTGTCAATAAACAATAGGCAGAAGCCTTGTACATTTAATAGCATCTATCAAACATTTTCCCTTAAGAACTTGCTGACCTTCTTGGCAGAGGCCGTGCAACAACACACCACTTCTACTCACTGCCTTTATCAAAGAGATGGGATTGTTACTAAGTCATTTCTGCACTCAGAAATTAGGTCAGCTATCAACAGCAACAGATTACAGAACTCAAATGATCTGTTCTCTCTGCCCGATGAAAGGCAAGTATAACAGCGGCCTTTCAGTGCCTTACAGTCAGGGCATCCTCATCCCTGCTCTGCTCCTGCAGTACATGACTTTCCCTTTTAGGAGCACAGTGATTTAAGGGAGAGGCTATTTAGCAGCCTGTAAATCCACCCAACAGTTATTACATTCTGGTTTTGCTAACAGGAGACTGGATAACAGCTGATCAGATAATTTGCAGTGAATATTCGGAGGATATTTACAGCTGTGAAAGTAGGATCAGATCTGGAACGGAATTGGCCCCAGTGAATTCCACAAGCACATTTGACAGAGAACTCATTTTCCAATATGCACATCACAAGAGGGAAGGAGGAAATTTTGAGTGACAACCCCCTCAGTAATAGGTTTTTGATTGCACAGTAGAAAATTTACAAATTAAGATTTTTGGAAAGCAGGTGATTAATTAAGAAAAGTGTTTTCAGATGATCTAAAAACATATCCCATGCATGAATTACAGTTTTAGCAGAATGAAATGATTGTTTCCAGAATGAATTCTGTAGCAACAAGCTTAGCAGAAGGTAAACAGTTGCAAGTATGTTCCTGTATTTTATTTCACAGCGCAAATTCATTTTGTGCTAGAATGCCTTTTGCATTCTCACCAGTAGTCAGTTTTGAAATGTTTCGGCTACTTATGGATGCTAAAGATGCACAGCTCTCAGATACCCTTGTCACAGAGAGGTAACTTGCAGATGTCCACAAGCCCTGAGCAGATGGTGCACCGGAGAATTTCTGCATACTGAAGGGCTGTGCAGAGTTAAAAGGAATTTTTATGAGCCCACCAAGCAGTAGCTTCAAGCCCTGTTAATTTCCAACTATCAGACATTTAGCACGAACAGGACAAGCCCTCTTTGCTGTGCTGCAGCACACTGGGATAGAGAAAAGGCTTCAAACCAAAGTATCAACACCACCAGAACAGAATCAAACTGGCATGGTTTTTCCTGAACCCAAGCCCTCGTTCATGTCCTCCCCAGGTCCTCGCTGCAAAGGGGGGGATCTGTCCCCCAGGGAATCCCTTGTGTGAGGTATAGTGGTACTTTCTGTTCTGGTTTGCAAACCTACGAGGTGAACCAATGAAGATGGTGTTTTACCCAAAATTACGCTCAGAAAAGACATTTATTAATAAAAGTATCATAATTTCCTTACTGGAATTTACTTCTGCATATTTATAAACGGTAAGACTGGTGAAAGGAGGAAATCCATAACATTAATTCCTTCTGCAAAGTAATACTTCATGTACAATAAGGATTTTATGGGCACTGGAAATGTATTGGAAAAAAATCAATCTACTTTTCATTAAAAAAAAAAAAAAGATCAAAACATTCATGGAATTAATTATAGCCGAGCCAGATTTCCTCCAGACTTCGAAATTAATAGTTTCACCTGCCCAACAAAATAAATTTGCTAGCTTTCTAGTCTATCATTCTTTATGATTCTCAACAGTGCTGCTAAGTGGAATTTGATAAGTTAAAACTGACAGGTGGAAAGCTTGTAAGGAATGAACTGGAAACATGCAGATGTACCAACAGAATTCAGGATTTTATACGGGATGAATTTTGGAGTGGAGATACTTAAATCTTGAGGCATATACCTCTAGAACAGCAAGAATGTATATTTTATTTTGTGACCTCATACAGATTCATTGCTATCATGTTCATGCCATCCCATAATTTCAAAGGATATTTTCTTAAACTTACTCTGTTTAAAGCTGGAAGTAAAACTATATAATTATGTAAAATGTAAATAAGATATCACTTGCAGTTCTCTCTCTTGTGCCTTATCTTTGGTGAATAAACAGAGTATTCACAAAAAATAGCAATTACAATGCGCTTTTTTTTTTGCGCTTTTTTTTTTTTTTTTAACGTTAGAGGTGATTTTCACTCAGTGTGAAAAATGTTTTTTCAAATGTTTATTGCCAATATTTTTTTTTCATTAAAGCAGGAAGACATTTTAGTAAAATCTTCATTAAAATCTTTATGATCTTTCCTACTGACTATAGCCTGGGAGATTTTTTTTCCTAATTCTAACTGCTAAATGACTGGAAAAAATAAATATTTTTTTTGTAAAAAAAAAAAAGGCAAGGTATACATCTTAGCCCTTAGCAAAAAAGATAATGGCCTCCTTCTCCTCCTCCTGCACATCGACACTTGCTGCCAGGCACTGCCACCCCAGGTTGGCACTCTCCAGGCTGCACCATCCCTCCTCCATCTGTGCCTATCAAAAGCATCCACCTAAGTTGAAGCATTTTAAAGAGAAGGTCCTGCTCCCAGGAAAAAAAAGCCCTTTTCCCTCTGCATTTCTCTATGAAATATTGGACTGGATGGGCATGAGAAGAGTTAGAGCAAAGCTAGCTGCAAAACAGCTGCAGGCAGAGACCAAACTCTCGCTTCTGGGGTTCACGTGCCAGCAATTAAACCAACATACCTTCCTGGTTTGGCTCTTTGTTTATTATTTGCTTATTTTACTATTAAAAATAGGAGGGTTTTGTTATTAAAACATTCAATCATATTTAAGATAAAAAAGCAAAACCCAAACATGGTCTTTTTCTACAGTCAGTCCAGAGCCCTCTATATCAAGTGCAGATATTCCCTGCAAAACCTTCAGATTTTAACTAATTATGTTGTTAATCAAGAGCATGACTGCATTTTGATTGCATTCCGTTATCTCGCATCTCTTTCTTCTCAAAACAGTACAAAAAAAAGATCCAGAACAAAAGGTTCACATCTCTCACAGCTGCTCTTTATGCACATCTAATTAATCTTGGGACTATTAAAATTCAATACAATGAGAAA
Source organism: Athene cunicularia (assembly GCF_003259725.1). Taxonomy (NCBI): domain Eukaryota; kingdom Metazoa; phylum Chordata; class Aves; order Strigiformes; family Strigidae; genus Athene; species Athene cunicularia. Next base: position 13,949,870 of record NW_020799100.1, on the reverse strand, counting down.
GTGGTCAATACCATAATTAGACGAACGGGCTCACACAGTAGTGAAACAATCAAATCAAACAAGCTTCATCAAATATTCCTCATAAGTGACAGAACAAATACGTTTCAATGCCTGTTTTAAAATTCCCTGACGATGTGAAGATAGCCCTGACTAATCTTTCAGAGAACAACAGTGGTGTCTCCCACTACATGCGATGTATTATCTATACCCTTTGAAACTCAGAGAATTTATCTCCAATACCTTTCTGGATCAAACGCTTTTTGAAATTCTAAAGCAACTAGAAATGGCTATTCCCACTCCAAGACAACTCAGCATCTGCAGATCGAAGAAGCTAAACAAACATTTCCTGTCTGCAAACCTAACAAGGAAATCTTTCCAGTAGCAAAGTGCTTCACTATATAATCGCCACATGTTCCTTATCTCTCTGCAGTTTTAGATTTTTATATTCAGCAGTGAAATGGACGTTATTTGAAATAGGACGTTATTCCTGTCTTGATAATCATGTTATGTTTAGAGCCTGTCATGAGAGATTATTGAAATCCTCCTGAAATGCAGTCATGATAGAGTAACTGGGTAGGTTATTTTTGTTAGTTACTTAAGAGTATTTGTGGGCAGCTTCTCAGAGCATAAATATCACTCCTCAGCAGGAGAACTGTCTCCTACAGATCTGCCAATAGTTTAATTGCAGTTTTCAAGACAGAAAAAAAAAAAACCAACAACTCCCTCTTGAATAGCCAGGCTCTGGGTTCCTGCAGAATGATGGCTGATGAACAGCGCTGTTATTCTTCCCGCGATACATATGGGTGACACGGAGAAAGGCTCAGTGATTAATGCCGTGTGAGCTCATGAGCTGAAATCATGTGAAGTCCTCACAGGACATCAGCTGTATTAATTTATTAGTAGTGGAGGAAAATGAGTACAATCTTCACTCCTTCCTGCGCTTTACCTCATCCACTTACCACCTTTATCTGCCACTATCAGAGGCGGTTTTCTGGTGTCGCTTCACCAGCAAACCCTCCCCACAGAGATGCAGTTTGTACAGAGGGCAACCAATAAATTCATACCTCCAAAACACACCTCTAAAATCATCCAGAATGAAACAAGCAAGCTACTAGCAAAATCACTTCGGGGTGACCATATTTAGAATAGAATTCTTGCCAGCATCACATAAATTGATTGGTTTCATATGTCTAATCCACAAAGCCCTGGCAGCAAAATCGTTACATGCAAGTTATGGATTATAAGCATCGAGCAGTGTGCTTCTCAGAGTGACACTCTGCCTACCTGCCCCATGCCGCTCCCATTTGGATCATTAACATTTTTACCAGTTTCTCCAGCAGATGAGATTTAGATCCCACATTGGTGCAGGTAGCTACTTTTATGAGCCCATTCATCAAAAACTTGGGAGAATTCGTCAGCACGACTGACAAATATAAAAATGCTCAGAATGAGTCCCCTCTCCAATCTTTCATGATCTGCATCAGGTATCAGAGACTTCGCAGTGGAAATCTAAAGAGCATGTTTTATTTCAAGTTAAACCCAAGTATAAATTGGACTTTTTAAACTTAGAGCCCACAACTCAGAGTGGCAGCCAAGGTGAAGGACTGAAGCTGTTTAAGCTTACATCATGTAAACCCCTTTTCTTGCTGTGAGATTTTTTTCTGCTGCTCGAGCACAGTAGGAATGGGAGATGGCCCGGGCTGCTGCTTCCTTGGGCTTCACACTGGTTATACTGGGGGTGTAGTAAACCTTCATGCTGTGCAACTCAGCGCATAAGCATCTGAATAATTCCCATGTCAAATCAACTTGAAAAGCTCTATGCCCTTTCTCCCCCACATTCCCTGCTGCTCAGAGTTGCACTGGGATTGAGGAGATCCCAAGCTTTATTCCACTTTCTGCCACAATGCCCCTATATAAGCTTGCAGAGTCTCTGCTCACTTTATATGCTGTAATCCAGGGAATTTTACCATCCTCTTCACACAAGACAAACCCTCAAACCCAGCCTGAAGCAAACCAGAAGCAACTAAGGAGACTAAGTACAGCAAAGCACCTACAGCCACCAGAGCACGTAGCCCAGCACATGCTGCATTTCTCTTGCTCTGCCTGCCCTGAGGACTCTCTGCTTCACTTCTTCCTTGGATGTCAACACAGCTTCAAAATGGGAATTTTTGCCTCTACTGAAGTGCTTTCAATACCCAGGTAGTCAGAGCTCTTTGCCTTGGTCCACTGCTCTTCCGAGGAGGGGAAGGTGACAGCAGAACTGGCTTTTCTCCAGGGTGCTTCTGGCTTGTAGATCTTTTAAAAGCCCTCACAAAATTCAGAGTCTGGCAAGTTTTAGCACAGTTATCTGTCAGTTCATATTAGTCACATGTTAATCATTTGAGGTTATAGTTTGCTGTCTACAAGACCCATGTTTAAAAATTTTAAGATCTTACCTCCAAATATTAATAATATTTAGAGCAATTGAAAATTACAATTAAGTATCACTTAACAGATCTCAGCTTTGGGAAAGGCAGATACTCCCTACCCTCATATCATCAATGAATGAAGTTGTTTCCAGAAAAGGGTTTTTCCACCTGGTTATGACCACTTTACATGCTTTCAGCTCTGCTTCTTCAGCAGGAATTCAGTGCCAGGAAACGACAGACTCATTACCCACTTTCCCTTTTTCCTTAAGCTGTATTCCCCATTGCTTCGCACTCAGCAAGGGCTTTGCTTTCTCACCCCATGGTCCAATTTCCTGAATTCACACTGTGCTGTCTGAATAACAGTGTCCCAAATTGCTTCTTTCTGGCTCTGTGTGTACACACACACGCTCCTTGTAACAAGCCACCAAGACTGTAGGTGTCCTGACAAGGGGAGAGGAGGAACAGAAGGCAGCCGTGTAGGCTACAGAAATGTCAGTCCATCGCAAAGGATTCACCAGTAAAGGGGTTTTTTTTCATTATTTTGGATCCTTCTGAGGACGGGAAGAGATTCTTCTGATAGACCCAAGGGTCTAGGAAATGCCTGTCACCCTGGCTGGTAAATCTGCATCACTGCAGGTGTGGCTTGCCCCCCAGCAGCTGCAAACTTGCCTTTCGTGCCCTTTTCTGGGAAATGTGGGGACAGCTCTAGAGTGACTGAGTCTGCAGAAAGTGAAGAAGGCATGGATGCGCAGGGTCAGCATTATCTCCTCTGCAGCAGGGCCATTCTCTGCCAAAAAGGTGGGAATTTTGTCCCACAGGATTTCTGCCAAAGTCACTAATTTGCAAAGTTCAGCACAGAGGCAATGTGGGATCTTTGCTATACCTCTATCCCAGATCTTTACAGGTTTCTGACGCCTCATCGCCAGGGGTTTTAGTGCAAAACCACCTGCCAGCTCACCCAGTGCTGAAGGTTCCCAGTCCACAAACGCCAGTGAAAGCCAGAGCTTAACCCTGACCCAGCATGAAAGCAGTTGGAGAAACTTCACTGTGCCTCCAGACTGAGCCCCCCCCATCACTCTAGCAAGCACATAAATCCAGCAAAATAACACATTAATGCCTCAGATTTTGTGCTTCCAGCATGTTCCCTTTAATTACAAAACTATATTAACATTTAAAAGAAAAGGAGATCAGATATGTTACCTTGGTTGCCAGGGAACCTTCAAACACAAAGGCATTTCAAACATTTCATTCAGCAGGCAGCAGCCTGGCTGCTACCCTGGGTGCAGGGCTGCTGTGTCATGGGGAGCCTGGTATTTCACTGCATGCTACAATATCATAAAATAAAAGAAATCATGGGAGGTCAGCATCACAAACACTTAATGCCTCTGGCACTTTAATGGTGCCTGTAAGTATTTTACTTCTCCGTGGAGGGAGTTACACAGCATTCAGAGTGACTTTGCTAATAGATTACAGCATTTACCCATTCCCCTGCAGTCCTGGAACCCATGAGGGCTGCTGCAAACCCAAATGCACCAACATAGGCTGCCAGAAATGAAGAAAGAGCCAAGCTAGCCTGTGTGCACCCTCCTCCTCCTCCACACAGCCCTCTTTTAGCCTTCTGGCTGAGCAAGCAACAAGAGTTTGGAGATAGCAGCCATCCCCAGCAGCTAACATTTCCCAGGAGCAGGAAGGCCAGTCTGCAGCACCTGCTGCACTGGAGAAAGTCAGCGAGGGAGACGCTTTTTTGCTGGCTCTACTCAAGCAAGGCCACTGTGGAGCATCCCAAAAAGGAGTTGGGGTTGTTTCTGGAGGAACTGGTGCTCTCAATCCTTGGAAGCACCAAAACAGATCCCACAGTCTCGGAATTTTCTTGTTCTCACGTTGTTTCGTTGTTTCTGTCTGAAATTGCTATTTTCTAGGGGCTTAAGGCTCCCAGGAACAGCCTAGGGAATTGAATCTATTCATATGTGTATATATATATATATGCATATAAATTCTTCTCCAGAAACATGAGGAAAGTCAAAATGACACAGCTGTGGTAAAATCGTAACACACTGGTTTAAGGCAACTGTGGCCCCTTGCTGAGGCAGCAGGGACTGGCTGCCATATGAGATACATATTCAGTATCCCTGGAAGCGATTTTAAATCTGGTCCCTCATGGGAAAGGCGGCACAGCCCTGCTCCCTGGCACGTCCTCAGCTCTGGGGTCAGCCCCAGCCCTGCAGACAAGAAGTATCACAAATTAAGACAATATATAAAAGGTCAAAGTCACCTGGGCAGGGAGTTGCAGAGAGCCAGCCCTCCTCCTGGCAGACCTGGCATCTGCCTCCTTGTTTCCACTCCTGCTCCAGACCCCGAGGGAGATGTGTGCTTTCTGACAACGCAGTCTAAAACGGTATGTCAAGAAAATCCATGTCCTAATTATCCAATGTCCCCAGCACAGTAAACAAGACCCAAAAAAGGGAGAGATTTCTCCTATTCTTTTTTTTTTCCCTTTCTCTCCAGCTAGGCACTCTAACATCACTTCATCTAGCAGTTGCATCTCATTTGTTTAATAATGATAGGGAATATTTGTGGGTGGTAACAACATACAATGTTTTGCTGTATATTTGATAACAAAAGTTAACGTATGCTCAGAGAGAGAACGGAGAAGGCAGTAATCAGAGGAAGGAGAGTTTTGGGGAAAAAATAGAGTCCATGGTGTCGTCTTCCAATTTCCAGCTTCACATGCATGATGACCCAAGTGCCAGAGAAACCCCTGATAAATCAGTGTCAGGACTGTGGGAAGCGCAGTGATGCTCATATGGCTGCACTAGTGAGGCCCGTTCCATTTCTGAGCTGTCACTGACATTGCGTTCATCCTTGATGGATGATGCTCTGACAAAGCTGTTTCTTCATTGCAGTGACCTAAATAGTAGAGCTTGGCTCACCGGAGAGTTTACAATTAAGTTGCTTGGGCAAGGAGACTGCAGCTGCTTGGAGTTTTAGAGGAGGATGTCTCAAAGAGAAGCAAAAAAAATGCCATTCGTCACTGCAGTTTCCAGAAGTTTGCCTGATGTCTCGATTTGGAAAGGGAGTTGTAAATCTGAATGGATGCACAGGCCATGAAAGCAAGCTACCCATGAAAGTCCATGCCCTTGCAGGAGCTCCTCTGCAAGCTGGGGTGGACAAGCTCACAAACCACAAGTGTCCTGTCACTGTCACAGTTTGGCGGTGAACAGCACACCCAGCACATCCCCCTTCCCACTGCCTTTTGGAACAGGGACCATTTGGCATTACTGATGTTTTGTAAACCATGTTAAAATCACATCCAGAGGCACTGCTTAGCACACAAATACTTGCTTTAATTCATAGAGCCACCAAAAAAAATTATGTGGGAAGATGCCTTCTGACCTTTCACTTTGTACCTTATAGATGAGTTTAGCTCCTCTTTCCTTATGGCCTCCACTTTGGGTAGTTAAAGATGACAATTAGCTCCCTTGTTTCCAGGCTGAACAACTCCCTCGACCCTCTGCATCCATCCCACAGTCTGGCCCCTGTCAGCTCAGGATATGTGTTTCAATAAAAAAAAAGAAAACACCCCCCACACACACACACCCCAAACCAAGCATGTAGGTAATTCAGAATAAAAATGCCTTCTAATTAGCACATTTGCAACTGGTATCATTAAAGTTTCAGCTTCTTAAATATATTCCATGCTCTTAGCCTTTGACTGAGTTTATATGCTTGGTTATAACTTGGAAAAAAAAAAAAAAAAAACAACAAACCTTTAAGGATGAACAAGCCAAGGCAAAATTTTAACACTGTTAGTCTGGCTCAGAATCCCAGCACTTACGGAAATTGCAAATTTTCACATGCTAATCCTGCTCATTCATATTAATGCATGGGAGATCAGTGTTAGTCTGATCAAAATGCATAGTCAGTGTTGTGGGCTTATTTATTTGAAATAAATTTTATCATCAGAATGAAACAGTAACATTGCCAAGGCAGCAATGCTTGCTAAATTACTTTGAGGATACTAAACCAGACTTAGGACAACGTTATCCAGAATACGTCAGGAGTTACTCAAATACTTTGTGGGAATTACAGGCCAGGGAATTAAGAGTCATACCAGACACAAGGTACAAGTGATAATCTTTGAGTGACTTGGTAAAGTAGAACTAACACAGGAAAGGACAAAATGATGTCCAAAATGCACAGTGAGAGAACACAAATATCACAAGCTATCTCAGGATGAAGCCTAAAGTTTCTTAGTGTCACTTTGAAGAATGGGAACAAAGCCAGTTAGCTCATATTACTCTTTAAAGTCTGTCACGAAAGAAAACTTACAAAAACTCATTTAAAAATACAGTTAAATTCATTTCTGCACAGATAAAACTGTATTTTTGGAAAAGTCGTGCCAATATTTTAGCTCAGAGAAGATGCAGGAGATAAGGGCAAACTGAACCTTTCCTTACACAATAGCTCATGTGAACAAAAGCAGCCTGGCAGCCTTGTGCATTTGAAACGGATATTGTTCCTATTCTTGTGGATTACATGGTGCTTGAAACCTGATGTTAAGAAGCTAAGAGAGATGAGAATACTTTGATGGGTACTACCATTCCTCCCTTCCAGAAAGGATTTTAAAGCTTGCAAAGTTGATTACAGTCTTTACGTTTTACTGCTAGTATGTCAGTTATTTCTATTTTCACTGCTGGTGGAGAGATCTCTCTCTCATACATAAAGCCAAATCCGGTTGGTTTTTATATAAAGAGTTGGAAATGAGAACTGCAAAACACTGACTGCCAGAAAGGGCAGCCAAGACAGATAGAGTTCAGATGGTATTAGTGGGAATCACATGGTCCACCTTCAGGCTTTGTATCTCTTTTTATGCTCATCATCTCAGCTGATTTTGCTGTAATTTTCAGAATTATCCTAGAAAATATACACTTCTTAAAGAAGGATGTTTCAGCATGTCTCACTGATAAATTTGATCTTTTGAAGCTCTGAGGATCTCAGCTACCATCTGAATGAAGCTTCGCACTCATTATTCTAGCTCGTTGCTGCAATGTTCTCAAGTAACGAAGCACAGCACATAATCTGGCTGATCATTTAGCTCCAAAGGACAGCAAGGCAGAATTAAATAATAGCAGAAATTGCACTCCTGTCAAAAGATATTTTTTTATGAGCCATTCTGAAGATCAGATTTTTTCAAAGTTTAATTTACCATCCCTCAGGAATCTACACATGCTCCGAATGTGGACGATCATGAGAACAAAAGCTACTCAATTCAATGAGCCAAAGAATTTATTTTTTTTCCTTCTACCTCCCCTGCAGGATAGGTGGTACTTTATGCTCCACCTGGAGCTCATTTCAGCTAGTCTGCATAGGCAGTCACAGCAAGGCTTCCTTCTCCTTGCTCCAGTGCAAAGGGACATGGTCCCTGCCTAAATCAAGTTTATTCTTCATTAAAGTCTAGTTACAGCAGCCTGACACAGCAAGGCATTAGCCAAGGCCAGGAAAGGTGCAATGATGGTAGAAACAAAGAGTTCCCTGGAGCACCGAGAGCAACCCAAACCAGGTAGATGTCAGACAGCCAGCAGAAAGACCCCCACTGATTTCACTGGGCTTGAATTAGGACTTCAATTATTTTAGTTAGCTGGGGGCATCATCTGTGGGGGAAGGTGGAAGGGAGGGAAGGAGGAGGCCTGGCTTTCCTTGGGCACCACCAAGTGTAGGACAATGCAACTGGAGAGCAATGTCGCCGAGCTGCACACAGGAACCCGGGAGCGTGGTGTCTGCAGAAGGGTCAGTTTAGGGACAGTCTTTGCAATGGCTCACGCTGCTCAAGAGTGATGCTGCCCCAAGCCACAGAGCAGGAACAGCAGTGGAGGGATGAGCCGCCAAATCCTACCTCATCTCTGGACCTTGATGTGGAAACAAACTTGATATAGATGCAAACTTTTGCAAAAATAACAACAACAACAAAATATATTTTGCAAAACAATGACCTACAGCAGGGAAACATCTTTGTCCTCAGCTGTCAGTTACTGAAGTTGCACAGCTTCTTGGTTGCACAGGTAATCTGGGAGTTTTGATTCCACCTCTTGGGCTCCTTCCCAAATTGCTGAGTTGGGCCCAGGTGCTCAAATTCAGACTGCTCCACTTTGGGGTTTAGCCACACCGTCTAGGAAAAGTCAGCTCTCCAGCAAGTCTCATGAGTGCTTTTAGAATACGTGCACCTGACTTCTCCTTCCCTTCTGGCAATGTGAAATCTGTTTGCTCAAGTGGGAGCAGAAGGATGGGCCAGTGCAGCAGGTGTTCGACAACGCCACGGCAAAACCCGCGTTGCAGATCAGCTACAGGGCGGATGGAGAGCTCAGATGAACCAGTGAGCGGTCCAGACACACAGCATCCTCCATGGTTCCCTCCACCAACATGCCATACTCCCTGTGGGAAGGCAGGAGGAACAATCTCAAGAGCCAATTTAGCAAACATTTATTTATGTGCAATGCCTCCCTAAATAAGGGGCTCCTTGCCTTTGACTCCTATAGACATTCCCACACTGCTTTCTGCCTAGGAAATGCTATCTCTGCTGTTTTCACTTGGCCTTTTCAGTTGTTCAGGGTTTTAAACCAGGTTGCAAAAATCTCAGTACAGCTTTCCACAGCATAGAAAAGCTGTTGGGTTTTTTAAACTGGAAGTACTATGGTTTATAAATCCAACAGAATGGGGGTAAGAAAGAGCTGTGAAAATATATCTGGCTGTTATCCTAAGGCTGTCTAGCTCTAAGGAGAGCAGTGAAATTGTCTGTGTGTAACCCAAGCCATCCTGTATGCCATCTCTTCATGACAAATGAGACTAAAACGTTTGACCAAAACAACCCCTAAAAAACTGAAGAACCATTTCACAGCCCACAGCCAGTGCCATCACTCAGAACAAAATGATTACTAACCCTAAAACATTTTCATAAACACAGGCTTTGTGAAGCTGTCCTTCTCACAAGCACAGTTGCTGGAGAAGGGACTGAAATAGCAGCTCATTAGGAGACTCATTACAGCCAACCCACAGACATTTTTATGACCTAGTTAACATTTGATGGGCAACATTAGCAAATGCAGCCGTCCATGTCAGAGGATGTCGGTGATGCCCATCTTTGCACACTGCTGAGCACTTGCTGGACCTGTCAGCAGGCAACAGCCTCCTGATCAGGCTGTTTGAGTGCCTGGTTTTCAAAACACAGACAGAAGCCCTGTGGCTGCAGCAGGAGGAAAGATAAGGGCAGGACTTGGTTCTTTCTATCTTCCGCTTCATCAGAAAAGAAAACTCAATTTGGTAAGCTAACAGTAGAGAAGGTCTTTGGGAAGGGTGGTCCCAAGCTGAGCAGCACCCAGACACACAGCCTGGCTCTGCCCCTGTCTGGAGCACTCTGTTGTTGGCACTGGGGCTCTGTGTCACCCAGCATTTGCAAAGTAGCTTTCAACAAGCGTCAAGGTCATTTATCCCTCTACAAGTATGGGGCTGCTGGGGTGCAAGCGTGAGCTCCAACTCCTGCCAAGCAGGAGGATCAGCGATCAACGTCCATACCCTGGCAAGCTTGGGAGCAACGGTCTCAAGTTTGGGAGTTTAGGAGCCCAACCCAGCTTCTCATGGGGCACTCAGTGCCAGAGCTCAGGAGCTTCTATCTGTAGCCACTTCTGAGCTCTGGTCACCAATGCACAAGTAAGCGCTGATGCAGAAGCAGCAATGACAGCAGGAACATCACAGGTCCCATGTGCCACACCAGGCAGGGAGGCAGAAAGCTGCCAGTCCTGTCCCTGCTGCCCTACAAACCCATGCACACATACAACCATCTCCATCTTTAAGTTCATCAAATGCACAGGGCATTCATCTGCAACAGCTCCTCTCTTTCTTCCCTGCAGAAAACCCTCCACATTTCTCTTTTGGGATCCTCTTTAAACATTTAGCAGGGAGAAGGGCAGAAATTGCATCCAGGCTATGAACTGTTCTTTGGCAACAGATAAAGAAGTGCTACTGCCCAGTATCTGCTGCATGCAATAAAAAGCAGCCCCTGCTGCTGCTCACACGAGGAGCTGATGGGCAGGAGCATGGGATCTGGGGCAGTCACACTGGGCCATCAGCCCTAAAGAGCTCTAAGAGGGACTAAGCATTCTGCATTCATGTAAACTTCTTCTGATCTTGTTTCCAATATTTGCACATTTCTGTCCTGCCTCTCCCTCTCTTACACATACAGACCCTCAAAGGAAATGAAGCCGGGTTATTAAATAACAGCCCCCCAGGTCCAGACACGACCCGAGCACTGCAGGTCTGACGAACAGCACCATTCACAGCACAGAACATCCCCTACAAATACTGTGCTCCCAGGGGAGACACGGCACTGCCTTGGGCATTCCCCTGAAGCTGACTGATGCCTCCAGAGCTGCTTCTTATTTAGAGGAGGCAGTTCATAAATTTCCAAACCCTGTAAGAAAGTCTCACAACCTTTGCAAAAAGGCATATTGGGTGCCCAGGAGTTCTAATGAAAGGTAGTCCCTGGGAGGCAGCCAGGCACACAGACACAGCTGCGGGGTCCTGGAGGCACAGCTCTGCACTACGAGACTGTGGGCATGTCTTGTGTGTCCAGGGCTTGTCTGAGCAAGAACAAAAATGAGTCCCACACAGGGAGTTAGGAAGGGCCAACACAGCCCTTACAAAGCATTGCAAAATATTGCACCGCAGCTTGGTAGAGTACTAGGAAACCTGAAGCAGGCACTGCAAATCCTGGTGTCAGTGAGTGCAGCACACAGTCAGCCAAAGCCTCTCAAGCATCGCTGCTGACTGACCAAGATCATTACAGTAGTGGCCATCCAGCCCAGAAAGAGCAGGGATCAGGCTGAAGCTGTTTTCACATGGCCTGGAGCACTGGCCAACCCAAACCCAAGTCAGGTCTCCAGGAAAGACATAACCTCTCCAAATTGAATAGACAAGTGCTCTGCATCTTGGCCTTGGCCAAGCCTGTCAAGGCATCTCCAACTGCAGCCATGAATCAGCTCTACTATTCACCCTGCTTTCTGGGAAGAGAAAATCTGTAATGATTGTGATCAAGAATCATCTTTTAAAGGCTTCACAAGTTAGTTGGCAGATTTAAGTATTAGCAATTGGCAACTATGCTCAGGACGCAGCACGGCACTTGCTGAAGTTCTGAGGTTGCTGTGACCTGGATTTTCCAGCTCCCACGTTTTATGTCATGTATCAGGACACCTTGGATTAAACTCAATGCAAATGTGGGGGAAAATAGGAATTTCCCCCCTCCTTCCCATGTCTGGAAGGTTTTGGGGTCTCCTTGCTTTAGGGAGAACAGAACTCCGGTCCAGCGATTGTCCCTCTCTGTCCTGCACACTCAGTGCCCCAGGGCCTCCTGCACAAGCAGGAGGAAAGCTTTCCAAAAGTTACTTCAGCAAAACAGACTCTTCCCTATGAACAAAATAAAATTGGTTTTCACATATAAGCATTTTCTAACAGAATTCTGCCGAGAAATTTTCCTCTGATCCCTACAGACAAAGGAGGGGAAGAGGGGAGTGGGGTGGTGGGTTATGGTGTCTGGCTGCGCTGCAGTCCAGTGAAACCCACCTCTGAGCCAAAGAGAAACTCTGACGCTCTTGGGAGGTGGATGGGGTTTTTTTTTGTTTTGTTTCTTTAAGGGAGCAGCTGAAAGATGCGTACACAAGAGCTCCAGGGGTCATAATAAAAATTAGAAAACTGCCGCCTTCTAAAATTAACCACAAATTCAATGAGTCCTCCTAATTCTTGTGGGAGTGAAGGGACTTTTTGCACTGGATTTTTTCATTTAATCTATTTAATCTTGTTTGTTTGTTTTGCATGGCTTAATCAATCCAAACAGCCTTTAATGGACAGAAATGCCAAGACACATCTCTCCTAACCAGAGGACACCTACCTCTGTAGCAACAGAAATTTAGATTTAAGTCTAATTGGGAGAAATGCCACTGCACAAAATAAACTTCTGGTGGTGATCCGGAGTGAAAAGGACAGGTTGTGACCCAAAACAAAACCTAAACCCCATCCCTATAATTAAGTACCAAACTACTGACATAGTGTTCCATAATTAGGGTAATAAATATATATATATATATACACACACACACACACACACACATATGCATAGAAGCTCCCTGCTTAGAACGTGGCCTATGGCTGCAGAAACTTTAAGTTAAATTAGCACTCTCATAGGAAAACATTCATAATTTATCTCCTACATTCAGTAACATGGCAGCATATCATAGGAACAGATGTGGCTTTGCCTTACCTATAATGATCTCAGGTATAAAAAGTAATCATGATGGACTAGTTAATTACAGCTTTCTTATTCAATAACAAAAAGGACCCTACTTTGCTTTAATTTTAGTGTCAAAAAGGGAGGTAGAGAATAAAAAGAGACACAGTTAAGAAGTGTACAATTTTGCTATATATAATCAGTGGCTTTACCAACCCCCTACTGGCACACATAGAAAAGAGAATATTTCATGCAAATGGAAAGCCTGGTAATTATTTCCTTTCAACAATCTATACCCAGCTCATTCTGTGGGGCCATTGCCTCCCTTTCCACACGTGTGAACATTGCATTTCATTTCCTACACGCAGCCAAACAGTTGTGATCCCCAGTCCGCTCCCCTTGGCAGCAAAACAGCTTTTGTTCCAAGCTGTGCAGGAGTCCTTTGTGCTCTGTATCTACAGTTACAGATCTAAATAAGCAGAAGTTCAGTAGACATCAGAGATTAAGCAGAATTGCTCTAATGGATTACATTTTTTCCTACCCTACTGTCATCAGAGGAGTTTCAAGAAAAGGCTCACAGCTTTTCTCCAAAATACCAGCTTCTGTATGTTGGTATTTACGAAGCAGTGTAACAGCAGTGGGGAGCACAGCTCAGCCCAGACTGATGTAAATTGAGCCTCCTTTTTGCTTTCAGAGTAGCTATACCCATCTCTCCTTGTTTTATATTTCAACTGAGCTAACTCAGTGCAGTTTCCAGCTCATGCCCACACTGTAATTGTCAGGGCAACTCCGCGCCGTGTTATCTAGGGATATGGAAGATGCCGCCCTCAATGCCCTAAGAGCTTATGAAAATACTAATGCAAAATATTTTCTTTGCCTTTGTTTCATTGGGCTTCCACCCTTCAAGCTTCTTTTCAATAAGCTGAAAGCAGGACTGAGCAGCCCTGAATTTCATCTTGCATTGCTTCAACAGCACAAGAGGTTGCTTGATACAGAGCTGCAGAAACAGAGGATGACCTTGTTGCCATCAAAGCGCACCTGCAGAGGGCGAGAGCCTCGGATGGTCTCAGCTCTGCTGCGCGCCCGCAGTGTGTGTGGTGACCCCCTGTGCAGCATCAGCAGCCTGGCAGGCAGTCAGCAAACTTGCACCCATGTGTTTATTTGCTGCCAGGGAGCCTGGGTGCAAGGTGAGCCCTTGGCAGAGCAGGGTGAAGGAGGCTCGCTCTGATGAGGAATGGGGATGATCACAGTTTGTGCTTTCTTAGGGGACATGGATGCTACCCTGAGAGCACGCAGTGCTCTTTTTAGCTGATTGCAGATGCTCTTAGGGCTCAAAAGCATTTAGCTGTGGCATGAGTTCCCCTGGGAACCATGCTGCGTGCTATTTATAGCTGCTGACACTGCCTGGAAATTATTTTCTATAGGTGAGAGCGTTGAGGTTTCATGTTCTGTCAAATATATCAGCAACATCGTTAAACTCTAGCAGATGAACGTCTCACCAAACTCTACAAAAAAAGGAAAATGATGGTTTTTTGGAGGTGGGAGTGCTTTCTACAAAAGACAGGACTGCTAGCGGGTCACCACTCGATACTGAAAACCCTGCTGTTTATAAGGGACAATTAACTAATTGCTTATTTATTAACAAAATGCCTTAGGGACTTTTAATAACAAATAAATACATAATAAGAATATCTTCAAAACCTTCCCTGAAATCTTGAGTTTTATCCTTAGCTTTATGCACCCAGAAGTCTTTACTACAGCTCATAGCAAGAACCTCCAGAAAGAGGAACACAGCACATGGGCGGTTGTACCTTTAGAAGAGAAGGTAAGTGCTATACAGCACTAGCATATCAATTTTTGAATACTACATGGGTTTTCTAAATAGTCTTGGTGTCTGGAGGACCTTAAACCAAGTAGGCAAAATAACATGATGCACACCTTTTACAGCAAAATTCAGGAGAGTAGAAAGATGCAGTTGGACTATAGAGTTTACATGTTTTGATACTTTCATTTTCCTTTCTCTCCTTGCCCCTGGCACATGTCACTTTGTAGTTCAGTGTAATGTAACAGTGTGACCACTCTCAAATTGGATGTTTTATCTAATACTTGTAGTGCTTAGAAAAATGTAAAAAAAAAAAAAATTAGGAACTTTCTTATCAAATACTCCGCTTTAGTTCTAAGGCTGCAAGAAGTGATAGTTCCCATGAGTTCATAGCACTGCACAGCCTCACCTTGGCCAAGGCTTTAAAACTGAAGGCCAAACCCTAAGAACATGAAAAACATCTAGTTAAAAAACAAAAAAAAAACCTCCAATAACAAACCAAAACAACAGAACTGAAGTTCTCAAGACCCAAGGGAATGAGGAAGAAAGTGGAAGAAAGCCCTGACAGGCAACAAAAAATAAAACATTGGGGGTCAGACTGAGTGCTTTGTAAAACCAGAAAGGTTTCTAACAGACCTAATATAACCACACTGCCTTTCCTTAGGGAAAACACATGATCTGGCTGGATCCATTGAACAAGGAGTGATAATATGAGAAGGTGCATTACAGAGGCTTAGAAAGGCATATGCCAGCATCAGGAGAGACCTGCAAGTAGCTGTGAGGGGACAGACAGAGGCTCTCACCTCCATTCCGAACTTTCAGCATACCTCTCGCTGCAACTGGTGGAAAAGCCAGGCAGAGCAGCACAGCAGCCCCTTGTTTCTGACCTAGATGTTGAGCTAAGCACAACAAACACACTCAGGAAAAATACAAAACAGCTGTCCCATACCAGCAACCTAAAACCAGTTCTCATTACTCGTAGGTGTCAAAGCCAGTCGTTTCATGACACGGCATGAACTCTGTCCCCTGGCAGTCAGTACCTGCAACCACTACAGTTCTGACAGTCAGTTAGGAAACCGTAAACCGAGCATTCAGGAGTATCTAAAAATAGAGGGACTAGGACAGCTCGGTTGACAAGTGAGGGACTGGCAGACAACATGTCCTCTGTCCCACACCCACCTCATCAAAAAATGGATTAAAAGAAATGATTTACAAAATCATCTTTGCAATTAAGCCTCTAGAATAGGGTCTTTTCAATCGACCTTGGGTGGTTGCTGCCATAGAGGATGGGCAACAGCAGAAGGAGGACTAGAGAAGCACCACATCCCACATTTCTCTTGAGCCGAAACATCCTGCTTCAGAGGAGCCAACAGCCAGTGCTCATTTGGGGTAAAAATCCCACTCACCAGCCTTTTGGCCATTCTGGAGTTGGTCAGCCTCTCTCCCCTGGTCTAAAAGATGTCATTGTATTTCTCATTTTGTTCCAGCATGGGACAGAAGTGGCTTTCAAAACCCCAGCTGTGCCCACAAAGCAGAGCCTTGCCACCTGCCAGCCCTCACCACGCCAGCACAGAGCTCCATGCATGGCTCTGGTTCTGCTTCCCTGCGCTGCGAGGAGACAGATGGTGCAGAGAAATTATAACCAGCTCCTAGGCAGCCTCCCTCAATTGGGCTTTGCAGTGATGGAGGAATAGATTGAAAGACAGACATCATGCAGTAAGATTTTGATAAGTTTTGCAGAGTACCATTGACCTTTAATACCAAAGGCTGGGGAGCAGTTTGGCAGGGGATGTACGAAGCAAGCACATTCATCTTGCTTCACGCACTGTCTCTGCAACAGTGACTTTAAACAATTTGAAGCTGCCCATCCTCTTGTCATTTAAAGGTTTTGCTATTTTCCCCATTTCAGGATGGATCACAGGGTGATGAACTTGCCTACCAGCTAAGGGCACCAGTCTAGCACAGGGCTGGCTGTCACTGAGCCCTGCCCAAAGCCCTGCTGGCTTTGTTGACCTCTCTGAACTCTCATGTCCACATTAGTGGGTCATGGTGTAGGACTGGGATATCTGTGCTGGTTCCCACAAAGAGCTATTTCCATTAAAACTTCTCAGGCTGTGCATTGAAGAAAGATTAGGCTGTGTTTGCTGGGAAGAGGAAATAAGGGCTGAACGGACGTGTCTGTGTGATGCCAAGAGATCTCAGGACGGCATGCACCAACAGAGGCTGCAAATCCAGACCCAGATGAAATGACATCTCTATCACTCAGCTTCTTACCGTGGAAGCATTTAACATGTAAATTTGCTACAGTTACAGCAGAGTTTCCTGATTGACCCAGTTTCACACAGGACAAAGAATGAACAAATGGTGAATTCCCTGTCTGTAAGTTTGGGCAGTTCCCAGAAGCAGTAGAACAGAAGGGACATGTCAGAGCAGATTGGTGATCTGGTAGATCACCTTCGATGTGCTATGGAAACTGCTCTGCGGCTTTGGATGTGGACCTGCTTAGCTTTAACCATGTGTGGTCTTAGATTCTGCACAGCTCAATCAAGATGTACAGTAAATGGGGATCCCTGCTGACTCCATAACAAATGAGCATCTAGCTGTGGAACAAACAAATCGACACCCCATGGAAGATTACAGAAGTCAGGACACTCACTGCCAACACCCTTCCAGTTCCCGTGAAAGAGTTGAACTAGTTTCTCTCAGCCGAGTCTGTCTTTCTCTTGAAAATGCACCATGAACCTTCCTGACAAATCAGCCTTTTCCTCATAAAATTGTTTAATCAAGATTTCCCATGCAGCTGGCTTGAGTGCATCCTTCCTATTGCATTAATATATGCAAATAGATGACATTATTGATGCAAGCAAAGGAATAAAAGGTCACTGAAGCAAGTTTAATTAAAGACAGTCTAAACTTGAGCAAGAGTTAGCTAAACTGAGACATATCGATTAGCTGAGCTGGTTTTAATTATTACAAGACAACCACAAGTTTACTTTCATATTGAACAGAGACAATCCTTCAGATCACACTATCACCTCTGCCTGACATTTTCCAATCATTTGGGAGATTGGTTAGGCTAAAACCAACCGAGAATAACTACAAGTGAGCAGGGGTCTCCAGCCTGACACAGGCAGAGTTCATGTCCTTGACGTCCTTTGATCAAAGCAGATGCTGCTGCACAGCAACCTTCTGTGGGGTAAAGAAGCCATAGCCATCTGTGTAAGAAATGGCCCCTCAGAGCAGAACAGGAATGGCAGCGTCGCTAAAATTGTGTAATTATACAGTTAATGCATATTAAGGAAAAAAAAATTAGAGCATCACACATCAGCCTAGAAATTGAAATAAATGAATAAATGAAGGAAAGAAGAAAGACAAAAGAGAGGGGGTACAGCCATCCCAGAGTTGTAGGTGGAACGGGGAAGGAAAACGTTTGGTTTGTTTTTTTTTTAATTTAACCTTAGCACAAAACAGAGGATGGGAAGTCAACAGCCCCATTCCTGAACAGAGAACAGATCCATGAGTCCCTCCTGGGACCGTGACCTGCTCAAGAGGAGGCTATGTCTCCCATCACTTGCACAAGACAACCCCGAGTGCCAGCAAACATGTCTGAGTGAAGTTTTTAGATGTCTAACCCCAGGGGAACAAGTCACTCACACCAGAGATCATTATCTCTACTTAACCTTCTTCCTTTTCAAAGCATGATTTTTCCCCCAAATGAAGAGATACTGCCTGTACATTAGCTCCATCATACACATGATATGACAGGGATGCAGCTGTTAAATGACTACCATGGGTCGGGGGAAACAGGACTTTATAAGAATGTTTGTAATCATCTGAGAGGATGTGCCTGGCTGAGAGCTGATTCTGGTGCGATAATAGAGGCAGAGAAATAAGCCCAACCTCCACACCACTGATGAGGTTTAATCAAAAAGAAACTGCTTCCAATAAGTTGTTTCAATATCCTGAACAATCTGATAAACAATGAGACACGGAGCATAAATACAAAGCGGCTAGAAAACAGGCGAGACTTTTAATCATGGCAAACTAAGACAAGAGAAAAAAGATCAGGGCAAATGCTGCCTAAGCAAAACAGAAGAGATAGCATCAGATGTGAAGAGCTAATTGAAATTATCCCAGTGTAGCTAAAATAATTAGGCTGAAGCTTAGTTCTAATAGGAGCTAATTCTCCTCCGACAGAGGCTGCCCTCCAGTGCCAGTTGGGCAGCGTCCCCCTTGCACCCTGCCAGCCTCTACCGCTGCACCAGATCCACCCATTTCACCACACAAAGTCTTCACTGCCATGAGACTGGGCACTGCCTTTCCAGAAGGGGCTTCAGGTCCCTGCCCACCTCCGAGATCCAGGGGCTCTGGAGTTCAAGCCCTGCATGGCACAGAGCTAGAGAAAATGGGCCCAGCAGCAGAGGCTTGTCCGCCTCCTGAGCTGATGCCAGAAGGTAGCAAAGAGAAAGGCTGGGGAGTTTTGCTTCAACTACTGCCTCCAGGAAGGGTCCTCATCCCTAAAAGAAGTTCAAGCTCACTGCAAAACTAAAGGTATAAAGCAAACCCAGCAGCACCCCAGGTAGTTATTGATTCATACACAGCAAATAAACTTGGAAAGAGCTGGGTCCCTTCACCTCCTCTGGAAAAGGGCTCTTGTTACACCCCTCACTTTTCACCCATTTCTCACCTTTCCACCCCCAGTCCCCTCCTCCTTGGTCCAGCTCCCACCCACCAGCACCAACCATCATTTCTCTCTGTACCTGAAGCTCACATTAATGGATTCCTTACAGCTCTTCCCTCAGTCCATCAGCTGCTGCTTGTATTTTCCCAGTTAATCTTCCTGAGACAGAGGGCCAAAGCCACATGGTGCTCATCTCTATGAGGCTTTTCCATCCTGCCCTGTGGTCAGCTTTGGCCATCGGTTTACAGCAGTCAATCGCCCACAGGCTGCAATGATTAGGAGTGATTGCACTTCAATCAGCAGTCAGCCCTGCAGAGTTCAGCAGCTTTGATTTTGCTTGTTAGGAGGAAGGGATGTTAGAAATATTCTAGCCTTGATCCCAGCTGGTCAGGTAAATTTTTAAAAGAGGAAATGAAGCAAAGATTATGTTATGAGGGAAAGAGGTTTTGTTTGGTTTTGGTTTTTTTTCCCCCCAAGACTGAACAGAGAGCTTGGTGATGTTGTAAATAATATGCTGAAGGCACCTGAACTGGGGTTCACAACTGTAATAGAAGGAAGCCCAGATGATGCTCTGAGCTGTAACAGAGCACAAGGGAAAACTTCACCCAAAGACCTTTTGCGATGAGAAATCACACTTTAAAGGACATCATCAGAGTCGCTGCATGAGGATGAGAGGCTGGATCCATATTTAGTTACATCCCTAAACAACAGCTGAAAAGGTGCTTCTAGATGATTAGTGAAACCAGTCATGAAATGAGGGTACAATCAGTGTCCTCAGCACAAGAGGGGAGAGCTGCTCTGTGCACCACGGTGAGGAACAGGTCTCAGAGTCCTGTCAAATACCAGTCTCATCTGCTCTGAAACCACCTGATCTGCTTTTCATGCTGTGGTAATTAAAATGCAGGCTTGAGTCCTTGTTGGCTTCCCTTGGCTAAGTCAAGAGAGCTAAAATCCACTCAGAAGTACTCTTAAAGTTCAGTCACTGCTGTTCATACAGCAGAGCCAGGAACAAATCATCTCTGACCCAAGAAATCAAGGAGCCCATCCCAAATCCCCCATGGTGGCAATCAGACTGATCTCGACCTCATCTTTCTCTAACTAGAAGTTATATTAAAACGATGTACAAATAATCTGCCCTCCCTCTTCAGATCAATACATTTAAAAATAAGAATTCTTTCCTTCATGTAACTTCATCTTTTTGAGTTAATCTCCATAACTACGAGGCAGAGCTGAGCTTTCTGCAAGCCTGAGCTTCCCTTAATTTCCAGACTTACCCTGCCTCCAGGCTGCCCTGTCCTAGGAAAAGCTGACTGATCTATTTGCTAAAATCCAGCCAGAAAGGGCATCCAAATATAAAAAATTACAACACAGGGAACATTTCTGGTATGCATAGTTATTGCAAAAAGACAGATTTTCAGTCTTAATGGTACAGATGTAGGGATGCAGGAGAACAGACTAAAATTAATAATACCCACACCCTTTGGCTCTAGACTTCGGCCATTTTACAAATCAAAGATCTTCCATTTAAAAATTGAAGTCACTTGAACTTGCAGCTTTTCATTTTATATATTTTTTGTCTTATTGTTACCATATTCTGACTTACTCTGGCTATGGACTCCCTCCATCCATGCTCCATGTCAAATTTGCTCTGAAAATGTGATGCACCAAAAGGCACAGTACAACACGGGACATCTGTCTGATAGACTCTCATTCCTTTCATCTTCTTTCACATCAAAACACAAAACATTTCCAGGCACTCTAGAAAGCCAGCATGGTCTCCACAGCACCCCAAGATCAATCTACAGTTTTAACATAGTTTCGTCAAAAAATATTAATGCGCCTAATGGTAACATAATGAGCCAATGCTCAACTCAGCTGCATGACAATTAAAGCAGATGAATATTATTCCACAGGATCTAGTCCTTTTGCAAAGAGTCACTTACCTGTCTGCATGCCAGATTTGAAGCTAGTTTTCTCTGATGTGAAATTCTACTTTATGATCAAAAAAAGTCTACATCTGATGTGAAGAACTTGAGCCAACTTGATTTGCACTGATAATCTCCAGTTTTGAGAAAGTTACCATGTGGACCAGCTATTAGAAACATCAGAACGTCCTTGGATGGGGTAAAGCACATAAAAGCCTTTTTGGACTCTGTGGTTTTAGGTGAAGAGTGCTGTGCATAGGCAAAGTCCCTGCATTTTGCTCTCTGCCATTTTCAGAGCTGGGATAAAGCCTTCCTGCACTGCGCTTGTGCAGAGATACTCTACATCTTTTCAGTTACCTCAATTTTGTTTCTCCCTTTTTATGTTTTGACTGCTTCCTGAGTTCTGACATTCATCCCCTGAAGCCTTCCACACCCCCTTTATCCTACATGAGTCCCCCCAAAAAAAGGGTGTGGTGTGGGTTTTGCTGTCCTGAAGTCTCCACTGTGCCAGGACTGGAGCTTGGGCCCACTGGAGACATGCAAAGGTGTCTGGGAAGTAACCAGAAAGGTCCTGAGCCGTGGAAATGGAGGAAGGCGGCAGCTGGTGGGACAGCAGTCCTCTTTGCACCACTCCTTGCAGGAGGCTTCACTCAAATTGCTTTCTGCATCTGTGGATGTACCTCTGCAGCGAGAGCTGCTCCTGCATGGACCTGCAATTCTGATTGCATGTGGTAGGCATGGAGGGTAGGAACAGTGCCCAGAGAGAAGAGCCAGGAGCTATTTGAATTGAAGGATGTATTTTTTCTCTTGTCAGTGAAGTGCCATACCTCTTCAAGAATATTTCACCATTTAGTTTTGTGGTTCTTGAAAGAAACACTGGAGAGCCTTTCTTCCTGCTGGATAGAAAAATATCTGGAAAAAGGAAGGCAAACTTATTTCTATTGTAAAATCAAATGATTCATATAAATAACATAAAATGAGTTATAGAAATCAGACAGCAATGTCACTAAGTCCAACATGTCACAGACATCTGTACATTTAGGGTAAAGGAGGCGTTTCAGACCTGCTGGTGAAGACAACCCAGCACACTCACTGCATGACACAGCCCTACTTGCTGGAGGCCCAGATTGGAAAATATGAGTCTGCACACGCATTCCTGCTTCCTTTGGAAAGTCTCCTTGGCACCCATTCCACAGCAAACTGATTTCCATTTGTCATGTCCCTGCACACCTTGGCCGAGCAGAGACGACTAGAAAAGAACCATCCAGTTCAGCAGCCAAGCAAGAAACTGGAAGGGAGAGAGAGATCCAACGTATCTGTTAGAAGACACGCGAGGAATCTCCTGCAAGAAGAGCAAAACCCCAAACCCCGCATCATCTACCTAGGGAGCCTGACTCTCTCATTGTCCAGCACATAATGAACTGCAAAGCTCAAGCAATACTGTAAGACAGGCAATCACACTGAGATGCCCAGATTTGTTTTCTTTCCTATTGCTTCATTTAATTCATGAAAACTGCAGGATTTCACAACAATCCTTTCAAGCACCATAATGCTGCAGGTAGAAAGACAAACACAAACAATAAGAGGGAATTTTGTACACCACAGAAAA
Organism: Athene cunicularia; assembly: GCF_003259725.1. NCBI lineage: Eukaryota > Metazoa > Chordata > Aves > Strigiformes > Strigidae > Athene > Athene cunicularia. Next base: position 13,927,155 of record NW_020799100.1, on the reverse strand, counting down.
GAAAAGGCCCTAACAGAGAAACGCCCCGAAAAAGGACAAATAATAAGCAACTGGAAAAGCAGGAAAGGAAGTGAAAAATTCTGGTGGTAGAAGTCAGAGAGCGCAACAGAATGAACACTTGCCAGCTGGGGGTTGCCGCAGGGCAGGAAGGTCAGCACACAGGGGCTTGTTGGCCTGTACTTAGCAGGTTTCTGTTCTGGCTGTGAAAAAGCCTGTTCTTGCCAGAACAGTGAAACTGGCCCAAGAAGCCACCCCGCTTGTTGTGTCTGCCCAGGCATCCCCAAGGAGGCCACGTGCACTTCTGCTCTATCTACCGCAGCTCCTGTGCGAATGGACCAGAGCTCTCCAGTGCCTCCAACCATCACTTCAGACAAACTTTACTGCTATCCAACCAACCATGAGAATGTAATTTACAAACAGCCCATCAATTATCCATTTGCTAAACAAGCAGAGTCAATTAGACACCTCCTGGGCTCCCTGGGTCAGCGAAACATTCCCAGGTGGACAGGAGCAGCAGTGGATAGTTCTTCACATCTCCCATCTTTGTGCCTGTGGGATCAGAAACCTCGTACTAGAACTGCTTTAATTCTCATCTGTTTGCTTTTCATATTTTATTTCAGACGTGGGACCAATTTAGTTTAAGTCCTGATGTGCAGTAAATGCATACTCTATGTTGATAAATTATTAGTCGTCTTATATAGCATGCCTTTGGTAAACCCATAGAGAGCTGCTTGCCATTCCCCATCGCAAATCAAAGGACATTTGCTTAATAACTCTATACCCAGATGTGTTCAGTGAAGCACAGAGAAAGTGTCATTGTTTACCAGTCTGGGAGAATGTCCTTGATCCAGGAAGACATAAAGCCTACCCAGACCTGCTGCCAAATCTGTGTGTGCCACTCTTTGGAAAAATCTAGTTTAATGAATGTAAGGCAGAGTTTCCCACATGAGTCACAGTGACACGTGCCAGTCCCACCTGCCACTGCACACTGAGCCTTACACAAGCAGAGGCGTCAGGAACTGGTAAGATGGGCACCTGGATTTTCCCTTATGGAAGACTAGCAATAATTGACTGGGACACAAACTCTCAGCTGGATTAACTCTTTGTAATTTCACATTTCACCTTGCAAAAGCTACAAACAGGCTAAAAATTGAACTCCTGGTGTTCCTGCTGACTTCCTTGCTTGGGCAACACTCTGTTTGGAGCTGGCTTGAAATTCTGTGCTCAAATTCATTCTCAAATAATTTTGTTCCTTATTAGGAACCTATATTGCATTGATATTTCTTGTTTTAAAAACAACAACAAAAAGGAGAGAGAAGTTATGTGAGACTGGAAAAACTTTCAGCTGTTCAAGATAACAAGTGGAGGTTCTGTACAAGTCAAGAAAATGACTTTTAGGTTTGTCTTTTAGCAGCTGATGAGAGACCCTGCGCTTTCTCATAGCCTCAAAACTGAGATGTAAATCTGAAAAGTGCTGCCTCTAAAATGGTCAGATTATTAATTTCTGCATTAAGAATATTTGCTAAATTGCATCTTATTTCCAACGACAGATATCTTTTATTAAGAAATTCAACTTGGATAATCAAGAACCACCCACTGTGAAATGAATGAAGTGTGTTCTCCAGAGATACAATGCTTTTCTTTGCCAATGCTATGCCTCAACAAAATGGTAATACATCCCTGACTTGGCAAATGTGCTTTTGGAAAAGAAATGTTATATTTTATTTATTTATTTATTTATTTATTTATTGCAGACAGATGAAATTGCTTGTTAAATTAAAACAAAGTCTTAAGGAGTAATAGAGTGAACAAACAACAGACCTAATGGACCAACACTAAAAGCAGAGTCCCTCTTCCAAACTGTCAGCACCACCTGAAAACTTTAATATTTCATTTAGAAGAAATGGAAAAATATGAAAGATTCTCCCTTTTCAAACAACACAACTCTTAATAAGTAGAAGTTAGAAGCTATAATAGTTAAAGGACTGCTGACAGCATCTCTCTCACTGTTTATGAGAATAAGCCTTGTTTGCTGTCACTTCTCTATAGTCAAGCATTTGAGATCTGGCAGGAAGATCTACAGGAAAAACTTGCTGTTTTCTACAGACTTAGTGATGGCAGGCCAGGTTAGATGGCCCTGAGGTGAGCATGGCTGGGCACAGCTAAGCCTCGTCCCAGGTTTTGTTCCAGGCTTGGAACCTCCTTCACACAAAATGTGGTTAATGAGTGCATCAATGTCAGGATGCCCTGTCCTGAGGATCCCGCACACACCACAAGCAGGAGACTTCAACAGGGACACTTGGCTAGAAATCTTCAATGCAAGGCAGCAAACACTGTGTGAGCTCAAAAAGTCACCTTTATGCACAGGGAGAGATCTGAGCGGGTGCCCAGGTCCCCCTGCAGATGCCAGGGGGCTGAACATGTAGTGACAAAATGTAGTGACAAAAATTCAGGGAAAGTAATTTTCTTGTTTCTTTGGCCTGGAAAGAAATGGATGCACTGACCTGCACTCTGCCATCCAAGGAAGCCTGACTCTTTGGGTGCCTCTTGCACAAGACAGCCATATCAAAAACCTGCACATTTGTCAGCTCTTAACACTTAAAGGACTCCCAATAGAGCTTGATTTTACCCTATTCGGTAGAAATTTATAGCTGGTGAGCTTCTTTTGTAAGCATGTGATATTCTTACAAAGAACAGTCAAAACCCCTTAAATTTACTTTGCATATCTAAGTGATGCACCAGGACATACGACCAATGTAATGAGCTGATCCAGAGAACACTCACATCAGCCAATATTTTCAGCTATGAAGCAAATCATACTTTCATGAAGGTTATGGTTGGAGATGTACTTTTTTTTTTTAATATTACTGAATGTGATGAAGTTCTGTTTTTTAAGGATTGAACCACTTCATTCTAAAAGGCAGATCTCTCATCTTTTTTGCCACTGATATAACATCGTTATGTTGTTTGTAGGAATTATGGTTTTTATCTTCCTGTCAACAAAATATGCATGCAAATAGACTTAGATTATTTATAGAGCAACATCAAATTAAACTGCTTGTATAATGACTTAAAACTGGTTATCGCCATCCTGCATAATATCTGTTTAAACACACCACTTGCAACAAGCTTTCCTAATCAAAGGAGGAAACAAAAACACAATGTCACTAATTAGATGCATGCTGTAATATACTGCTCAGCTCCCAGCATTGCGGCCCTGTGCAGTGCAGGAATGTGATGCTCTTTATACCAATATGAGCTCTTCAGCTTCTACACAGCTCTTTGGAAAGTGTTGGATTGGCCAAATTTCAGATTTCAGGGCTCAGACATATGTTTGAAAAGTTGATGGATTCATTGAGGCACGTTCTCTTGCTCCTTCCACCCAGTACAAGAGTCTCAGATGAAGGCTGGGAGCAGTGGGAACAGGGTCTATCCAGACTTGGGATGGAAGGTGTGGGACAACTGGGGTTATTCAGTCACACCACAAAGCATTTTAAGCACCCACAAACCTCTGTGGGGCATGGGAGAATGGGTGGGCAAAGGCGACCTGCTGGCTTCTGGGATGGCCACCTCCTGGCCTGAGCCAGCCGAGGAGCAGCAGCAGGTCTGTGTGGCTGGGACACACTGCAAGTTGGTTTTCTCTTCACACAGATAGGCTGTTGTTGCCCTCAACACCTGCCTCCACCAGCCAGCACGGCCCCATGACATCGCACTTGGCTGAGCTTGGCTCATTTGCAGCAATTCAGTTGCCCATTTCCTTAGGAAAGCAGCAAACCTCACATTTTGGGCTGCCCTTCATGGCTTAACCTCATCTGCTCACATTAACTGAAAGCTATTAAAATCATCAAGTACTTCAGAAATGGCTTTTGTCAGTAGTACAGCTGCATTCTGGCTGCCTTCCCTCTGGCCGGAGCTACAGCGCAGACTGCAAGGAGCCTCACGCCAACATCACGAAAGCCATCTCTATCCATTTCCAAACTTTCTTCCTTGTTTTGTGTGTCCATATACCTGTGACAGAAGCAAGATAGTGTCCTAACACCAGCAGCAGAGCTACACTGAACATCTAAGAGTTACGCACACCAACAGCTCATAACTGCACTGCCTTTGCTGGAAGCCACGGGGAGCCCCAAAGTAGCTGCAAACACAGCAGTTATTTAAAAATAACAACAACGAACCAAACAAAAAACTGCACCCATTGCCTGAGCAGGTGCAAACTCAAAAGCCTGATAAATATCCAAGGGGACGAAAGCAAGTAGCACATTTGGTGAGCAGGGCTTTTGGTCACGGGTGAGGATCCAGAGCAGCTCGCATGGGCAGAGCATGCATAGTGCACCAGGGACACCAACTCTGAGCAAGAAGAGGCTGCTCAGCGCTCACAGGGCAGTCCTCATCACACTGAAGTATGTGAGAGTCTGACAGGAACTAAATTGGACCTTCAGTCAACCATTTAGAAATGTTAGAAACTCCCCGGTGCAGGTCATTTAATTTGGTACGAAAAAAAATAGAGGTGGATTTTTTTTCTTTCCTGCCTCCCTGACTATTTTTACCTCTCAGACTCACTCTGCTGGTGATGGAGATGCTGATGACATAGAAAGAGTCATTTTGGTGGCTTCGGTCCACACAGAAGAAGGAATCGACCTCTCTTTCTGTGAGTTCCCTTTTTTCCTGAACAGTTTAACAACACTGAGTTTGAAGTGTTGCCATTTACTCATAGGAGAAAGTGTAAAGGAGCAAATTCTTCCCTTTTATGTCTGTTTTTCATCATGACTACAGCTCTGGCTTGTGTCACTCCTGCACTCAAAAAATTGTGCCAGTCAAAGGGCAGTTATTCCCTTGCAAAGCAGATGCCGGCAGCCAGTATGGATTAGGCAGGGCAGCCAGGTGAGGAGGAACAGAGCCCTCCTTTCCTCTTAAGATCTTCTGCCGTCACCCCCCAGCATGTCCCTGCTGGAAAGAGGAGAAAGAAGCCATCCCTCATTTTCAAAACTCACACTGAAAGGTAAGAGCAATAAAAAGCTAAAGAAATTGTCTTCCTTCAAAGGGAAAAAGGCCAAGGGAAGGGAAAATAGACACTTAGGGATCCTACATAAACTCAGTTCTGCTCCAATGAAGACCTATGTAAAATGGGAACAAGTCCTACCCTCAGAGCCCACTCACCGCCTTCCGTTCAGAGCAAATTTGCTTTCTCAGCATTTCCCAGCAGGATTATGGATTCACTGAACTTTAAAAGTGATTAATCAGCACAGTGCTGGCCAGCAGCAAAGACAGGAGCAGTTCCGAGGGCATTTCCTAGGCTGACAGCCTCCCTCTGAATGCCACCTGGATGCGCTGCTGCTTCTCGTAATCCTCACGGATGCCCCAAAGGTGAGAGTATTACAAATAATACCTGCCTGTTCCTTGGGTGTGTAACAGATGAACTGCCTCTAATGGCTACAAGGTTTCACACACAGGTGTAAAATAAACCAAGGTAAAAATCCTTTATTTGAGACAAGATGCATTGATTGACAGCCTGGATGTTAAACAGGCTGAAAAAAAAAAAAAAAAAAAAAAAAAAAAAAGATTATGACACTAAATCTACAGCAGTGGGAAAATCTTTGGGCTCTGAGGATAGATTGTATATAGATTGAAATTTGTAGGCAAACTGTCGGCCCAGGAGGGCTTCCTTATATCAATTATTATATTTCTCTGAAGGCATAAACTACCTGATCTGTACCCATGCGTTGCAACCACATGGGGTAGGTGTGATCTTGGAAAGATCTCCACAGCCAAGAAGTCCCTCCCTGCACCTCAGCAGCTGGAGGTGGCCCAGGTGGCAATGCTGGCATGGAAACCAGTGGCCAAATAAGCCCCATAGCAGGACTTGGGAGCTTCACGCCTCTCCTGCTTGTTGCTCCAGCCTTTCAGCAATGCGAGACCTGTGCTTCACTGAAACCATGGCAACCAGAGATTTACTTTAAAAATAAAGAAATGCTGCATTTCTGGCAGAGGAGATAGCAGCTTCTGCAAGGTGTGAGCCTGCTGTCTTCCTGTATTCCTGATCAAATCTGGGCCAGATTCAGTCTCTGTCCAACCGCGTAGTGCAAACTCATTATTAACAAGGCTGGAAACATCTGTGCACTATGTGAGCACAAATCCCAGCTGGCTGACAGCAGCCACGGAAAGGTGAACCACTGGAAGAAGGAAGCACTTCCCAACCCACCCCCATGCCACATTTGCCCCCACTAAGGACAGATAACCCAATAACAGCAGTTTCCCTCTTTCAGCCCTTACCTCTGCCACCACGGTGGGACCTGGGTGCCGTGGTTGGTGGCTGGCACCCTGGGCAGGGGATGTTGGTCCGGGCTGATGGCTCCAGCCCAGCACTACACCAAAACCCCCATCCAGCCGGCCACACAGCACGTCTGCTGAGATGAAGCTGGATAGAAAAGAAAAAAAAAAGGAGACCTGCACTTCTTTGGACAGACAGCCCTGCTCAGCAAGTCCTTCTCTATACCCAGAAAACAGATTTTGTGGCCTGAAGGTTGCCAGTAAATCAAAGAGCCTGAAGGGATTTCCTCAGTGGTGGAGGTAATCTGAGCAAGGAGAGGCACTGGTATCTGCTGGTGTACGGAGGTAGATACAGCCATTTGGCTGGACCCTGAGCTTCCTACTTGGAAAGGTGAGAGGGGAAAAAAAAATAGAAAGACTGTAAAGCCTGACTGGATAGAAACTCAGGCCCCACTTTCTCCTCCCCACTTGACAGCTTTTATGAACCATAATATTAATAAACAATGTATAGTGTGTTCTCACTTTCACAGGCTTTTCACTGACATGTTGACGTGCAGTTTCTCATCCTTTTTTAATATAAAACCTGAGCACAGTGTCAGGACTCTTCCTGCAGCTAGAGCTGACAGCTTGGAGTTCTCACTCATCACAGTTAAAGGCATTAATAAAAGCTATTTTGCCCATATGCATGAAGTTAAATCTGGGTTTAATGGATTTTTCTGCCACAAGAAGGAAAAAAAAAATTAAACCAGTATATTCTGGAACTACTTAAGCCTTAAACAAGTAACTGAATGAATGGTAAGCCAAAGGGAAGAAGTTTTTACTAAAATGCACTCAGGCCTCAGAGCAGAACTTGAGAAATGAGGAGATGCCAGGAGGCTATTGTTGTACAGCCTGCAAATTGTACTTAAACACTGAATTGCTCCACTGTTAGAAGCACTTAAAACATAAAACCGAGCAGAAACAGGTTTCCTTGTTCTGTCTGTGGGAGGTAGTGGAGCTTTTAAATCAATTGTTATGCAAATCCGCCTCTAGTTTCAACCCAGGTTAAAAGCTATTCTCCAGTCAATTAAAATCGAAGTCTCTAAAGTGGTTCTTGCACCAAGCTTAACTTTCCATAGATGTCAGGCTGCAGTTTTGCATTTTAAAGAGTAGCTAGAAGTCCCATTCTTCTCTTACAAGGCAAGGAGGGTAGGGGAAAGGGAACACTAGAAGGATGTGGGTGCAGGTGTACCAGTGACCGCAGCCACCCTAGCAAGGTCCTCCAGAAAACCCCACCCCAGCCCAAGGGCTGATGGCCGGCCTGGATGCACATGGCTGAGAGCAGAGCATTTGGCAGGTTAATACTGGTGGGCAGAGCTACAGATCAGACGCAGCCTTGGGACATGATTCCTGGGTTTGTGTTTGAGCACCAGCTCAGAGCAGTGTCCAAAACCAGAGCCCAGGCACAGCTGGCACCTAGGGCAAAGCAGCAGTGCTTCAGTCACAAACACTTCACTAACCCTCTGTCCAGAGGTGCACAAGGCTATTTTTCATGCTCTCAGCATCAGGAGAGGTTGTGGAGGTGCTGCCAGCCCTGCATCAGGCTACACTGCACTTGCCTGAGCCCTTGCCTGCAGAGCAACGCTGCTTCTCCCCACAAGCACCAGCTGTGTCACCCCATCGGGAGCACGGGGAAAGGGACACCAGCTCTTACAGCAGCAAATTTGGAGGGTGCATGGTAGCACTAAACATGCACATATATGCCCAGCACTGCTGTGCCCTCCGGCAGGAGGCAAAGCCACGGGCACTGAGGTCACCACGGCACCAAGCTGCTCAGCCCTACGGTCCCCCAATGCTTCATTCCCTGTCTGGGACACCAAGATGCGTACCACAGTCCTCCTTTTTTAAAGGCACTTGGTCAACACTTCCAAAATTAAGCATCAAATGTTTCGTAGTTCAAAACTGCACAAGTTTGCACTTCTTAGCAGGGCAGTTTACACGAATTTGTGTTTCTGACTCCCTCATGTCAGACCACAAGCTGTTTGTTACCTGCTCCTTCACCTCTGCAGAGCAAAACCTGTGTTTTTGGAAGACCAGTGCTGCAAAACTGCTCCTGGGTTTGTGGAGCCAGATAAACAGCACACAGTTTATTCAAACATACCTTGTTACATCAGGCAGATGGGTTTCCCCTTCAGCAACATGTTTTATCTGCCAGTATGTGAGTTGGTCTGCAAAATGCATAAGTATGTTGTTGGTCAGGATACACAATGTGCATGATGAACAGTGCAAACAGTGCTGACCCTTCCCTACAGGAGCCAGGTTTTCCAGGGAAGCCCAGGCTGCAAACAGAGCTCATCTCATGCTCAGCAAAACCTGAACAAATAACAGTGTTAGCCGGCCAAAACCTGCAAGCTGGTGCACCTGAGCTGCCCCAGCCACAGAGCATCCAGGGGGATTGGCGCTGGGGACTCAGGGATGCTAACCGTGGGCTGGAAGCTGGTGTATGACACAGCACAGACTCTGGCAAGGGCAGCAAGACAGCGAGTGGGATAATGGAGGATAATAGCTGTACAGTTAGAACTCATAACGGTTTAGCCTTCACAGAGGGTTAGTTTCCAAGAGAGCCGTTATCTCAGCTCTGATGCATGGATGTCAGAGCTCCTATGCCTGTTTTATTGGCTAAGTACATGGTTTTACTGCTGTTTATAGAAGTATGCCTACGTACAGAGTGGCAAGGGAGCACATTAGCCGGGAAGCGCTGAGCTTGCACTGACTGCTGTGTGAAAGCATCCAGACTCCAGCCAAGCTTCCCTGAGAGGGCTGGTAAGTACAAGGCCTTAATTTCCAGGTCATGATCCCTGGCTGATGTGTAAAAGCAATTCAAATCACTTTTCCTTGTTGATGACAATGTTGTTAACGACAATGTTGTTAACAGGGAGAAGGGAATTGGAGGATAGAAGAGGACTGAGCTCCTCCCTTCTCACATCACCCTTGGGCTGTTTCCCCATCTCCCCTTCCAGCTTGGTGACTATTTCTGCACTCTGCCACTTTCTATGTTGAATATTACCACTCACTGGTGATACCCTTTGTCGTACACTCCTAGGGGAGCCTGACAGGGGCTGGCCACTGCAACAGTCTTACATAGAGATCAGCACCATCTCCAGGCTTCTGGGTGATGGGAGAACTCTTCCCAGAACCCCAGCCCTTAAGCTCACTCATCTTAAGTCCTCAACTCTAAAAGCAAAACAAACCCATAAAAGAATGATACCTATACAGCCCGCACTTGCTTTTGCCCCCTCTCAGGGCAGCCCTGCTCCCAGGGATGCAGATTTCCCCGTGTCTAAAAGGGATGACACAGCACTGACTGCCTTTGTGGTGTTCTTTGGGAGCTGCTGAGGACAGCAGGGGTTAGATACTCCAGTAGCAGTAGGGAAGTAGAGTCTTGGCTGCCTCTTCCCAGTGCAAAATTTTCAGCTTCTTTCCACAGGGCTGACAGGAAAATTTGCATCATTCTTCCTTCAGATGAGGCAGCCACACTATTTCACTCTGTCTCAAGGGAAACCTACTTTTGAGATAAAGGTAGGCTGCAGAGATTTTGCTTTCCTTTATGTAAATATATGTGTAAAGGAAAAAAACTGACCGATACTGCAAATCATTTTCTGGTGCATAACTTTGTGCATAGAAGATGGATCGGGAGATGGGTGACTCAGGCTCACGAGTGGGCACAATTTTGCCAGGATTTTAAAATATTACTATTATTATTATTTCTCTCTGGCTAATTTGGGCTCCAGCTGCTCTGCTGAACATTGGCATAGTTCTTCCCAAAGACAACCAGTCCTCAGGTAGTCACTGTACATTAAGAACTTCTTAAAAAGAAAGCTAGTACCCCACCTAATGAACACTTCAGATTTTGTGTGTTGTGGGAAGTCTGGAGGGTGACGAACCACAGCAACCGCCTGTGCTGGTGGGTTGAGCAGAGGAAGGATGTGACAACAGGCTGGATGTACCACTGCGCTTCCCCCACAGCTGGGCACCCCGTTCCCCATCACCCCATGGGCAGGGACTGCAGCTCTCACCAGTGCTGACTGAGCTGATGCTGCCCTGGGAGCCGAGAGCAGCTGGGCTCTCACAGCCTGCCTTTTGGGAGGATGGCACCATCTGCTGCAAAGCACCCAGGTGCCAGGTCAGAGCTTGGCTCTGAGCAAAGGATGCTGCAAGGGAATCAGCCACCTTCAGGGAGCTGTATGCAGTGGCTGTCTCTGTTCCTCACCCTGTGCAGTTTCCTCCGTGGCTCCCAGAGCCCATCTTGGTAGGACAACTGTGTTCTCCCAGCAGCAGGAAACATTTGCACATCCAGTTGTCACCCATGGAAATCCACAGACACAAGATGAGCACAAGATCCCTCCCTGGTGCATTCAGCAAAGGCAACAAAAGGCAAGTAGGATAAAAAGTCCTCAAATGATAAACATTAGCAGCTAGAGAGAGGCTGTAGGAATTCGCATATCAGATATCCCAGCTGCAGTCAGCTCCTTGTCCATTTCTGCAGTTTCACTGTGCAGCGCTTGGCAGCCCCACAGCACCCCACTGCCTGTGTGTGGGTTCCTGCCACAGCGGTGGGTGCTCAGCAGTCCCCAGCTCACAGCATACCCTGTGCCACCTGCACAATGGCTCTTAGGAAAAGAAAAAGGGAAATGAGTGGGAGAGAACAACATGCGATAGTCATCTTTTCGCTTTGCATTAAGGTTTGTTTGTCAAGTAAAATTGCCATCTCATGGGGCTTAGAGCACTGCAATGCTGGGATATTTAACTACCTACCTTTCAAGGTTTACTCCAGCCCCTTAGTACAGTCTGAAACCATTCTGGAGATTGTTCCAGCCCCCCTGGAATGTCATTATTTTAATGACATATTTACAGCCCTAATGGATGTCCTTCGTAAAGATTATAGCCCTGCTGTTAGAAATTTTTTGCAGGACAACGCTTAGACAATGATAAAATAGCTACTGGGGAGGCAGTGTAACAGTGGTGCAATTCACAGTGCACCACATGAGTTGTTTCCACAGAATGTATGAATGCAAACACAGAAACATGAACGATTAGGAATGATTATAATTAGCCTATGACTAATTCACTGGGCTATTTTGGTTTCCATTTCATTTAGAAAAACTCTTAGGACCATACATCATCTGGGAGAACTGTATTACAGACCGGCACACAAATCCCTGAGTTTTCTGGTCTAGTCTCACTGGCAGTTTCTGATAACTCTGGTCATGCTGCAGAGCATATTTAAGCCATGAATGAGCCCAACTCTTTCCTATGAAATCCTGTTCCAGACTGACCGCCTCCCTGGTGCACGCCCTCACACATGCAGCAGTCTCTGCCCAAATAGCTCAAGGTTTGGGTCCCTTCACTGTAGAGGAAGAGTCAGATCCCAGATTTACATTTCCATGTAGAAAGACTAACATAGTGTTGAGGTTTGTGTCCAGATCTTCCAACAGAGCAAAGAAATGAAATGGCCAGGTCCTTCCAGAGCCCTTCAGGAACTACCTACTCACCATAAGACTGTCACAGAAGTTTTGCAATAAATCATACAGCACTAATGATCAAACTACTTAACCATGGAAAATTTCTTTAATGCTACCTCATGCATTAACAAATGATCCATTAATTAATTCAAACTATTGAACACTGGCCTTGCTTTCCTGCTAGGCTAGAATGACTTCACGCCAAACCCAAACAGGAGAGTGGTGTTTAAGCCATCTCTGCAGACGTGATGGGCATGACAACCCCAGATACCCGTGGGCCAGCAGCAGCCAGTGCTTATTTGCTGCAATGATGCTGAGCAAAGGAGAAAGCATGAGGCTGCTCCAGGCTGGAATGATCTTTGTGGTAAGAGGGAGCAGGTCCCTTTACAGATCCAAACCATCATTATGTCTCACCCAGGGGAGACCTTCAACCTTGAAGCTCCTTTGAGGTGACCCTTGACAGTCCTGAGAACAAAAGCAGATTTGCAACCAATGGCTGGCTGTGCTGCTCCTGCAGGTGCTGATGCCTTCGGCACAGAGGAGAGCAAGTCTCTGATGCATAACCACTGTGCTTTTTAATTTTCCAGGGTAGTCAGTAAAGTCTGGAAAGCTTTTAGACCCTTCTTTTTTTTTCTGCAAAAGTATTAGATTATTGATTCTATGCTAAACCAAACAAAAAATCTATTTGGATTGTTATGAAGAAGCTATTAATGTAGTACATTGCTTGATACATGAATAAATTCACTGTGGTGTCAATCACTTAACTGGCCAGCAAGGCAGTGATACCCACGAAGCAATGGTTAGAAAACTACAGGTGTTTTGAACATAGCAGGAATCAAACTGCAAACATATAGCTATGGGGCAACTAGTTACACACAGGAAAGAGTTGAGATGTGACGTTTGATATTCCATATCGAAAACAGCATCCAATGCTTAGAAGCTGAAGCTGGGTGCATTCAGCCTTAAAATAAGCAGCAATTTCCCAGCTTGGTGGGAGACTAAACACTGAAAGAACAGGGAAGCCTTTAAAATGAGATCTTTCTGAATGGCAAGATTTCATCTGCATCCAGAAAAATGTCCTTTACTGTATCCCAGGGAAAAAGCTGCACATGGCAGTTGGACAGAAAGAAATCAAGTGTCAAAAAGAGCAGGTCAAAAAGCGAGGTAAAATGAGTAAGGAAGGAGCTGAGATCTGAGCTCAGAGTTTCCCATCTCACACCTTTTCTCCAAGGGTCTTGGATGCTCATGATGCAGAGCCTCCCATACGAGTTTGATCTCACCACGCTGGCAGAGGAGTGCTCAGCACACCCAGCTCTGCCCCACAGCAGCCTGCTCCCTAGGGAAGCTGAGCCTCTGGACATCACTGAAACTTCAAAAAATCGTGGATGACAACCTTAATCCACAGCCAGGAAAAAAAACACAGCACTGATTTTAATGGAAGGAGAATTAGATCAACTCCAGCTACTAGGGAAAATCTTCCCCAATAATTGTCCTTATAATGCAAATCTCTGTGGCACCAACCACCAGCATATTGTTAGCCACTTCCATATAGGAGTTCAGTAAAATGGCAAAAATCCCACAAGGGAGGAAGCATTATTTCCTCCCAGTACAGAGCAATAAATGAGAAGGTGAGAGTTGAAAGGACTCACCCTTAGTCTTCCTGAGCATCGCAGCAAACGAGCACACTCTCAGCTTCGTCCCCTGTCTCAGAAAGGAGTCAGCCCCTTGCATTGTCCTTAGGGCCAGGCTGGGGAAATACAGGGCACATTATTAAAAAAGGAAGAATAGCTCCTACCTAATAGCAACTCCCATCCCTTTTTTTTTAATGACTAGGGGATCAGGTGTGACACTGAAGCGATATATATGGGAGGGGAAATTTAAAAAAAACACCACAAGCGTAAGGTGTTGAAGATTGGCCAATTATACATTCAGGGAGCTGTGTTAATTAGAAGCTTTTCAAGAGAAGAGTCAAAGGACTTTGCAAACACAGATGGAAACCGATTTTAACAAGCAGTGGTAAGTCCCAGTGTTGGAGAGGCATCAGCAATGTCCTCTGCTGGCATCTCCAGTTACTACAGGGGAGGGCTCCAGCCGAGCCTGTGCTACACCAGGGCCAGCAGCCACTGACAAGTGCAAGCCAGAGATTAGTTCGACTGTTTTTTTGGGGAATATTATGATATTAAAATTATTAATAATGTAGCCGGGACTGGTAAAGGATTATTCCCCACATAACTGTCATAGCTCTTTGTGAGACCTCAAAAGCACCTGGGTCATCTGATCACTCAGAAGTGGCCCATCGTCAGTGGCTCAGGGAGGAGGAACTGTTTTTTTCCTTTTTCTTAATGACCATATGTAAGACAGCAGCTTTATGCACTAGTCAATAGAGAATCAGGCAGTTTAAGAGGATTTGATAATAGCTCACACCTGAAACAGGGTTTTTTTCCTGCAGGCAGGGGGAGGTGCAGAGCAGAGAGTGGAACAAGTCACAGATAATTTGCTTGTTCTTTACATATGGTTATAGTAATCTCCTTTCCTGCTTAAGTCAGGGAAGCTTAGAACATAGATGTGGATTTGTTTACAAGTATCAAAATGCGTTCCTTTAAGTGTTACATGTGCCTTCTTAAAAGGGGCACATGAAAACCATTTAAGAATTAAAAAAAAAACCCGATAATGTCAGAGACTGACCAGAGCTATTTTAGTTTATCCCCAAATGAATGCTAACTTTGAGGTAATTCTTGAGGTTTATTGCACTAACCAAGGAATGATGTAAAATTATGTAAATGATGTAAAATGAAAGACATCCTATCACATGTGCAGGCAAAAGTGCCTTCTCAGCAGAGACTTGTTCACTCTATAGTTGTCCCAGATCATTATTTTCACTTCCCTGAGATGCTTCATGAGGAATACTACAGGGAGATGACATCACTTTTGGTGAATTGTACTGCATGGGGCTATGAGCTGGAAACAAGGACTACAAACACTGAGCTGTGACAGATGTAACACCCCCCTCACACATGCTCCTCATCCTAAATGGGTATGCAACGTGGAAAAAAGGGCTCCTAAGAAGCATCAGAGGGAAAACGCTGCCCAACAAACAGGAGATACTGTCTGAGAGCCCAAGAACTGCTGACTGCCTGCCGATGTCCCAGCCTGTCCTTGCCAGCAGCTCATCCATGTAGTTACACACCAGCAGTAAGTGGACGAGTTTTTGACACAATAAACATCGGAGACCTGAGCAGGAGCTTCCAGACTGCCCAGGAGCACAAGTGCTCTGAGTAATAAACCTTGCAATAAGCCTTGGTGTGATGCTCAGGACACTGCACAGCATTCCCCATCTCCTGTGGCAGGCAGGCTGAGATGGCTGCATTTTGTCACTCCATGTCCCTTGGCACCTCCTGCAGTGCACCCAGCTCCACCAACCCACCTGATGGGTGTCTCGGGGGGTGATGAATGATACACTGACCATCAGCAGCCCCAAGTGTGAACTGGGGCCTGTCTTGGAGTTTAATCACTTCATGAAAATGCAACTTCCAGTATTTCATTAGGATCTCTCCCATCTGTTAAACATCATCCCAGAGAGTTCAGTGACACTTTAAATGAAGCTGTGAAGAGATGCATTTGTTTTAGATGTAATTGGACAGCTGTTTTATTATGGATTAATGAACTATGATAATTAAAAAGAATCTAGTTTTAGCAAACCATATATTAACAATTACTTCTGACTAAAACCACAACTAAGCAAGTGTTAGAGAACTTTCATGACGATGAGTGGAAGCAGAAGATGAAAAAGCAAAACCAGTGAGCTGCCTCGGGACAAAAGGTGCCTTCAGGCCAGGCTCCGTGCACCAGGCACAGGATCACCAGGCTGCCCCACAGCAACCAAACCATTCCACATGACCATGCTATTACTCCACATCACTACTGTCTCCTCTGGCCCAAAGCTCCTTTTGGCCCATATCAGTCATCAGAGTCAGCTCACACTCCTCCATCTTCCCAACCCCTCTTCACACTCATGTCCCCCCTCTCCCCTGGCCATGGGATCCCAGGAGGGGCTGGGGAGGAAGAGGGGACAGTGATGGCAGCAGGCTTAGAGGCAGAGATAATCAACCTCTTTATGGCTGCAAAACACATTTCAGACTCCTTTTCTCCCTGCCCTGGGTCACTTTGGCCAAGGTTGTTTGCCCTAGAAGCACTGCACAGAATGGCGTGCTCTCTGATGTAGGGCTGCATCCTTCCTGGCTGCCAGGAGACAGCCCCATGGCCACACTGAGCACCACAAAAAGCTGATCCTGAGCTGGGGAGTCCTGCATTCATCCTTCCCACACTTTGCAGTTTAGAAGAGGTTTCTGTATTTCAGCAGAACCCAGTGCCAAAGACGAAAGGCCACAGAAAGCAGGTGTTGGAGTTTCCATAAGGAGTTTCATGGTTCATATGGAGCAGTTTTTAAGCAGTGAAGTCCTTGTCCTGAGAGAGTTTCGTGAAAAAAGCTCCAAAGAGTTAAATGAAGACAGGTACATATGCAACATGTACACGTGCAAATCATTTATCTCCTGTTAAAATTAATCTGTTCCCAGTCATTGTGGCTTCTCAACAGCTGCCTCCTGATCTTTTTCCACTTCAGCCCTCCATTTGGCCTTCTTTTCTGTGTTAATCCTCAGCAGTGTGTGATCCTTTTTAGCAGCCTTGAAAAGAAATGGTGAAAATCATTGCATGCACACGTTTCCCACCACTAAATTTCCTCACATTTGTATCACTCGCTTTGACACACTACTGTCCTTTTCGATATTTTGAAGTGACAGAAGTTAATGTGTTTCCTTGTCTTATCAAATTTTCAGCATTTGCAGCTCTGATTAGCAGGAAAATTACACTGTAAATTGTTTACAGGTATGCTGGGACATGCCAGTCAGGCTGGAGACCCTTCTTCCCCACCAGTGGGATGAGAAGAAGCAAGTGTCACAGCTCGTGGTGGCCATGGTGGCACTCAGGCTAGGTGGGCAGGACCGCAGGAGTCTCATGACCTGTGGATACAGGGAAGGACCAGGCACCATTGGCATTGTCTGAGCTGCCTCACAACCCTTGGACTGGCCTCTTGCTGAGATACCATGATGCAGAGCACTGCATTGCATGAGTTTATTGCAAAGTGGGTCAGAAGGAACACATTAACCAGCAAGTTGTGCTTCCCTATGCCAATCTCTCCTCCAGAGAATGGGGCGATACAGATCCTGTGCAAATATTGCTTATATGGACTTATTCTCAAACCTATCTGTCACCCTCATACTTGTTTACAAGGAGAGCATACATAGACCATACAATAAGTAGATCAGTTCACCCAGAAACAATACTCACTTCTTTGCCTGTGATTACCATGGCCAAACAGCCCAGCAAGGTCAGTGCAATCATGATGTAGCAAACCTTTATCCTGGCTCTGTTCCTTGCTGCATCAAGGACCTCAGACCTGGAGGACAGAGCAGAGTTTCTATCCTGCAGCAGCACATATTAAATGAGATCATGGGGAGCTGGGCAATGGACCCTCAAGTCTTCCAGCAAATGCCTATTAATGTACAATGTGTTTCAACCTTCTCTTTCTGCAAGCAAGTAGACAAGGACTCAAAAAATTAGCCTATGGGGAAAAGATTTAGCCACCCTCCCATGCAGGTGGGGTATTGCTATTCCCAACAGTCATCAGTAACAACAGGAATAACAAGTCCTGCTCTCCCACCTTCTTTTATTGCATATGAGAGTGAATACTTGAAAAAATTACAAGAACAGGAAAGTCCATCGTGATAACAGAATTATGAGCGGCCCACCTTTGGGTGTTGCTGGGCAGGGCATGGGGTGCTGCACAGCACCAGGAGACACTGGGGTCATGTCATCAGGGCAAGGCAATGCCACCCTCAGTGGAATAAAAGCACACGCATGACATTTTGGCTAAGAGCAACGGAAAGTTTTCACACAGCGAAGAGGCACAGCAAGCAGTGACCGGGTCTGTGCCCACATCCCCATCCCAGCTGCACATGGTGCTTTGCAGGCCTGTCCCGCTGCAGCTGCCCCTCTGCTAGGCAGCTGGCATCAGCCCCACAAGCACCTGCCCGTGGTGGAAGGCTGAGACGGGTTGGAGCAGATAACCACACCATCCATGCAGACTTGTCTTCCCAAGCAGCTGAACAGCCACAGCCATCTCTGGGAAATCTGCACCACCTTCCATGGGTGGCTCATGGCATTTATCCAACGATTCAGGCTTGCAAGAGGCTGCAGTGTGGCAATGAGTCATTCATGAAATCGTAGCCAGCCATAAATTTACTTACACCTGCAAGGGGAAGGCTGGCTGGAGGAGCCCCCAGGAGGTCACAACTCAGGAAGCATTAGGTCTCCAAAACGACCTGACAGTCCTTTAACAAAATACCTCAACAAGAAGGTGGCGAAACCATAGCCCAGATGTGAGGAACTCATTGCAGATGTCTGTCACCAAAGCTGTGTATAGCCCAAACTTATTTTTTAAAATTTATGCAGCATTATTAATTGCTAATCAATAAAAACTACCAAAGTATGCAAAAATCCAAAGTGGATGATATTTTACCATGGTGACTTCTGAGTTACAAAGCCACTTGTCTTGCAAAAGACACTTCAGCTTAGTCCGTAACTTATGATACCTAAAACAAATTAATCCAGTTTACTTCACAGGACATGACAAAAAACGTGTGTTCCCCAAAATTCAGATTATTTTTGGACACCAGTAGCAGCAGGCCCTGTCAGCGTGGAAGAGCTCTAACCCTCACCATGTAAGCACAGTTCTGGGTAGTGCAGACTGGCGTCTCAATCTGCACATTCACATCCTAAAGCATCGTTCACACAGGTCTACTTACGATATGTACTTGGGAATGTCCTCTTCTTTCTTAAAGCGTCCTACCCATACTAACACCTTTTTATCAAAATTTGTAGGACTCCTGTCACTTCTGAAAGCTTTGTAACCTGTAAAAGATTTTATAGAAGACAACAGTGAACTAAGCCTGAAGAAGAGGCAAAAAGTTGTCATTACAGGGGGAAAAGGATTGAAAGTTCAGATTGGCACTTTACTATTCCATGAGAATCAAATGTTCTTTCTAACATCTACTCAGCAGCTAGTGTGAGATGCTTTGTTACATTTGCAGCTTATTTAATTTTGCTTTTTTTTTTTTTCCCCCTTTAGTTTAGGTAGGTTTTAAACTAAAAATGTCTTCTAACCTTCCTGATTAAGGGGGGAAAGGATGCAGGGCTGAAGTCACCCAATCCCACAGCATGCTCTCACCCTTCTAGCATCTTGCTTTTAAATGGCCCAACTAGTGAGTTAAGCAAACTGCCAGCAGCAGTAATAACTCCTTGACAGCATCTCCTTCTAAAAGAACTGATGGAGAGACGAGGTCTGTTAAAATACAGCCTGGTGGGAGGCTGGCAGTTGTTCTCATGCAAGCTGGGTGTCACATTACTGTACTCTAATGATGATACATGACACCCCACCAGCCTACCACGGTGATGCCATTAGTATGCTGTCACCCTGAGCACAATGAGAAAGGGATTTTGGCTCCTCTTGATGGAAACAAGCCCAATGACAGGCCATGATGAGAGCACTGGCAGGGAGACCCTGCAGAACCAGGGTAAGCAATGGCCAGCTCAAATCCTGGCTTTTGCACCGCACACCTGTAGGTCATCTCAAGGTAGCTGGGACTGCTCACACACCCAGGAAGGTGCACCCAAGATGCTAAACTAATGCCCTGTGCTTGCAAAGGTGGGATGTTTTTTAGAAATGCTCCATGGGTGACCAGGGCCTACAGAAAAGGATGAACATGAGGATGCCCCCAGTCTCGGTGTCCTGTACTCCCTGGCTGTTGCAGGATTGCTGGTGCGTCACTAAGGGGAAATCGCTGCCACTACAGCACAGGGCACAGGGAGCACCTCTTTCTGCCTGTGTTGAGATGGTGAAATTACATTAAGTGCCTTTACCCCAGGCCTACTCACGCATGCCAGGACTTGTGAATGGCTGAAAAATCCCGGGTGTAAATCTTGGCACCCAGACCCCCAGGTAAATCTAATTTTCTGCTTCTCCTGTTTCTCTTACAGAGTGCTAGTGAGACCAGGAGAGCTACCTCTGGAATATCAACACGTGTCTGAATCAGATCTGCAGCAAGAAGTAACACAGTTTGCTAAAAGGACAGGCTCCATCCCAGGGAAGACAAGAGCAAAACCCCATGCTGGAGACCCACAGCCACCCCACAGGAGCAGAGGCAGCCCCACGCAGCCCGTAAGGAGCCTGCTAAGGCACTGTCAAGGAGGTGGTGGTACAGATTCAAAAGAGAAAGTATCTCCATGGCAGGAAGGCTGCCCATGTGGGAGCTGCCCATGCCTGCTGCCTGCCAGATCAGCCAGGGCGCTGCCTGCTCATCCATGTACAGCTGCTCATGGAATCTGGCAGGGAGTGTCAGGGGGAGCAGAGGGGTGCAAGTCTGCCACTCGCACATGCAGGGACGTGCACCGGTCCTCCCCTGGAAACCTGGCAGCTGGGTAGGAGGAGGAACATTTATTTACTTTTTTAATTAACAGATTCACTGACATGGAGTATCGGTTTGTATTTGCTGCCATAGGAGGAGGACTATTTAAAACGAAACTTTATCCCTGTGCACTGTCAGAGGTCTCAGTTTGCTCCGTGCCTCAGGAGTGTTTGTAACCCCAGGTGAGGCAGCACTGCAGTAGCACAGTCACAGACAAAAACAAGGAACATTTTCTCACCCTTTCCTTCAGATAACCTTTCCCTCTGTCCTGCAGCACGAAACAGTGACCAAAGCCCTTCTACCCACCTGGATTAGGCAGCTGCAAAGTCTCGTCCTGAGCACCCTTCGCTTTGTCACCCATGGCTCTGGCAGGGCACGGGACCAGCTGAGGGACCCTCCGCCACAGCCCGGGGCTGCGCCCCAGCAGCCGCCCCAGCATCCTGCCCTGGCCAAAGCCTCCCCACCAGCCTGGGAGCACGCAGCAGGCTGCTTCTAGGAGCTACTAACATAAAACTACCCCTTCCCGTAAGAAGGAAGTAGCATGCATTTCCACCCCACAGTTTCCGCTTGCGTCACGATGACTAGTTAAATTTATCGCCTGTGTTTACCAAAATAACACACCTTCCAAGAAAGGCAGGCAGAGATCAACTCAGGCAGCTCACACCCAGCCCGGGCTGTGCCCCAGGCTCTCCATCCCAAGGAGCTGCTCAGGAGAGCAATGAGTATCTACATTATTTACTCAGTTCTTACTATGGCAGGACTAGAATGGGACAGCGTGTTATATTTCCCCAAAGATAAGCTTAAAAAGTTAGAATTATCACAGCCAGTTAAGCTGTTAGAGTTCTTGGTTGCTCTCAGCTAAAAAATAATCTTGCGAATCAGTTGTGTTAAACAGACATTTTGAAGAGGAGCAGCATTTCCCCTGTCCCAGAAAAAAACGTGGTTTGGCAAAAGGAAACTAAAACCAACGTTTGTGGCTATAAGTGCAGATGGGGAGTCCATCTCACATCCAGACTGCAAACTTTTCTGGCAAAGAAATAGATTTCAGATATATTTCAGGTTTAAATCAGCAAGCTAACAAATTATGTCAAAAACATCAGGTGATGTAGTTTTTGTCAGTCAGTAAAATTGTCATTGAAATGTAGCAGTACCTATAAAGTATTTGCCCTCTTTGAATTCAATCTCCACAAAGTCTGGATAGTGCTGGATGTTTTCCATAACATCAGCTATTCTAACCAGAGAATGGACCAAAATCAATCCTATTTTATCATTTTGACATTTCTCCTGCATTTTGCACAAAATTCTCCCTGATGGGTCAGGAAATAGAAATGCAAAATACTTGTCTCATTTGGAGCAGTGGGGTATTTACTCTCCTTAGACATCCAAGGCTCTAAAGCTGATTTACAACTAGGGGGAAAACAAAACAAAACAAAACAACATTTGAAAGGGAAGAAGCAGTTGCCGAAAGGAAAATTTTCAGAACTATTTAGTAATACTATCAAATGCAATATTGCAGATAATCAAAGTGTGTCTAAGAGCAAGGGGAGGAACTGCAAGGGAATAGAGCTGGGGATGTTGGCAAGGATATTCTTTAAGGGCTGAAAGGATGAAAGATGAGAGACAGATGCAGCTCCAGCCACACAGCTCCTGGCCCCAAGGAAAAACTCTTAACATTTACATTTACCATTTTTTGAGAACACAAAGTTACTGAGGAAAGAAGACACACAGTAATGACAAGCATGGTTTTTCCTCTTTCATGAAATCTCCACAATGCATCTGGACATAACACAATGTGTTTAGCTTAATTTGCTTGTAATTTAGTAAAGTAAATTAGATCAATTTCCAGATTAGGAATCCATACAAGAAAATAAATGGTGGTTTGAGCTTCCAGCTGCAAATGAGACCTGCCAACAAGCAGAAATCAGTGGATGTGACTATGCTGGAAGAAGCAGAAGGGAAACCTGGTATAGTCACTGATGATATTTGTGTCCTGCTCAGGATTTCTCTGGAGGAAGATGGGAATGAGGAGCAGGAAAGGTATGAAAGTGTGAAGTTCACAAGGCTCAGGACTCCTGAGCATCCCCGCAGGCCCCCTTCTCACCTTGCAGAAATGCTGCTGAGTGGAAAAGAGACAATGTACACCCAGACATCCCTTGCTTCCCAAGCTGGGTGGGCAAGGGGGGCTAGGAGGGCAGTGGATGGGACATGCTGCCACGATGGTCATGTGGCACTTGGAGTGGCTGGACCCCTCAGGGCCTCCAGCTTTGCAGAATATTAGAGCATTTTCCCTTTACCAGGCATTCTCCAGAATGTTATTACAGAATTGACTATCTTTATGTCATGTCTGATTATGGATTTGAAGAGAAAAATAAAGAACATTTTTATTTTATCTTTTAGTTTCTCAAATGCAGAGAAAATCTTGGGGTTTTCAGGCCTCCTGTGCTTATCCACCTAGGGGTTACCAATTGTTTCCTCTAGAAGACACACTAGCTAACAGCTGTATTAATCACATCTGCTGTGAGAAAAAAAAAACACTTCAGGATTTATTATGCTGGCATTTAGAAGTGCAAAGACACAGAGGTCCTCATGAAACCACAAAGGCAGTTACTTGTTCCTGAATTTTATTTGTTTCTTTGGCACTGTGAATGCTTAATGCCGGGGTGAGTTTTACTGCAGTGCATGAAAGCTAATAAAAAGCTATATACACCACTGTGTTAGGAAATCAAACTTTCCCTTGTGCACTGTGGATGTCTCTCTGACCCAGAGCATCTTGAATCCCTTCCTAAACAGGAGAGAGATGCAGAATGGTCTTGGACCAAGGTAGTCTTATGTGCAGCCTGACAGCCTTAGTCCTCCTTAGAGACGTTTTGTGCCTAGCCCAGTACATGCATGTCCCTCCCTGCCCAGGTGACAAAACATCCCCATAAGGCCCATCCATTCACTCCCCTATCGCTTGATATACCCATCAGTGACTCATTAGCAGAGTGCTACCATTATTTCATAATCATTAAGCTCACAGACAGGGAGTTTATTGTATAGCAGTAACAACTTGTTCAGAGATGCAGAATTAGCAAAACTAGGCTTAAAGCAACATCTTATCCTCCTCCCACGTCCTTCTGCCAGGAGGAGAGCAGGACCCCAGCTCCTCAGTAAACCCTGGACAGTACAGATAACAGCTCACACACTGACTAACTGTGCAGACATCCCCCAGGCTTCCTCTGACCCTCGCTGCGAGGGGAGAGCACAGATCTGAAGGTTTTTGAGTTATAAAGGAGCAGGCTAGCTCGGAGAGAGCAGAGGATGGTTCGCAGCTGTGGTGGTGCTGCAGACTCTTAACATTTCTGTTTTCTGTGCGAGAGTGACATGTAGTTGTAACACTTGCTGCACACTGGTGCCAACACTGAAGGAGGAAAACGAAACACAAAACTCACAGGACTCCATCCTGGTTCTGCAGCATCTTCACAGCCTTTCTGCCACCTCGGACTCTGCTCTTGCAGCTGACTCCGCAGTAAGGACTAGCAGCCAGTCATCCTCCCCTCCCTAAATGTACACAAAAATCTTTGCAGAACTGGAAGTGAAAGGCCACAATATAAAGTCAATTGCTCTTTGATTTCTGACTGACTTTATACTGTCATTCCCAGTACCTTAATTCTGATTATTGTTGACCTATTGCAGCAATATTAAACTTGGATTCGGGTTCTCTTCACCTGTTCTTTTTTCTGCTTTAAAGAGCCACAGGAATGAAAGGCTTTATTCCTCCAGAAGCCCCAGGTTCCCACACATCTCTTTACAGCCCCTCGTTAATTTTCTTAAGATCACACAACAATTTGAGTCATATACACAAAAGAATTCATAGGAGTATTAAATCTAAAGAAGTATTACTCTGTAAAACTGTTTTTATGTGTACTGTCCTCAAACCCAAATGGCTCTGCTTTGCATGCCATGCAAAATTTTTGCACAGGGTCTGTGAGGACAAGCAGAAGGTAATCTTATCTTTGCCTTCCCCCCATCTAATTAAATATGCAACAGAGCTCTGTCTTCATTCCTAGACAAGATAAACAAGCAATCCTGGATGGGCTTGTGGCTCATGAAATTCTAAGTGAGTCAGGAAATACTCCTCCATGCAACTGTGTATTCTACAGCAACACAATTTAACACAGCAAGAGCAGTGAATTGCTTTGAAATGTCTCACTCATCTGCAGACTCCCAGCCCAATAGCCTGTCCCTCCTCTCCAGGGTCCCCAGGAAGCAGCACCCCCAGGGCTTCAGTTCTCTCCAGGTGACTCACATCCTTCCCCATATCAGGAGATAGGCTACCCTAAGGAAACTCAAATGCAAATCCCAAAAAAACAAAAGCTCCTTAACTATTTCTCATCAAGGCCAAGTCAAATCAAGGGAACAGTCACAACATCTTACAGCAAAACCAGACTCAGAGGGTTTGTAAAGGGATCTGAAAACAAGCATCGATATGAGACTTTATTCACTTCAGGACACTCTGATTTTTTTATAATCTTGAGTGTAACCAGTAAAATAAAGCATCTGCTTAAAGAGAGCAGTGACAACGAAGGAGTTCTTCCCCTCTCTCTGTGTTCAATTTCAGCTTTCTTTTTTTAAAAAAATAGATCAGGATTCCTCTATACAGTTACTGAAAGGTCCTGCATTTTCTACCAATATTGTTACTATTCCTCCAGATTTGATAGTATCACTAACATTTGAAAATTTTTGCCTAGCAACCATAAATAAGACACAAAACCATAATTACAAAAAAACCAAAACCCAAACCCACAAACTCCCATGACTCTCATAAATCTTGCCTAATTTACACCATATGAGCCTTCTGACATTAGCTTCTTAATAGGGAAGCATCATTACTGTAACACACATGGTATTTTCTACAACAGAAGCACTTATTTTCACCAGTTGGAAAAGATCTGAGCTCTTTCTCTATGTCTGCCACTAAGACAAGACTTGGCAGGATTTGGTTTTGAGCATGTCGTGTCTCTGCAGAAGTGCCCAATGTTGCAAGAATAAGGATCTCCAAATGATCCCTATCTAGGAAGATTCATCTTCTCTGCCATTAAGGACATTTATTCTTAAGAGATTTAAACCCCCATTAACAGCCTGGATGTTTTGCTGCTTAAGGTGTGTTCACCTCTGGAACAGCACAAGAATCCACTCTTACTTCTCCTTATGGTAATACAAATGCCTACAAAGAAGGGACTTTGCTGTAGCCAAGGGGGCCCATAAGCCACACTTGCTTTGTTCCCTTCCATCAGCTTCAGGCTTTCAGCTAGGGTGAAATAGAATATTTCACCTGGACACAGGAACCCAGTTCTGAATTGTCTTAATAGGAGCCAAGTTCTGTGGAGTTTGTGAGCTGGACCTAGAGTTGCTAATCTCTGCAAACAAACACTAAAAAGGGACACAGAATGGGTCTGACGTGCCCTTGGTACAAAGTGCAGGGTTTTTATAACAGCTGGTGTCGGAAGGACAAAGCTCACGGCAGCAAAACATAACTCAGTCACTGTTCTGGCAAAGCCCCAGTGTGACCTTTCCCAGAGTTTGGGTTGATCACACAGAGGCAATGAAATGGCATGTTACCTCAGCACAGGGTGACTTTGGCACACGCAACAGGGCTGAAACATGGGGTGGCTGCCTAAGTCTGGTTTCATCATGGAGTAGCAGCCAGATGCAAGCAGCAAAGATCCCAGGACCCCCAGGAAATCCTCCGAGGTGTTCAGTGTGTTGTCATGAAACTGCAGCGTTTACAACCAAGAAAATTAATGCAACGATAAGCTTTGCACCAGGCCACGATTTCTGGAATAATGCACAATTGGACCATAGAGAAAAAATATGCAAAACCCCAAAAAGAAAACAAAATCACCAGAATCCTAACAATTTACATTTTGTCCTAGTGTTTGGAGAACCATTTAATTTAAACATTTTCCACACCTGTTTCCCCAGCTGAGCCTAAGAAACACACTGACAAGGACAGACTCATTGTTCACCTGTCATTTAATGACTTTCTTTCCTGAGAAAAATGGCATTGTCTTCAAAACCAGCCTCATTTAGAAATTTTTCAGTCCATTAGTCAATAGTTTAGGGAAAAAAGAAACCTAATTTAAAAAGATTGAACAATTCTTTGTGGAAATGTCTTTTCCCTACAGTTGTTTTAATATAAGGAAGACTTACATTCTTTTCAAATCCTGTGGAGGAGTCATGTACCATCGATCAGGCCAGTAAACCTGCCGAGATCGGTAGGAGCCCCGGCACTGTGGGGTCAAATTTCCACTTTTAGTGACTGGCGGGATATGTACGTGATCAATACAGGAGCAAACGTATCCTGGGTAACACAGGGGGAGGCACTACCCTGGGGAAAGTTTGTCCCAGCAATGCACACCACAGTAGTCCATAACAGGGCTAGGTGCCTCCTCAAATTTATGAACTGTCTCTTGACAATCCCTTTAAAGAGACCATTAAAGTCTTTCAAACACTCCTGGGTGAGACACAGCATAGCTATAGGATGAGATTTACTCCCAGCAGCTTTTATGTGACCAAAGGGACCATCAGGGAAATGCATCTCCTAGAAGATTCACAGTCCCTCAGGTGCAGTATGGAGAGGGCAGGAGAGTGAAAATCCGTCACACAGGGCTTTGCATAGTGGTCTGGGTGCTTTGGTGAAGCAGCATTGTCCCGGTGCCTTGTTCAAACCACTGGCTACATCTGCCTGCACTCAGGGACTAGCTCATGCACGCTGCTGTAGGGCTTAGGCTTGGGCTGGTGACTCCTCTGCTCCTTGTTTGCACAGTGCCTTGCACAAGGGAGGTACTGGTGCTCCTACCGAGTATGGCAAAGAAATAATGAGGAGGAGGGAAATGACACACTTATCCTGAAAAGATATATGATGACAGCATTCTCCTGGCAAAAATGGCTGCTCGAGGTTTGGACAATCGCAGACTGCGCTGAGTAAAAAACTGGCTGGACGACCGGGCCCAGAGAATTGTGGTAAATGGAGTTAAATCCGGTTGGCAGCCGGTCACGAGTGGTGTCCTCCAGGGCTCGGTGTTGGGGCCACTCCTGTTTAACATCTTTATTGATGATCTAGACGAGGGGATCGAGTGCACCCTCAGTCAGTTTGCAGATGACACCCAGTTGGGTGGGAGTGTTGCTCTGCTCGAGGGCAGGGAGGCTGCAGAGAGACCTGGACAGGTGGAGCCATGGGCTGAGGCCAACTGGGGGAGTTTCCATAAGGCCAAATGCCGGGGCTGCCCTGGGGCCACAACAACCCCCAGCAGCGCTACAGGCTTGGGGAGGAGTGGCTGGAGAGCTGCCAGTCAGAGAGGGACCTGGGGGGGTTGATTGACAGCTGGCTGAACAGGAGCCAGCAGTGTGCCCAGGGGGCCAAGAAGGCCAATGGCATCCTGGCTTGTGTCAGCAATAGTGTGGCCAGCAGGGACAGGGAAGGGATCTTACCCCTGTACTCGGCACTGGTGAGGCCGCACCTTGATCACTGTGTTCAGTTTTGGGTCCTGCACTGCAAAAAGGACACACTCAAACATGTCCAGAGAAGGGCAACAAAGCTGGTGCAGGGTCTGGAACACATGTCCTGTGAGGAGCGGCTGAGGGAACTGGAGGGGTTTAGTCTGGAGAAGAGGAGGCTGAGGGGAGCCCTCATCACCCTCTACAGCTACCTGCAAGGAGGGTGCAGAGAGCTGGGTTTGAGCCTCTTTAGCCTAGTAGAAAGCGACAGGACAAGAGGTAATGGCCTCAAGTTGCACCAGGGAAAGTTCAGACTAGCTATTAGGAAGCATTTCTTTACAGAACAGGTTGTTGGGCGTTGGAATGGGCTGCCCAGGGAGGTGGTGGAGTCCCCATCCCTGGAGGTGTTCAAGAGCAGGGTCGATTTAGAGGACATGCTGTAGGTGGGAACTTTGCTAGGTGAACGGTTGGACTAGATGATCTCCAGGGTCATTTCCAATCTAGATGATTCTGTGATTAGAGGGGGCCAGGACTGCAGAAAAAGAAAATCCATCCAACATAAAGAGGACTTCTTTGACAATAGCACAAAGCTGTCCTGCAGTTTCTGGACTGCGTATGTCAGGGAAAAACACATACACCAAGACCTTGCAATGAGTCTTACTGAAAGAACAATTTGTTCAAGAATAGAATTTATCATAGATATATGACATGTTTCCAGTGTGCTACCCACATTAGGTGGGCAGCTCTCGTTTGCTTAGACTGCAGTAAAACCTTTCTCGCAAGTGCAAATATTATGCTTGGAGAACTGGAGATTTAAAAAAAAAAAAAAAAAAGATAAGTTGAAGAAGGAGGTGTCCAAAGTGGGGATGGTGTCACCATGTTCACACAGAGGTTGGTGAGAAGACTGTCTAGGAAAACTGGATGACCTCAAGGGCTTGTGCTGTAAAAATGGGACAAAGAGCACACAGTGCAGGGTCATCTCTCTGGGGCTAAGGATGAGGATTTCTGGCTGCATTTGTTTAAATTAGGGTGACTCCAGACTACCAGGTGGATGCTGCCATGGAAAAAGCAGATGAAATTTTAAGATATACGAGCAGCATCATTCCAGTAGAGAGAAAACAGTTTTAGTATTCTCATATGTCTGGAATAGCCTGCACTGCCTTGGTTACTCAAGAAGAAAAGGAATAAAGGAAGAAATAAGAGAAATGTGTCTTTTTCTTGGCTAACAAATACAAATGCAGAGGGATCATGGTAGATATCTCTCTGAGAAACTCAATGCCAAAGAAGGGCAGTTAGGCGCTAAATCACACCGCCGATACCTGAACAAAGGGGTTAAGCTGCTCGTGGCAGATGACAAGGGCTGCACCTGTTCTGGTGGTGCTGTTGGTACCTTCCAGCAAGGGGGCAGGGGCTGTCTCCATCCTCATGGTAGCTAAAGAAGCACACGTGGTAATACAAACAGCCAGGCCACGCGACTCTCCAGGCTCCTTGCAGCGCTGCTGGGCTGGTTTAACTTTGGGCCTTACCTGCACAGTCATTAGTGTTTACAAAACAAGTTTCCAGGGAAGCAAAATTACACACCAAGGAAATAATAAGCAGCAATATAATCAGATGTGAGAGGGAGATCATTTCATTACCTGAACCTGGCCTCATTATTCACCATTTCCCTGGCAAGAGCTGATAAATGCAGACTAATGAATCTTAGCGCTCCAGACGAGTGGGAGGAGTGCTGGCTCAGTGCTGCCACATGCTAAGCAGGACCAGAGAATCCACTTTCAGCTAGAAGTCCGAAAGGTAAAATATGAATTCATCTATTGCAGCACTGCAGTGAGATGAGAGAGGGGCTTTACCCCTCTTGGCTGGCTTGGTCTTACAGAGTGACCCAGGCTGTGGGAACGCTGTGGCCTCTGTCTGGCCCAGGAGCAAACCGAACCCCAAACGTCCCAAGAATAACAGGGGATCTGCCACGTGGTCTGCACACACTGGTGATAGGTGCAAGGGCCAGAGTTGGCTCTTTAGGGAAAGCCTTCCAGAACCAACTGTATCCTCTGGAGACTTCCCAGACTGTTCTGACAGTTCAGTATCATCCTGGGCCTGCTCATGACACAAGGACAACATCAACAGAGAAAGAGGAAAGAGCATTAACACAGAAAAACACTGTAGCAGGACATTTGCTCACTTCTGTGGCACCTTCGCTTCATCAACACAGTTACCCGTTGGCTATTGTGGCCATTCCTCCCTTTAAAAAAACAGGGAAACAGAAAATACATCATTCACTGTACACAGTTATTAAAAAAACCTCAAACAAACTAACAATGAAACCATTAGAAATGAAACGATTAGAAAAGGCAAGCAAACCTCTTTAACATAATCGAGTTCTCAGGGTTGCAAAGATTATAGATTTTTCTATACTTTCTGCATATCTCACAAACAACGTGGCCCCCAGATTTCTTGTGAAGGACCAGAACATTTGGCAAGGCTCCTCTGGAAGGAGCTTAGACGCTAACCTCTAACATGAAATGAAAACCTACTCAGAGAGCAACACGCATGTCCTGACATTACAGGGAAATGCTGCCCTCATCTGTCTTCCAGTGACAGATTTTATTTTCCTGCCTACCATGCCTAAACCATTCATCATTGCAGAACAAAACTGTGACTATTATTGCAACCAACTGCAAGTCTGCGCCTGGACCTGTATTTACAACGGAACCATTAAGCCATACTGTTGTCGGTGACTGGAGTCAATATGGCCAAGTTGCTGCAATGGAGTTTAAATGTAGAAGTTTCTTAAATCTCTTTATTGAAGATAGTGTCTTGGCCAAAAGGAAAAAAAAAATGCCTTACATATTCTCTATAAAATTAAAACTGACCAAGGACAAAATTAATCCCTAAGTACTGAGTACTGAGAGGCAGCACTGGGGTTCAGCAAGAGCAGAGCAACCCCTGCTCCTGCAGCAATTTGCACACTAGTGCAAGAGCAGCGATTTGGGGATCTGGATGCCTGCAGCCCAGCCTGCCACAGCCAGCCACAGGGATCAAGACTGGTTTGCCTCTTTCATCTGCACTGGTAAAAATCCAGTGCACGCACACATACACGGAGATAGAGGCACATTTCAAGCACCATCAGTGGCCCTCAGGAAGGTGAAGGAGGAATTGAACGTGCATTCATATTTCATACAAGTATAAGCTTTGAAGTTGGAAAATTCAATCTAGCAGATGAAATACAGCACTATCTAGTTCTTTATGGGTTTGGAGTGCAGAGAGAGCATCTGTTAAACCTGAGAGACAATGCCCCTGGACAGCCAAGGTCCTCAGAAAGTACTCTGGCTCATGAAAGTGCAGATCACAGTAGGTATCCGTTACCATTTGCAGAGCTCTGAAGGAGCACAGCTCTCAGAGCAGATAGAAGTGCTTCTCTATCAAGAAGTCTTTTAGTTCTTCTGATGAAGTTAGCTCTGCCGAAACTCCAAGAGGAGCTGGAAAGTCCTATTCCACTGGTTCATGGTTTACTGATATTTCTCCTTACTTGTGTCTTTCCCCCTAGACTCCCATTCCTTTTGATTATATTTTGTAAATCCTGGATTAAATCAAAGTCTGTGCCTCCGAAATTGAATGTATAGTTGCATTTCAGAGAGTTTAAAAAAAAAGGGGGGTTGCACATGTGTCCTGCCCCTTGCTAAAGAGCCTCCCATGCCTGATGTCCCTGGAGGCAGCGACTTTTGTCCAAGACTTGGCTCAGTGACTGGGTGTGCTTCACTATACAATGGCAGTGACCTTTTTTTCTTTGCATCCACTTTAAGTGGTGGCGGTGGTGAACAATAGCTCTCTGATTTCATGCAAGCTCCACAATTCGTCTTTTAAAGTGAATTATCTTTCTTTATCTTGGTTTTATTAACACTGGTGGAGAACTGTTATCCTTCCCGGGGAGGGAAACTGGTGTCACTGGTGCTTGCTGCTTGTTTCAAATTGTGGAGCTCAGGCTGCCCACAGCAAAGCTAGTCATGCTTTCCCTGCTTTATGGTATATAGTAAGGAAGTCCGCACCAGAGGAAGTTCTGCCTTCGTGATTGCTTGAAGAGAAAAAACGAAAGTCCAGAACTCAGGAGATTGTGTACTACAGGGAGATGTCCAGATGAAACTGTGTTCAGGCTCTGTTGAACATGAATCTGTTTATGCCTGGCAGAGCACACACAAGAGAGAGAGAAAATTCAATAGGTTTTTCTTGGCAACAATCTGCATTTTCTTGTAAATGAGTTAAAGTGTGCAAATATGAATCACATAGTTCAAGGTCTGCTCTCCAGGACAGCTGTATGAGATCACACTAAAGGTCCAGGCCAGGACAGTATCTTGTCTCTGAGATCAGCCTGGCACAGACTCCCAGGGAAGAGCATAAGAGCAGTAGAAGCATTACAGACCCACTTGCCCAGTATTCTCAAAGTCTCCTGAACCAGAGGTAGTATCTTTGAGTTTTGGGGTTTTTTTCCATTGTTTTTTCCAAATTATTTTGGTGTCATGCAACCATTTAGTACCAACATCTTTTGGCAAGGAACTCCACAGATGGACAAAACATTCCTCCGTTCACTTTAAAGCTGCCACCTGGTGAGTTCACATCTTTCTTCTGGTTGTACAATTATTTGAAAGAGTGAATAGTCATTCCTTATTGGAAGAACCAGAACTGGAGGGGTGGTGGGAACAAGAACCTCTGAAACTGGATCTGGCCAAAAGACTCAAGATGAAACTGCAGCTGCAATCAGCATGAGCTGATGAACCAGGTTAAGTTCACACTGGAGGAAAATCTCTCACCACATGCAGTTCAGATCACAAGTATTTATTTTCCCCCTGCATCCCCGCTGGGGCAAGAGAGAGGACAAGGAGAACCAGAGCCAGGAGCTAGTATTCTGCCTGTACATGCCCTGGAACAGACCAGAGGTTTGGTTGCAACGTTCCATTCATATACCCAGTTAACCCATATTTTTAGAGACAACTCATCTACAAAAATCAATGAAAAACTTCCATGGAAACAATCAGGTTTTTATGTGGGCTTATTTCCTCATTCGTTTCATCAAGTGCCACTTACATACACCCCCTAGATTTCAGTTCATTTTTTCCCCTCGCCTCTACTGTCTACCCAAAAGGCTAATCTACACAGAAGATCTGGAGTTTCCCTGGGACTCACAGGAACCTGAGATTAGATACTGGCTCCCAGAATCCCATTAACAGAGGGCCAAACATTAACTTTTATAGAATAACTAATATCATTAGGGTAACATTTTTTTTCTTCTTCAAAGGGTCCTGCCAGCATTTGCCTTACTTGCATCAGAGAGCTAAATTGGAAAAGATTTTTCCTCATCCTTCAGACAGTTGTAACAACAATTTCCTCATTCTAATTCAAGAAGTCAAAATGTCAACCTTCCCCTCACTCCCCTCAAAAGCAGCTCAGACTGAGAAAATAATTTCTTAAATTTCAAGAGGTGTTTGCTAAACTTAGTATTTTTCTGCTTTGGTACTTTGTGGCCTGTATTTGCCAACATTCCAAAACAAGACCATTTGGACTAAAAAGCAAACAACATCAAAATCACTGAAACCAGGTTCTTCCAACAACGTAAAGCCTTTTGCCCCAGTAATTTCTTTAAGGTCAGCAGACATTATTTTGTTTCAAAACCGGTTTCAGTTTGATCATTTTGGGATTTTCTGCTGGATCAGGTTTTGTGGAACATTTCCAACACTTTCCAAAGGCGATTCACAGGAAATAGGTGATTTTGCCCTCAGCAGATTGACTCTGCAATCACCTCCTCACTCCTGTGCAGCTCCCCAGCAAGTCAGCTCTGCTCACACGATGGTACCTCTCACTTCTCATTCATCCCTCTCCAAACAGCCTTGCTACAACTGTGTGGCAGCTGCCCCATCCCTCGGAGCCTGACTGCAGTGCCATGGTGCCCCACACCTAACACAGCCACGGCCACGCGTCTGAAGCCAGATGACAACACAAAGCCCTGCCATAGACCCTGTGAGAGATGAGAAATCAGGCCTGTGAGAAACTAAGACAAACAGCCTGGGAAAGCAAAAGTTGAGGCTGATCGAAGAAATGTCTCAAACACTCGCAAGACAAAACTATGAGTCACGGGGTGCATTCTGTAGAGGTCGAAGCTGATAAGGCTGCCCGAATAACACAAGATCCAGCTGGACGTGCCAGACCCACAGAATGATGGAAAATTAGATTTAAAGCTGAAACAGGAAAATAAAGCCTCCTATTAGAGACATGCATGCTGCTTCTGGGTCTATACTTCTTACAAAAGAATAATTAAAAAAAACCCCAAAAAACAACCAACCAAACCAGGAAGGAGACCCCTCTGCCAGGCCACATCATCCACAGGCATGGAGAATGAGAACAGGGGCTCAGCTGAGCTGAGCTCTGGGGACTTGGGAGTGGGGGCGTACAGAGTGTCACAAAATTGAGATGTGGGGCTGGAAAGGTCCATTTACTGGGACAACTGGTCTGCCAAGATAACCCGTGGTCAACTTTAGCCTGCAGACTTCAGAGCGGCTTTAACAGTGCAGCCGTACTGCTACCGTAACGCTGGGCTCGAAGCCACAGAGGAGCTGAACGGGAGCAGCAGCTATCTCTCTCACACACCTGGAACTGGATAAAAGAAGACCTTTCGATACGGCCAGGCTGACCTAAAGCTCAGATGCTGTTCAACAGCCACCAGCCAGGCAGGAGCAAGTGCCAAATGACGCAGCTTTACCACTGCTGCTTGACAACGCAGTCCCTGGAGCCACGGATCCGCGGGCGAGCGGCTGGGCACCCCGGGTGAGCTGGGTCGGGCTGGGGGGCCGCGGTGACCCCTCGCAGGTTCCCACTCCCCGGGGGCCGGGAGCGGAGCAGAAGACACGAGCACAGGCTGCTCTCTGCTGGTTAGCACACCTCCACGCAGCCCTGGCGGGGAAACGGGCTGTTGCAAATAGATGATGGGATAGAAATGAAATTCTTACTTTTTAGTTTGACTTCATCCTTATGAACAGTCTCTGCAATAGAAATAACTTTGGGGTTTTAAATTTGCTTTCATAGGCTTGGATACTAATCGTTTTACATATAGAAATGCCAGATGAAATATCTCTTTATAAAGGTTTCTGCATTACAGATGTGGCTTTTTGGAACTGCACACCTGTGTGCTCTTTCCTGACTGAAAACTGTTGCATTTAGAGACCATCCAAAGCAAATGTCCTTCTTCTGGACTTCTAATTTTCTCTTTCCAAGAGATTTCCTTTCACTCCTGTTTAGCTGGATCCAAAGCAGAACCATTTTCTTTTTTTCCCCTCGAGGAAAAAAATAGAGAAAACAAAAAGCAACAACAAAACAAACCACAGGCATTTCGACCACCTGGTCAGCACAGAGCATCTTCCCTCACCAGGAATGCTGCACTAGTTGGCACTGCTGATTTTTCATCTCAGAAAACACCAGAATGTTGCGCACCAGTCTGCCTGGATGAGGAATACACCCAGGTCTGCTGGGCCCAGCCTGCCCCCAGAGCTGTGCTGAGGGACACCACTTCTTCAGGAGCTTTTGAACCTTAGCTGCTGGCCCAGATCTGTGATGGGTGAGGAATATGAATGCCAACTCCTAAATACTCAGAGACTCCTCAGCAGATGCCAGCAGTCAGCAACAGGAGGAGCAAATCAAGTTATCCAGAGAGATCGACAGAAACTGGATGTACCGACAACATGTCAGACATTCACACCCAGAGAGGGATCCCAGACCTGCCAGGGCCAGGCAAGCAAACCTTGCCTTTAGAACTGGGGGATTCTCTTACCTTGGAGAATGGAGAAAACACCAAAACTGGATCCCCAGCCCCTGAGAAATTGTATTCTGTCACTCTTCTGGGAGCCTTTGATAGTGCAACATCATGAAAACTACTCCTTACTCCATAAGACAAGTCCAGAGCAGAAGCAGCCTCAAAGGAGCACTGTGTGCAGCAGGAGGGGCTTCCCCTTCCTGCAGGGCAGTAGATGGCTGTTATTAGCCTTCAGCATCTCTTTTGCCAAAACTTTCTTGGATTCCTTCTGAAGCAGGTTTGGCCAGCCTGCTTGCCCGCCCCCCTCTTGGATCATTCTCACTCATTATTTGACTAACTTGTGTCTCCTTCCCAGAGCCTGTCCCTTTCCGGGTATGAACTGCTGCCCACTGTGGCAGCTCCAATGGATAGTGCACTGGGCACTGAGCACCACAGCTTTGCAGCTCAGCCTCCATCCTGCTCCCAGCCTCTCCATGCATCAGGGCCAGCAACAGCACTGTTTTCTTCAGCTGCTCTGGAGTCACGGTCTAGTCACGAACCAGGAGTGCAGGAACGGGGTCCTCTTCACCAGTTTCCATTACAGGCTCTAATTCCACAGTTCTTTTCATAAATTCTCACTCAATTACTTTCTGTACTTTCTGAACCCATTCCAAAAGAGGGCTATTGGACTAGATCCTAACTTCTATAAGAGGTGGCTTCCTGGAGGTTGAATCTTACCAGTTCAATCTCCCAAAGGCTTAGGATCATAGAAGGGTTGGTGGTACTTCCCTTTGGACCAGCTGTTTCCCCCATTTTCATACAAAAGGCTAAAAACTCATTTTCCAGCTCTAAAGCCATTAAAAACAGAAAAATCACATTTTATTTCCATGAAGTGTTGATTTGTCACAAACACACCAATATAAACCATACAGCAAGGTATGCAGCTTGGGCAGCAAGCCACTATCCACAGTCCTTCATGTCCAGAAACAGTGACAAAGCCTTGAGGAAGTGACAGCTAGAAACCCTGCTGCATTGTTCTCAAGGAATGATTATCACAGTAAGAGAGAGGTTCTTCAGCACACAAAATGTATTCATCAATCCATAGGTCTTTTATCCTTTAACAGGAATTCACTTGTATTACAAGTGAAGTCAGGTTCTCTTAACCTAACCCACTAGTGCCTAGGTAGAACCACAAGTCTGTGTTCCAGAATGCATTATAAACTTCCTAACTTTTCCGTAACCTCATTATTTCAGCAAATTTTGGAGTGACAGCATTACAAGGCAGTTGCAACCTTGACTTGGGGTAAAGTTCTGCTGCAACACTGATAACACTGAATCTTTAAAGAAGCACTTTGGGTCTCCTTTGGAAGGCAAAACCCAAGACTGAGGGAAAGATGCAGAGAACTAACTGAGAGGCAAAGCCTTGGTGAGAGTAGGGAGGGCAGACACACCAGAAATCAACAGTTACTATTTCATCCTGCAGAGCCTAAGGACAGAATATGGAAGCATGGGATTTTTAGATGAATGCTGAGCATAGGGCATGACACAGAAGATGGCTCTTCGGGAATCCCAAGGGGAATAATGAGAAGTAGGAAGCAGCCTGCTTTTCACCAGGTTTAAGGCCTTATTTCCTGTGACAGCAATTTTAATTCACTCAATATTTAGATGCACAGGAAAAACATACACACACTGTAGTCAACATCAAACCCTGAGCAGCCTCACAGCAGTGAACAAGGCTTAGACAGAGAAAAATTATTTCTGTTCCCTGAGCTACAGTGCCAGGCAGCAGCACACCCCATCACCTCGCTGCCAACTGCACACGACTGTGGATGGCGAGGCACAGCAGAAGGTAGAAACTGCTGTAGCACATCGGGGCATGCAAGCACAGCACCTTTTGGCTCAAATTTCCTGTAGCTGGGGAGCACCAGAATGTGCTTTTGTTCTTTTCCAAATCCGTATCTGCAGTCCAGCTGGATAACGGTTGGATGGGGTTTAGCATGCCCCCTACATTAGCCTGGGGACTCTGCAATGCATTTTCCTGCCCTCTCAACCTAAATATCTGGGGAGATCTCAGTGTCTAATTTACCTGTGCCTCCCCAGACATACAGCACTAAAAATAAATAATACATCTCACTTTCATTTGGGGGCTGGGTTTTGAAGGGCAGAGCATTGATCTGTTTTTTGTTGTTGTTTTGCATTCTTATTCTCAAGTAGTTAAAGAAAAAAACCCACA
This sequence comes from Athene cunicularia, assembly GCF_003259725.1. Classification (NCBI taxonomy): domain Eukaryota; kingdom Metazoa; phylum Chordata; class Aves; order Strigiformes; family Strigidae; genus Athene; species Athene cunicularia. The sequence continues at coordinate 13,889,382 of NW_020799100.1, read as the reverse complement.
CGTATGTTAAAAAATTGTCATCCGAATGGCCATCTCATTGTTGAATATATACGAAGCCAGACACAGTAGGAATCTCATGTTCCTTTTCCCTTTTGGGATCTACAACATGGCTGTATCTTTCTCCTCGGTGACATGCCAGGTAGGGACCCCAGTTTGCAGCGGGCCTGCAGCAGCTTACAATGCGCTGGAAAGCAAAAACAAGAGGCATTTAATGTCTTACCCTAGTCTGGGCTATTAAAGTTCAGTAAAGTTGTAACTCTAGACATGCCCTGCAACTCAACAAATGGCAAACAAATCAAAGTTTTTAAAAATCATTCCAATTGGCTTTGGATTTGACTTCTGAACACTGAAGTCAAACAAGCAGGGAAAGCTGTGACCAACAGAACTGTCTGGCAAAGCTTGACAAGAAGAGCACACCTCAGATCTTGGACTTGCTCATTTCTGTGAGGAATGGGAGGCAGAACTCTAGAAAATAATATGGGTATAGAAAATGATAGAAATTCTTCAGAAAATTTAAAGCAGCTGGAGTGACAACAGAAGCCATGAAAATCACTCCTGAACATGTGGGTGCACTCCCAGAGAACTAGACTTTACCATCTTATCAGAACACAATCGGGTAAATTTGCCTCCGATGCAGCTACCAGAGGTGTGTTTTGGTCTAAAGATCCAATTAACAAACACCTCAAGGTACTGAACATGTGTTGGCAAAGAAAGCACAGGCATTCCTGATAATGCCAAGGAAAGCAAGATTTGAGGCTATGACAGCTTTTCTGTGCCCTTACCTGACAAAGGTTTCCTTCAGCTTTAACTATTTTTAGAATAGCGACGACAGGAATCCAGATGACACAGAAGATAATCATGCACCAGCCAACAGCGGTTCCCCAGGCTGGATATAACACTGAGCCATAAGTGGGAGGTGAAAATGTGACCAAAGACCAGATCAAAATTGCCTACAAAAAAATAGCAAAAAAGATTAAGAGAGAAAAGCAGATTTCCAGCTAACTTGAACTTGCACTGTATTTCTAAGTTGGTTAAAATAAAAAGGGCAAAAAGGGCTATCTACAGATTCTGCACAGTTCCCTCTTGCTTTTTGAGTGCAAGAACAGTTGTGCACGATCTGGTGTTTAGTCATGGCCAAGCAGTAAGACTGAAGGACAGGACTGAAAGACCACACTGATATGCACCCTACCACTTCAAGTATATCTGTGTTTAAACAGAACTTATCTCTGGGTTCTGTTGAAATCTCATGTTGAAGGATATATAAGCTGCTGGATGAGCCCAGTACCTTTCTCTGTATGTTTTATATGTTCCCATGCTCCTATATTTACAGGAATATGTGAAAGAATCAAAGATTAACTGTTGGCCAATATTGCTGCAGAAATAAGATCTGTAGTCCAGACAGATTAAAGGTAATGCGCTGGCCAGAGCAACTGGCCACTGCTCCTAGTTTTAGGCTGTTAATTAATTCTCTCATAGCAACGTAAATCAGCCATCACCACTCACAATTAGAAGTACAGGAGTAAAGCAAAACTGACACACACATAACAGGACATCAAAAAAAAAAGTCTCAGACAGGGGAACAACTGGACATCCAAAGAGCAAACCCAAGACAATGATCTGTCCAAAAAAATGGGGTTTCCCTCAAAGATGAAAAATCCAGGTTTTCCAAACATTTTCTCACAGTCTGAAATGAAGATAATCCAGCTGTTAAAATGGGCAATCTGGTTTCTCTGTGTTACTCCTCAGAGTGTAGACTCAGCTCCCTAGCAACTGATCTGAAGGTCCATCCTCTCCTGGAGAGGACCCAAGGAGGAGCGGTATGTATCAGAAAGCACAGATAGCGCGCAGTTTGCTTCACTGGCACAGCCATACCCTGTCTTTATACATAGTACCTGGGCATTCAGCCTGGCACCTTCACATAGAAACTTCTTCAATATCCAATTTATAAATTCTGTCACACTAACACAATCCAGTCATCTACACTCACCATTAACAGCACAGGAGTAATGAAAAACCAGCAAATTCTCCACCACAGCCAGAACAAACGGCTCTTCTTTCCAATCATCATTTCAATGTCTTCAATGAACCTGTTTCCTCCTGTTGAAAGACAATCATAAGGTGCATGGTAAAGCAGGTGTGGTTACTCAGAAGGGATAGAAGACAGACAGCAGTCAAGGACAGTTTCTCAAGTTCAGTGGAAACTGTTAAAGCTTTTCAGCTAGTTAAGATATAAATGCCTTACTGGGGTAATTAATGTTTAACATACAGTCTGCCTGGGACTGCATAGCCAAATCATGGATTTTCTGTGCAAATAATTTACCGTAAATGTAGATGATGCCTATTATCTCCAGGACAGCTGCAATAAGGATTCCCCATCCAGCACAGAAGTGATCTATTAGGTTAACCCAGTAAATTCCTGCCTGTAGGACAAACCATAAAGAGGTAAAAATGTACCCAGTTCCAGTCACATTTCTACACAAATAAAATAAGTTGCGTTGTTCAAGCCAATTTAACTAATCACCAGTCTGAGTTTAAATTCCCATTTCTCCAGGTTAAGTACACATTTGTGAACACTATTTCATTTAAATATCTCTATGTCAAGTTGAAAAGCACATCTGATGAAATGCTGTAGATCTGTATATTAATAACAACATATATGTATATGCAGAGTACGTATAAACAGCTAAGAATAAGATTTCAATTTGGAACTTACTGTATTAAAGCTGATCTGAAGTTTTAGTACTGAGGTACAGCAACAGCTATACCAGTTACCAGTTCTGGTAGGCTTGTATATTCCTACATGTACAAGTTTTCCACGTGGGTTAAACACAGCTTTAAACACCCCCATGCACTAGCAGGGCCATAGAGCAGAAAACAAGCTTTAAGCCATTTCACACTCTTGCAGACAAAGTCATTTGCAAGCATCCTTGCCATCATGTCTCATAACTTATGTGCTTTGCTTGACCATACAACTGTCTGTTCACCCCAGTTATATTCTTCACATTCTCAGTATAACTGCATACATAGATGGAGTAATTGCAATGGAACTTTATATTCTTAAAAGCAGTTGCCTCAAGAAATTGTACCTAGTGTACTGAAAATTCCTTTTATTTGTACACACACATATATGTATATATATATACACACACACACACACACACACACACGCACACACACACACACACACACACAGGAGAAGTAACCATACAATCTACAGATGCTTGTGAGCTAATAGGTTCTTATAATGTGAACAGGCCATTTCCCAAATCCTGTCCTGTTTGGTAGTCAGTTCTGAACAAAAAGATCCCATTGGCATCTATTAGCGGTACCCACAGTGCTACAAACACTCTGTATGTGTATGCTTGAGATTACACAAATAACCTCCTGAACTGGGAAGCAGTGAATCAAGTTGATGGTTCACAGGCTCTGTACAGGCCTTCTATTTAAAAGCACACCTCCATTCAACAATCACAGAAAGCCTTAGGTTCTTCAGAGCTTCCCTCCTGGAATTTCTTATTTGCATGTCAAGGCACCCTGGCAGAATTCAAGTCTCTCAGATCGATCCATGCAAACAGGAACAGTTGGAAAGGACATTTTGACTTATCGCTTGCAGCAAAATTAAAGCCACTGCCCAAAAAAATAATTTAATGTCTTACCTGAGTAACACAAGTAAGACCAAGAAGGAAGAGCAATATGCACACAGCCAGGGTTATAGGGATTCTTAACTTTTTCATCGCTTTGGGATATATATCTTGTATGGTGGTTGTAAGTGTTTCTACAAAGGAAGAAATGTGGGGTTTGGGCAGCACAATTAAGAAAGGTAATGTTCATTTGAAAAGCCATGAGTTACTTAAAAAACCACTCACCTATGGTGGCAAACTGAGAGTCAAGGCCCAAGAGCAGAAGCATGAAGAAAAACAAGAAGGACCACAGAGGAGAAACTGGTAGCTTGGAGAGAGCCTCTGGATAGGCTACGAATGCCAGATCAAATCCTGCAAAGTAGCGGAAGGAAGGAGGTTATGGTCATGCCTTGGTCAAAGCAAGTCCCGATACCAAAAGCACAACAATCAGCCTACCTGAGTCCACAACCTCTGAGACAGGTCTCTCGGACACAAACGCCATATGTCCCAAGATGGAGAATATTGCAAACCCAGCAAATACGCTGGTGAGGCAGTTGGTTACACAAACTAAAATAGCATCTGAGTAGCAGTTGTTGTGGAACTTATTGTATGAAGACAAAGCAACAAGCCCGCCCCACGCCACAGACAGGGAGTAGAATATCTGGGTGGCTGCATCTTTCCAAACCTACCAAAAATAAGAAACATGGGAATTACTGGATTACTTACGGTTCGTAGCATAAGCATGTAAGTCTGCCCTCTTGTGGAAGCTCCAGGGGTTTTCCACATTTAGCCTGAATATCTAATTCTATGAGAATGTAACACACTGATGACTTTGCAGTCTCAAGTACAAACAATACTTAGATGTCCAAAGATCCCATCCCAAGTGTGTTGCCAAATAGCTGTCTTTTGGGGCTAGCCTTGAGGAAGAGATTCAATTAATTCACAAATGTGAGTTGTTAAGATATGAATCTTGTTACAGTGCCAAGGAGTAAGGAAAACCAGGACAGGGTTGTAGGAGTGAGAACTTCCATGTGCTCTCCCACTTGCTCTTCTCACACCATGACCCATACAAACCCCTTCTGCCTCTGCTGCAGTCCCTCAGTTAGTGCCAAATGTTCACATCAAACACAACAAATAAATATTGCAGTGAGTGTTTGCTTTTGGTAAAAATTAAATAATGCTTGTGTAAGCCAGATGAAAAAAAAAATAATAATCCAGACTTCCTTTGCACAAGGTCCCCAGTCCACCTAATTTCCCAAACTAATTTCCTGGGCAAAGCACAGCCTGAATTTCAAAGTCAGAGGTCCCTTCAACCTTCCGATAAAATCCCTTGAAGTTATCAATAACCAAAGCAAGTAGAGCTCCTGCAATGAGAGCAACACTTGACCCCACAGCAAGAACTTTCTCAGCAGGTCTTGCTAAGATGAAACTTCAGCATGACCCCCAAGACCTGCTCAAAGGCAATACCATACTTATCACCATCTGGTGTGGCAGGGAAAGGGCAGAAAGTGGCTAGTTTTTAGATTGAGAGGATCTAGAATAGGGGCTAGACATCTGATAGAGCTGGGGGTTACTGAAAACACAGAACCCAGCTGCATAAACAAAATGCAGGGAAGGACACAAAGAAGCACCTGACTGAATAAAAAACAACTTGCTCTAAGTAACAGAACCACAGAAGCGTGTCACGCTTCCAGGGCTGACACTACCTCTCACCTCTGCCTCCATCAGCTTGGTGATGTTGGACTGTTTCCCAATGTAGTATTCGATGCCATCCAGAGCACCTTCCAAGGTGGCACCTCGCACCAGCAAGATGAGCAGGATGACATATGGAAAGAGTGCGGTAAAGTAAACAACCTGCAGAAAGAAGGGCAGGGATACACATTAGGAGCGAGGGGATGCACAGATCTCCGTGCAGAAGGAATGGCCAGGTTTTGGGCTAAGGTCTGCTGGTACAAATGAAAAACAGGCAACCAGGGAAATGAACACACATCAAGCTCTAAACCATCTGGCTTAGCCGGTTCTGGAGCTGCATTCCAGCAGAAGGCCCAAGCCACATACCCACTTTTCAGATAGCACTTGACCAGTTTCAGAAGTGTGTTTTCTGAGATGATTTACTGCTGTAGCAAGGCCTGGACTCAACTACCCCAGAGGTCTCTTGCTATGTGATCTTCTAGCAAGTGTGAACTGAAAGCCAGTGAAAAATTAGGTAATCAGGATTGAATTATCACCTGATGAGACTGAAAAGAAAAAAAAAAAAAAAAAAAAAAATGGGAACAAGGACTTTTAGGTTCTCTCAGACAGATATTTTTTTTGTTGTCTACACATCTTCTAGCACAATGGGATCCAGGCCAGAAGCAGGGCTAAGCAGTGCTATTATCATGCAGGCTACGTTCAACAATACTCTTGTTTCTCGAGACTTAGTTTCAGTGTTACGCAGACAGATAATTGAGCCGGTACTGCTGGTTACACCAAGCCATAGCATTGCGCAATCATATGGCGAGACCTCCTTTGTATTTGCCCAGAATAGTCAATTCTCTCCACTCTTCATCTTGTCTTGTTCCTGCTCAGCTAGATTCTTCTGAGTCTTACCTTACTCCTCAGAGAGGCTTACCTTCGTGCCAGAAGAGAGGTGACAACAGGAAGAGCCAATTGTCAGGAACGCAAAGAATGTGAGTTTATGAGGAGCCATGTGGCAGAACTGTGGCTGGGAAAGCATAGATTCTCCACCCTGAAGTGCTGAGACGGAGGGTAGAAAGCTCCCAATGAAAGGAGAATAGGAGACATCAGACTGAGGAAAGTAAGAAAGACAGTGAGGAACCATGGCAAGACACAGTGACAGAAGAAATAGAAGGGGGAGGGGGGGGGAAAATCAGTGCAGAAAGGGTGAGAAAGGAATGAAGGCTAAGGACACAAGAAGTAGTGATGGAGATGCAAATTGGAGGTAAGAAAGGAGTATGGGAATGAAGGAACTAAACGAGGAAAAGGGCCTCAGGCAGGGAAGAATGATATTCAGCCTGCCTGAAGTCTGGAGAGGAGCCAACCTAGTCCAAGGAAAACTCCAGCAGCCCTGCTCCCACACATGGAAGTTGGAGCTCAGCAGAAACAGAGTCTGAAAACAAGCACCTATGAACCTGGTCCCTAAAAGCAGCTTGAGATCTTGAGTACAAACAACATTTCACAATCTGGTGGGAACCTGCACACGCACATCTATTTGCTGCACTTGACCTGTATTGTCCAAACATCTCAACTATTCTGGAGGTGCAAATAATTACCGGGTGTTCCCAGGGTGTGTGCACATGTGTGCAGTCACATGCACATGTCCGTCATGACAGGCCGGGTGACTGTCTAAACTCAGCTGGAATCACCTGCATGACAGCAAGATCCCCAAATACATGGCAGCCCTGGTGGAGCTAAAAAACCCATGTGTTAAGTAATTGCTGTGTAATCAGCACCTTACTCATGTTTTATGTAACAGTTATGAAGCCAAGAAGCAGAAAGAAAGTTTAATGCTGAGTCCAGCATAGGGTAGTGAGTTAGGACTGCATCCTGCCTTGTGCTAACCTTCCCTGAGGCCAACTGACATTGGAAGGGCAGGATCAGGCCAAAAGTTTGCTCCTTGCTCTTCCTAACTTACCTTTCCAGAAGATTTAATTCCTTTAAACAACACAGCTCCAACAATCATCCAGGACAGGAGAAGGCAGAGTGCCAGGTACCACACGATGTTACCGGTCTCATCCAACCCGCTCGAGCGCTGAAGAGCCACTTTACTGAAAGCACAAAATGCTGCAATGAGAAGAGAGCAACAGGGGCATATCCTCTTCAGCTACTTCTTGAAGGAAAGTGAGCTGGTTTCTGCAGATATTACAAGACCCTGCAGCAGTTTTCATGAGTGCACAGTTAGAACTGCATGACTGGCATTGAAAAACTGAATGTGTAACAGCATTTTTCCCTTCTTTTTAAAGTCTACCAGCCCTCAGCTCTCATACATCACCTATCAGGCCTACCTCAGCTCTTTCATGTTAATCATGAAATTCTGATGGCAAGAGAAGAACCAATAAGAAGAATCAGTTCCTGAGAACCCAAGGAACATGAGGCAAATTGAAACCATGTGGCTAAAGGAATAACAATTTCACAGCAGACACATATTCAGAACAAGGTGAATCTATTTTGCACAGTAACTCTTGAAAAAAAGTGTATGCCTTACATAAAGAGGCTAAGTAGTCCCTACCAGGACTCCAGAGAAGAGGACTTCTTTAAGCAGGACTATATTTCAGTTTGCTACAAGTTGACTCACATGCTTCTCTATATTTTTTTTTTTTTTATAACTGCCCAGACTCATCAATTAAATTTGAAGTCCCCTTTGCGTAGATTTGCATGCCCACTCCCCTTGACTAAACTGTTTCTGGACAGCAAGATAAGACAAAAATAGAAGATACATTCGAAACCGCAATGCATAATAAAAAGCATAAATTTTTAGCAATTTCTTTAGAATATTTACTTCCAGTACTGCTCACTGGGAAACTGCACTGGTTTGTAGTTCATGGTGCCATTCATACATGTGAGATTGTTGCTTGTGATGAATGAGTAGTTTGCATGAATGATTTCTCCATCTAAGGTTGCATTGCAGTCACTTACTGAAAGAAAGCAATTAAGCAAGAAGGGATCATTAACACAGTGATGAATATTACAAAAACACAGACTATTATAGCAAATACATTTTCTAAACAGTTACAGCTTCAGTTTGCCCACTAACAATATTTAAAACCAAACCCAAACTATCACCTGCAGCTGGGACTTTGTTACTTTGACTGTAAATCAGAACACCAAGAATCTGGTGTGCTCAGCTCCACTCTTCACTTATCAAGAATACTTGCAAAAATCAGAACTGAGGATGCTTAAGACTGTAGCTTCAGTCACTCTATGAAAACCTTTGTCCCAAGCCAAAGTTACACACAGATCATCCTCTAGCAACTTCATCTTATTACAGCAGAAGGCTTACCAGATGTTTTTAAACATTTTCCTTGGAGGGGTGGGAGGTGGTTGCTGTTTGGGGTTTTTGGGTTGAGATTTTTTTTTTTTGCCAGAACATACAGTAAAGAACACTATATCAGCACATCAGCACGTACTGGGAAAGTCTTGTTGAAGCCTGTTTCAGAGCAGTTGCTTCAGTTCAGTTTTGTATTTCTCCTGCACTTACAAATTTTGAGCTAAAATATTTTTCTTCAGCCCCTAAGCAAGAACGCACATTTTGTTAAATAGAGCATCTCAACTTCATTTTATGAAAACTATGAATCTTAGAAGAGATTTTCAGGTATCTGGTTGAGAGTTACAATTACATTAATACTTGGCAATACATTTCCAGTTACTAACTACTAATTATCTCACCAACTTCACCTTTTGCCTTAAGCTGGTCTGATCCGGAAACTGCTGAGATAACAAGTGTTTGGCTGTACATAGTCTGCCAAACATTAAGAACAATAGCATGGAGATAATGTTCTAAAGAGTTAATAAAGTGTGAAAGCAGTGCTTCACTGGTGCTCAGGATTACCATAGCCACAGGGGAGACAAGGGGCAATGAAAGAACCCCAGATAAAAGCTAAAGCAATACTCTTGCTTGATGTAAGGAAGGTATGTGCTTTGCCAGGAAGCCTGATGAAATGGGAATGCAGTATTTCCAGGGAGTATATGGGCTGGAAGAAACCGTCTAAAGAAGAAAAAAGGATCCAGCAAGGAGGTTTCAGCCCAGCTCTCTCTAGATTCACCAAGTACCCAGAACTGGTGGCAGGGAAGCAGATAAGCATCACTCCCATGTATTCAGAGACAAAACTCCAGTAAGGATTTTTTTCAAGCCACACATATCTGTCTTGCTCCTGTAATTTCTCCCAGAAAACAGTACAAAATACAAGTATCCAAAACAGCAATATTAAGCCCTTTCTCTTAAGTACGGTACCTAAGCGAGTTTTGCTGCAGAACTCATCTGCCCAGGAAAAGCAGTCTGACCATGGTAACACTTTTTGAAAAGAGGCAAATAAGTAGTAGAGTGCGTAAGCAATGATAACATTGTAGTAGATCGCCACGAATGTTGAGATGATGACCATCGTGATGCCCACTCCTAGGAAAGAGAAAGACAAAATGTCTTAACCTGAAACTTGGGTTGGAAAAAAACCAAACCAACAAACAAAGGCCTTCACCTGACTTTTAAAAGGCTACTTGGGAAAAAGTTGAAGTTGTTTTTTGTTTGTTTTTAAATAATTTTGAACAGCAACCAAACCAGAAAAAGGTATAGCCATGAGATGAGTGATATGATACAAAATGCCCATCTCAACGTGGTTTTGAGAGTTTGAATCAGGCCCACAGAACAATTGGACTAGTTGCTAAGTCCAAGTCTAAAGGAGAAATTCAACATTTTGTGCTCTCCCAGGTCAGTGGGAAGCTCTGATTTCTAGTAAAATAAAAGAAACTATACTGGGGCTGACCAAGGCACTTTGAAGATCCCATTGTAATGAATGGCTTTGTCGATAAATGAGAAGCAACACAGAAGAGTAAATCTGTGCCAATAACAATGTTCTCCACCTTTGTTAAAATGAACTTTGCTCTGCAGGTTTGGGAAAGTCTGCCAAACTGTCCTAATCATCTTAGATTCTATGTTTAAGGTTATATCTTCACAGATACATAAAAGATTTGCCGTGTCTATAGACTTTTGCTTTAAAGTTAAATATACTGCTCTTGTGAAAGCTTGCTTGTGCTACAGAGCAGAGACTGGCAAAAAGACAGTTTAGACAACAAGCCAGACTGTAATCCCTTTTGTTTCTGTAGAAGGTGGCAAGTAAAATTCTTATTGCATCAGAAAAACTTCCTTGTTCCTACATTAATTCCTCTGGTAGATACAGAGGACAAACAAGACCAATTACAAAGTCCTTTACACCCACTGGTACAGGACCTGGATGGATAGGAGTGAGTAAAGCACATGGTTAGTTGTTTCCAAACACATAAATCTCCCTATGAAACTTAAACCCTCGGAGAGACAGGTAAACTACCACTACACAGTGCAGCTATTTCTCTTATCACAAGAGGCACTGCACCTTATGAAGCCGGAGCCTAGCCTGTTTTATCACACCAGCAGATGACTCTCAAGGCAGTGAGTTGGATGAATGCATCACATAAAGCAATTAGACCCACGTGCCTGTGGCAGCACTGGCAGCCAAATACAGAATTAGCCATCCAATATGGAACTGCCTTGCAAGCTACATAGGACGTAAAGTGTAAAGAAACGGAGATAAAGTTAACTTCTAAAAATTATTTTCAGTCTGTTGCACAGACCGTCAGGTGTTTAACAGGTTTTCCCCTCACACCGCAAACAGGGCGATTTCCTTCTGCCTGTACAGTTGCAGTAAGAGTGATGTGCTGCGTAACACCAGGAAAATCACTGATAAAACCTCTCATAATTGGCAGCCTTTTGGGGGGAATCTTTAACCCACATATCTTTATTCATTGATTAATAAGGAAGATATACCTGGGAATACTGACCTTGGAACATTGGGAATATTCTCTACACGGAAACTGGCTTCTGAGAATTAGTAACTTGGTGAATAAATGATTCATTCACATCTGTTTATTGCTAAAATAAAAAAGATCTAAGGAAACATAATAATACCAACCTTGAAACAACGGTAATATTCTCCAGACGGAAATTGGCCCTAGACTAGCAAACTGCCCAAGGGAACATTCCATGAAAAATAAGGGCAACCCAGCTAAAGCCAACATCAGGGTGTATGGGATTAGAAAAGCACCTGAGGGGAGAGAGGGGAAAAAAACCACAGACATACATACAGAGAAAACGGTTAATCTTTCATTATTCAACACTACGTGTTCTATCACATTTTATACTCCCCTTTTTCCCCTGCCTCAAATATCCCACTGTGGGGTTTTTTTGCTTTTACAGAATAGAGATATTTGTTTGTAAATGCTGGTTTCTGTGAGACTAAACAGTACCTGTGATGAAGAGACAGATTACCATAAGAACTGGTGATTTACATGGGATGGCTTCTTTTACAGAATTAAAAGGATTTTACAAAAACTATCGAAGACATACTACTCTCATACAAGCAGGAACACTGTTCAGCTGTAGGAACCATCAGCTTTGCTTTCCAGTTTATCTTCCAGCTTTTAATTTAAAAAGGTACAAAGCCATTCCTTCATGTACTTGGCTGTGATTTGCAACTGCCCTGTTAGAGTAGCAACTGGACATCAAAGCATGAAAGTTATTTTCTATGGTTGGCTGCCTCCTGTGTCAAACAGCATCTCAGCATGGCTCATGTTTGAGGCCATTTTAAAGTGCACATTAACCTGATATCAATGAGAGCCCTGTTCTGCAAAAGGGACTGGCATGTCTTTGTGTGCACGCAGAAGATAGGGAAAGTGAGAGCACAGATTTCCTAAACACGACCTTCTAACCCAGCAGAAATCTGTCCTCTTCACTCTCAGTGAACTTAAAGCAACCGGGGACCCAGTTTTGCAAGGAACTGCAAATACGTGGTGTAATTTAAGGAAGTAAATAGTCCCATAGAATTAACTGGATTACCCCTGTGTTTCAAAACAAGGATGTAACAGTTGTCTTTATCAATCATGGGCAAGGGACACAGAGCAGAATACAAGCAGCAGCACAAACATACTTTAAATGCAAAGCTTTCTGCTGTGGCAGATAAGGAAAAAAAAAAAAAGGTCTAGTGGAAAGGCCGATGTCATGACTTCTGTTTTCACAATTTTCTTCATTAACCGTAAGTAATACAAGCCAGCCAAACTCACTCCAGTAAAACTTCTGTACCAAGAATGCCACCTTGTGTTCCATGCACAGCTGTACGGGGCTGTGCTGCATTTACAGTCCAGGATTTGACTTCCATCAACTGTTACACAGAGCAAATAAGTACATACAAGTAAGTCCTCTGCAGTTACTTGGCATTTACGCTCTCTTTAATTACAAGTGGTTGCCTGGCAGGTAGGCAAAGCTCTGGAATAGCAGCCGGGGAAGCCAGTCCGTCCATTTGGCTTTGCCACTACTTCATTGTGTAAGCAGGTAGAGGCTCTCTCTGCCTCACGCTTCCCAAGTATCTGATGGGGATAATTATTGAGCTCAGATAATTATTCCAGCTTAGCTTGTTTGCTTGGCAAAACAAAGGTGCAGAGGGGATCCAATTGCTCTCTATAAACATATCAGGGAGGTAAGCACTGGGGAGGGAGAACAGCTATTTAGGTCAGTAGAAAATATTGGCACATTGACAAAAAGATGCATGTTGGTCACAAGTAAATCAGAAGAGTTCTGGAATTCTCAGGTGGAAGTCTGCAATTAAAGCTAAATACTACTTCCCTCCTCAGCTGGTACCCAAAAAGCACAGAGATGCCTCTTATTCCTCTTCCCATTCCCATCAGCAGGCACTATCCCACTTTCCAGGGTGATGCTCATATCCAGCTTTGACAAAACGTGCCCAGCCTCAGGGCGGGCCCTCCTCTCTCTCCTGGGGATAGCAAGGTGTGCCCACCCGACACTGCCACTCAATACAGGTACCTCCGCCGTTCTGGTAGGTGAGGTAGGGAAACCGCCAGACGTTTCCAAGGCCCACAGCATAGCCCACCATGGAGAGCAGGTAGTCGCCTTTGTTTGACCAGTTGCCACGCTCTGAGTTCTCATCACTGTCACTGGCGTGGGCATCTTTTTCATTTGACAAACTGAAGTCCTTGGAAGAAAAGTGGAAGGAAGGCTCAGGATCACCCCATAGGCAAGCAGGGCAGTCATATCCTCATTTCTCTGTCCAAAACAGCACCTTGACATCACTGGGCAGGGCAGCTAGACAGGGTGGGCAGAGCCGGGTGGGCTGCCAGTCCAGCTGATCCCTGGCAGGACAGCATGGACCTGTTAGCGAGGCTCCCACCAGAGAGACCAAACAACCTTCTTGGCCAGTCTTGCCCTGCTCCTGCCTTAGTCCCCTGTGCTGTCAGCTCCTGGGGGCAGCACCTCCAGGAGACTCCCCTACTCTGCCCCTGCACATACCCAAATACCCCCATACCTGTTCAGACCTTCACCCCATCACATACCCTTACTGACCGCTTTAAAATCACGTGCCCAGGTGCCTTTTACACCTGCCCAGGGCTCATGCCCTCTCATCCCTCTTTACCTACCCCAGTGCCCCCATATTCCAGTACCTGTCTGGATCTCCCCTGCCCAGACAATTTCATACCTGCCCAGGTACGTACCTCACCCGCCCAGCGCTCCCACAGCCACCCAGGTACGTGCACCCTACTTGCCCGAGTGCCCCTCTGCCCACCTGGGCACCTCCATACCCGTCCTGCTCCAAACACCCGCACCTGCCCAGGTGCCCCCTTCCCGGGGAACCCAGACCCAAGCCACCCCGCGGGCCGCCTCACCTTCTTCTTCCCGCAGGAGAGGAAGCTCGGCAGGTTGAGCATCCCCATCGCCGCCGCTGCCGGAGCCGCTCTGCCCGCGCCGCCCGCCGCCCGGCCCTTTAT
>NW_020799100.1:13782762-13875191 GCF_003259725.1 Athene cunicularia | reverse complement strand
CACAGAAAGGGCAGGTCGTAAAAGCAACGCCATCGCCAGGGGAGGAATTTAACGAGCAACGACATAAAGACCTTTCCTGAAGCGCTCCCCTGCACTCCCCCCCCGAAGTGACCTTCCCCAGGCACCCCCCGAGGACACGCAGGAGGACACTGGCCGAAGCACGCTCCGTGTGCAGGGACAAGGGGACAGTGGCTGACTGACAGCTTAATTGCTCTTTCCAAGTGCTCTGTTCCATGGCTCTTTCAGATCCACACTGTGGCAAACACGCTTTCTGTCCTCAGTGAGTGGGACTTTTTGTGGAGTAAAGCGCTACCTGGCATGGCTTGATCTAGCCACAACTAAGAGGTACACCAGGAGTGTGGGACAGCCTCTGAGAAGTAGGAAGGTAATACCAGATTGTATTTTAAACATCAGTCCCAACACTGACCCATGAGGAACGCCACTCCTTGCTGGTTTCCACTTGGACATCGAGCTGTTGACTGCAACTCTTTGAGTGCGACCATCCAGCCAGTTCCTTATCCACTGAATGGTCCATCTGACAAATCCATGTGTCCCCAATTTAGAGACAAGGATGTCATGCGAGACAGCATTGATTGCTTTCCACAAATCCAGATAGATGATGTCAGTTGCTCTTCCCTTAACTACCAGCACTGAAATCCCATTAAAAAATCCACTAAATTTGTCAGGCACAATTTGCCCTTAGTGAAGTGCCCTGTTTTGGGGTGGGATAGAGTTAATTACTCTTCTTAGTAGCTAGAACAGTGCTGTCTTTTGGATTCAGTCTGGGATTTGATATGAGAAGAATGCTGATAATACACTGATGTTTTCAGTTGTTGCTAAGAGATCAAGGACTCTCCAACTCCCCATGTCCTGCCCGTGTACAAGAAGCTGGGAGGGAGCACGGCCAGAGCACCGGACCCACATCAGCCACTGAAATACTCCATATCATGTAACATCATGCTCAGTGTATAAAGGAGGGTTGGCCAGGAAGGAGGGGGTTGTCTCTCACTTCTGGGATTGTGACTGGGGGATCTTGGTTTTTCAGGATTTCTAGCCAGGAATGGGCTGGATGTCAGTTGGCAGGTGGTGAGCAATCACATTGTGCATTACGTGTTTGTACTTTCTATTATCGTTATTGTTTTATTTTATTACAATTATTTAACTGGTTTTATCTTAATCTACAAGTCTCCCTTTAGCCCCGCAATGTTTTTCCCATCCCCTGGGCAGGGGGAGAGTGAGTGAGAAGCTGCCTGGTGTTTGGCTGCCAACTGGGTTCAAACTACCACATGAAGCCATGTTGGCTGTCACCAATCACATCCTTATTTTCCATGTGCCCTAGCCTAGTTTCCAGGAGGATCTACTCCATGATCTTACCAGGCACAGAGGTGAGACTGACTGGCCTGTAGTTCCCCAGGTCTTCCTTTTTTCCCTTTTTAAAAATGGGAGTTGTGTTTCCCCTTTTCCAGTCAGTGGTAACTTCACTGGACAGCCATGACTCCTCAAATAAAATGGATAGTGGCTCAGCCACTTCATCCACCAGTTCCCTCAGGACCTGCAGATGCATCTCATCAGGTCCCATGGACTTGTGCACCTTCAGGTTCCTTGGATGGTCTCGAACCTGACCTTCTCCTACAGTGGGTGGTTCTTCACTCCCCCTGTCCCTGCCTTCACATTTTGCATCTTGGGTGGTGTGGCTGGAGCACTTGTCAGTGAAGACTGAGGCAAGAGAGGGTCCACATTTTCCCTAGTCTTCCTTTCATCACCAAAGTACCTATAGGAGCTTTTTAAAATTGCCCTTGATGTCCCTAGGCCAAGATTTAATTCTATCAGGGCTTTGACTTTCCTAACCTGATCCCTGGCCATTCAGACAGTCTCTCTGTATTCCTCCCAGGCTACCTGTCCTTGCTTCCACCCTCTGTAGGCTTCCTTTTTGTGTTTGAGCTTGTTCAGGATCTCCTTGTTCATCCATGCCGGCCTCCTGGTGTTCTTACCTGACTGCCACTTTGTTGGGATGCATCATTCCTGAGCTTGGAGGAGGTGATCCTTGAATATTAACCAGCTTTTTTGGGCCCCTCTTCCCTCTGGGGCTTTATCCCATGGTCCTCTGCCAAGCAGATCCCCGAAGAGGCCAAAGTCTGCTCTCCTGAAGTCCAGGGTAGCGAGCTTGCTGTGCACCCTCCTCACTGCCCTAAGGATGTTGAACTCACCATTTCATGGTCACTGCAGTCAAGGCTGCCCTTGAGCTTCACACTCCCCACCAGCCCCTCCTTGTTGGTGAGGACAAGGTCCAGCATAGCACCTCTCCTTGTTGGCTCCTCTATCACTTGGACAAGGAAGTTATCTTCAACATATTCCAGGAACCTCCTGGATTGCTTGTGCCCTGCTCTGTGTCCCTCCAACAGATATCAGGGTGGTTGAAATCCCCCATGAGAACCAGGGCTCGTGAACGTGAGGCTGCTCCTGTCTATCTATAGAGGGCCTCATCCACTCAGTCTTCCTGGCCGGGGGCCTGTAGCAGACCCCCACTATAACGTCTCCTGTCCCTGCCTTCCCTCTGTTCCTGACCCAGAAGCTCCTGGTCAGCTCCTCATCCATCCCCAGGCAGAGCTCCAGGCACTGCAGCTGGTCACTGACATGGAGGGTGACACCCCTCCTTGTGTCCCCTGTCTGTCCTTCCTGAGGGGCCTGTCTGCTTCCATTCCAGCACTCCACTCATAGGAGTCATCCCACCATGTCTCCGTGATGCCAATAAGATCGTAGCTCTGCAGTCATGTGCACGTCTCTTAACTCCTCTTGTTTACTCCCCATGCTATGTGTGTTTGCACAGAAGCATTTAAGTTGGGCCTCTGATGAAGCTGACTTACCACCTGGACTTTATCACCCTGAGCAGCAGTTTCTCTAGGAGACTTTTATTTTAGAAACAGGAAAGATGCCAGAATACTCTATTTTTGGAACCAAAAGTCCAAGTGTAGTGTCCTGGCAGGACTCAGGCTTTAGGGGAGAATAAATAAATAAAAATTTGAGGAAACACTCCTTCACAGACTGCCTGGGAATTCTGGACTCAAGTGGCCAAGCCACAGTGCCAAATACAAACCTTCAGGCTGGTTCTGTATGAAATGATACAAAACCCACCCACTCCGAGGATACACTGAGAAATCAGTCAATACTCTTCCAAAGCCTACCTGAACTCTACATAAACTAAATTAACCTTTTCGACAATCCTGATCTGAGTTATAAATTAGAAATAAAATGAGATAGCATGGTTTTTTTGTTTGGATTCTGGTTTATTTCAGTGTCTGAGGGTCACTCTCTCCCCATAGGGAAACAAAAATGTTCCTGTAAACAATACTGGGCCTGACAAAAGCACCAAGTTCTTTTCCAAACTTGTGATTCAGAACTGGTTATCAGTTTGTTTAGAAATTAAATGAGATGAAAAACAACCTGTTAGCCACAGCCTCTCCCTTCTTATTAAGATTAAGTGCATGTTGTAATGTTGCGGAGTCACTGACTGTGGCATCCTCTCTGTGTAACTCAAGATGACTAAAAGTAGAAATATACTGGAGGTATCACTCCTGGGATGCATTCTGTTTACAACCATGTGAAAGTTTTCTTTCTAATGCATTTTCTGTGTTTAAAAAGGAAAACAGAAATCACAGCACAGTCAAAATTCCAGAGGTGAGCAGTAAAGAGAGGAGTATCATTAAAGAGAGAATTGTGCCTCAAGCAGGGCTTTATTTTGCCTCTGTGTTAGCTATGCAGCTGAACAGCACAGCAGTTTGAGCTGCATTCACTAGAGGTTGAGTCCATCAGGTTGATCCCTGAAGGCTGGTTCCTCACAACTAGCATAGCCACCCATCAGCCAAGCACCCTGAGAGCCACTCACTGCTGGAATGTCTCAGCTAGAAATACAGAGATAAGAACCAGCAAACCAAAGTCAGTTTGGCTCTGCCATAGATGAGATATCCCATTGCCTGACCAGCAGCACAACTGAGGTATCTCAGTCACCTTTTTTCTTTAGAAAGCACCTCTGGGTTACTACGAATTCCACTTACTGAACACTCTGTTAATCCAATGGGGGGGGGAGGGGGGAAGGAAAAAAAAACCAAACCTGACCATTAATGATAACCTTAACATGCTGACAACACAGCAAACAATTCTGACATTTCCTAGGAGCAATGAGATATCCATGTTTTCCATTAGTTACACCAGTGCTATTATCAAATGTTGGGTATTGCCCTTAGCTAACACAAACAGAACTATGGCAATGAAGTAGATGTGTTTGGTGTGCTTATTTAAGAATATCAAGAGTAAATTCTGTTTCTTAATCTATATCTTCTAACAGTGGCACCTGGCATACACAGTCAAAACTGATTCAGTAGACAAAGCCAGGGCTCATTTACTTCTTCCACTCCCAATTGGCAGGAGCTAAAGACCAGAAAACCCACTCTGCAAATAGGACCAATGAATTTAGAATAGCACTAAACCTGGCATTAAAGTGGTAAAAAGAAATCACTGGTGTGTCTACAAGGCAGACAGTCATCTCTAGGACGAAGTAAGCCAGAAGAGGAGCAAGAATGAATGCAAGAGATGCCTGCAGCCTTGCCACCACTAACATGCCTGAGTCCTGGAAAAACAGTCAGGAATCACAGAATGGTTTGGGTTGGAAGTGACCTTAAAGATCATCTAGTTCCACCCCCCTGCCATGGGCAGGGACACCTTCCACTAGCCCAGGTTGCTCCAAGCCCCGTCCAACCTGGCCTTGAACCCTGCCAGGGAGGGGGCAGCCACAGCTTCTCTGGGCAACCTGTGCCAGGGCCTCACCACCCTCACAAGGAAGAATTTCTTCCTTATATATAATCTAAATCTACCCTCTTCCAGTTTAAAACCATTATCCCTTGTCCTACCACTAAACTCCCTGATCAAGAATCCCTCCCCAGCTTTCCTGTAGCCCCTTTAGGTACTGGAAGGCAGCTATAAGGTGTCTCTGAAGCCTTTTCTTCTCCAGGCTGAACAACTCCAACTCTCTCAGCCTGTCCTCATAAAAAAAGGTGTTCCATCCCTCTGATGATCTTTGTAGCCGCCTCTGGACTCACTCCAACAGGCCCATGTCTTTCTTGTTCTGAGGACTCCAGAGCTGGACAGAGCACTCCCAGGTGGGGCCTCATGAGAGCAGAGTAGAGAGGGAGAATCCCCTCCCTCGCCCTGCTGGCCACACTTCTCCTGATGCAGCCCAGGACACAGTTGGCTTTCTGGGCTGTGAGTGCATATTGCTGGCTCAGAGTCAGTTTTCCATCCACTGATACCCCCAAGTCCTTCTCCACAGGGCCGCTCTTGATCCACTCATCGCCCAGCCTGGATTTGTGTTTGGGATTGCCCTGACCCATATGCAGGACCTTGCCCTTGCCCTTGTTGAACTCCATGAGGTTTGCACAGGCCCACCTCTCCAGCCTGTCCAGGTCCGCCTGGATGGCACATCCCTTCCCTCCAGCATGTCGACTGCACCACATGGCTTGGTGTTGTTGGTGAGCTTACTGAGGGTGCACTCAATACCAAAAAGCAAATTAATCTCAAAAGAAATTAAGTTTTCTCCCATCCAGAGAAGATCAAAGCAGTGCTGGCAGCTGCATGTGGAAGTGTCCACCTACCAGCCATAAATCATGTCATTAAAAATAACGTCTGCTCTAGCTGGGAGCCCAAAATAAGCAAGAGCCCAAGTGCAGGAATAATTATTGGTGTTCTGCAAAGCTAACAATCAAACCCATCAGCAGCACTAAAGGATGCTACATGAAAAGCTGATGGAGCTGGGCCTGGCTGCCTACAGATCAAATATTTTCTCTGTTTAGATCCTTGCCACAGGAATCAAACTACACACAGCTGCCACTCTGGTATGCCTGTGAGTGCAGCTATGTGACACTTGCTTCATGGTACCCTGTGCAGCATTATGAACCTGCTCCACACTCCAGAACAATAAGGCATGTGCCAGGGTGTATTAGATGGTACCTTCCCAGAAAGCCAAAGATGGCAGTGAGGGACTACATGGCTGTATTTGCTGGCTGACAGAAACAGCCTCCTCATATTTTGTTCCAGCATCAGCACTGCAGCTTCCCTACAGCTACAGACAAACATCAGGTAACCAAACAGCAGTAAACCAAGTATGTAGAAAGAAAGAAAGAAAGAAACAAAAAAGCACCCCACAAAGCAAACAAACAAAACTGTCACACCATATTGGCCTTCAGGATCAGAGGAAGGCGACCTAAACCATCTCACCATCCCTCAACAGCAGGTAATTACTCTTATCCATAACTCCATATCCACATTGCACTCACTCTTTAGAAGAGAGGCTCAGAAAGACAGAAAGGGACTGCTAAAAACTGACAGATGAAGCAACGTAGAAAATTGAGGCTGTTGGTTCCTGCAGCAGCAGGAGTTATCCTCTCCTGTAGAAGTGAACAGAATCAATCCTTACAGTTTGCATTTAAGTTAATTCTTTCTACTTAAGAAAGCATCAGCCTTGGTTTAAAGACCAAGTGGTAATGAGTGAGCCAGTTTTCTTGGTGGTGAACTGAACTGCAGGTGATCTAGGGCAAATCTTTACTACTAACTTAACAGAAAAACAAAAAACAACCAATTAACAACAAGGAAAATCAATCCTTGGTCAAGTAATCCATGAAAGCAAGGCAGCATTCTCTATCTGGTGAGAAATGTATTATTTCACTTGAGTCAGGTGTAGGCAAGGTGGAAGTGTATCTAGAAAGACATAGCAAGAAGTGGCCCTCCTGCTCAGAAGACAGGCCAGAGAGGCAGTTATGGTATTATCAAGGGCACAGGCAGTGCAAATTACAGAGACAAAGGCAATTGTTTCTGAAGTAGCCATCTGCAGCTTCAGAGAGGTACTTACGGAAGCAGACTGTTAGGGTTTATAGCAAAACACAAAGAGAGTGGAAAATAATTACTTAAGAGGCCTCGTGCCATTACTGGCTTGCTTGGTTCTAATGGCCCCCATCCAACAGTTTGTGAGACTCAGACAACTGAGATATGAGTCAGATTCTGCTTCCAACCCTGCTGATCCCTTCAGGGTGAGGGGTGACATTTTGCTCACAGAAAAATCTTTTATACCTCCTTCTTCCTAGATCTATTTTCCTTCTTTATTAGTTTTGTGCCTTTTCTGCATAACTGGGATGTTCACTGCTGCTGTTCAACAGGCCATCAGGAATCTACTCCATGCAGATCTCAAGCCACGAGTTCATTCAATAAAGGTTTAATGGAATGGAAATTCTAAGAAATTTTGATCCAGAAACTTAGGGGTCATTGAAAGTTTCCAGTAATGCCTGAAGAATTTGGTTCACTAATGTAATACTAAATAATACACTTTATTATGCATTATGTGCTCATGTTAAAGACCTGCATCGGCCTAATCTCAATGGTTGGTACTTAATCGGATTTGTCCCTAACTTCAGCACTTTTTGGATTCATCTTTGTGGCCATTTCAGAGGTGAGAAGTGCAGCAAGGTCACTCCTGCTGAGCTACTTGCCTCTACGGACAGCCTGCCATCATAACCCAAAAGAGGCAGCTGAAAGCTCACTCATTCATTTACCTCATCACAACAGAACAGTTGCAAGAGTTCTGCAAATGCAAAATGCATAAACCATCTAAGTCACGCTCCTAGGAAAAGCTCTTTTTTATATTTGAGGGCGGAGGCTTGAAACTATATAGAAAGCAAATTTGCCTTCAGGCAGTTTTAGCAGGCTGGAACCTGCACTTAGCATAATACACACTAATCAGGTTAGTGATGGGGCAGTTTTACATATGCATGTGGGAAAAAATTATAAGGCAGAAATAAACTCACTCAAATATACCAATAAAACTGAAAGGCTCTACAGTAGTGCTCTTCTACCACACTGAGTCTGAAAGAAGGTTTTACTGTTACAGTTAACACAAAAGGAAACCACAAGTCTTCATCCAAAAAATGAGTGTGTTTTCAAGACTATTTGCAAGATTTTCAGTTTTGAATCTATGGTAGTTGATCTCCATATTAGTTGATTTTATTATTTCTGATTTTTAATTGAAGAGAACCTGAGAAGAGACTCAAGTCTCTTCAGGAACTGTCAGACAGAATGTGCTTCTCAAATCCTTTGCTCTCTCAGATGAAAACTCTTTTCAGGGTAGCATGGCCTTCCTTGTAGCACTGGTTGTCTTCAGTCCCTCAGAACTTGTCCATTTGTCAGATGTTACTAAACTTACCATATGGGAATACATAGTAATTCTCAAACACAGAGCTCCATCTAGAATAAGGAGCAAAGCAACCAAAAAAGGACTAAGGTTTTTGAAGAAGGATTAAATAGAGGCTAGGTGCTTATATCAACTGCACAAACCTCTGAAAATCTCTGCTAAAATACTGACTTACATGAGAGTTACCAAAGCTCAGTGAACAATTACATTTGGGGCCCAGGGCTTCTAATTCCACCACTTCTGCTTCTGTGTGTGGTTCAGAGCATCTCAATTTTCCCTGGACAAAGCAGCCGGGTGCCAAAAAACCATCCAAGACTCTCCAAGACACAACAGGCAAGTCTCATTCCACCTGCCTCCTCGCTGACCATCCTGGAGGCATGACCCAAACATGTTCAACCTGCCTTTGAGCAACTGAAACACTGTGTAAATGCAAAACCTCAGGTATTGTATCATGGAGGATGTAACAACAGATGCAACTAATAAAAGGGAAGAGATAAAGTACTCTTTAGAGGAAATAAAACCTGGGAGCGTGCGATTATCAAAACTTAATGATCGGGGAGTGCATAAGTGTTGGAATATAATGACTTGCCTCTTGGGAAATATTTCAGAGGCGTGACCAGTAGAAACTAAGGAGTCATTTTTAATTGAGTAACATAAAACCTAGGCATGAGTACAATACTAATTTTCAAATATGCTAAACTGAGTTCATCAATCTCATTCACAGTTTATTTTTCAAATTCTTTCCCAGTATCGTGCCAATATTTGCAGAGTTCACCAAAGCCAGGAGATGCTGGAAGGTGGGTTTTGTTTTTTTAGTTCTATACCTTCTCACTAGTTAATGCAAACAGCTTTTCACAGAAGATGGCATAAATATATATTCTTGAGGAGGTTTTGACTAACAGTAAGGCCTTGAAATACAGGCATTGACTGACTACCACACAGCAAAAAGACCTTTCAGCTTAGTCCACCTTTCATTGACGTAATTTTATATATTAACATTCAGCCCTGCTATGTGATCTCCAGGAGAATTATCCTTGTGATTGTCCTCCTTCACAACAGGATAAAAGCCCGGCTGTTAGCCCTGCCTGACATTTTAGGCAAGGAAATAAATACCTCCATCAACACTTTCCTTTGTGTGGTATCTGTTCCTGCAGGTTAGCAATTGCTCTCAGAAATAGCTCATCCAAGTCAGTGGGACTTCTCACGCAACCAAAAGCAACCCCACATCAAGTAATAACACCATAAAATCACCTGTTACAATAACACAATTCTAAGTCTAAAAGGAAAAAGCAGGATTCATACATTAATACCCACTGCAATATAGTATTGCTCCATGCCCCCAAGCAAACAATGTTACAGAGACACTAGAACAACAATTACTTAGCTGAACACCTTCAGAATTATAAGGTAAAAAGGCATTCAAAAGAATATGAACTATTTCTACTGCTCTCTAGTTCTTCTACAGCTCTTTCTATCACTAGACTTAGAAATCCATTATAAAGGAAATAAATTTCTTTAGACACTTTTTCACAGAGTAGAGCAGAGGTAGCGTTGCTCAAGTATTTTATGCAGCATCCTGGATGCAAGGACTGGACCCCATTAATCCCAGAACCTATAGTTTCCATTATCCTCACCACAGGACTTCCTCCTCCCCTCTAAAGCCAGGGAGTGCATTTTTATTCCCCTCAAGCAGGGCAAAAAGCTGGCCACCCCCCAGATAACCCGTAACTGATTGGAAAAAGCTTTAACTAGAAACACCATAAGTTATTTTCACACCCACAGTGCACACCCTGGTTGCCACAACCCTGGCCACTCCTCTGGCTTCCCTTTCCAGGCCCTGAGGCTCTCTCCCTCTGGCTCAGGCTCTATCTGAGCAGCCCAGCATCAGAGCTCAGCATCTCCTCTTCTCTAGCAATACTAGGAACAGCCATATCTGGCCCCAAAAGTTCAGTGAAAGGGCCAGAGCCTTGGCTGAGTGAAAGGGGCGTGAAGGCAACTCCCCCCTTCACATGGCCATGCCATTAGCAAGGTGGCAGTAGCAACACCTGCTTGGAGGTGCATCCTCTTAGCACAGTCCCAGAGCACCTGCCCCAACAGCCGAAGGGATGCCATTTTCTGATGAAACACTGATTTACTCAAGCCATTCAGAGTTGCCAGCACTGAGAAACCTCAGGGTCTTCCAGGCTGCCTGACATCCCACACTTAGACTCAGGGTCCACAGTGTTTAAACATGCTAGGTGTAGGCAGAGTCCCAGCATGAGGCTTCTAGGGTTACAGTTTTGGTTTACTGTTCCACTTAATTGCTACTCTGGGCTGGCAATTTATTTTGGGGAAGGGCCAAAGTCTCTATCAGGCTTCAAGGAGTCTCAGTACAGAAAAGTAAGGAGTACAGTATTGTTGTGAGGTCTCAGTGAAGATGTGCATCTGAAAGGAATTTCTCAGGAGATATTTTGCTATTAGATATGCAGAGTAAAAACTCATCTTTCCTGGCAACTCATGGCATTTAGATCTCATTTCAGCATTTTAGTGTCCATGATTTATGTGGGATCAGGGATCCAGATGGAACAGAGTTTTATCTCTTCTCCCTCCACAGCAAGCATCACTGCACAAAGAACAGAGAAAGCTTTTTTTATCTTTGTTACTTCAGATATAAGAAGAGACTGAAAGATGTAGTTCTGCTACAGTTAGCAGAAAAAAATGTACATCTACCATTCCTAAGTTGAGGGAAAAGTTTACAAGAATTCTGTTTCTGCTCTGCTGAATTGCTAAAAGTATTAGTATACCCAGTGTTAAGAACCTGCTTCCACCAGGTTACAGCTGCTCTGCAGTGTAAAGGATGCCCACTTCTACAAATGTTTTACTCCAGAGGATAAAATAATACATTCCCCTTTCCTCAAAGCTGAAAAGGTTTTATTTTCTTCATAACATGTTGAGTTTTACAGTGTTATATTTTTATTCCCAAAGAACCTGCATTTTCTGTAGCTGATTTTAACTTTCGAGTGAAAAATGTGTTACCAAGGCACATTTTTTTCTTCAAGCTGGAACAATTGCAAAACATCTGATGGCACTCATTGAGATACTTATGGATTGTGAAGCTTTGCAAACTTTTCTTCAGTCATGAGTTTCTTTGCATAATCATGGTCTGGCAATCCTGTAATCTTCCCGCACTCCTCATTACAAACCTCTCCTTGATTGGCAAGCAAGGAAGTAAAAGTTTGCACAGGAGTGCAGGAATGCAAAGTAAGAAACTGCACTGACGTCCTTTCTATGCAATGAAGCAAGACAAGAACCTGCACTTATGCACCTGGCAGGGAACACCAGGACACATCACAGCAGCAGGAGCTACTGAAAAAAAGGAAATTGAGCAAGCCCTGGAAAGTTAACATATAATCTGGGATGGATAGTAAATCCTGACCCATAGAAGACTAGCTGTGAGAAATGCTCCGACTTATAGTGAAAATCCAGTTGTGATGGCTGTACATCGTTCACTTTCTTATCGTCAAAGGTTCATCTTCTCTCTGGGTTTTTTTACAAACAGTTGTAAAAAAAGCTGAAGGAGAGAACCAGATTTTCTGTCCATGATGGGAAAGTCTGCAGGACTGTTGCATGCAGTACTGAGCATATGAAACTGCTTTTAGGACCATGTGAAGAGACCATACAGATTTATTGCTGAGTCCTGGTAGGCAGTAAGAAGCTAAAAATAGTAACAAGCCCCTGAGTTTAGAGTTACTACTTCAAAGCCAAGAAACGGGCACAGAGATTGTATTTGTTTGTAAATTCAGACGCATGCTTTGCAGCCATACCTACCACATCAGCGTAAATCGGCATATTTGTCATATTGTAGCAGCCTGAGATATGCAGTTAAAACACATTATATTTTCAGGCTATCAAAAGGAGATGACGTGCCTCGTTTAAAGCATCGAAATATGTGATGCGATTAGATGCTTGAATCAAAGCAGGTCCTGTCCTACTGAAAAATCACATAACAAGATCCTTTTCCTAATTGCACAGTGCAGTGCCAGGAGGCCTGGGAAACTTCCCTCCGTTATTCCATCTGATTCCAAGCACATTTGAGCTGATACTCCAAGAGTATCCAAGAGGGTTTGTACACTTAGGACAAACACTCCAGAGCTTTTGCAGAACAGAGAAATTAGATTCATTTGAAACAATAATGTTTGAGTGTTAATTTTAATTTAAAAGTTGATGATTCGTGTCCAAACTGTAAGATTCTATGTTTATTGATCATAGTTTTGCAGAATTTCATCAACTAATCCCGTATCATTTTGTTGTACGGATGTTTCAAGGCAGCATTTCATTTAAACCATTCTAGTGGTAGATATAATCAAATGACAACCTTACAAGCATTGTTTCCAGGGTGCTTGCCTAGTGTCAGCACCACCTGGTTTGGGGAAGACATGCTGGTCTTGTTTATACAAGATTCTGTGAGTAGGAGACACTCAAATGAGGCAGAGCTTTGTTAGTTATATTAAAAGTTGCTTTCTGCTTTGGATGGAAGAGGGTTTTTTTGCTGTGGTTATTTTTTTATTTGCTCCCTGGAAAATGAGCTTTGATTTTGCAGTGAGGTTCCAGAAAGAAGGAATTGTTCACCATATAACTTGGTCACTTCTGTTCTGATGTGTGCATGGAAATAGAACAAGACATCACCTGAATCCTCCTAGGGTGTAAAGCATGATTGCCTTCTTTACTGGGACACTGAGGAAGGGCTCCAGGTACATGTGCAGCATTAATACTAAACTAGGCAGTGGCAGCAGAAAAGGCAACACATAGATGTGAATCTTTCCAACAGGGTGTTAATATTGGTTGGCTTTCTCTTTCAGATGTTTCAGTGCTTCCCATTATTTGGCTTTTGCCCATATATAGGGTTGCTTTACAGGCTAAATTACATAGTTTTGTGTCCAAACTTATTTAGCTAGTGTCCTTCCTGGCTAAGTGAATGTTGAAGGGGTGGGGGAGGAAACATCGTAGTAGAAAATAAGACCAAACAATGAGTGCTGCATTTACCCACTTGCTTAACCGATGAGAAGACAACCATTCAAATGACATACACTTGGGGCTTATGCTGGGTGTGTGTGAGGTAACTGGCTGAGACACTAGGCAAATAGATATTCTCGTTTGTTGACCTCAACAAGATTACAAGGAAGTTGATGGTGTTGTGAAAGAAACATTTTCCCATCAAAGACTAGAAGAGTATTGGTGATACCAATTCAATCAGAAATTCTAGTACATTTATCTTGACTGTTTCCTAAGGCTTTTCAGGGTTCACTGGCTCACTTGACAATGAATACGTTTTCTCCATGGGCATGCATTGGCTGATAAAGTGGGTTTGGATGGTGGAGAGGAAACTGAACCCTAGAGAAGAGTTCAATCTGCCACACTGGCATACAGATTTACTGCTTTGTTGCTGGCTGTTTATATAAAGATCGAGGTCCGGTCCTTCCTTATCTGCCTAAATCAAGGCCAGATAACATCTCCACTAGTTTGAATATTTTAAGCACAATATTTAATGATATGGACACTTGTTTTAGGCCTTTCACTCAGCAAGATAAAGATTGCAAACACAAGAATACAGTCACCACGTGGAACTCTGAACAAGGTCAGGGCTTTCACAGGCATGCTAAGGTCGCAAACGATAAAACAGGCTGCTAATGGCTAACTTGCTAGCTTTGCTCCAAAATAGTATGGATATTTTACCAACTTGGCACTTTGATCTGCTTTATTACCAAAAGAAGGTATCAAAGATCCTTAGTGCAGGTCAGGAAAAAAAAAAAAAAGTAAACATTTCCATAAAGGTTTGTTAGAATGGATGATCTGTAAGGATTTATCTTAGTCAGCTCTTTAAGTAGGAAGGGTCACTATGGTGTCAGAAGACACAAAGCGGGAGTTTTGGGAAAGGCAGATCTAGGTCATGCAATCCAATATGCTATGGACAGTAGTGGCATTCCATTTCCTCTCAAAATGATCAAACCTCAGTTTAACCAGTTAAGGTTTTCCCTCTGCTACTCCAGATAAAGCATTGTTTCACAATCTGACACTTTTGAAGATCAAACGTACTTTTTTTTTAACAACTGTACCTGTGCTTAATTAGCATTCTTTTCCTCCTTTGCTGCTATTCCCCCCTTCCACTTCATTCCTCCCATCTTTCCTTTTGCCCTTGTCTATTGAGACCTATCATATCTCTTCTCAGTCTTTGGTATTTCTAACGTAAATAGACCAAATTCCTCTAGTCACTTCTCAGTTCCTCTGGTCATTCCGACAGCCCTTCTCTACATCTTTTCCCATCTGGATTAAGCTTCTTTGAACATGGGTAACTATAGCCAGGGACAAAGAGCGGGGAGCTTGTCCTCCAAGGATGCAACCTTTGAAGACAATCTAAGCATCATGTTTACATGAAAGCCCAAACAGAATAGGCACATTCTCCAGTCATTTGAAAAGCGTGTTGATCCTAACAGGTTGTTTCTTTGGTTAATGTTTGAAGGTAGTTTCCCATTGGAGACAAAAAAAGCTAAACTATATTTGCAGAAGATTAGATCATATAAGTCTGTTTCATAATGAGAAAAGTGTCGGGGAGGAAGTCACTGGAAGTGGGACACATGTATTTGTTAAATACCAAATTCAACACAACTGATTTTCGAAAGGACTAAATAGTCTCAAATTGAAAAGAGAAAAGAAGAAGAAATAAAAAAGCTAAGATGTTGTAACGTACTTTTAAAAACTTTTCTTTTCAAAACAAAGTATAAATTTTGTTGTAATCGCCATTTTATTTCTTTCAACTTAACCTGAACATTTTTATTATCTCTGCCACAGAACTGAAAAATACACTATTTAGAATCACAGAACAATTTAGGCTGGAAAGTACTTCTAGTCCAACCTCCTGCTTATGAGGCGAATGGGCTTCTTGCTTTCTTCATATGAAATGAAAAAAAACCTCAGCAGTTGGAATATTGTTATGCCACCGAAGAGTATGGAGATCTAGGCTGAAGCAAGAACTCAGGTCTTTCTTTATCTGGCCCTTCTGCTGAAACTGGTTTTTGCTTTAAAAGCTAGTCAAGAGAAATATCCTTTTCTCAGACTGAACAGAGGCAGTCAGAGGTGACCTGTTTTAATATTGTTACAACAAACATCTCTGCTGAAAGTCCTGAGATCTACTTTAATGAACACCAATAGTAATACAAGTGAGACTCCTGGAAAAAAAAAAAAAATCAGAAAAATTTTCAGTGCTTAAAAAATCAACACCAAAGCAAAAGCCTGCTGGAGATGAGAGAAAGAAATAACAGTGAAATAGAACAACTAGAAGCTTCTAACACCCTGAAATCATTTAAAGTTATGGGAAAAAAAAAATTAAAACAAGGCTTGGACAGCCATAGAGAAGCAATTAAACAGGAGAAGGCAGATAAAAGATACTAACATTTCTGGAGCCTGGAGATGCAGTTTGGGTATAGCATGACACTTCACAGGCTCAGCAGGCAGAAAGCAGTACATGGGTCTTCTCCCAGGCCTGTGAAACACAAATTCTTGTCAGATTAATGCCAGGAAAATAGAATATACTTTTCTTCTGAGAAGAAAACAAACCCAGTAAAGAACTCAAGCATTTTCCTCCTTCAACTCTTCTGCCTAGATGGCATTTGAGATGACATGGGAAATGGAAGTCTTGACAGGAGCCATTAAAACAAGAAATCACAGCGACTATTAGCTCCAGAGTCACTGCACTCTATCCCATGCCTAGACAATATGGTGGGTCCATCATATACACAAATGACATGATGACACTATGAAACCTTACAATAATGAAATAATAGAACTCTGTGATGTCATCCAAACCTGCAGTTGTCCTCTACAATTATTAATCTATGAGTCAGTCTGCTCTACCTATCCTCACTGGATTTAAATATATTTCAAAATCTCTTTTGTGAGATCATAATATCTAGTTTCTCAGTTTTATTGAAATCTGGCAGCCTCTAAGGTTTTTGACCACAGTTTATTTTGTGTCATGAGTGAAGAAGAATTTGCAGATGCAGTAGATAAAGTGTGTTTGTGTGTATGTTGGCGATTTCCTGTCCTCCCTTCAACCAATTCCTTGTGTATCTGCTCCTGTTTCTTCCAGTTTGGACTGACTGATATGTAACCCAGACACCATTTAACCAACATACACAAAACCTAAGCCACATGCAATCACAACAGACATTCCAATTTCACAGCAGGATGGTGAGAAAGAGACAAAGCTCAAGCTTAATTGTGGAAGAAAGATAACAAGTGTAACATGTTTGTTTGATTAACACTATCTCCATTCCCCACCCCTCTAATGAGATGCCAGGCTTAGCTTTTGTACATGCAAAGCTGAGATGAGCATGAGCCTTGGAGCTTGTGTCAGTCACACTGATCAAAGACACTCAGATGACCTCTGACCCATTTCTATAAATACCTACTTCTGCCTCTTCCAGAAGCTCCATGATGACTATTATCTATAGAAGGATTACTCACGTTTACAGTTGTTTTAGCAGTACTGAACACACTGGGCTGGTTTTCCTGTTGATGGGACCAGTCTTTGTCCTTGGCCAAGTTTTCAAACCTCAGCAATGATCTGGGACCTTCTTTCTTAGGCATCTGACTTGAATCATCTTGCAAGGGAGCTTGATTTAAGGATTGCAGTAACCTGGGAAGCTAAGCCAAATATTTTAGGTTGCAAAGTGGGAGGCTAATGTCTTTTCCTTGTTTTTCAAATAATTGTATTCCTGACTCTGTCAGCAGGTCCTGAATGCAACAAATCTTAAAAGCTTCCTCCTCTTCAGGTCCATGCTGAGCTAAACGAATCATAGAATCAGAATATCTCAAGTTGGAAGGGACCCGTAAGGATCATCAAGTCTAAATCCCTGTTCCTCCTAGATCTCATATGACTAAGAGTTTCATCCAGATTCTCCTTGAACTCTGACAGGCTTGGTGCCATGACCATTTCCCTGGGAAACCTGTTCCAGTGACCGACCACCGCCTTAGTGAACAACCTTTTCCTAATGCCCAATCTGAACTCCCCCCCTTCATTCCATTTCCTCACGCCCTATCACTGGGCACCAGAGAGAGAAGATCAGCAGCTCCT
The DNA here is from genome assembly GCF_003259725.1 of Athene cunicularia. Lineage (NCBI taxonomy): Eukaryota > Metazoa > Chordata > Aves > Strigiformes > Strigidae > Athene > Athene cunicularia. The sequence continues at coordinate 13,857,852 of NW_020799100.1, read as the reverse complement.
ACCCCACGGCCCCCCTTGAGGAAGTTGTAGACTCACCCCTCAGCCTTCTCCAAGATGAATGAACCAAGTGCCTTCAGCTGCTCCTCAGAAGTCTTGCCCTTGAGGCCTTTCACCATCTTGGTCGCCCTCCTCTGGACACACTCTAATAGTCTGATGTCCTTATAGTGAGGTGCCCAAAACTGCACCCAGTACTGGCGGTGGGGCCGCACTAGTGCAGCGCAGAGTGGGACAGTCCCCTCCCTTGACTCCCTGGCTGTGCTGTGCGTGATGCACCCCAGGGCATGGTTGAACCTTTTGGCTGCCAGGGCACACTATTAACTCGTATTCAACTTGTCATCAACCTAAACTCCAAGATCTCTTTCTGTGTGGCTGCTCTCCAGCCTCTCATCCCCCATTTTGCATGTACAACCAGGATTACCCTGTCCCAAGTGGAGAATCCAGCTTTAGCTCTTGTTAGATTTCATACAGTTGGTGGTTGCCCAGCTTTCTAGTCTATCCAGATCTCTCTGTAAGGCCTCTCTACCCTCAAGGGAGTCCACAGCTCCTCCTAGTTTAGTATCATCCGCAAACTTTCATTTGATTCCTGTGTCTAGATCATTTAGAAGAACATTAAAGAGCTGTGGCCCTAAAACTGAGCCCTGGGGAACCCCACTGCCAGCCTGACATAACCCCATTTAACTTTGAGCCCGACACATCAGCCAATTGCTCACCCAACATATTATGGACTTGTCTAACATTGTGCTTATCCAGAAGATACAGCGAGAGACAGTATCAGTAACTGTGATCCTCCAAAGCTGTGGTTTTATTTAGGCACATCAAGCCTTAACACTGTTCCCAGCTTCGTGCTGTCAGGCGGGAGGAGATGGCAGGAGATTGGTGGCATCCAGCATCCCAAATGCACTCCCTGCCCTCGCTCAGCTGTGCCTCTCCCCTGAAACTCAGTCCAGGCTCTTGTGCTCCTGTCTGCCCTTCAGCTATAGCTATTGCCTCCACTCGCACTGCAGTTCTCATGAGTTAAAACGCTCAGAAAATGAAGGGACTGAGGAGCAGGGATGCCTAGTTAGAAATGCCGATTTCACTACACCACGAGCTCTATTAGTCATGTTCACCAACCAATATACCAAGAGAGACCCCCCATAGGAAGGTGTTAAGTGCATGCAGCACGCCTCCTGCCGTGTCCCCACTTTGCGTTTCCCTGTGCACAGATTCCCAGGACCACATATCATGCTGCGAAGCCATGACAAGTAGAAATGTAGGAGGCTTTAAAACCTGTCGTGGAGCTGTATAAAGAGGCAGCTCCCAGGTATTATCAATTGTTTGTCTCTGTTTTTGTTTTCTGTCCAGTTTCTTTCAAAGATGTGAGGTTTATTTTTTTAAACTTTCCTTAAAGTTACGTGGCCTGGCACTGAGAAAGGTAATTTATTTACATAGAAGTGGCTGGAGTTTAGACACAAAGGTAACCCAAGATAACCTTCCGTTCTCTGTTTTACCCAGAAGTTTACTCAAAGCCTTTATCAAACCCTCTCCTGTCATAGACTTGCAAGCAGGAAGATGGCATAAATGGATTAGCGCATAGTTCCACCTGCAGCAGTCACAGAGTAAAGGCCAACCAGTGAAAAGTTCAAGAAAGTAGGTAACATGGTTTTACCGCAAAGGTCTGCAGATCAGGTCAACAGAGCCTTGTGAAACACACACACACACACACACACACACAGAGCATGGGGCTGGCCCAGCCTTTGAAGCCAAAAGCTGAAAACAAGATTAAGTCTGACACTGCAATGAGAGGAAATACTTGAGCTCGGTAAGGAGAAATGTTCTGTATTGCTAACTGCGAGGTTTATTGTACATCTCCCTTCCAGTAATAGCACAAGTGGGACCCAGGAGGGTTGGGTCTGTCCACACCTCTGGCACAAGAGGCAGTTCTTGACCCTTTAGTTCTCTGTTGAAGCCTCTGCTGGCAGTTCTTGGCCCTTCAGCTCTCTGTTTAAGCCTCTGCTGTAGTTCTGGATGACAGAGGCTGTGAAGAGGTGTGTACTGTACCACTTTGTACCAGTTTCTACTGTTGGTGGCCTTGGACAGGTAAAGAATTTCCAAGTCTCTTTTTCTAAGGCAAAAATATTGGACTTTTGGGTTGGTTTTTTTTTTAAAAAAAAAAAAATAAAACCAAAACAAAAAAAACAACCAACACTGAAAACCTTTAGCTTTGAATTAAAATTCATAATATTTTTTTTTAGCTAAAAATTGTCATTCAAGCAAACAGACAAAAGAAATCAAAAGCAGTGGCAATGCTAGTTCTACTGGCAGTGAAAATTGTTTTCAGGTCTCCTGTGTGAAAAACAGAAAAATTAAATTCTCCACCGAATTTTGAGATGACATTTTCCACCAGAAAACCTCTTTGGCTACCTTGAAAGCTGTCTGAGCAAGCCTATATTAACTATTCTTGTTTATTGGTCACTCCCGATGCTAAATATTTCATGTTTCTCTTCTAATGATGATGAAGTTAGAAAAGCTACAACACCAAGCTTGCCTTTGTTAGACTTGAACTCTGTTTTTATCTGGTAACCTCCTGGGGCAAGCTGGTGTGAGCATCCGCTTCTAGTTTGTAGCATGTCTTAAGTTATAGTTTCATCTGTCATAGTCATTAATCCTTTTACCACTCCCAAAGTATTGAGCTAGTGTAGTTAGGCTGTGTCTTGCTTTATCTGACTTTTTTTTTCCTTAGCTGACTTTCCATTATATTTTCTCATGTCCAACAGAATTTTGTTGGTGCTCAGTTACAGTTATTTTATATTAATGCCATTTTCAAAATCATAAAATCTTTATAGCCCCTTTTGCAAAGGCTCCTGTTTTAATGTGGCATCTTTCTGCAATAAAGGTGCTCTGCACGTGAAGGACAGCATCATGACAACAATTACTGCAGAAGGCCATTATTTCATCCTGCTCAGAGACATAACCTCACCAGGGCTAAGCTATAGCCATAGCAACAAAGGTGAAAGTGTGTATGTCTCACACAGCTCATTCTGTGTGTATTTAGCACTCCAATATAAACTTGCTTCTAGTTCACTGTGGCTTAGTTGTTTTCACTGCTGCATTTTTCTTCAAAAAGGGGCAAAAAGATCATGTCTAAATTTGGGACAAATAGAAATGACAGTGCTGAGAATTAGATTCAACTTTGTACAATTGGAAGCTCATACCAACACTCCAAGTCTGAAAGCAAGACTGAAAATCAGTCATTTTTCAGTTTGGCGTCTGCTCAGGAGAATATAGGCAGACAATCCCACAACATAAATAAATTTTTGACAACATTATGAGCATCTTTAACAACTTGATTATCTTTCTACAGCTCTCTCTTTCAAACATCAAACGGCAATATATTCCTGTAATAAGTCCCAACTGCCTAAAGTAAAATGCTTTCAGTGTCAGCAGGAACATGCTGAAGGATCTGAGAGAAACAGCTGGGTTTTTTAGTTTTGGGTTGTTTGGGTTTTTTTTTTTTCAGACAGGATCTGATTGGTATTTTATGAAGATTCAGGATATAGAAATATCAAACTCACTAACATCCCACCAGCCTATGCAATCCTGTGCATTTATGGAAACAACACACAGAGAGTAGGATACTCTATCGACTTCAGCAAGGTGGGACTTCACCTACTGCTCAGGCCTGTCTTTCTTGCAATTTCCTTTTCTTTGGGTAAGAGGAAGCTCCTGTATCGATTAACACGAGGAATTATGTCCCACAGCTGCAAAGAAGTCTTGCCTTGTGCTCCATCCAGCAGCCTTCTCTTCCCATCCAGTACTGTCTTAAAGACCTGCAATATCTTCCACAAGTGCCAGCAGCAGGGTTCAGCCGTTTTTCAGTTTCATTTTGGTCTCTCCTTCTCTTACAGCCTTTACTATGGACTGATCTGGTCCTAGGATTTACCACAATTAAAATCTGTTTCTTTTTGTAAGTAACTGGCCTGCAATATTAACTTAACTACTGCTGCTAGAGGAAGACTGTATTGAAAAATAACATGTCCAAAATCATGGAAACAAAAAGATCTCAGAATTCACATGCTTTGGAATACAGACACCAGAACACAGAAGTTTCTATTTCTCATTTACAGTCAGCCTGGACTTGGTCACCTTGGCAGCGAGTGCACGGGAGCTGGACTGGACAGCAGCTGCTGCCTGAGCATGGAGGAGCTGGCACCTGGTAGAAGAAATTTAGTATCTGGCACAAAACACTCCTTTGTCTTGGCTTCAGAACAGACATCCCTTTCCCTGCAGATCTCTTTATTTGCATAGATAAAAACTTTCCATGCATGTGTTTCTGCAGTGCCTGCAACACTGATCTAAAAAACTCAATAATATCATGGTGACAAACAGCATGTGAACACATAGTGAAATGCTGTTTACACCGGACAGAGCACACAGCCACGGCTAGAATCCCTGGAAGGAAAAGGGACCACAAGGTCATGACTAACCAAGGAGCAAGAACCTCTGAAGTATGAATCTTCATCTTCCAAAGTATCCACATCAGAACAATGTTAGGTACGGGATATACACACTGAGATGGGAGATCCAAGCCACACTTCCCTTGCCAGAGCAACACAAGTCTTATTTGTTACACCTTCATGCACAGCAAACATGTAAAATCCGGGGAAAAGTACACAGGACTCTCTCCTGCAGTAGCTCCCCTGCTCTGACATGCCTCCCTCAGAAAACCTCCTCATCCTGTTCTTCATATATGCTATTCCCTGCCCAGGTATTTGCCACTAATTCACGCAGGTTATTAGAAGACTTATATTCAGGCAACTCCAGCTATAAAGAAGTACAAGTAGGTTTTCACTATTTTATTTTATTGATGCTTGATTGGTATGATAATGGTGGTTAAAGAGACTCAACCTATATGCCAGATGTACTGCGGGACAGTCCTGGTCCCCAAGAGCTTGCTGGACGTGTTGATTAAAGGCAGACAGATGCTGAGAAACAGACCCACACAGGAAAACTGATGTGAGGCAGAGTGGTGGTTCAACTGGGAGAGGGAGAATAAAATCCAGGGGAAGGAGATAATTACTTTTGTAAAGCACGTTAAAAAAGGAAGGCAATGTACAACTAGTGGAGTGCCTTACTCCCAGGTCCTGCTGGGTTCTTAAACTGGCCAATAAAAGATACTTTCCACTCAAGAAAAAGTTATGCTGAACATCTCAGAAGAGAGCTTACTCTCACAAGAACTGCAGCCCGATTATCATCTAAGGGTATAAGGACTTTGAAAGGACATAAATGCTTTGGGCTGCTTATTGCCCATTTTTTAGAAAATGCTGATGAATAAACATATAATGCATATCAATTCCTGCCTTCTCTGACACGTCTGCGGTGGCACTGCAGTTGATGAAACAAAAGGCATTCTTGTAAGGAGGAAAAGTATCTTTGCATTTGTGGTGCTAAAGAAATACGGACAGCAGGAGCAGATTCACCACAGAAATAGAGAGGCTGTAGGACCATCTGGCAGTGTTCAGCGTCAGCTCCTGTGGGAGCGGCACCCATTCTTGTACTGCCTTTGATCACCATCATTGTGGCATTCAGGTCAAGGTTGGTATGCATCTCCATCTTGTCTTACCAAATGTAGCAATATCAGTTACAGGAGTTTAGTTGTTTGTTCTTTCCTGCTTCTGACTGATTTTTGTTCCTACTGTGTGTACGTGTAAAGAGGAAAAGTGTTAAATGGTGATGTCAATGCAATATAAAGATACTTTGTTTGAAGTACCATAAAAACGATATGAGGTCACAGACACACACACACACACTGTTGAGAGTATAATGTGTAAACAAAAGGAAATGTCTTATATAAGCTGCTACAGCGTTCTTGTTCCGGAAGTTTTCATTGCTGTCAAGCTTAGCTACTCATTAAGTTCATTGCTAATTACAACCCTCTTAAATTTTATTCCATAGGATTCTCAAGATATAGGCTTTCTGACTGGGACAATCTCTGTCAGCAACACCATCAGAAATAAACTTCTGAGGTAGAAGACCCTGACCATATCATGAGGTACATGGAGGTCAGCCCCGTTAGCCAGGTGCAGCTCACTGTGGACTGGGAACTTATCAACAATTGGCTTCATAGGTAAAGGTTCCAACTGCTCCTAGTAATTTCAATATTAATATCTTGTTCTAATGCAAAGTTACTGCTTCACATTATATGTAAGTTTTATTATTTGTAAGACAGATGAAAATTAAGATTAATAAAACTTCAAAATGATATTTCACTTTTGCTGAAGGTACAGGGAGCTAAACTAGGAAATGGGATGGGGCATTCACATTACATCAATGAACAATTTGTTCGAGCAATGATTTACAGTCTGTGAAAACTCTTATATATTGTGCAAAACACTTATGAAAACCCCTTCTTTCCTGTGATGCAACGTCCACGCTTCTGCCAAGGTCTTACATGCATATAGATCTTTTGCTTGCTGATTGCAGTGAAGACTGCCCAAATCTCAGCTTTCAGACTGAAGTGTACTTTACCACTGAATACTTGTTCTTCTTGTAAAGATAGTGTGCTGATTTGTGAGTATGTTGTGAAAACATTTTATACTCATTATTAATACAACAGTATTTCCATACTTTGAACATCTTCTGAAAGTCTGTTTATATAGTTTTCTTAGTTAAATAATGTGAAAAAAAAAATCATCACTGTTCCAAAGTTTAGTGAGTAAAGAATTTGTTGTTGCTTATGCGCAATGCTCCCTTTTCCTCTTGAAAGCACTCCAATAAATGTTCAGATTCATTAGGATGGCTGTCTGGATTATAAAGTTAAGCTTTGGATTCAAAAGCTACTTTGGGGACTGCTCACAGAGGAAAGACAATAAGCTCCCTTATTCTTTGGAGGGCTGAAATGCTATAGGAAGGCTATTTTGAACAACTAGGAAACAAAATCAAGTTTGGAGTCACAGGACAAATTCAGAACCAGAGCTCTAAACTGCAACCCGGAGTTTGGGGCTGAGTTTCAATCTGTCTTAGGCAAAATACCGTATCCTTCCACTGCTTATGTTGATTAGATTAGAAATCTCATAGGGAAACATGTTTGATCAAGTACATAGTCTGCCAGGGTACACAGTCATGGGCAGAACGCAGCTTAAAACAAAACTGATAATCACCACTGACTGTTTAAAATGCTGCACTGACTGAAGAAATTGTTACTGAACTGGTAAGGAGAATTTGGTGTGGCTTTTGGCAAGGAAATACTTCTACAGGTCACAGATAATCACAGAATGAATGCCAAAGTCAGAGAGAGAGAGCAAGGTGAGGTGTTCCAGGAAATAAATGGGGAAAAGACTAGAAATAACTGTCAGGTCAGAACAATTTGTTCTCCAGAGAACTAGAATTCCCCAGTGCAGCAATAACCTGACCTGATTTGGTGGAAATTGCTTAAAGGCCAGGGAATGGCAAACAAAAGCACACACCAGAAAGCTGAAAACAGAACTGGCACTGCAGGATCAGGATTTCATCACCTCCAGGAAAAGAGACGGTCTCAGCATTCCCATGGGGAAGTCCAAAACAGTTCCTCCTGCCCTACAGGTGCATGACTGGATCCAGAGCAACTGCAGAGAACAAGTCTGTAGAGAAACTAATCATCGGCCCTTCCGTAAGGGGCACAGTAACACCATGCCCACGGCAGTTTCAAGGGTGAATTCAGAAACTGCTCTAAAAATAATTGTCAGTAACCAAACTAAATCCTCCAAACTAAATGTTCTACTTGCTTCATAAATTTATGTTTGCATTTACCACGTTGCTATGAAAAGCCGTGACGCTTCTCATCAAAAGATGCCCCTAATTCTATGTCCCTATATAAATTATTTGCCTTAGAGACTGAGGAATGATGGGAAAGTCCCACTAGTCTCATCATTGCAATTGCTGTTAGAACTGGCTGGAAATTTTTTACCCACAGAACAATTCTCCAAAAAAGCAGTAACTTGGTAGAGTTGTGTAATGGGTCTTTGCAGCATTAATTTTGTATTCATTCTCAACAGAAGTATTTTGTTTCATTAAATTAATTAAATTTTCATATTCTTTTCAGTCCAATAGAATTAAAAATCTTGGTTTTAACACTGCTGCAACGATAAAGTCATAAAATGCCTTGATCTAGTAAAAAAATTTATTTTAATCTACCAGAAAATATTTTATTGTAGTAAACTAAAAGAAATCAGCTTTGCATGATTCCAAAGAAAAAAATTCTCAGAATTTCTAGACAAGTTTTCCTTTTTTTATTACATTGTAAAAGCAGGTGAGATAAATAGAATTCCTGGCCACTTTCTCATGGCTTATAGTGCATTCTTACAAATTTTAAAACAGAGACACTGTAGCTTGCCAGACAGAACAGGGAACTCGAAACTATGAACACCCATCCCAAGTCTGACACAGACTTGCTGCTGACCAGCTACCACCTTCTTTCTCACCCACAGCTGTCAGGGAGCCTGTAGGAGGCTGGGACATGCCTGGAATGCAGACACACAGCTTGAGAGGGCAATTTTAACTTTCTGATTTCTCTTATATAGAACTGGGATAACTACTAAACTACTGATCTAACCTAAAATTATCCTTGCGTAGCATTTTGTAGTGCAGAGCAACTCAAGACCTTGCACCTGTTTTATTTATCAGTAAGACTGGAACAGTATTAAAAAATTATGTGTGGTCATTCCAGAAAGCTGCGTGTATAGATATGTGTGTTCTTCAGTCCTGACAGCTGATGTGCCTCAACACGGGCAGAGCCCAGAGCCCTTGCTACATCCCTTCCAGAATCTGAGCGTGGTGAGGAAAGAGGCAGTTGTTCTCCATCATGCGACCAAAAGTTACATCTCTCTAACCTGCCTCTTCCCCTCACCCACTAGCCAATCTGCCCTGGAATTCGTGATTTCAGGTCCCGACTGGGAGCAGATACTCACTCAGCTGTGGGATGCTGGCACACATTTGCAGAACATTGTCTGAAAGCAAAGCTTGACCAGCTGCCAGCTGGCTCCCTGATGTCTGCTCGAGGATCACACTGGGGGTAGAAATATCAAGACCATGTACAAGGGGAATGTCCATGGACTCTGCAGTTCCTCAAGACAACGAAGCTGAACTTCTGGCAGCCTCTCAGAAGCTGATAGCAGACCCAGACTAGACTGCGGAGGAGTACTAGTGACAGAAGGTACTGTTTAATCTTTCATTAAATTATCATGATACCAGCAGGTGACATGCTATTAAGTCTTAGGACTATGTAGGCTCTAAGGGCTATATTTGGGTGTGGGAGAGGGGTGTTTTTCTCTCTCCCAAAACTGATGTACACATTCCTCAGCTACAGTGACCTCACTGAAAGGGTGGAGGAAGGGGAGGAGTACTTCACCTCAAGATAAAGGTGTTTTTGCTTGTCCTGGTTTCGGCTGGGATAGAGTTAATTTTCTTCCTAGTAGCTGGTATAGTGTTGTGTTTTGGATTTAGTATGAGAATAAAGTTGATAACACACTGATGTTTTAAGTTGCTGCTAAGTAGTGTTTATGCTAAGTCAAGGCCTTTTCTTTTCCTCACACCACCCCAGCAGCAAGCAGGCTGGAGTGCACAAGCAGCTGGCAGGGGACACAGCTGGGACAGCTGATCCCAACTGACCCAAGGGACATCCCAGACCGTGTGGTGTCATGCTCAGTGTATAGGGCTGGGGGACAGAGGAGGAAGTGGGGGGACGTTGGGAGCGATGGTGTTTGTCTTCCCAAGTAACCATTACATGTGATGGAACCCGGCTTTCCTGGAGATGGCTGAGCACCTGCCTGCTGATGGGAAGTAGTGAACGAAGTCCTTGTTTTGCTTTGCTTGTGTGTGTGGCTTTTGCTTTACTTATTAAACTGTCTTTATCTCAATCCATGAGTTTTCTTACTTTTATTCATCTGATTCTCTCCTCCATCCCACTGCAGGGGAGTGAGAAAGTGGCTGTGTGGGGCTTAGTTGCTGATACAGAAAGTAAAGGTGAGACTGAGACTTGCTCCTTCTTCCCAGGCCTCTATCCCACCATATTCACCCCCTCGCAGGAGTCCATCTCTCACAACTCCCCTCTGGCCCTGCACTTCAGGAACGTTAAAACCCCACAGCCTGCCTTCTCCAGACTGGAGCCCATGCACATAGGCTGCATCTGATGTCAGTTTGGCATGGTTTGCCAAGGCATAGTAACCTCCCCACTGTAATACAACAGTGAGAAAAACACAGACAACTTTCCTCCTGTGTAGGGAAGTCCTTCCCTTAAGCCTTCTCCCCTCAGACTGCTCAACTAATAAGCACACATGGAACCTTCTTTGCCTTGCAGATAGCTGTAGTTGGGAAGAATTGTTCCCACTCATCTAGGGCTGATCTAGGAATTCTCATTAACTGGTGTTGGAGACCTCCCAGCTGAGCACAGCGCAGCAGCCAGGCATGGACCAGAGTGTCATCCCCTCCAAACTGCTCTGAGTAGCTATCACCACTGAACAGCCCGAGGCAGATGTCAGATTTGCAGTCCCTTGCCCTGTGGTTACTCTGCTCCACCTGGACCTATGCTCCAGACAAGGAACAGAACTTGCTCAACAGGGAGAGTATTGTGATTGTATGAGACAAAGATTTCAAAGAATTGGAACAAAATCAGGAACTGCTGTCTGCCAGATCAAAACCAAACACTCCCTCCATCCAAAGGTAAATACAACAGCAGCCTTTTTTTTTTTTAACCAAGGTGCTCCCAGCAACTGTTTCCCTCCCATCACATAAAGAAGTGACAGTCAAATCTCTGGCCTGCTGCCTGGTGAGAGAAGGAAAAGGAAGCACTGTCACTGTGTTGGATGGTGTCACAAAGTACATTACTGAGAATTAGAGAAATGTTTAGAGGATTAAGGCCTGCAGCAAAAACTTTAGAGGATTACACTGAATAATACTTGACCAGTTGTTCAGAAAGTACATCACAGATTTCTTATGGCATAATTTTGGGGGATAGTTTTGCTGTGCAGTCTGTGCAGAGACCCAGAGGAACGTTCACAGAGTTACACCTACACAAATAATTGCTTTTTATGACTCACACAAGAAGTTTAGAAGGCTGTGAAAAAAAGACCTGACCCTTAGAAAGCTATTAATTAGATCAAAAATCTTGGACAAACATCACTAGGTTTCCTACATCAGGCAGTGATAAAAAAAAAATTAACACTGAAAGACAATTAGGAGGAACTAAAGTAAGATCCTCTGAGAGGTGTTGTCTTCTCTAGTACAAAGCCTGGGACAAATTTAGATGCAGTCATAATTACTGGAGGGTTTTCCTTGGATTTATTTCAGTGCAATAAAGAAATGTATTTGCTAAAAAGTAAGAAAACTCCCATTGCAAATCTTTTGGAATGTATCCTGTTCCCTGAGGAAGCTCTGTTATAAGCTCTTTTTGTGTATGTTTGAAGGGAAGAAAGAGGGTTTGATACTGGAGGTCGAAGGTGCCTTGACAGCCCACCCACACCCTTCCTTCTAGAAGAAGACATACTGGCTTCACTGCTATTACCAAGCATTTCCAACTGCAAGAAACTTCACAGTTTCACAGAAAGCTACACAGGGCAAGAAGAGTCACCTTCAGCTCTGAAATGTTGACCTGACAGCTTTTAAAAGATGGCTTTGGTAGGCTTGCACAAAAGCAAAGGAGGAAAAGGGAAATCAAAGTGAAGCTTTGGTGCTTCCCTCTTTCATCGGGAGTTAGTGCAGTGAACAAGACTAATGGGCAGCATCAGTTTTCTCAATATTAGCTTTAGTTTTTGTTGCAAATGGCAAAAAATCTGGTAGTATCTTGTTAAAAAGAACCTTCCAGAAGAATGTTCCTTCTTGGCTGAAACACTGCATGTTTGTCCGTGTGTTCATTCTGTGTGCAATTTTTACCTCTATTATTTCTTTGGGCTTGGAAAGTTAAGACATTAATACTACTAAGGAATTTTGAAGCTCATCAGAAAAGCTCTGGAGCATTCCTTCAGTTCTTGTATTTTAAGGGCTTACGAATATTTCCTCAGTTGCACAAGACAGAAAACACTAGAGGACTGCAGAGAGAAATTAGCACTCCAAAAGGATAGAGAGCTGCTGATAAATCTACCAAGTGGTATTTATTTACTCAAAAAGTCATTTTGCTTCACACAGACGAGGGAACAGCTTTTGTTAAAGGTACAACAGAAAGACACAGCAAATTCGCTACTTGTGACTGCAGGTATTGAAAAGAGGACTCCACTACTTAGTTGCAGCCCAGAAGTTCCCCAGAGGAGGGGCTGCTCATTGCAGTGAACACACTGTCAAACACACCGTTTGTAGACTAATTATAGTGCACTAATCCGGGACAGTGTTTTGGAAGGGGCCACGAAGATAGAGTCCGCTGGTGCCTTCAAACGAAGTTAATGAACCACCAACAAGATTTTCTGCCAGGTAGATCATCGCCAGCAAAGAATGCTGTATTTACCTGAAATATTTTCTGAGAGCTTTTGATGACCTCCGCACAGTGTTTTCCTTCTTTATGATCAACCTAACTGGTTTGTAAATAATACTAATATCAATGGCTTATGGGTGGAGGCACTACTCCGTAGACATAAGAGAATCAGCATTAGAGTCTATGAGACCTGTTGACTTAAGAGCACGTGAGTTTATATGTGTACTCCTTGGCACATGCACATTTGTTTTCAGCACGTTGAAACCACATTCAATCACATATGTCATGGTTTTCCAATCTATTGGAAAACACAGCTCAGTAGTTTGCATTCTTTTGTCCATAATCCCTGCAGATCAGTGGACTGCTTCTAAGGGTCTACAAAGAGCAATTATAAAACAAAAGCCTACTAGTACTTTCTTGGGCTCGCATTTTCATAGGGCTTTTTTTTTTTTTTTAGGATTCATATATTCAAAGATTAAGTTCAACTGCAAGCCCTGGCTGAAGTAAGATTTAATTCACCAGGCTCCTGGGTAGGAGATAAAAGTTGACAATTATAAACATCGCTCCTATCTTAAAATCTTGGAATTTCAGATATTAGGTGTAGAGAAAAACCTAAGCTCACTTTAGTCTATGTGAACTGTCCTGTTCATGACTAGAAGACATATCTAACAGCACACCTGGGATAGACTTGATATGACCCAAATAACTGGGAGGGATTAATGCCAGCCACTGAGGATTTACGTTCCTATTATGACTAACTTAGATCCCAGCAAATAGAAAACAAACTGTTTAGTTTTGAAATTAATTTAAGACCCACATAGGTACCAGATTGAATTAGAGCTTCTATTGAAATATGTAAAAGGACTGGAAATGCCACATGAAACTGCCACAAGCATTTTCCAAACTTATTAAATATTTCATTTAGGTATAAAGTAATTTTCGTATCTGTGGATTTTGTCATGTTGAGTCCTCTGAATGCATTTTTTTCTCTGAAGTTATGCAACTTAAAAAAAAATATTTTTGCTATTCTCATCTAATCTGGAAAATGACAATTTATGCCTGTAGCAAAATGCCTAAAACAGAACAAAGCTGATTTCATCAATTGTAATCTTAGATGGAATCTTACCTTCCCTTTTGTTTTACCCTTTACTTCTATATAGATTTTTTTTGAGAAGACATGTACACCAGAACTCCACTCTTATCATAGCTACATACAAATTAAAACTGACCTTACTGGAATTCCATGCCATTGGGGACCATAATACGGGCCACATGTGATGACTTGTGAAGTCCCATGCTAGCATTCCCTGCACTTGCAGACACTACGAAAATAAGGTCCTGATGGGCATGGAGAATAGTTGTGGGGAGGAAGTATTTTCATGACATTGCTTGAACACAATAAAATGGTCACAAGTGCACAGAGACATTGATTCCACTTCCATTTCTGGGTGCTTCAAAGAAGATACTTAGGGTCTAGTTTGGAAAGTACTAAACTTTGAGAAGGTTCCAGCTGCCAGTGACTAACAAGAGACACTAAGGACCAAAATATGATGAATCTAAAATTAAAGAACTTTAATTGTTTTAGCCAAGACAAGACCATGGCTCAGAAGGAGACATGAAAAAGTGGTTTTTATTCTCACAGGGAAATTGTTTCATGTTATATAGACAGACTTGTTCCGGGTGGATACAGACATTTCCCTACAGTGGTTGTGTGTATCCAGATTACCCTGCACTCTCTATGCTATAAAGCAAGGGTGTCACTGGAAGTCTGGCTAAGCATCGAAAGCACACAGGACCAATATTTAACAGAGATGCTTGATACATGCCTTGGGGAACTCTTCACATCATCTACATTAGTCATCCAAGTGAGATTAAGCATAGGAGCTAGGAGTGCAATTTGCTTGTGCAGACAACACATGAAAAGCAAGTATCTCCAGAGGATGACAAAGGGATGTTAAAAAAACATAAATTTAGAGCCTCCTCCAAACATACCAGTAGCTCTAAGCTTTCTTAAAAGTCAATGCAGAAAGAGGAGCAATGCCAGCAGGCAACTCAGATTTATGACATGAAACAAACTTCTGGGGCACCTTTTTCACTACCAAATACAAAGGAAGCCGGAGGTCCTGCAGTGCCAGTGGTATCTCTGCTCAGAGATGACAGCAGCCCACAGGGATTTGCTGTAGCGCCCTAGCAGCTGGTCTGGCACCAGCAGTTACCTTGCATGAACACTGGTTTAATTATCCTTCACCTCTCGCTCAGCTTTTCTGTGGGGTAGTGGGGTTTTTGCAAATGTCAGTACAGTTACCAGAGTGAAACTGGTCTTCTTCTGAGTGCCACGCTGAACTTCCAGTAACTTATAGACTGACAAATCTCACTCTTTTTTATAATAAGCAGTAGACTCACCTGTAAAATAGACATGCTGAACTTTCTAAAGCATGGCTGATTTCAATCTAATTTTCAATATCTGTCTCTTTAAAAAACCCAAAAATCCAAAAAAACCCAACCCAAACCACAAATAGTATTATTATTACACTGAATTTATGTTTCCATACCTTCTGAACAGTTTTCTGCAGCAGCCTATAATTTGGCACTAGGTGGCCTCTTTCTTCTTTCAGAGAAGGTCTGATAAGTCATTATATCACCTAAGGACTTAATCAAAAGTAAAAAAAAAAATCATTAAGCAAATCTACAGAACTTTGTTGAGTAAGGTTTTAAGATTAATATTGCAAAACAGCTCATTGTTTCCTGTATGAATTCACAGTAACTCAAAATACAGAACTGATTATCTGTAACTTGGCTTGCAGCCTGCATCTTGAACAATGTTTTATCCACACAGCAACCTCCAAGGAGGCACACATAGTATCTTATTCCTGAAAAAAAACCACACAATGTCCTTTCGTCCAACTCATGGATGCAAGAGCGTACAGAAGAGAAGAGGATGTGAACATAGAATAGTTACTCTTCCCTACTCTGCTTAGGTTTTCCCAGGTGAGATACAAAAAATGGATCAGAGCCCCACCTTCCCCTTTGAACAAAGCTCATGCACTCCAGTAGTGTGTCTTCCTACTGCCAAGTGGGCTGCAAAAGCAGAAAACTGTAATGAATCATGGATCATTCAAGAGACTTTCATGGATGGTAAAAAAAATCTAATGGGACTGAGGTTTCTAAGGCAGAGACCAGCACATAATAATTTAATTGGATCATTTAGCTTTCTTGAAGAGGCTAACAAGGAAATGAGGCATTGCCTACAGCAAGAGAGCACTCTGGCAAAATGGCTTCAGGACAGGGGTTCTTAATTTGCCTTTCAGTATTTCCCAACCACAGAAAGCACAATCACTTTATTGCAAAATCGCTGGGCTTCTGCAGGGTAAGCTTTGTGCTAAAACAAATGCCTGCAAGCACGCTCAGCCTTTAGAGCAGTATGTACTATTATGTGAGATCACATGAGGAAATAAAGCATGTTTTGCCATGGTGTGGCTGAACAGCAACTTCCTCCATCAGTAGAAAGGGTATGAATTTATTTACAGAGCAGGTAAATGCTTCATGCCAGGCAGAGGATGAAGACTGGAGCCTGCAGAGGCACTAAATGAAAAGCCAGCACAAGGGTGATCTACAACAGGCTGCTTCCCTGTCGTTTTACCTCTGTGAAGAGGAAAGTGGTTAGTGACTTCTTTTGGTCACCGCGTGAAGAACATAGAGCTTTCCCTTTGCCCTGCTGTACCTCTGACTTAGCTCTGCTGTTTCTTTGGAGTACTTTTCTTCTTGAACCAGTGACAGGGAGGGTTTAAGACCTCAATGAAGGTGAAGAGAGATTTCCTCTATGTGCTCTCATTAACTCTTGGGTCTACAAAGAGCTTGGAGACACGAAGGGAGCAAGGGCAAAGGAAATGCTCTGTACAACAGCTGTAGATGTTAACTGCCAACATTACATTATTATGAGCTGTTCAGAGAGGATGTTACTGAATTTACTGCTATATTTTTAGCTGGTCTAACATGTGTACCTGCAGTAATCTTATGACAAAGATTATAGGACCGGCACAGATGGCAACATGAACACACCAAAGATTTATGACAGGATCCACAGCAGGAGGGAGCTCCAGGAACAACCTCCCAATTCTTCATGTGTTTCCAACCGCATCTAGCTTGGCTCACCGGGACACGTGTTACCAGTGTCCCAATGTACCAGAACAAGTCTTCAGCGCTGTCACCTGCTCTGCGACCCAAGGAAAACCTGTGAACATTCCTCAGTAATTATTCAGAGGCTTTCAACAGACCCTCACGCTGAATCCACCCTGTTCCACACGAACCTCTGACATTTTTTCAGATGGCAGAGCTTTTTTTCCGATGGTATGCCTTAGAAGAATGTTGCTTAGCCCAAGTACTGTCTTAGCAATCCACAACAACGTAATTTCCCACCCAGCTTGGGTATGGATAAAATCTGCTCCTGCTTTCAGCATGAAGTCTGCTCGGGGTACTCTTGATCTAAATTAGCTACAGGGCAGCCCAACATTAGGAACTTTCCTATCTGTTTTCATTAGCTGTTTGTGTTTCCAGTTTATCCTGGAGAGAGTTACCTGCAAATTATCAAATCTCAGCAGAAAAGTAGTCAGTAGCTAGAAAAGTGGGTAATTGTCTTGTAGTTCAGATCCATGATGGACTCAGAGCTGAAGGAATAAATATTCCTGGCTCTTCTAGGTAATTTTTTTGGGGTGTGTGTTCCAGTGGATGAAAGAAAGATCTCTTCTCTTTCCTGTAGAGGATGAAAATCAAAACAAAATCAGATGAAACACTGCGAGACCCCAGGCTGAGAGCCAGTGATGTCCACGGGGCTCTCCCCAGTTGATATAGCACATTTAGTATCATACTCTAAAGTCTTTTTCCTAGACTTGTCCTTGAAAACAACTCCCTTGGGTTCTATCATTTCCCTAATAAAAGCCCACATGTTCTAAACTGCAGCAGTCTATTACCACAGATTTGAAAGAAAAACAAATCTTTTTACTATTGAACATGTTGATTACATTACAAAATCTATCTGGGTTGGAAAGTACATTCTTAAGTAGGTCTTTGTCAAATATATTTACTGCATACTGAATAGCACATGGAGGAATCCTCTTCCAAGGAAGCACAAGCACTTTGAAGCACAAATTTTGCACATCTTACTCATCTAAAAGGAGACAGTTATGACAGTAAAACAAGAACATTCAGCACTTTATCATAAAAAGGGATTCGTGATGCTCTAAAGCCCTGGAGCTCACAATGGTAGAGATTTGTATAGAGAGCCAAATCGCACTGTCCTTTCTTTGGAAGAGGCCTCAGTGCAGTCAGTGAAGGTGTTTCATGGTAAGACGCTAGCAACATGAGGGTCATGAGATCCGTTTCGTTATGTGTAAAACTCATTAAAGCACTTACCAGAACAAGTCAAACAATACAGAGGAATGCTACTCAGCATCAGCAAGTAGTTCTGCTGCATGTTCTGCTGCAGATGAAGACCCTAAACGGTTGCATGCCACATAAACATCATCTCATCAAAGATTTTGGGAAGCAACACATTTTAAGAGTACAGATGAAGTGCTTCGTATTCTCCAGAGACGGTGGTAGTTGCTACATTTTTTTCTACTGTCATGACACAGCTGCGTGCCTAGCACATGCTGTATTCATAATTTTTGCTTTCCTGTCATTGCGAAAGAGCTGCATGTTTGGATGCTGTCCTCATGCTTAATGCAGATGTTTTGCTGTGCTTTTTGAAGGAGGCTGTGCATTGTGTATGGCACTGCATCCCAGCTAGCGGGTGTCATGGTTTAACCCCCCGCCAGCAACTAAGCACCACGTAGCCACTTGCTCACTCCTCCCTCCCACCCCTGGTGGGATGGGGAGAAGAATTAAAAAACAAGTAAAACTCATGGGTTGAGATAATAACCGTTTAATATAATATTTGTATTTGAAATAAAAATAAAAAATAGCAATAAAAATATAATAATAATAATAGTAATGAAAAGGAATATAATAAAAAAGAGAGAGAAATAAAACCCAAGAAAAGACAAGTGATGCACAATGTGATTGCTCACCACATGCTGATGGATGCCAAAACAGCAGTCTGCCCCCATCCAACTCCCCCCAGTTTATATACTGAGCCTGACACCCTATGGTATGGAATATCCCTTTGGCTAGTTCAGGTCAGCTCTCCTGGCCACACTCCCTCCCAGTTTCTTGTGCACCTGCCTGCTGACAGAGCATGGGAAACTGAAAAGTCCTTAATTTAGGATAAGCACTACTTAGCAACAACCAAAACATCAGCATGTTATCAACAGTATTTTCACACTAAATCCAAAACACAGCACTATACCAGGAAGAAAATTAACTCTATCCCAGCTGAAACCAGGACAGCGGGGCACCCCAGAGTGCCTGGGCAGGGATGGTTGTGGCTGACGGCTCCCCACTGCCCAGACTCAGGGCTCATGTGCCAGCTGCCCACATTCCATCTTGCAGCAAAGCGCAAAGGAGTAAGTTTAGGGCACAGGCAAGTTATTCCGGAGTTCAACCCTATGCTTCCATCACAGCAAACACCTTTGCATGCCTGTATTTCCTCCACGATGAATGAACTGCATTATGTGTGGGCAGATAGCTTCAGAGCACAGCCTCAGAGGCATCCCTAGGGAATGCAGAAGACACTGTTAAACCAAAGTTTAAACAGCAATAACAATGTGCTGCTTCTGCTTCCTGAGGGATGTATTATATGAATATGACATCTTCCCATTTCATTGCATTAAGTCTCTTCAAGCTCTCCCACACATAATTCAACAGTAATTGTATCTTATACACCCAACAAATCTCTGTCTAAATGCATTTAATGATTATACCATTTTCCTTCCTGCTAGAAGGGATTCTTACATTTCTCTACAAGGTGAGCCTGATTTTTAGAGACAGCCTTGTCCTCTGTTTCATTTCAGCTGTCTCTCATGTTGACTTGGCAGCTGTGTTGGATAATTTACACTTGCACTGTTGCAGTTCATTGGGTTGGATGTTGTTGATTTTCTTATTTGATGTAAAAATAACACTGTTGGAATTACAATTCTTAAAGCCAAAACACACACTGGATCCTGGCTTCCCATAACTGCTTGTCTTACAGGCATGGAGCAGAACTTTGCAAACTTATGTTTGCTTAAACTGAAGAGCTACTAGTTGGCAGCAGGGGAGAGAGTGTAAGTTCAGAGGTATCTCATGGCAGGGAAATTTATGTCACGGCACTCATCCACTTCCATATGCTTTGCCCCTGCGAAATTTGGGGATTAACAGAGTTCTATCTAGAGATTATAGTGATTCAGATTCTGACTCAGCTGAAGAGGAAGTGGAAAGTAAACATTTAAAAGAGGCAATGAGAGAGGCTGGCTTGCTCCCTGTTCCAGGGGTCTCCAAGTCCAGAATCTTTTTAGCCAGGCCTGCGCAATTGCTTCCTGGCTTCTTGCCCCACATCAGTCCCAGTGGCAGAGAGACAGAAAAGCCAAAAAAGCTGGTTTTGGAAGCTGAAGGAGTTACACCACCATCTATGGTCTTTGACAGAGGTAAGGGCTGACATTTGAAGAGGGCAGGATTAGAGCTTGGGCAGGGAGAGGGAGGGAAGGAGGCAGTCCTGGACGGAGGGATAGATGTCCTATGGGTTATCAAGGACAGGAGTGTTACAGGGAGGTGCCTCTGGGCTTCCTATGCAGAAGAGGTGTAAACCCCCCCTGGTTCCCATCCTTACTGTCCCTGACAGCGGGTTGAAACACAGATCCAGCACCCCACAGCCCTGCTTCTCCGTGGCAGCAAAGCAGAGGGCACTGCAGTACTGCAAAGCGGTGACTACAGCGGTGGAAATGCCAGTGTGGGAGAAGGTCTGCAAACACCTCATTAGGGGAGGCGAATGCACACACAGGTTTGCTGCTGGCAGCTGGGCATCCCACAGGGTAAGGCATTACTTCCCTTTAAACACACATACACACAAACCTGCTGCTTTCCATAAACAAATCTCAATTTTTACTCCAGAGTTTGGTTTACTTTTTTTTTTTTTAAACATTCCTCTTTTGTTTCTAATGAAACTTAGCAAACAGAGGACAGTGTTGGCTCCCAGACAGGTACCTCACTGGATGTTCTGCCAAACAGCAAGGCCATCAGCTGACCACTGTACCTAGACCAGAGGACATGTGATGTTGACAGCAGCTCTGGGCTCCTGTAGACAGGTGTCTTGTAAGACCAAGCCATAGGAGGCTCACAAACCTTCCCGGCAGAGCCCACGGGTTAGAGCAACAAGTCCCTCTCTGTTGCACACAGCTGATCCTGCAGCAGGCAGACATGAGGAAGGCACATCCCAGGACCTTGATGAACGGAGCAGCCCTTCCCAAGAACAGCAGTCATTTTCCTCCAGGGGAAGGAGATTTGAGATGAGAGAAGCAAGTCTGCCAGCAATGGAGGAAAGGCTGCCAGACCACCTCAATCTCCACGCTTCGGGTTTCCTGAATTCCTGCCAGGACTACTCAAATACAGTATCCAAAAGTCCTTATTTTCATGGGGAAATATGAGCAGTTCACTTGCTCGGTGGCACCTCCTCACCCTTCAGCAGGACAAGGGGATGCATTGTGAAGGGCAGCCAAGTTGTGGCAGTCGGCTGCAGGGTGGCAAGATGATATTCCTGCCCAAAACCTGGCCTGAGGAGAGGGACAAGTGTGCTGAGTGAGTGCCAGCACAGGCTCAGGCTATGTTGACTTCTCAGGGAGAACATGCTGTACCAAACGTTTCTTATTGTATATCTTACATAAACAAAGCATTTAGCTCACTACCCAGCACTCGCTCATGCTAATGAATGCCAGCGACTTTCTCTGCTTCATATATTGAAGTTGCATATTCAAGTCAGCTCAGGCACACACACAGGATGCTCAGTTTGGACTGCAACTCTTTCTGCAATTCATTTAAGCTGAGAGTAATCAACTGCAGCTAGAAAAGAAAGCCACAAACAAAATTTGCTGCGCAAACATGACAGAGACCAACTGACCCTTATAGGAAACTATCCCTTCCATCTGTCTTTGTGGAAAGACCCACTGACAGGCCCAGAAGTGCTCCAGGACATTCCCCTCTCCAAAGAAACCCTGTGACCACTCTCAGTTTTGACTCCAAACCCATCAGCATTTCCACCCGGTAGATGACAACGCACCCCTTCCACAGCGGGCTTTTCCTCTCCGCTGACACTGACTGCACCATGGCAGGGCAGAGCGGGAGCAACCCCTGCCAAAATCCAACTGTCGTTTATCAATTCATCCCATCGTACTCACAGAGTGAGCAAGACACTGAGCAACCACACACGCTCCCAATGTCCCTGCCAAAACTGCATGAATCGCTCTAGGACACAATCTCAGGGCAGGCGCAGGGGGCTGCGGGATGGCAAGGCTGGCCTGAGCAGGGCTCCCGTGCTTGTGCACAGGGCTCCTGCCTTGGACACGCTGTCTGCATTTTCTAGGAGTGCCTAAGGGAACACAGAGCTTGCACAGGACCAAGGTGGGAGTGGGGATTGGGATCTGACAGAGAGAGGCTGTAGCACTGCACAACTATTAGAATTTTTCGCAAATATCAGTAAAGTGTTCTCTTGAAAAGAAAAATGTAGCTTTTAAATTTGCAAGGAAAAAAACCTACTCATTTTGCAGAAAATAAACACAGCACACTGAAACTGTGAAAAAACCCGCATTTTCCATTAAAGATCCCTGAAAAATCCCATGAGAAACAAGCATGATGGGAGAAACTTATAGAGCTCCACATTATTCAGTTGGCTCCAAAAATAAAGCAAAACCCTTGATACAGCACCTCCCCCACTTCCATCTCAGGTTCTTCTCTCGAGTTTTTTGGATGTTTGTTTAACTGCACTACTCAAATTCATGACCTATTAGATGTACAAGGCAGATCAGGCAAACAGAAATGTCACACTGCCGAGCTCATGGGGTCACCTGGTTTGTCACTCTTGCAGAATATGACCTTCAGGGTAGACTTCTTTTGAAACTACATTTTGAAAGAAGGAATTTTCTTTCCCTCTCTGTTTTGTCTCCCATTTAATACTCTTTTTTTGTTTCCTTGTTTGTAGGAGAGTAACAGTGAGTGTAGCTGCCTCGGCCCTGGAAAGCAGTTGTTATATTCCTGTCCCCCAGCTCCGGCAGTGGGAGATGCTCCATTGCTGCTCTCTCCTCGGGAAAGCTTTGTCCTTATTTTCTTTAGCCTCTCACATGTGTAAATGAAACTGGAGCTGGATTTCAGATTCCTGTAGTATTTCCCTATCTGCATAGGGCTGCACACCAGCCAGAAGGCATGACACTTGTTACAAGCTGTTCTTTTTGAGCAGGTCCAAACTGATGCACAGAAAACATGCAGTCTGTGCTGATGCTCAGGATGGGTACAGCTGAAGCACAGGTACCACCGGGGTCAGATGGCCTAGCTTAGTTATTGCTTTGAGACTACAAAGATGCCAATTAATGGTATGGTTATGTTCATTACTGACCTGTATTGCAGCAAGGGTAAAAAGCCTCCACAACCTCTTATTACTCCTCTGAGCCTGCCACTTTAAATACCTGGTAATTTTCTCAGTATGATGATTTGTTTTGCTGAAGCATGCCTGCATTGTTGTGCTCATTGCTAAGCAATTAGCAGTTTGTCCTTCCAGAAATATCTGATGCCCCAGACACTATTAGCTCCTCAGAATATTTTCAACAAAAACATTCCAGGAGAGAGGCATTAGTGGCTCTTCCACTTTTTGGGACAATGTCTCTCCAGCTACACACCCCATTACAGAACACCAGACCAGGACAGGCAGGAGGGGTTATGTGTGGTCAAGCCCCTGTTTTTTGCCAAGTTCTGCACAAACTTTTCATCTTGCATCGCTCTGAGACTGACACATTTCTTGCATAATCCCATTTTCATGGGCACCAGTGAAGAAACTTACCCCCACCCTAAGAGTGAAGGACAGTTCCGCACCAGGTTCCCACACCTTCCAGGCACCAGTCAGTGTGGGGACTTCCAGGGAGCACAAACTCCTGGTTACCCAACCAGCAGGTATAATTTCTGTTCCATGGACCCAAAACCACTAATGCAAGCCTCAAGAGTAACTTGTAAGAGAGAATTCCCTGAAGCTAATGATCTTTCAGTTACCCTGGGTCACCCAGCCTGGGGACAACCTGCTGGCAGTTGAGCAAGGTGCTACCAGATCCCTCTTTGTGATTAGGCCGAGCAAACATGATCCTTTCCCAAGGGCCCAAAGGGACCAGTATCTCTCCAGCAAAAGGACATTTCAAATAATCACCAAAGGTGACCTCAAAATAGAATCAGTATTTGCCAAATACTTTTTTCCCCTCCCTTTCTTATATTTACAAATGAGTAAATTCCCATACTGAGACGTGGGTAAGTCCTAGGAGTCACGCAACGTTTTTTTCTTCTGGGTGTCAAGACAGAGTCACTTAGGTTTTCTGTAGACAGTACCACAAAATTACAGTAGTAATTAACATTTAAAAGACAAAAAGTCTAGACAATCAGCAAGTCCTTTCCCAGAAGGCTGCTGGACAGTGTTTGGGACTCAGCGTGTCCACATAGCAGTGGGATACAGCATGTCCAGTTCCTGGGGCATTACTGTCAAAAGTGACCACACTGAATCAAAGCAAAGGAGCATCTGGCCTGCAAACCTGTTACCTGTTATGAGAAGGGTATAAAAACATGCATGTGCTTGCACTTTCCCCGAAGAATACTGTCCTGCCTCCAGCAGTTTGCAGAACCATGTCTCCACCTGTTCTCAGAATCTCAAGCCCAAGCAAGCAAGAGGTATATTTCATGCATTTTTACATACGACATCTCTAGTCATATATTTAAAAAAAAAATATATATATATATATATATAAAAAAAAATAAAGGTCAAAATATTTTCTTACAGATAGGTACAGAAGTATCATCACTGCCTTATTACATATTCTCTTCTGAGAATCTCTTTTAGAAAATCAGCTTAGGGTATAATACTCAGCACCTATGCAATTGCGGCTATTGTGCAATGGCCCTTTGTTATGCTTTGTCTTTTTGTGTTACACTAAACACTCGCCTGACCTCAGCCATGCACAAGCTGATATTTAAAATGCCATCAATATATTTATTTGCCCGAATCTTCCCTCTATGTAAAAGTTAAGTGCTCATTGTGGAAAGGAAGGAAGAATAAATCCCCGTGCATGAGAAAAACAGATTCTCCTTCAAACAGCTGGTGAATGAATGAGCACGAAACAAAGGGAACAGAAGAGAGGAGTGTCACCACTGCAGGGACACTGCTGCACGGACATCGACCCACATCATGCCCCAGCACCTACAGCAAGGACTCGGGCCCCCCTGCCCTGCCCACAGGCATCTCAGCATCTCTGAAGCAGCTCCCTTTCCTCAAAGAAGAGCTCTCTCGATGGCTGTTGAACTGATAAACTCGTCGCTTAAACAAGCGATGCAGCTTCTCCTGGAACTGGTTCCCAATAAAGCAGTACAGCAAGGGGTTGATGCAGCTGTTGGTGAATGCCATGCAGATGCCGAATGGCAGCGCTGTGTCGATGATCCCTGTCACATCACAGTTGTTAATGATGTTCATATGAGCCAAGGCATCTAAGAACGTTAACATGTGGAATGGAAGCCAGGAAATTAAGAAGGCCACCACAACAGCAGCCACCAGCTTTAGGACTTTGTCCCTCTTCTGCTTGTTTTTCCCAAACTCCTGTGCTTTGAGCAAGTGCCTCCTGATCCAGATGTAGCATGTGGTGATCACTGTCAAAGGGATGAAGAAGCCTAGTGCATTTTTCAGGAAGGCTGTTGCCACAGACCATTTTGCATAATTCTCGTGAGGAAAAGCCATAATGCAAGCATTGACCCCCAAGCTTTCAATGTAGTGAGTGTCACGGAAATAAAAAGTTGGAAGGGAGGACAAACAGGCAAGGCCCCACACAACTAATGCTATAAAATAAGCTTGTTGTGGAGTTCTTCTCTGAGAGCGAATAGGATGGACAATAGCATGGTACCGGTCCACGCTCATACATGTAATGAAAAATATACTTGCAAACATGTTCAAGCACAGGACAGAACTGGAGATTTTGCACATCAGAGACCCAAAGAGCCAGTTGTACCCCTGCGCGTAGTACGTAGCCCAGAAGGGAAGAGTGGTGAGGCACAGCAAATCAGCCAAGGCCAGGTTGAAAATGTAGATATTAGCAACTGTTTTGGGTCCACTTTGACGGCAAAGCACCGCGACCACCACGCTGTTACCAACCAACCCCAGAAGAAAAACCACAGAGAAGAGTGCTGGAATCAGCGAAAACTGGTAATCTGAAGAGGTCAGCGGGCAGGGAGGGGGCGAGCGCAACGCAGCCGAGGAGTTTGTCAGTGCTGTGTAGAGGACTTGGAGAGTTTCTCTGGTGGTGGCAACCAGGGAGTCGTTGCTCTGCATGTTGGCCCTGGTGGAAAAGGAGGTTCTGCAGGAAATTCATGTGCTAGCAGCACTTTTCTACCACACAGCTCACCTGCAGATCAGAAACCGTGTGTTAGAGATGCATTCTGCACGCAGTCACAATAAAATAAAAACCATTTCAAATTATGTCAGTAAGCTGAATGCTGAAATACAAGGCAACCCTGCTGGACTCCTTTCCTCCGTCCCACTGACAGGACACAATTAGCCCTAGGGAGGTCACAGCACTTTTTAATTAGCCTGGCAGAGAAGTAGGCAGCTGGACTTTATCTGTAATGGTGCTTTCTGTATCCAGCAGAGCGGGAAGATTATTGACTCAAGAGCTGGAGATACTTCAGGAACTTCCGTGACCAAAGGCAGCACTGAAACTCCTCATGATCCTTTTCTCAGCTTTCTCATACTATTTTCAGCACTCTGCACAGTTAAAATAATGTAGAAAGGTACCACTTGCCAGTGGGGATCAGGTACTTCACACCTGAGCGTCTTCTGGGACTTCACAGGCATGAAAGCAGCCTTTTAACAAGGCTAGTAGGAAAGCAAGGGCTGCGTACAAAGACATTTGCAAAATGTCATTTATTGTCAGAGTCCTTCTCAAAGCAAATCTGCATCTCCTGCCCTCATGGTGACTTTTAATCAGAAGAGTAAAAGAAATATTTTCAATGTAGATACATGCAATAGACAGTCAAGTACTCGGTCCTTGCAGGCATTGGGTTTAACAGTAATATTTGTCATACATTTAGAAAGATCAGGACTGGGTTTCAGTAGGAAAAAAATTAGCTACAAAGCAGCTAAAATAGGAGAGTTAATTAACATGTCTGTCTTTGCTCTAGATCAAGAGCTCGTGTCTGCGCTCTAACCAGGGCATTTTTCAAACTTTAAGACTTTATGGTCAATAAAGAGGACATCATACCCAAATCTTTTATTTTATATAATAGAAACAGACAATTCATTTTTAATCAAGTCCTTATGGAACCAGTTAGGCATTTAAGAATTCTCAAGGGGCCCTAAAAACAACAGAGATTTTGACCAAGACATCAGAGTCGGGTAATGATCTCTCATTTACAGCAGGCAACTGATCATTTTAAACACATTTTTCTGTATTAACAGTTGAGATAAAGCTTATAATTTGCTCAATATAAAATATGCAATATGCTACTTTGAATATACTGACAAAAATTTAATTTTAGTTATATTGTCTCAACAAGGAAAATTCAATAGGGGAATATTAATGTACATTTCTGCAAAGTGCTGGTGTTTAAAGTCACAAATACTGGATCACAAGCCCACGCTCTGTAATCAAACAGGTCCTAAACGTGAGGAAAGTTTTTTGTTTGGGGATGACGAAGATTCAGGAGAGGGTCAGGAGCCCATTTCACCCTTAATTCTTATGTTCTGAGACCCTCACTTTAACCTACAGAAGCTGAAATCTCAGAACTAGTCACAAAGCATTACATATAATGACCACACCATCATTAATTTTAGCTACGTTACTGAGAACAAGGTTTCATTGACAAACACACTCCCCCCCCTCCACACACAAACAACTGGTGGCTTAGAATCTGCTTCGCAACGAGTCATTCCTGCTATTACTTAAGCTACAATGAGGCATTTGATCACAAATTGAATCAAATCAATGGAAATTATGTTCTAATAGCAGATAGAAAACATACCTCTCAAACCTCACAATCGTCTGGTTGTAGCTCTAGAAATCCGTGCTCCCTTTTTCTGTTTTCCTTCTAGCGAGTATCACCACCCGCAATCTGCTCTCTCATATCTTCCGTTTTCCCACTGGGAGACTTTAACCTACATAACTTGAGAACTGAAATATGAATGCCTGCCAGCTTCTTTTCCTTTTGGAAGCAAAACAGTTTGAGAACCCCCCTTTCCAAGGCCACGTGAGCACATGCAGTAAATCAGGAGAGAGGAACAGACAACCAGGGGAAAAAAAAAAAAAAAGAAAGAAAAAGGAAATTCACACAAATATCTCTGCGGTTTTCTACTGCAGCTCTTGGGCCCACATGCAACCCCCTTCTGCCCCAAGGTTAGATGCAACACGTGTGAGGCTCCGTGCAGGGATTCACGCATCCCTGAGGGAGGGGGAGTCCCACGCACTCTGTGGAGTCCCGGCACTCGCTAACACATTGGAGCGTGGAATAGGTTGTTAGTCCTGGCAGAGCTGATCATAATGTGAACACACACAGAGAGAAAGTGGAGGAACATCACGGCATTCACACCAGCATTGCCTGTGTAAGGGGGCTGATCCGCTCTCCCAGTTAATAGGAGGGGAAAGCCACGCAGGCTGCTCCAACTGAGGAGGGCAGCAGGGCAAATTCGCGTGGCAGAGAGCAGGCTTGGCTCTGAGGCTGCACTGGGGTAGCACACGAGCAAAGCAAGCAGATCGGCAAGGCTGCATGCTCATGTCAACTCCCCGTTCACACAAAACTGAGTTTTTACATCTGTTTATTCCTCGTGTCACTCGCTCCACCCAGCCCCAGCCTCCTCTCCCTGGAAGGAGCTCCAAGGGGACTCCTGGAGAATAAGCACTGGGGCAAAGTAAACATCCGTAAGCCTTAAATATTTCACCCTGATACCTTGAGCGTGATCTCCTGTGCAGCAGCAGCCCATCTACAGGGGACATGTGTGCTGTGCTACCCAGGCAAGGCTGCACGGGCCAGGTGGAAGGCAACCACAGAAGTCCGTGCCAGTGACATGTCCCTTTGCCCCAGCCAGGTGCTGCTGGCTGGCTGTCCATCTCCAACCAGAAGATTTCTTTGAAAACTGGAGGAGCCTTGCAGTGAGGGGTACCCAACTGTGGCGACTTGGGGGAGCCCCAGTGTCTGCCCTTGCTCTGGGACTGTGCAGCACATCAGAGGCAGCAGGCATCACAGGCTCTGTAACCAGCCCTGATTACACCAAAGTGACCCAGAAGAGAGATGAAACAGGAAAAACAGCCTTTTACCAGCACATTCAGAGAACAAAGGGCTGAGAAGGCTGTGGAGAACAAATTCGCCTTTCTGCCCAGCTGTGTCTTTGACCCAGAGCTGCAGAGAGTGCTGGAAAAGTTCATCAGCAAACTCATACACACCCCCTGGAGGAGAGCACTAAGCCTCAAGGCAGGGAGAGGGGTCCTGAACAGCGTTTGGCTTTATCTGCCTCTTACCAAGAGTCCCACTTTTAGCATTTTCTGTGCAAAAGGAGACCGAGTTATTTAAAGAAAGGGAATCCCACGCAGCATTTCTATTTATCACAGTGCAGCTGATTTACTGCTTCACAAACAACAACAAAGCGGTCACTGGTCAGGACTGTCTGGCTGCAAGCACACACGGTGCCTGTGCTTGGGACAAACACTGGAAGGGGAGGAAAGCGGAAACAGCTCCATGAAATGATTCACCGAGAGCAGATAAACAGAGACAGACCCAAACATGGCAGGTATCACAGAGGAGGGTAATGCCAAATCACTGCACAGGATGGGAGACCTCATCTGTCCCAAAGGCTCCAGCACTGCATGTCACAGCCAGAGTTAGACAGCATACATGTCAGCACATCCTTGTTACCTCAAGATACATATATATGAAATTCAGGACATATATATGAACAATTCACCCATTCTATAGGTTCACCCATTCTATAAATGTTTCGCTTGATTTTGGGGAATCCCCTCCTCTTCCTTTTCCCACTCATTCTTCCCCACCCTCATTTGAGGTTGTCAGGGAAAAGGCAGAGGAGGAGGGGACACCCTGGAACCACTGAAATTTGCATTACTCAACAAAAAATAAAGAAAATTTGTAAAGGAAACAATAACATCCATAACACCTTGGGAGCTGAAAAAGTCAAGACTTAACCAAAAAGCTTTCAGGGTGAAGATTTGCACTCAGTTCCCACATACTACAACCACTACGGGGCACGTTGTTTTGTTCAAGAGGTGTTGAACAGGTGATACACATTCTAGAGGCACACTGCAGAGACTCTGTTTTTTCTTCAAACCAAACATCTGCTAAGCAGGTCAGCAGGAGCATGTGGGATGTGCAAGTGCAGAGGTCACGTGTCCTACTGCAAAGGAGAAGAAACGCACCTTTTGCCACCAATCCCCCCATACATCCCCTCCCTGGGATCCGGAGGACTGCTGGCTCTCGGGTGAGTGACCTGAGATGTCAGCACTCACTCTGATCCATATCCATTTCATTTTTTCCTAATGGTGTGTGACAGGACACCCTTAGCCAGGAATTCTTGCTGCTAGTTGCTTTGCACACAAACGGCTGGTGAAAGATCTTGCTCCACCCTTCACCAAACATCCACGTGCTTTGTAAGCAGAAGAAAAAGTCAAATGCATGAGAATATTGTCTTTGCAAAGATAGCAAACTCCGATTGATTAGATTCAAATATAAAGTTTTCTTTTCCAGATGCACTTTTGATCCTCATAGATATGGACTGCGTCTATTCTGTTCTATCTCCAGAACTGAAACTTTGTGCTGGGTTCATATCTCTTAGCAGACAAGATGAACCTGGTGCAATTCTTGACCCCTCCAAGTGCTCAATGCATCAATTCCTTATCTGATCCCAAGTTCTCGCTCCAAAGCTCTATTTAGCCAATGTACAAAACCCTTCCCTCTTCTATCTCCCCCACTATTTCTTTCTTCCTCCCACTATTTCTGAGCGTTCCCTGTACACAAATGGCTGTGAAATAACAGGTACACCCAATATGGACACCCATGCATAAACCAGCCCTGTGTCATGTAGTGCTGCAGCTGAGCTAATGCCCTCTGAACCTGAAGGACATGTCTGTGCAGCTCCACAGCCAGGCTGGTAAATCCAGCACATGGATCTACTGCATCACAGCTCAGCACAGGAGCAGAGTCTTCAGCCTTTTTACTGTTCATCTGGCTGCAAGGTTACAAAAACTGGGAGTTTTCACCACAAGAAGACCTGTTTGCTATTAAATGGTGAGGAGTTAGTGCTTCCTGGGACATGTATTTGGGGAAGGATATTATGCATGTATTTTATACAAAAAAAAAAATTAAAGAGAAGAAGAAATTATGCTGTATGTTCACATGCAGCACTCAGGTTTACCTTTCTATCCTCAAGCCCATGCACCTAAAGAGGTCACTAGAAGTGTTTAAAAAAGAACCAAAACAACCCCCCAAAAAACTTGAAACAAAAAAACCTCACACACACAAAACCACCACTACAACCCCTCCCCTCAATAGCAACTTCGAATCAAATGTGCAAATTGAAGAAAGAAAAAAAAAAAGAAAAAAAAAAAAAAGGATTCATGCAATCCAAGTCTTAGGTCTTGGTTTTTGCAACGAAGTGCTGCTGTCAGGGATGCAACATTCTGAACAGGTAGCGTACCCGACTGCGCCAGCAGACTGTCAGAGCCAGCTCTTGAGGTTAAACCTTGCCAGCCTGCCAAATCCTCAGAGCAATGTGGGATCCAGATGTAGACTGTATTCACAGGCTTGACTTGTTCCTTTTGGAGAAAGCAAGAGGGGAGAAAAAAAAAATCTCATAAATGTTCTCCCCAAGAGGCATAACTCAACGTAGGTCAGTATGGCTCTGCCCCCTTTGGTGGTGATTTACAGAAGGATGCCCTGACTCCCAGGGCTGGCAGCAGGAGCTAGGAATCCAGCGCTCACACGCTCCTGGGGGAGTGATGATTTCCATCGAGCCGGCTGGTGCGTTCGCCTCATGCCAAATGACAGGCCCTCTGCACACATGCACTGAAACCATCCCGCCTGCAGCTGGGTTGCCCAGCTCTCCGTAAACTTTTATGTGCATTCCTCCTTCCCCCATTTGTTTGTTTAAGGGTTTCTTTAGGCATTAATTGCTCAGTCTTGCAAATAAGATTGGAGTATCTATCTACCTCGTCCTTCCACAGGCCCAGAGCACTCCTGCAGAGAAGACTGCCTTTTCTCAACCTTTTTGGGGCCTTAAGGAGAAGAGCAGTTGTGAGCAGCGACCAGTTGAAAATTGATGGCCGAGGCAGTGAGCCCTGCTCACACCCAGCATCTGTGGTTCTTGCCTTGGCGTGCTGGGTCTTAATGCTGTCTCACGTACGTCTGAAGCATGATCAGTTCTGACAGCAGGTGTCTGCAAACCCAGTGATTTGGCCAGGAGGGAGAACTACTAGCATTTTTAAAGGGGAGACCATGGTCAATGTTGCACTTTCACTCCTGAAGCCACGATTTCATGTGGAAGCACTGAGCAGGCCTGGAGAAAGCTCTGCTTTTTCACTTTGCAGCAGCACAGCGGTGAACACAAGGACCACCCAGCCAGGACCCATCAGAGTACAGAGAGCTCTGGACCCATTCTTTGGGCCTCCCATGTTGGAAGAAGACAGTTTTTGAAGCAATTCAGTGTCTAGAGTGTGGCAGAGGCAGTTCTGAGGGAAGAGGGACACCCTTTCCACCTCCAGCATGCAGAAAACTTTTCCAAAGCATTTCTTTTATGAGATGTTTGTGTCTAGCGGATGCACTGCCAAGACTGAGATTATCCTCCATGACATTGTTTGTTCAAATAATTGGCCGTAAGCATTTTACAAGTTACTAAAAGTAGTAAAGAAAACAAGCACATAGTGACTTTGAAAACATGCTGCACCCGTTGCTATTAAAGGCAGTGAGTGCACATGCGCCCTGGCGCCAATGCCTGCTCTCAGCGGGAGCACCACAACACGCCTGGCCTTGCTGAAGGCAGAAGGACTTGGCCAGAGCTCCATTCCCGAGTGCTGCACAGCTCTGAGCCATGACCCCAAATAAAGATAATCCAACAGGCACCAGGGCTTGACCATGACGGGCATTGAGCCTAAATTCCACAGACACTGATATGGCCAAAGCACAGCATTTCAGTGGTTGAGACCTGCTCAGCCAGATGGCAATGGGAACCTATTCAGCTTTCATAAAGAACAATTTTTCATCACAGGTAATTTTCTCCTGTTCACTTCTCCCAGACCAGTTGCTGTGATGCGCAGCAGAGGTCAAGACATTGATGCTCACAGCTTGTGGGAGAAAGGTCCCTCCTGTCTAACTTCTGCTTTATTAGTATTAATATATCTGTATATTTAAAGGATGTGGGAGCATACTTCACATTTCTTTTTAGGGTCTCAAAGTGATTGTTTAGGAAGAGCTAGGACTCTGGCCAGTTTTACAGAGCTACAGAGTACCCAGGGGGTCTCTTTCCAGAGATCCTTTAAAAATAAAAATCTGCCTTCCTTTGCTGTTTTGAACTATACTCACTGCAAGCATCATTTCCCACTTTTTAAGTGTTTCTGTCAGGAATGTCTCTTATGTACCAAAAAGGCTGAGATACACATGAAAGAGTTCTCCAGCTAGATAAAGCTTTGGGGAAGTCAGAATGAATACCCGAGTGTCAGGAACAAACTAACTTAATCCTTCTTTTAATCAACAAAGCTATTAAGTGATTCTGCCCACCCCACCTTTGCTCACCAGAAAGTTTAAAGAAAGCAAATCTTGCTCCTGTAACTCATTAGACCAGCAAGACCATCCCAAAGTAGATATTTGGACTGCTTGGATCAAACCTGGATCCTGTAGAGAATACAGCTCTTTAAAATCTACACTTTTAAGCAAAGCTCTTGACATCAGCTACAAACAATTTCTGAAGTGGGTGTGCTGAGCTATAAATCCCAAATGTCAGATAAATCAGTGACTGAAGAAAAGACAAAACACAATTCATGGTCATGCAATGGGTGGAATACATTTTAACAGACGACCTGCAGTGGCTCAGCCTTTCCATTTAAGCCGGAAGGATGAGCCACCTCAGCCAAAACACATGATGTGCTTCAGAAAACCCTCCTAGCAGATGGAGTGAGACAACCAAAAATCCCTGCATGCAAAGAGCTAAAACTGGAAAAGGCAGCCCAAGAGCTGAGGTGCTCATAATTAAATGGACCATAGTGGGAAAGTATTTTTTAAAAAGCAGCTAGAGAGAAAAATCAATTGGTAGTTCTCCTCAAGGACCATGTCTTCACCTTGTCTCTGCAGCATCCGATGTGGCGGTGACGCTGGCTACTGCTGACCAGCAATGGTGCTGAGGAAGCCGAAGCTGGACAGGCAGTGCTGAGTGCTTCTTGCAAAGGAGCCCTGAGCACTGCAGCACACGCAGCGTATACCTGCAATCACTATCTTGGATCAACACTCAGCCACCAGCAAAGGTTTAGCTCTCCACGGTGAGGTGTGGAGCAACGATACACCACTGCATTGCTTCCACCCCAAGGGCAGCCACAACCAGAGCTGCCATCAGTTAAGTGGCCCAGGCAGCAGCCACAGCCAAAATCCCGGCAAGAGCAGCTGCCAACCCCTGTGCATCATGGAAACATTACAGGGAGCAGCTGGAGTTGCCAAACCCATGACAAGGTGTAAAAAACTGGTCATTTCCATACTTTACAGGCTTCTTTGGGCCTACAAGCTCTGAAGCAAGGAACCATTCTGCAGCTGTGTGGTCCTGTTTCACTACTATGTTTTAGTCCAGTTAAGCATCATCTGGCAATGATGAGCTCCAGGAGCTGAACGCTTTCGCCCTCTGAAAATTTCCAATATGAAACCAAGGAGAATTAGAGAGCGCACTGGGCTTAAACAAGGGCTAGAACAAGACAACACTGCTGGAATTACAACCAGAAATAAAGCCTGTGGAGAATAAAAAGGACACTAGAGCTACAAATCTTCAGCTAGAGGTGACACCATTCCTAGCAGACACAGAACAGCTCACACACCCTGCACAAAGACCAGCAGAAACCTGTCTGTCACAGGGGTGCACAGGCAAAGTCGTGGAGCAATGGATATTCATAGCTGTGCTGCTGCAGGAGGTAAGAGCAGCCTTAGAGATCCCAGCAGTGGGACACTCCTCCCAAGTAATGTCCTCAAAGGAGCAGTCCCAGCTGAGCCAGGAATACAGAAAACAAAGATTCACCCACCAAAACCTTCAGCAAAGCCCCAGACATGAGTAATGGATGGAGTGAGCATCATATGCTTCTACCTTCCTCCAGGGCTCCCAGGACAAGCCCCTTGGCAAGGTGCCGTCACTGCTGCTGTCAGGGTGAAAACCAGCTTTTAGCCCCTAGTAACACTGTGGCAAAGCCTGTCTAACTAAATGATGTTGTTTACAGCTGGAAGATGGTCTCCATTACACAACACAGCCATCCCAGCCAAGCTTCCAGGGAGAAGCTATTCTTTGGGGGGTTGTTGCTTGAAAAAATGAAAAAGAAAACAGAACTAGCTGAAGCCAACACAGCAGTTTAACATCACAGGAAACTTAATCTGCTTCTGCAGAGGAAAAAAATGGATCTGCAAATTTGTCCAATTCATGCTTACCATCGGGCATATCATATATTTGGATTTTTAGCCACTGTCCCGGCAGAGCTGGCAGAGTAGCGGAGAGAAAGGAAACTGAAATCTGTAAAACATGGGGGAAAAAAAAAAAAAAAAAAAAAAAGCTGAGACAGGCCAAGAAATTAAGAGCAGGGAAATGCACCTGAAGGGAGGGGACAGAGAAGGTGCTTCAAACACAAGACAGAACGCCAGCAGAGAGAAGTGAAGGGGAAAACAAAAGAGTGAGAAAAAACGAGATGAGCAACTGTGTCACTGGTTGCCCTGCTGACACATCAGCTGCAAGGCCAGATCTAGTCCTCTTGGCATCGTAAGCAAAATAATCTGCCTGCAGATTGCCGATCCCTGCCTGGCAGTTGCATCAGTCAGCTCCCCAGCTGCACTTTTCCTTTGCACTGCGGATGTAGGATAAAAACCAGGTCGGGCCCCAGGGACATGGGTTTTTGGGGACCCAAGCCCATCTCTGGCTGCTCAGTGTATCTTCAGACCTGCTGGGCACAGGCAGCACCCTGGCAAGGGCAGCATGCCCTTGGGGTACCCTGCGTTTCACCCACGGGGATCAACTTTTACAACTCAGAGACGGCTCAGGGCTTATCCCGAGAAGAGGTTCCACCAGGACAGAGCACTCCCCCGCACATTCCCGGCTGCCAGGGAACACGAGGCTCACCCAGCTCCTGACAGTCTCCTGCAGAAGAGTCACAGCCATCGACAGGGCTGTGCTCAGGGCCCAGTCACAGCTTCGCTTTCCTCAGCTTCAGACCACAGCCTGAGCCCAGGGCATCAGCCAGCATGTGCAGCCACACCAGGGTGAGAGCCCCCCATCCCACATCCAGACGGCAGAGCCACTCTCAGCTGCCTTTGCTGAAGCCCTAACTGGAGCAAAGTGCTCAAAAAAACTGCTTTGGGGGGAGATTTTTGTAAACTGCCAAGCAGATTCTGAGAATGGTGATCAACCCAGGAGCAGGACCCTCTCCCAGACAGATCCTGAGGGAAGATGCTACCTGCTGCTGTTTGCAGAGGGCAGGACATGGGAAAAAACACTGTCTGGGCGTGATGGTGGCTGAGAAATCTCCCTGCCTCTCAGTAATACTCTTCACAGCAGGGCAGCACTTAATCGTCTTTTATCTGCCTAAAGACTTGATCCCCATCGGTCTGCAGCAGGAAGAACCAGCTAATTTATTTTCACTGTGCACTAAAAGCACAGCCCAACTGACTGCAATGCTCGCGGTTCACCTATCCAAAAGGTACATGCTCTTTTTCCTGCCTTCTTCTCTACTATCTGTCAGGTATTAGATGCAGTGGCTGACTTGTGGCTGGTCATGTTCTTTCCTGTTATGTTTCTATTTATTTGTGCAGCAAAGGTTGGGCTGAGTCTGAATATCTCTGATTCATGCCCAAGCATGTGCAAATGTTCACCTGAAGAGATTATCCACTGTAGCGGAGCCGGACTGAGCGCCCTCCCTGAAGAAATAGCAGCATCTACCATCTCTCTAAATCTCTCCAATAATTATTTGCGGATTCTCACCACCACCACCTTCAGAAACCTGACTTCCCTCCACAGCCTCTGGCTAGATGGAAACAACCTGACTTTCCTGTCTCCGGGGTCCTTCCACACTCTCAGCAAGCTGCGAGAGCTGCACCTCAGCAGGAACTCACGTCTCGCCTACCTGCATGCAAACACTTTCAGAGGACTATCAAGCCTCATCAGCCTGGATTTGTCCCACTGCAATATCTTCGAGATCCACCCACTTTTATTTTCACACCTCTCTTCTTTAGAAAGACTCAATTTAGCCTCCAATAACATGCGGTATTTTCCACAAGCCTTTAGGAACCTCTCCAGCCTCACGAGGCTGTCCCTGGAGGGCAACCACATAGAAGCCATTGGCAGAGATTCCCTGAAGGACTTGGAAACCCTGCACGATCTGAATCTCAGGAAGAATCATATATGGATCATTCAAAACGGCGCTTTTACAAAGCTTCTCAGATTGAGCATGTTAAATTTAGGACACAACTTCATTGCTGCTTTGCCTAATCAGCTTTTCGATGGATTGATCCAGCTCAAGACCATGCACCTGGAAGCCAACAGGATCACTGCTGTCAACTGCACCTTCAGACATCTGCTGAACTTGAGAAACTTGTACCTCAACAACAACCAGATCGCCTCAATCTCAGATTCTGCTTTCTCATACTTAAACAAGCTGCACTTTCTTCACCTGAGCAAGAACAACCTCAGCTCCCTCCCTATCCACTTGTTCGCTGAACTGCCAAAACTCAAGTACGTGTTTTTATCCCACAACCCCTGGAAATGCGACTGCAGGATGCGTTGGTTCTGGCAGGGGACCACAACGCACAGGGGAGTGATCAGAGGGCTGCACTGTGATTTCCTGGGCCCTGATAACATGACAGTGCTCAATGTCCCCCATCCAGGGGACCCGACAGACTGCACAGTGCCATCTGAACTGGCAAGTGAAGACAAGTGCAGGGTGGTTGATACCAGTGTGGCCTCCGGGCCCCCCGCTCACCCCAGCAAGGTCATCCTGCTGGCACTTCTCTGCCATGCGTGGTATTTTCCAAGGGAATGGGACACCTCTGTGGTCTCATTTTGACAATGTTTAAATTACAAAGTGCGGGCCACTTATTTGCTCACTATTTGTGAACAATCATTTTCATTACAGGTGGGTTTTATATGGAAATAGAGGGATTTTATTAAATAGGAATAAATGCTTTCATCATGGGCAATGCTCAATTCTGAAATGCTAATATCAAAATTAGATGTAAAAAAAAATAAAAGAGGAGAAGCTCACATTATCAAGATAAGGGCTGGGGCTTGTGCTGGGTGATGCGGGGCCGGGAAGCATGGCCCCACCACAGCCTCTGTCCTCTGTTTCCTGACTGACCACAGCCATGTGTGATCTCTCAGGGAAGGGCTGCCTTCCTGTGCTCAGCCTGCACTGGGGATATTGCGAGTACTGCTGAAGAAGGAATAAATTGCACATGTTCCAGCACATCCGGAGTCCCTAGAAAAGGCTCAGTCCGTCAGCATCTCTGTGAATGTGTGATAGCTTCCCACAGCTGGCACAGGAGGTGTTTTGCTGTTAGAATATAGGACAGTGTTGGAGAAGTGGGCAAAAATGTCACCAAGTAAAACGTTTTATCAATACTGTGAGGAACAGCTGAATAAGCCTCAGCTAACGTGGCTCTGCATTTACCCCTGCAAAGAGCTCATTTATCTCAGGGGTGGTCTGTATGAGTTGTCTCCCTGCATGTTGTTGATGAGCCTGTCATAGCATCACACCAGCGCCATACCCCTGAGTCATCCCCAACTGCTGGGAGACACTGATGGGTCATGATGCCTCCATCACGTTGGTATTCACCTTTCTTTTCTCCCTCACAAAGATAAGCCTTCTCCATCCTCCCAAAGGGAATTTTCCATTTCTGTGGGTATATTAAAAAGCTCAAATCCTGCTGTGGACTAAGTGATGCTCCACTAGAAAATTCTCATGCCATCCATGTGCTGCATCAGAGCCCTGAGCAGTGACATGGCAAGGGATTAACTTCATTTACAGTAGTAATAGTAGTATAAGAGCCAAGGTTAAACTACACCCCTTTCTCTTCAGTGATTAAACACTGATCTCCATCCTCACCTTCCTCCTCCTCCACACCATCACCTGCACAGCTGCTCCAAACATCCCACTCAGTTCTCTTAAACTGGCAAATAAGCATCCTGCGGTGGCACACCAATGCAGAGAAGTCATGCAAGCTTCAGCAGCACAGGTTCAAAGGCACAGCCTTCCTCAAGCTGGTACAGAATTGTAGCATTGTAGAATAGTTGGGGTTAGAAGGCATCTTTAAAGGTCCTCTAGTCCAACCCCTCCTGCAATGGGTAGGGACATCTTCAACTATATCAGGTTGCTCTGAGCCCCGTCCAACCTGACCCTGAATGCTTCCAGGGAGGGGCATCTACCACCTCTCTGGTCAACTTGTTCAGTGTTTCACCATTCTCATCATAAAAAATTTCTTCCTTATAGCTAGTCTAAATCTACTCTCTTTTAGTTTAAAACCATTACCCCTTGTCCTACCACAACACACCCTACTAAAAAGTTTGTCTCCATCTTTCTTATAAGACCACTTTAAGTACTGAAAGGCCACAATGTCGTCTCCTCGGAGCCTTCTCTGAAGGCTGAACAATCCCAGCTGTCTCAGCCTGTCCTCACAGGAGAGGTGTTCAATCCCTCTGATCATCTTTGTGGCCTCCTCTGGACCCACTCCAACAGATCCATGTCCTTCCTGTGCTGAATGCTCCAGAGCTGGACACAGCACTGCAGGTGGGGTCTCACTAGAGGGAAGTAGAGGGGCAGAATTGTTTCCCTTGACTTGCTGGCCACACTTCTCTTGATGCAGCCCAGGATACAGTTGGTTTTCTGGACTGCAAGTGAACATTGCCAGCTCACATCAAGCTTTTCATCTATGAGTACCCCTAAGTCCTTCTCCACAGGGCTGCTCTCAGTCCCTTCATTCCCCAGCCTGTATTGATACTGGGGTTTGCCCTGACCCATGCACTTTGCCTTGTTGAACCTCATGATGTTCACATGGTCCCACTTCTCAAGCCTGTCCAAGTCCCTCTGGGTGGCATCCTGTCCCTCGGGTGTCAACTGCACCACTTGGTGTCATCTGCAAACCAGCTGAGGGTGCACTCGGTCCCACTGTCTGTGTCACTTATAAATACATTAAACAGTCCTGGTCCCAGTACGGACCCCCTGAGGGACATGACTTGTCACCAGTCCCCATCTGGACATTGAGCTGTTGACCACTACCCTCTGGATGTGACGGTCCAACAAATTCCTCATCCACCAAACAGCCCATCCATCAAATCCATCTCTCTCCCATTTAGAGAGAAGGTTGCTGTGGGGGACCATGCCAAAGGCCTTAGAAAAGTCCAAACAG
The DNA here is from genome assembly GCF_003259725.1 of Athene cunicularia. Classification (NCBI taxonomy): domain Eukaryota; kingdom Metazoa; phylum Chordata; class Aves; order Strigiformes; family Strigidae; genus Athene; species Athene cunicularia. The sequence continues at coordinate 13,817,672 of NW_020799100.1, read as the reverse complement.
ATGACATCTGTAGCTCTTCCCTTGTCCACCGATGTAGTCACATCCAGAAATATTAAGTATTTTCAGATGCTTTTTCCTTTGAAAGATTATTGACTTGCAATGTGTTCATGTCCAAATGGCACACCTTGCTGGGCTAAACCTCTGCCTCACACAGAGCCCCTTGCAAGGAGAAATCCACCTGCTCTGCAGGAAGCACTTCCTGATGCTGGGTCGCAGGAGCAGCTCCACAACTTCCAGAACCAGCAGCACCATTTGTTGGTGCTCAACAAAGGTGTCCGGTGCTCACGGTAACAGCAATGGCAAATCCTGTCCTTCAGGCAGCAGGTGCAGCCAGCGCTGGCTATTTGCACTGGCCACATCTGGATTTCCTGCAGAGATTAAATTGCACCACAGGTAGAGTGAGTAAATCTGCCTATGGAGACCTATCCTGCAGAATTAACATGGTTTCCCGTGGCTTTGGCTGTCAGTGTGCAGAAGATACGATCTGCACAGACAGCATTTGTGCCTCACAGCGTCTCTTTGTTTTCCACATTTGGGAGACTTAAGGAATTTAGTTATTCCTAAAGCCACAGTGAGCAGAGCCCCTGCCGACCATGGCTGCCTCTTCCTCAGACCTTGCCATCGGCCATGCGGGCTGGTGGCAGCACAGCCAGGTCTAAAGAACATTGTTTTGTACAGTTCCTTGCCTTTTTCTCCAAGATGCTTTCAGTGATTATTTCTCATCTGACTTCTAATAGCAAGAACGCTGAGATAACATTGCAGAGAGATGACAAAATGTACAGCAGTTATCACTGTGTAAACATTTGCCACAAGATGTGCCCAGTGATTACTGAACTCTCGCAGTAGGAAGCAACAGAACATGTGGCACACCACATCTGTCCTTGTACTTGAAGAATTATCCCAAACTCGTAAGAGGTAAGAGAGAAATAAGCCTTTGCTTAGTGCTGGAAACACACAAACCAGCACATTTTGACAAGGGAAACCTGCTGCGGAGTGCAGAGTAAGACCAACCTTTGCTGTTGCACCAGTGGAGGGACAGACTGGGGCTGCACAACAAAACCACACACGCTGTGTCCCTGGCTTTCAGATGTGTGATTAGATTTGTGCAAAGTATTTGGTGGTCAATAAATTTTAGCTTACATTTTGTTTGTGCTGTTTCACCATTTTGTCTGTACATTCAGCACCATCCTTATTCTCCTCAGCTTCACATACTTTGGGGGGGTAATGAGAAAAATCTCCAGTTTGTTTCTTGCTTTTGCATTCCTCTCTGCTATCTATCTGCAATACAAAAAGAGAGAAGTAAAAACCAAGCAAACAAAATCCACCTCAGCAAATTTTTAAAAGATTTTTTTCCATTGAAAAAACTAAATTGGTGAAAAGTTTCTATGAAGGAGAGCCTTGTCTCCTCTGGTGCTTGCAGAAAATATTCCTTCCACTTTTACGCCACCACCTGGTTAAACACTGAACAGGAGCACAACTAAACTGCTTCTGTGCTACGATGATGCAGCGATAGAAATACTTACCAAGCTGTACACAACACACTCGGGAAGAACACGTAGCTATGTTTTTTTATCCAGAAAGAATGAAACTCGCAAGGAATACAAGAAAAACTTCCATCAAAAAACACAGGCCTGAAGAAGCATTCTGGGTTTAGAAAGCTATTTGAAGGCAATCCCTGAGATTAAGGACAACACGCACTCACAAAGGCACCAGCAAGCTCAGCTGTTTATAAAAAATTAATTTCAGCATGAACAAAGCTGACACTAGTAAAAAATCTTGGAAACAAAAGCATGTTATTGAATAAAAAAACCCAAGTATTTGAATAAATAAAATCTAATAATTGAATATGAAAGAGCAAAAATACTTCCAGAAACAAAGAAATAGGCTAAAGCTTCTGCTGGAAACTTTTAGAAGTGTTTGACAAAACTAATTTAAAAGTTTGCTTGCCAGGGGCTTTCTTTTGAGACCTTCACTGTGAGATCTCTGCTTTGCTTTGACTCAAAATTTTTCCTTGAGTTAGGACATTTCTTAAATACGTCCAACACAAGAAGGAGATGCTTTCCCATTCAGTAATTGAGAGAGTATCCATTTCCCCCCCTTTAACCTGGTACCAAGAGGCAAAAGAGGCAAGAAAGGGCAGATGCACGTGGTCACTTCCAAGAATTTTGATCTTATTTATACCATACCTCCAGCCAGTGCTATAAATCACTAGACCACAGTTTCAGTGGGATGGATGTGACTCTACTTACGGTATATCGCTCCATCTTCAGTGAAAACATATGCAGTTTCCTGTGGGAAGTTTTGTTTACATATTTTCTTATGAAAAAAATTGTACCAGTGGAAAGTTCCCAGCTGGCTGTACGTGAGGCTTCATACAATGAACCACTGGGAGGGTTTGTTGACACTGCCCGCACTCTGAGCAGCGAGTGCTCCCGGCAGTGCCATCACATCCCCCGCCCGACCCTCGCAGCAGCCAGGACTTCTGCAGGTCTCCTCTCAGGTGCACCAGCCCCTCTCCAGCTCTCCGACAAAATTCCTCCCTTTCACCTGCACCAATTTCATCTCCTACACATAGAAAAATTAAGTCCCTATCACTCAGCTAGCCCTCATATAAAGTCATCTCTGAAGCCCACACGAGGCATAATGTTACAGAGGAGGCTGCTGCTTCAAATAAACATGTTCCTCCTTTGCTTTTAATGGAGTTCCCTGACGTGCTCCCAGCAGCACCAACCTCTCAACACCCTTTGAAGGACCAGCACCCAATAGCAAATTTACATCTGGCCATTAAAGGTGAGGAAAGATGGCACGTGGCACTGCAGGCTGGAAGCAGCAGGGGGGGCACAGGAAGATTTCTGAACAGAGAAGTGAGGCTGAGGAGGCAGCAGCATCTTACTCTGGCATTTTCAAACCAAGCAAGGAAAATTGATAAATACGTAACATTTCAAGCACTAAACCCAAAAGATTATTTAAGAATAATTAATTTCCACACTCTCCTGTCCATAACTTGTGATTCCCAAAGCATCACAGCCCTCCACATTTTCAGGCATTAGTGAGAGCCCATCCTCCACACTGCAAACTGCCCCCACTGGCCTCCTGACCCTGAGCAGGTCACCCCACACCCCGGTACACACAGAGGCACAGCCTGGCCTGAGCACCTGTCCCTGAACCTGCCACTTGCACCCAGCCTCAGCCTTCTCTCTGTTGCTCCTATGTTAGAGACACATTCACTGCCGACTACTGCAAGGGGACCTGTGCATCTGGCCGCAAAAAAAAAGGTCTCGCACATTGGGAGCTTCTACTGCACAACCTGTGTGCTTACAGCATCACCTACACCCCCGGGGACTCATCCAGCACCCACAGACACCCACCCCACCCCACCCGGCTGCCTAGACAGAGCCTTGTGGGCCTCAATGTTGCTAATATGATTATACTTCATTACCTGAAAAACCCAAAGAGGGGAACAAGGCAAAGCTGTGCAACTCTTACCATGGGCTCCAGATGATCTATGTAACATCTGCTTCAACAGAAATTCCAGCAGGACTTGCTTCTCATGGAGGACAAGGTCACAGTAAAAGGGGCTTGGGGTTTTTTTGTTGTTTTTGTTGTGGGTTTTTTTTTCCCCCTCATTGCTTTAAAAAGCAAGGACGCAACCACATACATGGCTCAGGAGCACTGACAACATAGCATTGGAACAGAGCTCCTTCACACCATAGGATGGTTTGGAGCATGGATGGGGAATGACATATTTGGTAGCTGGGTTCCCACACACATCCAAACATTTGGCTCGTAGGGAGTTTTGAAGTGACTTAAGCTCACAGCTGTGCCACCTTGTTTGCCCAAGATGATGCCCAAAGAGAAGGTCGTGCATCAACCTATAATCTGGGTTAATGCACAAACTCATCCTCATTCCATCAGCAGACAAACTGCAACATGCCTGTTGCACAAAACACACCTACCTGCTTTCACCACTGAAAACAAGACAAAAAACAAAATCAATGCAGACAGGAGGTGGACAACCCAGACCAGGTTTAGAGTTAAGGTCACAGAAGTTTGTTTATTATATGACACCAGTCTCACACAAGTTGATCTTGATTTTCATCAAAGCCACTGGTGGTTCTGGGGACTTCTGTGCTGTCAGACCAACTGTTTTGGCAAAGCTCACCAGACACCCGGGCTCTCACCCATGGGTTGCATGAGTGAAAGAACTGGTGTGTTGGGATCACCACGTCCCTCCAGCACTCACAGCCCTGTTCCAACCTTGCCGGACATGGCAAGTAGGCAAATCCCCCCTGCAGCAGCCAGGGGCTGCTGGGCATCCCCTCCAACCACGGCACCCCAAGACTCAAGACTTGGCACGGCACACCAGACTTGGGTCAGCTGCCACAACGCCCCCAGACCTGGGGTTTCTAGAAATGAGCCCAGATGGCGTGTCCCTGCCAGAGAACAACTGTTCTTCCCCCTTCTGGGTTTTGCTCTAATGGGGCTCTTCCCCTACACTCACAAACACCATCTTTGGGCATACAGTAAGACTTCAATAGCAAGGTTTTACAGAATCCACCATAAAAGCAAAGCTTCACCAAAACACAGGTTAAGAGTAACTGCACTGCCAGTGCTCATTTTGAAAAACAAGAGCTCCTCAAGCACACCCCAATTCTAGGGTATCTTACAGATCAGTGGATCTGGTGCAAAAAAAGATCAACCAAAGCAAAGCTAAAAGCTGACGACAGGCTGCCATGCTGGGTCATTGTAAATAAGGAGAGAAGCACGTATTTAAATGTTTTTATTTCAACTAATGCTTTGCCACCATATTACATCACTTGGAATAGCTTGGAATAGCAATATGATCTCAAAATATAGCAAACAGCTTGCCAAAGCAAGATAATATTAAATCCTATGGATACAGCATCTTCCTTCTTTGGCGACAACGCTTCCTTTTATCTGTAAAAATAGTTTTATGTTCCAGCACATTTGCTGTTCAGTTTATTGAACCCTGCTTCTTTTAACATTTGCTTCTTCCCTGCACAAAACTTCCCCACAATGTAGTATGGTTTTATATCCAACAGCATTTTAAATAAAAAAAGTTATATTTTTCATGCAGATTTTTGTAAAAATTATTTTCTAGGTGCACAGAACTGAACCAAGATGCATACAAAAATGCATTCACTGCCATTCTCAGGTGTAACTGTGCCATCAGCAACACGATATCATGTTATTGCGAGAGGTCCAAGGATGGTGGTATTCTTATATATAGTATCACTTTAAAAAAAAAAACAAAACAAAATAACCAAAAAACCTCTTTTTATAAGCAGCAAGAGAAAAACCTGCCATGCTTTATTTGTAATCAAAATAGTTAGATGTATAAAAAAAGCACCATGTACACAGAATACCAGAGGAAGATCCATCTTCCTAATTACACATTTCTCATTTAGCATTGCGAGCTGGCCTGCAGGTCCCAACTTGTACTGTAGTTTTATTTGCAAAGTAAAGGAAGTGGTCAAACCTAGAATATGCTTGGACCATATGACAGAAATTAAACTGGATTGCAGACAGAAATTAGATTTGTTTCCATTATAACTCATACCAACCATCTTGTAGCCCTCAGGAGTAAAAAAAACCACGCACCAAGTATCTGAGAAATAACGGAATGAAAACAGCTCCAGAGCAGTATTGCAAGATGCAGGTCTGTTATGAATGAATGCATTTCTGTGAGCTCTTGGCAAGTTAAACTTTCCTTTGGGAAAAGAGCAAGTCTGTTGGTTATAACTCCTCTCCCTGAGAATTTTGGTAAGAGTTTGTCTTGCAAAGCAAAACAAAGTCCTTTAAACTTCAACAGTTCCTAGGTCAACAGCATTTCAACGTGGTCACAGCTGTTCTGCTACTCATGCACCCAGGGTGGCAGGTTGGGTTTTTGTTGCATTTTGGGTTTTTTTCTTTACAAGGATCAACCCTTTTATACTCGCTTCATTCCTCTGCCCATCAAGCAGGCAAACACGGTCATGACCATCTTCGGTTTCACCTCCACAAGATCTTCTGGAAGAGCATAAACTCTGGCACCAATTCTTCTTGCCATGGACACAGCATACCTATTCACCATGGAAAGATGAGTGGGTCAGCACTGAGACTGCTACCAATAAGTGACAAGTCAGTTCCTGCCCTATCCAGCCAAATTTCAGCTATTATCCTCTTTATTAAGATTCAAGATGTGCAATAGTAAATCACACCACATTTGTTTGATTTATAAATGTTCTTTTGAACTTTCATTGTATTTCTTTTCCACAGTAAAGTGTCTTTAAGGCAAAGTTGACCTTTGAGTGTCAAGTGCCCTTTAACCGACAGTTTAAAAAACTGTAATTGTTTGTTAGGGCTAATGCTAGCATGTACAACCAAAGATTAATCAGCTAACAGTTACATTTCCCTGTCTGTTTGCTCTTTAAGAATAATCAAGCAAGACTATTATCTGCAAGAAACTTTGCTGTCATTCTGCCACTGCAGAACAGTCACAGAATGTGCATTTCAAAGGCATGTTTTAATAGGCACACTTTAAACTTGACAACCTATTGCAATTCATCGAGACATGAGACATACAAGGGTTCAATTTCAAAACCCTGAGCCACCAGCTGAACACTTCATACGCCTGAACAAACACAGGAGAAACAGAATATCATTGCTAAGGAATGCTCGGGCTGTTCCGCATTTCTCTCAACAAGCAAGAGTCCAGCCAACTACTCCCTCCAGCGTTATGGGTCAGGACAGCAATTAGATTTCAAGAAGTGCTGCCTGTCTAAAAGGTATGATGTTAAAATTGAAAACCACAGTAATAAACTTGTAGCATAAGGCCCTGCATAGAAGGTGCACTCTTTCAATGCAAAACAGCTTCTGAGATAGCAAACTTACTTAGCATTATTTTGTTTGTCATCTTCTGATAGATGACCAGTCTTTACAAGGTCATAGTTGATACAACCAGGCTGTATAGCATCAATTAAATCCACAACTGCCAAACTCGTGCTGATAGTCTTGTCCTAGAGATAGAGGAACAGACAAGTAAAGATGAATGTCTAATCCTTAAAGCATATTTCTCACCTCAATTCAGCTGCTCTGCAACATGCAACACAACAAGCTTTAAACCAGCCATTTCAAAGCAGCAGTGTTGGTGATTATTCACAGCTGGACCACACGGAAAAAATCAAACTGCCACTTCTCCTCTGGTAATACTACAAGATTATCACTGAAATTTACTGCAAGTGCTCTGAAAATACTAAGCACTAACCAATGTGGAGGCAGCAGGTCTGCCCCACTGACGAGAACTACAAATGCTCACCAGCTCCAGCCCCTGTGCTTGCCAGCATCTCAGCCCCCACCTCTGCCCCAGAGCCCAACCACACTCCCATTTTCTCTCATCCCATCAGCTCTCATGTCCCACCACTACACCCCACCACAGGCAGTCCTAAAGTCTCCTCTCTGCTAGTTTGAAACAACTTTGTTCCCAACACAGACTGAATCCTGTCCTGTTTAAAGCCCTAAGATGTCTCTGCTGTTTCTCCAGCCAAGGAAATACTTTTTGGGCACCCATCTCTTTTGAGATGCAAGAGGGGAACCTGCACCTTGAAGTTCTGGATGGAGGTGGACTTGCCAGCTTCTTTCAGAGTCTGGTTCACCCAGCTGACTATAATGTCATCGTTAGCTTTCTGACCATCACCCAGGTCCTCGAGGACATTCAGCGTGTACCTGAGAACCAGCAGAGAGAAGAAGATTAGGCACAGAGTCTGGGCAAAGCCCTGGTGAGCGTGCAGTCAGGATGAAATGTGAGCCCGCTGCAGCTTGGAAGTCTTTACAGAAGCAGAGCTCAGACTTTTTTTTTTTTTTTAACCTCCTTTAGCAAGAAGGAAGAATCATGTATCTTACCTGAAGTGTGATTTCTGTTAAAGCATTAAGACTTTCTTATCTTTCAAGTCCTTTAATATGAGCTCATAAAATTGCCTGGGCTCAGGACACTTGTTGAACTATTTCACCACTGACGATTTGCTCCACAGGGGTAACATATTACACACACAAAAGTGTGAATCAACTCACAATTTAGCATTCCGACCTCTAATGCCAAAGAAGGAGCTACCGTGCAGCTATTTTGCAAATATCTATTTGCATCATCTTAGAACTCTTCAGAAATAAGTAAGAAAAAGGACAGTCAACTTTATCTGTTACTAAGTTTCTCCTTCTCCCATTCCAATGCAGAAGGGGGTTATAAAGCAGCCTTGGAATGTTTCTCTCTCAATTTCCAATTAAAAATTAGAACACGAAAGTTGTGTAAATGTTCCTGCCTAGGGTTTCTGCACATAGACCTGACTCGAGCAGGTGAGAGGTCATCCTGGTCAGCAGGATGTTCACAGATCCACCAGCGCATTCTTTGGAGGTCTCTGCTCCAGCCTCCCACGTACAGCAGGAACAGCTCTGACAGTTTTGTCCAGCTGTGTCTCAGAACCCCCCCAATGACAGAGCATTTAGTCTTTCTGGGTGACCCGTTCCAGTGCTGCAGTGCTCTTGTAGCAAAAAACTTTCCAAACTCTGTACTTTATTCACAAGTTTTACACGTTTGAGACAGGTCCTACCTTCTCATCAACTGCCAGACTAAGGCTAGTGTCAGCGTTGGGTTTCCATCATTCAGATCCTGTCCTCCAATGCCAACTAGCGAGAATTTAGCTGGATGCTTTCCCAAGTCTACAGCATAGTTACAGTTTTCTAGCTGCACGGGAAAAAGAGTTTAAACAGAAAGTCACTCACAAATACACTCACTTGGCTGGAAGCCTCAAATAGGAATTTTTAGTGTCCATGGCTCCTTTTAAAGTCTTCTGAAATACTTACCTTTTTCATATTTGCTCCAAGCTTAGGGTACGGAGGCTTGTTAACCTTATTCCAGTCAACAGGAACTTTGATCTTTTCATATAATTGTAGTATTACCAGTGCATCTTGGAGATCGCTGAAGTGGAAAACATCGATTAAACATTGTTTCAAGGTTTAAATACACTCTGACTTTGTTACATCATGAATAATTACTACTCTTTACAGGTTGTTGCAATTTCAACAACCCTAAAAAGAAAAAAAAAAACAAAACATTTTGTAGTTTCCAAGGCAGGAGAAATGCTCCAATCTTAGTACCAGCTAGCTACTGAGCTAAAGCAGGTTTTAGCATGGTAATCAGCAACAGATCCACGGACAAATTTTGCTACATAAAATCCATAGATATCTCTCTCCACTGACTACCAGGACCCAGAGTATCTTGTTTCTTAACTACCATGTCTTGGTTAAGCCCTAATATTAGGTGACAGGGAATTTAGTTCCAGTTGCTCTAATGCAGTTGCTCAAACAGATCTAAACATATTGGGATCTCAGGGTACCAATTTACACAAGATAAGGGAAAACAAACAGTCTTCAGCCCTTAAAGCCAACTGCTGGTGTGCCAAGCGCTGGCTCAGAAATCCCTAAACTAGAGTGCAGGAAGGGTACAGTAGCATCTCCCGCTCCATCACCATTTCTCAAGCTCTTTGCTCAGCACTGTGGGCAACAGGACACTGATGTGGGCACATGTCTAGTCTGATCTAGTCGGGTCTCTCCCAAGAGCCTAATGCTTACCCGTAGAGGTGATTTACATGGGGGTTCACGCCAAGGGAGTTCATCCAGTTGCGGAAGGTCCGTTCCTCACGTGTCTCTCCTAGATGAGAGAAAACAGGTTTATGCAAGCTCAAAGCTACACAGGGTTTTCCACCTTGCAAGGTAGGGAGCTTTGAGCAGCATAGCTCATTGATTAGGTTTTCTAGCAGAAAAAGGGTATTTTTTTTCTACTACAATTTTTTCAAAGGAAGAGGGTTGCCCTGATATCTACTTTTGGATATCAGTTCAATTTCTCCAGGCGTCAGAAGATCATGCCTTTTGCGCCTTCTGCAAGAAAAAGTAGCAGGAAGGTCTTTCACACAGGTGTTAGCTGTCTGGAAACCAAGCAGCCAAAGCCCTAATCCCAGTTCTGCCAACAATTAGTGCTGCCATGAACATCTTGCTGCACTAATGAGGGGCTCCTGCCCATCACAGGAAATGGCAAAACTAACTTCCCAGCCCTGGCATGGGGACTGACAGGCTGCTGGCAGTGCTCCTACAGGTTCAGGCTCCACACTGGGGTCAGAGCAGCTGAACGAGTATCTGACAAGTATCCTTTTCATCTGCCCCAAACCACTGCAGCACTGAAGCCTCAAATCATAGGTGTTAATTCAATGGAGATCCTTCCACCGAGCATAGCCTCTTATGACACAAGTGTTTACTTTAGATATTTCTCTCCTGCTTATTTTGTGACTGATACTGCCATCACCTTCCAGTAGGGTCCAGTCAATGTCCTGGTTTTCCGGCTTGGTAAGTGCTGGGTACTTGTTGAACAGGTTGGCAACGAAGGCCAGGTTCAGTTTGGGATTGCCACTGACCACATCAGCCGGCGTGACGAACTGCCGGCAGCCAAGTCGATCTGCTTGCTGAAGCATGTACTCCGCTCTCCGCAAGTCATCCTTTTCCTGACAGGAATGCAATGGACAAGAGCTGTCATGGAAGAGACAGGGCTACAAGGCAGAAGGAAAACTCCTGACTGTGACCTGGGGCAACGTCACAACTCCAGCCACCTTCATTAGGCACCAGTTGTAAATCAAAGGGATGAAGCACGCATGTTAATCCCTGCTGCTGTGGATGTAATTGTCCCGGTTCGTCTTGATATTTTTCCTAGCACGGTACTTTCTAAGTTTATATACTTTACAACTTCTATGCTTTTTGAGCTTAGTGGTTCAAAAGCAGAGTCAGAATGCTCCCAAATTGACTAAAACCACAAATGATTTCTCAATCATACATTTTACTTGGAGGGTAGTGATCAGGCCTGTAACATCTGCTTATTTAGCACATACCCAAGGTGCACACATGCACACTGGCACTTTACATGCTCTAGAAATTAAGATACCAGGTTACCTAGATGTCATGGGGCTATTATAGCGTACAGGTAGTTCCTGACTGTACAGCATGAGGACACGACAGCCTGAATACTTACATTGAAACCTGACATGTTAATATCGATTTGAGGCTCTCCTTCTTTCTGCCCTTTAGGTGCAATTTGATTGAGGAGGTGGAAATAAGCTCTGGAATCCTGAAATGGATGAAAAAGATAATTCAGGTCTCCCATACAGCAGTGAATACACCACAACAATTCATTTCAAGATCATCTTTAACAAGTCACTGTGCATAATTAGCTTATGTACCTTTACTGAATTACCAAAATCTGTAAGCTTAAAAGAGAGCATAATGGCAGAAATCCAGGCAGCAGAAAAGGAAACAGAAAAGAAAAAGGTTAGAAACATTTAAGATTAAAACTATGGGTTTTAACTGTTCAAAAGCTGTCTTTGTTGCAGGCTCTGGTGTTGCAGCCTTCTCTCCAATGGCTGGAGGAAGCAGTGACCCCACTGCTGCTCACTCTCATGGCCCCCACACCCAGATGCCCCAAGACAGCTCTAATCCCTTAACAAGGCAGTCATTCCTACTGCTGCAATGATGAAAATGGCTTAGCAGAGACAAAGTCCAGGCAAAAAGCTGATTACAAGAAGTCTGAATGTTTTCTCCTGTTTGCCCATTAGTTAGAATAGCTTGAAGGAGGGAGGCCAGGGATGGTCACAAACTAGGAGAAGCAAATAGCCACAGTAATTATTTATCAACTATAAGTCCTTTTAAGTCCTCAGCACTAAGAAGGACCTCAGCATATGGTTTGCACCAGACAAACCAACAGCTATCAGCAAAACTAAGTAATTTTGAAGTTGGAAATAAGACTGACCATGTGCCTCCCCCATGCATCTCAGTCATTTTTTTTTTTTTTCTCCACCTCAACAGTGCTTTAACCTGGAATCCACTTCAGTCCCCTGAGACCAGTGCCCCAAAATCCCACACTGATCAGGAGTTACCACCCTCCATTTCTCACTAATTCTGAGAGAAGAGAGCCACCCCCTCAGATCTGAAAAATAGCTGTAAGACTTCCCGCTCCCATTTCTACTCAGCCAAGTGTAGAGAATAAGAGGTCTGGTTTCCCTTCCTCTCTCCAACCCATGACGTTTCGGATAAAATACTATCACCTGCCAAGAGTGTGTGTGGAAGTCATACACTCTTCCAGGGATGTAGTTAAGAATTTTATCCTGCCTGGCCAAGCTGCATGCCCTTGAAAAATTATTTCCATCAAAAAAGATGGATTAAGAACATTTGAAAACACATGATTAATACCAGTTTCCTACTTGATTAAAACACGCATTAGCTTTACAGCAGGATCTCACTAGCACTGGAGGAAACAGACAGTTCAACACTGGGCTCAACCTCATGGCAAAAGAGAATAGCACTGCAATACCTTAAATATACTGTCCATAAAGCCCCTGTTAAGCCCACTCAGTGTATTAAGGTTAAGAAAGGTCCTCTCTACGGATGAAGGGCCTCATTTACACGTGCAAACACAGCCCTGGCCTGCTCCCAGCCTTTCCCCAGGCACGTGTGGGCCAGGAGAGCTCTCAGTACCTTGATATCTGAGCTGAAGTTATTGATTTTGTGCCAGCCTGCGTTTTCCAAATGGAAGTTGGCCCATCTTAGGAGCAGCTCCTCTGGGGATAGTTTCATAAGGTCCTCCAGATTTTCACCATCACGAAGTAAGGCAGCCAGTGCTAGAACAAAAATGCTTGTGAGGGGAAGGACAGAGTTTTCAAGAGGCAAACCTGCATGCCAGAATTAGAGCTGCAGCAACATTTCAAGGGGAGAAGGGAGGGGACAATACCAACTACTGATTAAACCAAAATACACTGGTTAATAGTAGAGATTTCCTAAGTTGGTTGTTACATAGAGAAGAGTATGAATGATGTAGAAAACTGTGTGTAAAAAATACTTTCAAATTTCTTGTATAACAAAATTATCTGGATTTTACACACAGTCTTTTAAGATGATGACAGTAAGCTAAATGTAAATATACTTCTATCTCAGTGAAAAAGTTTTTCCGAGCATTTTTCATAGGCACTGTTATAAAAAGCCAGAGAAACCAAGATAAGCACCCTTTCAGCTGGTCAGTGCTTCCTTTGCCATGAATTTTCAATCTAAGCCAATATTACCACTTCATGATTGGGAAACTTAAATAAAAAATACTGAAGCCCCTCCATGTATCTGGGTGCTCTGATAGCCCATGCAGGAATAACACAGGTCTTTGAACGATTTGAAAAGTTTAAATTTTGGAGGCTGTCGTGCAGGACCAAGCCAGCACAGGGGGAGACTTGTAGCACCACTCTCCTGTGGTAGCACTCTCCACTTGTGGCACTGCCAAAACTGAAGCAAGACCTCATCTGCATCACTGACAGTAGCGAGGAGGATTTTAGAAGAACCAAGTCATTGCAAACACATTCTTAAAGAGCTGAAGCCTTTTTTTTTTTTTTTTTTTTTTTAAGGAAGATGTGCAGTTGTCTACAATCCTAAATGGATGAAAGCAGCTTTTGCCACCTCCCAGCACCGTTATGCACCTATGGCCAAAGCACACTGGGAAAGCCTGCCCAGGCCAAGGCATCTCAAAGCAACACACTCATTCACACCACAAGGCTTGAGCCAAGATACATCTCGACTTACAGACCTGTGCTCAGCCAGTTCTCCAAGGCTGACACATTACACCAGGATGGCACAACCCACCTGTCTGAACCTGCTTCAGAGCTACAACAGGCTGGAGAGCACTCAGCTTGGCACATGCCCTGATGAACCCCAAGGCAAGCACCCCCCTTTCAGCAGAGAGGAGGTGAGGCAAGAGGCAGCAGTGGGGCTGGAGGTGACAGCACAAGCAATGCAGTGTTCATGCTTTAGAAGTACTCATTTATAGTTTCATTTACCTTCATTTCTGCTGAGCTCGATGTCAGCAAACAAGCCGATCTTAATGATCTGCCAGAGAAGCCCAAGGACCAGGTGGGGTTTCCCTTCCCTCAAGTCCTCTGCACCAATATTGACAACATGACATCCGATGGCAGATGCAGAATTCAACGCCAGGTTCAAGTTCTCCTGTGAACAACACAGCTGAGTGAGATGCAGCCAGGGGAGATGATGCTTTGCCTTTCATCCAGCACCAGCAAGGAGATTTCCCCTCCTCGTCCTTGCTCCAACAGCAGCAGCTCAGAGGAAACACTCCTGGCTGCTCTCTTGCTGAAGTTTTAACCGAGCTGTGGTGGCAGCAGGCTGAATCAATAAGAACTGAACTAGGCACCAGGGTTTAATTTCAGCCTCTGGTATCCAATTTCAGCCTCTGAGTTAAGTCGCATCTAGTGGTGTCAACAAGAATAAGGCTAGAGAAGTGTTAAGTTATACACATACACAGAGGTATTCTTGCACAAACAACCTGTCATACTATGACATGACGCATAGATAGCCAATGCCAATAACCACATTGTTTAAAAAAGACAGTGCTGTATATAATCACTGCAGCATTTCAGCCATTTTACCCATTTTGTCATTATGTTAGCATTTTTATTTTTTGAACTGTACCCACAGCACTGTCAATTATGCACAGTACAAAACTGCCTTTAATAATTAAACTCAAGTTACAAAACTCGCTCCTCTCCAGAGTTCCACAGTAATGCCTTGAGCCACCATGCCATTTTCATTAATTCTATCTGAATATGAATTTCTGAAAAAAATACAGAAATGTAATATACCTGAATTATGAATGGTGTGAGTTTCTTCTTGTTAATTGCTCTTTCATCAATTGTGTCCGGAACAGAAAGATTGATCATTTTGCTGGTAGGAAAATTTGAACAACATTTAGTATTTAATCTCAACAGAACTCAATGCACTGTTACAATACTCACCGCAGTACATTTCCTTCTGTCTGTTTGGTTTTGTGTATTTATTTTTTTTAATCAAGTTTGTATAAATCAGAAGTTTATGTTATCAAGAATGTATTTGTAACTAATAGCTAAAACTGAAACCTTAAACATGTTACTGGCCACTACTGATCTCAGCTGCTGGGGCAAAAAGAGCACATGAATTATTCACAGCATAGTCACTGAACTAGTGAAGACTCATTGCTCTGTTGACATCCACTGCAGATTCCAGTAAGACAACACGCTTCATCCTATCATAAAAGTGTACTACTGCTTGCAAGAATGAACTGCCCCAAAAAAGCGCAAGCACTTTGAGAGCTCAGTGGGGAGCACGCGAGCACAATAAATTTTTAGTCAACAGAAAACATGGCAAGTTTTTGCTTTATATTATGAACCACTTTCTGCTCAGCTCAGACTTTGAATACCTGAATTAGTTGAAACTGGGGATATACAAAGAAATCATAAGTTAAAGAAAACAAAGAAAAGAAATTAAAGGTAATGGGCATCCCACTAAACATCTTTTATGTATTAACAGAGTTACTGAAATTCCAGGCTGAACCAGTTCTCCACTATATTAATTCACTTACATTTAAAAAACAAATGAAAAATCACAAAACCAAAAGAATCCCCATACATAGAAGCAGCCTGGGATGCTTTCTGGCTTCAGCATGCAGCAAAATAATTTACTAACTCTGCAGTCATTATCAAAAGCAACAAGAGGATTCCCAGAAAATCCATTTTTGGGTTAATTCATAAGGTCACTAACATTCCTGGAGAAGTTACCATCTGTCTAAACATCCAAGAAAATGGGCTATTTAACACATCTGCCCTCCCCCAAGCTATCTAGCATTAGGCTGAGTTTGCACCAAGACAACTTCTGCTCCTACAAAGCACCTTCTCCCCTTCAGCAAACTCAGTCTCAAGCCCAGACAAAAACACCAGCTTGTGAAGCTGGCATCAAAGCTGAAACAACACGCAATGACAATGAAAGCCTGGGTGACTGAGCCCCTTTTTATACATGCAAAACATTATACACACACACACACACACACACATCACAAAACCAGTCTAGAATAGAAAATTCCCCAAGTAGAGTTTTAGGAAGTGATTTTTAATTATTATTTTATTTCAGGAGCCATCATGACTTACCATAGCACAATCCCATCTCCCACAGCTTTGAACAGGTCATCTGTATTTGGGTTCATTGGAATAACATGCCTACAGTCAGGATCATTTTCCAGGGCTTTGTTTATCCAGTTTACAAAGGCATATTTTTCTTCCTCTAAAGATAACCAATTGTAAATTTAATACAGGATTTTTCATAACATAGCAAAGATTTTCCGAAAAGAATCAGTGTACAATAGCCTAGGGAAATAAAAGCCCTACTATCATTAACACACTATTTCATTAGTCACACAAAGTTTAAAGAGAAATCACATTCACTTCCAATTACCAGAATATTCCTATTTACTCATTTCTCAACAACTTTGTTACATTTAAGTGTAACACAAGGACTCCTACAGCAAGCAGTTAACAAAACAAATAAGCATACATTTAATTAGCACACTGCTAATCTTGCATTACCCTCAAATTCTGTCCTGCTCACACAGCAGGGCAGTAGAAATCTACTTTTGGCACATGGCCCCCACTCACCCAAGAGAGGAGCTGAAAGGCAGAGCAATACCTGAGTAGGAGTGCTGTGTCCCCTC
This sequence comes from Athene cunicularia, assembly GCF_003259725.1. NCBI lineage: Eukaryota > Metazoa > Chordata > Aves > Strigiformes > Strigidae > Athene > Athene cunicularia. The sequence continues at coordinate 13,801,072 of NW_020799100.1, read as the reverse complement.
GCTGGAGAGCTCCGAGGTCCCCCCGATCGCACAGATTCCTTCCTTCCTGTTAATTGCTTTTCTGAATGTTTTAGCGATATCACTGCTTTTCACCTCTTGGAAAATCTACAATTGAAAGTGCTCTGTTAGACAAGAAAAACTTGTCTTCATAAAATGAAAGGACCACAGAAGAAGCTATTTCTTTTTTGCTTTAAAGCAAACTTTGTAGTAAAATCACCAAATGTGAAGGGCCCAGCAAGGGTGTAGTGGTATTAAATTTAACATGGATAGTGGGTAGAGAGTCATTCCACTCTCAAACACATATTGCAAGTGCCTCTTGAAACAGAAGCAGTAGGCATGAAGTACCTCACATACATTTACCTTTTGTAGTAGATTTCAAGAGACCACAAGAAAAAAAACGTGAAATCTTTATAGTCTGTGAGCAGGTACACATGCAGCAGCTTCCACAGGACCAAAGTTGAGAAAGCCATTGTGCAATTTTAACCTTTCTGCATAAGCCAGATGCTCAAGTGAATGTGACTTCAATTCACACAAAAGACTGTCCACAACCCAAGAAACAATTCTCTTTAAGTGTATAACATTGAAATCTGCAATATGTAACAAACAACGAGCGCTCCAGGTAAGGATTCTTCCTTCCTCAATAGCAAGCTTGGGCTGACAAAACGCCCTCACGTTTGGAGGCAGAAGAGATGCTTTAGTGCAGAAAGATGACGTGTCATTTGTGCAAGGCTGTATGTTACTATTAGTGGCCCTGAGGTCCTGCAGAACTGAGCAACTATTAGAAAAAAAAAAATATATTCAACAGCTTAAAAGCCTACTGTAACTCGCTCAAAATTTAACCAGATTAGTTTCAACCACACTGAAAACACAAATGAAACATATGCAGATTCTCTGAACACTACCCAGAAAAATGCAGTGAAACAGCCCTGTAAAGCAGAACAACAAAGTGCTTCTGTTAAAAAGAGCGGACGACTTATCCACCTGGTTGCAGAGGTGTCACCACAGGGCCAGCCTGCTGGTTGTCACAAGTTACCCTCCCCATCCCTTAAATAAAGGGAAGGTGGCAAGTCAAGATGATGATGCAGTGCAGTTAAACCATCTCCTGATGGCACACAGGGGTTTTGCTCACCTCAGTGATCAGGTAGAGCTGAGTGAAGACTTGAGAGCCCAGAATTTTTGGGTTTTCTGGTTGGTGGTTTTAAAAAAATATATTTTGATACTGATTTATTTATTTAATTTAAAATTTGCTGGACTAATTACTTCTTTGAAAACATGCGCTTTAAGGCTGAGGTACCACTAAGTCACTTGGCCCCAACCTCAAGTGAGTTCATGTCATCCTTTGTACCATAAACCCCAGAAAAAGTGCTTAGAGAACAGCAGCAGTTCTGTTTGTAAAAGTCCTAAAACTAACCACTGCTTCTACTGTATAGCTTAGTTGCCTGTAAGACATTTCATGTTTACTTGTTCATTGGTACCATTCAAATGTGACAGAAGAGATTTATTTTTTCCCTCCTAGTGCAAAGTTAGAGTTATGGACCAGCTCAAACCAACAGCTGAAACATGCACCCAGCATGCAAGTGTTCACAAACTGCAAACAAACTCCAACTTACTAGCTGACTCCGAACTCAAAAAGTTCAGAGGGTCTGAAAACAATTAAGGAACAAAAGGTGAAGATAAATTAAGAAACATAAAAGAAAAATAGTTGACATGAAAACAGCTCCCTCAATGTACTGTACATACTTTTATTACTCTTTGAGCATTCCATCAGAGTATAAAAAGGATGAAGGAATGGATACTGAATCAGTACCTCAGAAGTGTGCTTTTGTAAAAATAAAACCACCTTCAAATTCTGACCTATTTCTACCAAAAAAAGGCTGAAGGTTAGACACATCCTCTAGCTTCTTCTTATTCCTGTTCTTCCCTTTTAAGGCAAGGAAGAGATCTGAGTTTTCCTAGATCAGCATCTAGGACTAATCTCCAAGTGTGTCTTGAAATGCTCTCTCAGGTCTTTAGCAAATACTTATAGTCCCATTAAACTGAGAAAGGAAATTATACTGCTTCACTGGGAAAACAAGCATTCATCTATGTGCCTGGAAAAAGTGAGTAGCTTCCAGTCAATACTGTAAGCTTGGAGAACTGGAGGTCTTTTTTTCCAGTTGTCACCTCATGTGGAAATGGTCTTTTGGCCTCTAACAATGTTTTCAAATAGAAAAGCATGTGGATTCCTTTTGGTTTCTGTTTAAAAAACCAACATATTTCCCCTCTGTCTAAATCTAAAGGCTGGCAGTGACAGCACAAAAGACTGATCATATGCAGAGATCTGTACAAAGAACTGATTTTTACATGGCAAGTCCTCAAAAGTGATCAATCAGTTTGTAGAAAGAAAACTAGGATGAGGATAAGTGGCTGAGAAGCCAGGTTCAACCTCTCTACCTGCTTCCTTGGTTTTGTCTAAAAGGGGTCCCCCCCAGGCTGCTGGAAATTCAGAAATATCACTTACATAAACAAACTCTTCAAAACTAATCTTCCCATCTTTATTCTTGTCGCTGTCGATCATGAGCTTCTGGATGATCTCTCTCACTTTGTACCCAGGGAGAGGAAGGTTGGCTTCCTTGAAGAGCTCATGCAACTCGTAGTCACAGATGAACCCATTGCTGTTGAGGTCTGAGGAAGAGAAGGAGCAGGAGAAAGTTTTAGAAACATGCCAGTACCTTGTCAGGACCAGCCCCAGACATCAGGGCAGAAACACAGCCCCCATACTCAGAAGTGTTTTATGGAGAGAAACCTGTGCACTTGGGACATCCACAAGACACGAAAGTAAGGAGAAATCTCCGATACGGCCCATCACTGTATATCTGTTTGGGGGCCACAATGCACAGCAGGACACACAGCAGGATGCCCACACCAAAAATACCAAGCCCAAGTAGTACACAATTCAATAGACACCACCAAGAATACACCAGGAATCAAAAGCACGTGCTAAATATGCACAGTGCATCCTCTGAGAGGGTCCCAGCACAAACCATGAGATTTCCCCAGCTTCGGGCAACAGCAGCTTTGAAGCAGACCTGACCAGGATGGCTCTCGGCACACAGGACAGCGGGGTGTAAAAGTTTCAGAACAGACCATCTGCGATTTCATAAATGATCTCCGGAACATTTCTTTTTACATCTAACTGCAGCTGGCTTTTGCATGTTAAAAATAGACGGTAATGAAACACAGCACTTACTTTCTGAACTGAAAACACTAAGCCAGCTCTGCATTTACATTTTTTTATCATGTTGATAATGATGTTATCAGTTTATTGCTGACCAAAAACTGCAGCCAGATATTTTAAGGCTGCCCAAGAATGCTCTGCGAGGACATCTGCTTTGACAGTCAACCACCAAGCCACAGCAGCACTGCAGCTTAGTGAGACATTATCGCCTACTAGATTTGGGAAGAAAGAAAACAAGAATCTAGTGTGAATCGGGAGCTTTTCACATCAACAGATCCCAAACCCTTTGGGGACATCATCACATCTATTAACTGCAGGGGACAAATCCATCAGCCCCAGTCTTTCTTTAGGCAAGTGAGGTTCTGCTGCCACCATGGACAGGCACAGGCTGGGTGCTTCCTTCCTCAGGCTAACCAGGATGAGCAGACAGTTCACAGCACAGCTGGTACCCGGCTTTCAGCACAGCTGAGTCCATGAGCAGCCAGAGCATCTGAAGCAGTCGGATAGCCCACATTCACATCCCAAGACATAAGCATGACCCTCCAGCATGTTCGGAGAGACAGGGCTTCAGGGCACGTTGTGGTGTTACAGGCTCAGTAGCGACTTTAATCCCCTTGCTGCGGGCCAAGTGGTACAGACAGCCCAGGGAAGTTACTTCAGTGCCTGAGCTGCCATCTCCTCCCCAGGGCTGGGGCTGTGGGGAGATACCAACTATGGATTGCTGCTGGTGAGGAATACACCTGGATGGGCTGAGGAGGTGGGGATTTGGCAGTCTCCTACGATCATCCTTCAACCACGGGCTCTGCAAAGTCGACACACTGTCTGTACTGAAGACATCAGCCGAGCCCTTTAAGGCTAAACGAGAGCAGTCTCCACATTTAAGCAGCTGCATTACCTTCTCCCGCACCTCCAGAGCTCCTGGCACTGTGACAGCGCACTGCCAAGTGCGGCTCACCACCAACAGTTGCCAAAAGCAGACCGTGCTGCAAGGCACCCAGCCCTGCTTAGCTTCACTCAGCCACCATTCTGCCCGTATACCACACAGGAGGATTTTTCTGCTATTTATAAGGCAGCAGCTTCTCCCTAAAGCCACTGAGTTAAATCCCACTCAAGCAACAGTTTCTGCTGCCCAAACACCCTCGCTGACTGCAGGCTGCTGCTGGCTCCCCAGGCTGAGCCAGTCCCAGTATTTAGTTTTGTTCAAGAGGAAATCCCACACCACAGCCACTGGGATCAGTATTTATGCTTAGAGGGAGATACTTTCAAGAATAAAAGAAAAAAAAATTAAGATAGCTCTAAAGTAATTTTTTTAGCAAAATTTTGAAAGTCAATTTACTTTTAATGAAGTGTCGGTTGTGGTTTTTAGGTTTTATTTCACACAAATGTTCCAGCAAGCAGTACGTCCACACCACCACTCCAATCTTCCTCATTTTCTAGATACATTTGGGATTTTAAAATTGTTTTTATAAGTTAGCAAGAAAGTGAAATTCAAATGCTTAGTGGCAAACATCCAGAATAACACAGAGCAAACCTGTACTCCCTTCCTACACCCCAATCCCTAGATCTCAAACTGAAGGGCAGCATCATTTCCAGCAGATTAATAAATACATTAAACTACTTTATGAAATGTCAGTGTTTACAATAATGCTGATGAAATAAAGTGGTTTGAGCCAATGATTAATGATAGCAACATACTACTGTCTGGTCTTCAATTTTAGAATTTTATTCCAAAAAATTCTAAGCTTACAAAGGCAAGCTTTATTAAACAGTGCAGCCTGAGATGTCATCAGCAAACTATTTCCCCTCCAGATAAATCACAGTTTCTTCTGTTACAGTTTTCTTATTACTAAATCTAACTCCACAATAAGCATCTTTTCCCGGCCTCACAGCCAGTGAAGAAATCAGACAAGAAGGGATTTGGTAATCTCCAGGGCCTATGGACCCAAAACCAAACTTTGCTTCACCACCAGCATGCCTACAGCCAACACCCATTGCTTTACCCTGTGCTTGACTGAACCGACCACAATCCTTTGCCATCCTGCCAAATTAAGCAGGTAAATCCAGAAACACCTGTTCATCACTTCTTTCAATCAATCCACCGCCTAAACACCTAAGTTTTACATCTACCCAAATGTTAGTAGGCGAAGGACAGAGAAAAATAAGACTTAAAATACATATTGTATCCTTTATACAATCATGTGTGTGACTGATTCAAATTTGATAAAGGTTTTCCTCTTGATATGTCTCGCTTAAGCACTCAGAAGTGTTTCTGAACCAGGCTTGCATGTGCCATGTCTGCACCTATTCAGAAGTGAAAGGGAAAACACAGTATGTGGTATTTCATGAGGCAGATGCCTGCTGGGTGAGACAGCAGGGAACCAAGCTCCAAAGTCCCTGTTTCTAATATGCTGGAAGGATGCACAGGTAAAATGATGCTTAAAGTTGTTTAGAGCTCAGTTTTACACATGAAGCCCTCCATATCTTTTAAGGGTACAATCTAGTCTTGCATTTAATATTGGTTTGCTTGCAGAACAGAAACCGTAACTTAAAAACACTGATTGAAATGCAACTGAGGAGTTAAGCCTAGGCCATTGTTCGGTCTATGGACACTTGCTCAGCAGACCTCAATCTCATCCTGAAAGCATCAAACCTGGCTGCAGGGCAGATATCAGAAATTTACTGCAGTCTGGGTCAACATTTTTCACCCCTGCAAAGCAGCATCTTCCCAGTCCTCCAGGTGTGCCTAGTTCAAAGAAGATTCACCTCTGCTCACCAAAAAAAAAAAAAAAAAAAAAAAAAAAAAAAAATGAGCACATGCGACTCAGGAGCACGGCAGCCAGAAAGATACTGTCCCTCAGGAGGGGCTGCACACCAGTGGTTTTCAGCAGCTGCACTGGGCTCAGACAGACAGCACCTAATTAAATGTGAAGGACACACACTGTTGAGTAATGCACCATAACTCACTCAAAACCCTTGGGTCTCAGGACCTAAATTCTTCCAACTCTTAACAACATCCCAAACACCCACCTGTAAGAGTTACTTTTCCATAGCATGCTGAGGAAAAAAATTAATCACTGATGTATTTCATATATTAAAAGAGCATCTATGTCCCAGATATTAGGGGAATGGGATTTACAAGCAAGTCAGGTCTGTTGGTTCAACCGCAAGGCCCCACACCAAGTTACCGGTTTTGCAGTAAAGATGCTCTAATTTCAAGTTTTAACTTCTTGGCCACAGAAGGGCAGATTTAACTGTTAAAGCTTGGTGGATGTGCTAGTCCCCGTGGTTTTGGCTGGCTTGCAGAATTAAGTAACCTTAACAAGTGATTGACAGTGTAGTGGAACATGGACCCATTCTTCTCTTAACATGTCAAAAAGCCTTTAGCCCTGTAAACATGACAAATAGGCCCGAGACCCCTATCCCACAGGGCAGCTGCTTCTCTTCCTGCTGTCTCTGTTCCTCCTCTGGCATCACAGTCAAACGTACAAAGTAGCATCAGTCAATGAAAAAAGTAGTCACATTTGCAGCACCAGCAAGTTTCATAATTATTTCCAGCATTACTGCAGGTCCACCATATGGTGCCTTGCTGGATGTCCTGCTACAGGGCCAGACTTCAGTCAGAAGGTGGTCTAAAAGCCCTCTCTAACAAAATCTGAAATGCCATTCAACAGCTGAAGAGGCTGTCAAAATAGAAGCTATCCCAAATTGAATCCTCCAGCATACAGCCCGGAATTACTAATGGAAGAAAGCGAAATTGTTTTAACAGACAAGCTACAGCCTGGATTCATTATAATCTGCCTGATGGAAAGGAAACTACAGCACATCTGAAGTTTCCTATTTCTACTGAAAGATGCATGCATGCCAGCGTACTAAACCTGGGAAAGGTCACTGCAGCGATGCACGGCACCATCTTCTGCCCATATGCAGGTGGCGCAGCAAAGCCGCAATAAACAAAACCCAAAAGCTGCTTCAAGCTCTGGCTCAGCTTCCTCCCGACAAGTACTTAAAATAGCTTAAATAACAGGATGCAAGAGGGGAACGTAACCCACACGTTTCCTTTTAAGGATATATGCTCAGCAGGACACACTCTAGCAGGATCACAGATCCCTATTTGCCTTAAGCTAACATTTCAGAGCATTGTTTTACCACCTTGCAGCAGCAACAAAGTGTTCAGCTGGGTTACGATTTTTAAGTACTTCATGTTTCCAGAAAAGATGCTTATCTGTGCTATTAGAACCGGGCAGAAAAATAAACAGAGCAAGTTTGCAGACTGTGTTCTGTCATGCCGCCCTTATGAAGGGCCACAGTTTGGCCAAGTACATACATACACACACGTGTTCTACAGAAGAAATTCAGAAATCAGCTGAGATTTGGAGCAGCCTGCTCTTCTCTCACTAACCTGTGGGTCATTCAAAGTCTAGAAAGTTCTTATGCCCCACTTAATTACTTTTTTCCGATGTTAAAGTGCTTTTTTCCCCACTACATGTCCAATACAAATACCTGGTTGTATGATAATGGGAGTTGCTTGTCTGAGCTGTGGCTGACTTTAGTGCTAACCTTAAACCATGATTTCTCACCTGTGGACGGCTTCTAGTAAGCAGTAGGTAGTCTGTAGGCCCCTTGCCTTTTGGTGCCTGTCAGAGAACAGCACACAAACTGCATGGGAGAGAGGGGATACGATACCTTCAAGTAGCATGGAAGGCAGGTGGTGACAGTACATAGTAACACACCTTGCTGCCTTCCAGCATCACCAGATGTCTCAATCCAGTCCAGCTGCATACAAAAAAGCTGGTCAAACACACACCTTTAAAGTCCCATCAACCTACAGATCTAGAGGAGCACCTGCCCCATGCTAGAGTTAAAGCAGGTCTCCAGGAAGCCCATGCAGCTGTTCATTGGAGAGGAGCACACCTTGTTGAGCAGAAACAACCACGTGAGACACTTCCTCTCCCCACATCTCCTCTACAACATCCTACAAGCCAACCAGCTGAGCTTTGCTATAGTCATGCTTCTCAGCTGCATGCCAAGTCTTCCATGTAGCTTGGAGATGAAAGAAAAGTTTTATTTTAGACAGCAGCCTTAGCCCAACTTTTCTTCACGTTCCTAGAGATGGCATTAGAAGTTCCCAATGGAAGTCGCCCAGTTAGTGACTATTTCTATATCCCAGGGCAAATATAGCTCCTTTAGGCAAGAATAAAAGGAATGAGAGCATTAAAGACGCTCCTGACAGGTATGTCCCACAGCAATGCTTGTGGGCTTTACCATGCCTAAAGCACGCAAAACAGAAGACAGCTGAAAAGAACTAGCAAATCCTATCTCACTTGTGGGTATGTCCACCTAATTATCACATTTCTCAATAACACTTTTGACACTGCTTTTATAATTTAAAACCAAACAGGGACCCACCTCCTGAGCAGGGTGAGCTGGTTTCCTAAAACAAATCAGGATTTGACTTGGGTTTCTCTGTGTTTCCGGTGCAAAGGTAGCCAACCAACATAATCTTGATAATTTCCCCCCCACACTAATGACAAAAAGCCACCACATTCCAGCCAGGTTAATCATTTTAAATTCAAAGGACAGAATGGGCTGCCTGCATCCCAGCCTTATTAAGGTTTGTACTCAGAGGCACATTAGGCAGCAAGAAGCATGATGGTCACTCATCTCCCTCTGCAGCTGCTGGAAAAGTCTCAGGAAGAACAAGACAGGAGAGGGAACTGCCTAAAATGCAACTTGCTTCAAGTCCAAACAGGCAATACTGGTCCATGAGAACCAGTTGTCTTTGAAATTCATATTTTTTCTATGCAGATTGCAGATTTTGAGCAAGTGAGAGTTTTAATAGTCACCCTGCTCTAGAGGGCAGTTTACCCAATACAAATGCAAGGCAAATACCAATTTGTATTTATAACCAGTGCTTAAGCGATACTGATGTCCAGTCAGAAAAATGAAACAACTGGCTCTGATCACTTGTGCAACTCATTGCCGGATGGTGCCAGTCCTGGGTGTGGTTCTCCAGCTGCATACACTGACCTCAGTCTACACTGCTGTGGTTCAGCTGCCCATCCCACCCCTCCCTGGCCTTTCTCTGATCCTCCACTAAGCCATATCAGGAAACTAAACCAGCAGAAAACAATTTCCTCCATGATGTCAGTTTTCTGCCCATTTCAGCTTCCCAAAGCAGCCTGCCAAAGGCTTCTGCAATGCCAGCGAGGAGGAAAGCTGGAAGGTAGGCAGGGGAGCTTGGGCTGTTAGGGAGGTGAGAACCAGAGAAGAAATAGAGCCACCAGAGGGCAATGCACATGCACCACAGCCGCAAAGCATTTTATTATCACGGCAAGTTGCTCTGTAAAGGCCAGGTAAACAAACACTAATTAGATTTTGCCTACAAATTCACCAAACGTGGTGCCTCAAATGCACCTGCACAAACCAGAAATGTAGCACCTACACTGACCATCTGCACGGTTCTGCCAAAACCAACATCATCATAACCAAGCGCTCGGCAAGCCCTGAAGTGCTGCCTGAATCAAAGTAATGCAATACCTGTTTGGATATTTCTTCTGACATCAGAAACCAACAAAGATGACCCTGGCAAGGCTGTCTGTCAGTGCTCACTGACAGCCCATGTCCCTTCCTCTGTGCTCCCTGGCTAGAAGCAACAAGCCAGAAGCAACAAGGCTGCCAAGGGACACTTTGGCATGGAGAAGGTCACCACCTCCCACATCCTGCTGGCACCGCTGCTCACAGGGGTGAGATGAAACCATTTCAAATGTACAGCAGACAGGAGCAAGGTGCCCTCCTCACTGTGACTTACCAACTTTGGCAAAGGCCTCTTGGAGTTCCTCCAGCTCATCTTTGGAGATTTGCGTGGTGTTGGCCATCTCATGAATTTAGGGAATACCTAAAGAAATAAAAAGGACACTGTGTGAAACCAGGCTGCGTTCAAATGCATGCAGTTTTCAGCAGCAGTATAGCAACAACCAGTACCCAGGTCACTACAGTTCTCAAAGCCATGTTTATCTTTCCACTAAGAAACCAGATGTGTGAAACTCAGAAGATGGGAAATGCACCCCTTAACAAGTCAAAAATCCCATTAGCTTTGTTAATATTTAGCTCTGTGTATTTATTTTATGGGCTATGCTGTTCTGCACACATTAAGGTAGGTGCTACCAGTGTGTTCTGTAGGTCAAAAAAGCTCACATCTCCAGGGATTTTCCACAACTTTGAACAAAGTCAGAATCTAGAGTTAAAATATTAATAGCTCTGCCTGTCTGTCACCCGAGTACAAAGCTATCATGCCCAATAATAAAGACTGTGGACAGCACCTGAAAAAAGTCTTTTTGCACAAAGTAGTGTACCTGATACTGTTTGCAAAAAGGAAATAGTCTGCTTTTCTACAAGAAAACTGTTTGAATAAACACCTGCTTATTTCCCCAGAGTCCGTCTCTCAATAAGCCATGTAAGCAAGAGGCTGTTTGCACTGCCACTGACCCCCTCCACCCTCCCGAGCAAGGCATGGCAGGAACACTGCAAGTAATTGCAGAACAGCAGGCATCAGCCACGCTCAAACACGAAGTACACAGAAACTCCACGTTGATCAGGTCTGATTGGTGTTTAAGAAACAGAGAGGATGAAGCATACAGTTCCTACACCCATCTGTTATAATCCTCCTTTCCAAGCACTGATTAGGTGCCACCCAGCCAGCCTGGACAGGAGGTATCACCATAAGGATGGGAAAGGAGAGTGACCTGTCCATGTCCCCTTCCCAGGACAACCGTGACAGCAGCATCAGATGTCCTTGTTGGCATTTTGGCAAATATGACCAAGAGAGACCAACTACTGATGGAACAATGCAAACAGGGCAAGCAATCCCTGTGCATGAACAAAAAGGTAGGCACTGATTAGCACATTCTAGCACACGTATATGCTAGTTCTAGCTTAGAGTCTTTAAAATGGGGATCTGAGCAGGATCAGTACAACTTCAAACGAGATTTGCATCCCAAGATTTTCCAGCTCCCACTGTTAGCTACAATTGCTCTGAGTTCAGAAATAAAAGGTTCCTCCTCTGCCTATGGGAACAGACACAGCTGCCTCCTCCTCTGTAAGCAAAAGGATGAGGGGTGAATTCAGGTTTACAGACTGTCAGAAAGCAGGATCCTGAACAGGCTGGCTCGCCGCTCAAGCGACAAGATGCTCAGTTTCACAAATGCCTGTGTTCTGATTAGCAAGACTCTTTTGTCTGAGGCTCCAGCTGCCTTTACAAGCACTTGTTAGCTTAAGAACACAAGTTTGCCTGTAGCTGTAAATACTCATTTTCTGTAACACTTCACTCAGTCTGGAAAGAACAAAGTCGTTAGAGATGAGAGCGATGAGCAGGTGTGGCAGCCTGGGAAAGCAGCTCAGACAGGTGCCAGCAGCAGAGAAAGTCAACAAGAAATTGCATCCCAGCAGAGACATGAAGGAAAGCACATCAGAAACCACCTCCCAGCATCTGCAGAGCTGCCAGTGGACACGACAAGATGTTTAGCAGCCAGTAAAGCCACCAACACCGAGACGGCCAACTTCATCACTGGGGTCATACTGCAATGGGGCAGGGGGAGGAAGTGCAGCAAAGCTGCATCAGGAAAAAAAAACAAAAACACCACAGGAGATTTTTTTATATTGTTTCACAGATTACAAGTTAGGCGTTACCAAGGAAATGCTATCATGCAGGTTCTTGCAAGGTGCAGGAATGCTGTGTGCAGCACTGCCTGTCTCGCTGGATGCCCAGTCGGCCAGACCGGGACCTACCCCTGCTCCTGAAGCAGCCCCTTCCCTGCCACATTCCCACAGGTGCTCCAGCAGCCACCAGAACCTGGCTGTTATTCCAGGGGATAAAGGAGTTGCTCAGCAAGAAAATCAGCTCTGAGCAAGCTTGGTGCACACTAGAAGAGGTAGATTTCACCACTGGCAGAAACACTTGGGAACACTATCAGGGAGACAGTTTTGGCTATGCAGGCAGGCTGGTGGCATGAGCTGCCAGGCAGGAGAGGCCAAGCTACAAGACTAAAAATTCCGCCAACCCTCCTTCACAAGTTCTGCCTTCTTCCTAATCCTCATTTGCACCAATTCATTTTGAAACCATGAGGATTTCCTTTAAAAAGGGATTTCCAAAAGCATCATTAGCTAACCACTTCATTGGAATTTAATTTGCTGCTGACTATCTCTTAACATCTTTAACACCAAAACAAGCTGCTAACACCACAATAAGCCAAGTTTCTAAAAAAGCTGATGTTTGACTTTATCAGGGAAATAGCAAGCTCTGGATATGCCCTGCAGTTGTTTGTGCGGGACTTCACTTAGAAGAAAATTTCCCTTCCAGTCCCTATGCTGTTCAGCTCCGTCAGTAAGCCTATAAAACAGGTTTTCTTATTGCTTCCTCCTCCTCTGTTTCTCTGCTTGAGAGAATTTGAACCAACAGAGAAAAAGCAGACACCTGACCTTGTTATGGCTGTCTGGGAAGTGGAAATATGTTACGATGTAACAAAACAGTATACGGAAAAGGTTAGTGGGCTGCAAAATTACAAGTTGACAGAGACTGCCAAGCTCCCAAAGCAATTTTACAGAGGGTTTTTTTTTTGCAATGGAGAGGTATTACACCAACACTGGCACACTGGGCCAGGGGAGCTTTACAGTTTTTTGTTGTGTGGGTTTTGTTTGTTTGTTTTTAATAGCCGAGTCTACTGCATTCAGAATCATGTTTTTCATTCAGTTGCATTTTTAAACAAGAGGCTTTGTCTTCATGGGCATAAAAAGCCCTTTTATCACACTGGCATGGGGATCACATCAGCTGCCTCACTCGAAGCCCTGTGGGGATGCAGCACCACGCTGCTCACGCCTCACCACGTCACATTCACTTCTACCACGAGCAAAGTCTCTGCCAGGGCATGCAATCACCGCCAAAGACAAACTCACATTTAAAGTCCTTTTTTAGAGAGAACGAGGGGAAAGGAGGAGACAGAGGTGATCTAGTGATCCCACACCCATTTTATACCCTGGTGACAGATGGTCCATTGGTCAACATAAACATCGTGTGTAAGGAAGCAATTCCTGCTCCAGGTCCCTTTTGCTTGTGTCTTCATCCCTCACCCCACAGAAGAAAAGCAAAGGCAGCTGCGTAACACACAGATGCCCGACAGAAGCTTCACAGAAGAGTGGCTGGCAGACAGCGCAGCCCATTTCTGTCCTCTGAAGACTTCACTTCAAGCTGCAGATCAGAGCTGCTTTAAGTGCATCTCAGGTTTTTGATTATCAGCTTCCTTCCTAGAGAGGGACTGTATAAAGTTTCTGTGCAAACAAGTTTTATAGCTTCTAAACACACTGCAGTCACTGAATTGGGGTTAGTTTATTTGCTCTCCAGACAACTGCAATATGGGCAGTCAAATAAAGCTGCCCCAGCCTGTGTACATCTGTAGGCCACCTGGAGACACGCCACTGCAGCAGGGACTGTCACCAGAGAGATGCCTCCACTGTGGCACTCAGCACTTCCAGCATAAGTGCCTGAAGACAACCAGGACATTTGGGTAGATTAACTGCTCAGACAGCAACTTAAAAACACTCAAGCCCTGAGAAAAAGTCGCCAAGACTCTTCCCCAAGAGTGGAAGCCCTGGGAGCTGCATCCTGCACAGGGGATCAGTGGAAAAAGGTGGGGTGGAAGGAGCATTCAGGCATTTGCACAGCTCCTTGAAAGCTGGAGGATTAATTCAATTCTGAAAGTACACGGCAACCAAATATTTCCTGACAGCCACTTGAACACTTCCAACAGAAACAGAGCTGGAATTTGCTGCTGATCCAAATGGAAGAATTTGCTTTCTTAGCAGCCCCACATTAGTTTGAAAACCGAGATGCTTCGTCCCTCCCAGACCCGCCCTGCTTTAATATCTCTACAACTGACTGATTAACAGCATCAATTTGTTTACTCAAACAGGGAAACAGAGACACATTAAAGTGTCAACAAAATGGTATTAATATGTCCTTTTTCCATCTGATTAAAAAAAAATAAAAAAAGAGCAAGTTAGGCCTAGTCTGGAGCACTGACTCATGCTGTATGTATTCCCCTTTTTAGAGGAACCTGTGGTTTTGCTGCCTTTTCATGACAAAGGCTCCAGACATGAGAAGGCACGTCAGTCAGCATTAGCCAATTAAAAATACTTCAAAACCCGTGTATCTCTGACCACTAACCCAGCACATATCAGTCTTGCTTTAGGAATAACAAGCCTGACAGCCAGGCACTCGGTCCCCCACAACCCACGGCAAGTGCCAAAGCCCCCAGGCTTGCAGCACAGGGCACTGACGCAGCCACCTCACTAATTTGGAGGGAATCCTGGTGATTCAGTTGACGTAGGATCTGGCCCCCAGGCTTCCTGTGGGTCACCCCATCCTCCTCTTCCTCTCTATTTCGCAGGTAAGGCTGGGCCCTGCCAAGAGCCACATCAGAGAATGGGGTACTGTCCGCGCTCCTCTGCCTCCTCTGCCCCACTGACACTGCTCCTCTCCAGCCTGGCTCCTTTTGCAAGATGTATGAATCTCAGGCACCACAAAGTCTTTTCTAGCCCTCTGCTGCAAGGGCCTCTCCCCCAATGCCACACAGACTGCCTCTGCAGGGCCAGTAGCATTGTGCCCATCCCAGCATGGCTCTGCAAGCTCCAGAGCAGCTGGGCCAGCCCAGGGCAGGCACTCTGCTCAGGGCAAAGCAGTGAGGGAAGCAAGTTACCTGGTGAGGGCTGAAAGCCTAGGTTTTCTTTACATCACTTCCCAGATGATGGGGATGCTGCAGAGCATGCTGCAGGGATCTCCTGACTGCAGGAACCCTCCTCCTCTGGCACCAGCCAGCCCTATACTCACGCTGCATTTGGAAATGCTTGCAGGCAGGAGAGGGCACACATACTCCCCCCTGCACCTCATTATCAGGTGCACCCAGCAGCTCTGCTGGCTCATTTTTCTGGTCCAGTCCAAGCAAAGCCATCTTCAAACATGACAGCAACAGGAGGAAGTCAAAGCTTGCGATACACAGACTTGGTCTGATGAGTCCTCCAAGATAAATACTTACTGTTGCTTTGGGGGGGGACATGGAAATTCAGAGATTGATGGCCTGTGAACGAAAACCTATCATGCAATCCATCCTCTCCTGCTCATAATCACTTTGTGTGTTTCAAACAATGTTTTGTTCATCAAATTCCTCCAAGACAGCACCCACTCATTAGATGTGGTTATTATCAAATACCAGGCTGCTAGAAGCACATGACTTTTTATTTTGCAATTACCTTCCAGACAGTCACTGGCCATAGACACAGTCTGAAACCGGACCTTTGCCATGCATTTGTCTTTTCACATGGCAATAGGTGTCATACCGATAAGAGCAGTGATTAGGAGATGCTACCCCATCCAGAGACTGCACCACTGTGGTGTCTTAAAAATTTACCAATATTGTGACGCTGCTACAAACCCCTGTCCCCCAGAAATTCCTTTGCTGTTGCTCTTTGCATGAATGTGGCGCTCATGCATGCAAAACACAGAGGTGTTCCTATCAACTCAGCTGTTTCCCCTCCCTCAGGGGGAAAGGGGCACATAAAGATTTGAGCTGGTATTTCTTTGCTGTGCCAGACTTGGTCAAGTAACTGCATCTCTCATCTGTGGTTCTTCCCTTCAACGAGGCTTTCCCAGCCTCATGCACATTGGGCTCAACGCCGATGAAACTACAGCTTTGCTCTTGAAGGTCTGCAATGCTTTAATTATTGACAGCACTGGGCTGTAACACCTGCAAAGCAATCACTCAAATCCAGCTTTATTTCATTACTTATTTCATAATCCAGCTTTCCTTGTCCATACACAGCACTAAACAACCCACATCAACAAGCCTAGGACCAACTGCACAGAAATTCAACTCTAATACTGAATTTCTTTAAACTTGTCTTGCTGTCTGAACTAACTACTTCCCTCCTCTCAGTTCTCCAGCTTCCTCAAGCTACTGCCTTTACACACAGAGTACATGCTTTGAGTTGTCCATGCTGGCTGTGTAGCCCACCAGCTGATATACAGCCAGTTGCTGCATCACAAGGAAAGGCCACAGGACCACAGATAGCCACTTCACAGGCATTTATGGCTCATTTCTTCCCAATCCCATACAGAGATTACCTCCAGCCGCTGTTCCTGAAGCATCTCTAAATTAGCAAAAGTCCCATTAAAGGGTTTTGCTTTATATTCTTTCAAGTCCCTGAAACCCTCATGCTGGGAGAGACAAGCTCCCTGCTATGCTTATTTTCACCTGGGAGCTGACTGTGAGACTATGATACTGTTGTTACACAACTCACTGATGCTGCGGGGGAAAAATCTGTCAAATCCAACATGAGCAGACACACATGCTGAAGTTAGTCACTGCACTGCTTGCCAGTGGCTCTCCGTACATTTGGAGGCGTATCTCTATGGGATATCCATCTCTGGACACACACCTTCCTCCAGCAGGTCCAGGTTACAAACCCAATGTCTCCTAGCTAAACCAAACAATGCCAGAGATTTTTCTGAGCAGCACTTGGGTAGATGCCTAGCAGGGATCTGGGCTGCAGAGAGGCAGGATCACTCCAACAATATGGGAACAACTGCAGCAAACCAGTTTTCCTATACCTTTTGCTTAGACTTTAACCACTGCCACAACATCCATGGACAGCCTGGACAACCTGGTCCTTCACTTTTTGGATGCTGTCAAAGTGTTTTCTCCCCCTTCAAGACAGAAGCAGATTCACTAGCTTTGATCATCTTAAAACCTCATTAAAAACAACTGCTGACCCATCAGCCAATTCACATGCCTCTGACTCCTCTGCACAGCCAAGGAGGTTTTTTTGAGGTGCAGCCAGACCCAGGTAACAGTCAATATGTTCAGCGCCCTGATGCAGAACAGAGCTATAGCAGGTACCCAAAGAAACCCCCAAACCAGCATCAAACACGAATCAGACCCTTGCTAAGAGCCCAGGAAAGCCATGTCCTTCAGGGCAGCATCCAGAATACTGAAAGCTGGGGATAGGACACAGAAATTTGTAGGGATTAGAGTACACAAATCCCTCTGTCTCACAGATACAGAAAACAGAAGGACAGCAAGCAGCTGAGGACACTCACCCACGTGACATCCAATTGCCCAAAGGCTGGAGGGGAGCACAAGTCAGAGTAACACAAAAGCCTCCACTCCAGGTGCACGAGATGGGGGAAAAAAAAAGGTTTCCCAGTCCTCAATGCAGTCAACCCTAATACATTCCCATCCAGCCCTAAAGGACTATGAGCCAGATCTGCCTCTGAATCTGAAGCACATTAACGGGCTGACAGGCAATCCTGGAATAGAGTAGATAGATGCTTGCTTACTCTCATGACCCAGCATTTACTACGAGGAGGCTGAACCAAAAGAAACTTAAAACTGCTTTGGGACTCGAATGGAAGGGAGAAGCACAGAAAGCTTTCTGCAGGCCTACACTCTTCTCTGAAGGCTCCTGATGTGGAGGACCAGGGCCAACTGGATCGGATGGATGGTCAAAGCAGGGGCAGTGCTGATTTTCAAGGAGAGCAGCTGCCTGCTAGATCTTGCAGCTGCAATCACACACCCCCATCATGCTGCAGGCTCACAGCTACGGCATACCAACCACCTCACTGCTCCAATTCTATTGCATGTATCTACAGAGTACTTATAATCTGCAGGGCACAGTAGAAACCAGATAAAACACTGCTAAAGGCACCAATGAATCAGTCCTTAAAAGCCTCTTTGCTAAATAGTTTTAAATGTTGCATTTTGGCACACCTCTGGTTTTAGCAGAGCAACTACTCCAGGCTTAGAGCACAATTGAGAAGATAACCTGCTAGATTGGTTTAACTCACTTTTGAATTTCTATAGTTCATTCACTTCAGTGGAAACAGAACAGCAATACTCTCCATTAACTAATTATTACATGAAACAGGTGATCCTTTCAAGACCTCTCAAGAAAGGAGAAGCTGAACACTCATCCTGCCTGGAACTTGCAAATGCAAGTAACATTCAGAGATAATTTCAATATAAATGCAAGAAAGTAAATGGGGGGGGG
>NW_020799100.1:13779889-13782712 GCF_003259725.1 Athene cunicularia | reverse complement strand
GGGGGGGGGGAGCAGGGGTCATATCAGCTAATGGACTGAGATTCAGAAGGCTTAATATAAATTCCTGGCTCAGGTACAGAAAAATCATGCTAATCTCTCAGGAGATTCTTATACTGATAATTCTTATTTCTTTCATAGTCCCCAAAATAAAAAGCAGCATTAAACTCTTCTGCTTATTCTGTATCTTAACCATAAATAACTACAAGAAAGGACCCTCCCTCTTACCACTCATTGCAAAACTTGTCATAAAATGAGGGATGCCTTGAGTACAGACTCTCATGGTGATGGTAAGAAAGCCAACATTCCCTGCCTGCATAAGCAAGGAGGGATGAGGATCACAAGGCTGAATCAGTGCAAACTTCCTTCCCCAGAAGTGATTTGGACCTGCTTGCTAAGACGTGCAGGTTGCCCTCAACATGCTTTAAGCATGTGTCTCTCCATTTCCCAATATTCAGCTCAAAAGAAGCCCAGTTCCTTACTAGGGTGAGCTGCAGACCTCAGCCTGTGCCTCAGCCCTGGCAGGTGGATAAAGCCCTTCAAAGGCTGAAAGGAGTTGAGACCACACAGCCCAGACCCATCTCCATTCTCTTCCACACTTCCAGCCTCCGTTCTCAAGTAGCACCTTTGCTTGGCAGGTAAAGCGACTGATATTCAATATGCCATGATAAAGCAAGAAGCATTACTCAGGCTGTTAAACTTCCCTCCCGCCCAGGAAGAGGAATCAACTCGATCCCTAAATTAAATCACAGTACACTCATTGCTTTTTCAGTGCCAGCAAACAAGCTCCTGCAAGCCGAACACCCAGCGTGACGGTGCCAATCCCTGGCGAGCTGGACAATAGGGAGTTTCAGCAATTAATTTTGGGAGGGTGGGTTTTGTGCAATCTCTTAGAAGGTACAGCTGCAGTCAAGCAATTTTGCAGGCTGTTTTATCAGTTTGAAGGTAAACAGAGCTGTCCTGAAATGGCACAACCAGGGCTGAAATCCCGGCAGCCCGGTGACTGCTGCCCAGATGATAAACAGTCAGAGAAGTGTGTCAATGAATGTTTTCTTAAATGAGAAACAAAACACTAGAAACTATAAACCATACTCTAAGCACTGGAATGATGTTTCAAAAGTCTCTTAAAAATCAGGAATTTCAGTAACTGATCTCTTACTAGTAAAAGCTACTGATAAAAGGAGAAAAACCTTTTCCCATCCTTCCCCTGCTGCCTGTAATCTTGTCCAGAAAGCACTTGGGAAAAAGGGAAAGAAGTAAAAATAATTTGATTCAGAGCAAAAAAGCATCACTGGACTGCAATAAATCAGTGCCACTGCAAAGATGTCCTAGCAGCTTCTGGAAGTAGAAAAAAAGCCCTTAAATTCAACAATTATTTTCTCTAAAGAAGATAGTACAGATCCTATCTAACCTGAACAAAAGCAGAAAGATTAATCTCAAAGATTAATGTGAAACAGTTAGAAGAGCAGGAAAGCTGCTGTCTTTGCCTCCCAGGAGGCTGCCATGACAGTGAAATCACGTTTACTCTGACAGCAGGGTGTTTCCCACACTTCTCTATAATTTAACTTAATATGGGGAGTAGCAATGGGGAGCAAAAGGTAGCAGTCACCAGTCCAGGATCAGGCAAGCTCTACTCAGTGACTCTTGGATTTTTGACAAGCATTAATAATCTCTGCAAAATGCACCCTAATTAGCAGGTTTCAAGGCCTGGCAGGATCTCCCAAGACATCCAGCACACTCCTGCAGTCAAGTACTAACTTCTCATTGGGTCCCTTCAAGCTGCTTTGCCTCCTCCCTCGATTTAGCAGCTCAGGCAGTGCCCCATACCCCTAGGACAAATGTAGTGGTTAAAGAGATGTGTGCACTGTAAACAGCACACAACCTCATCATTAGTCCAAATTTCAGGAGGGTGTGAGAGTCCTCCAGCTGTGGAAATCATGTTTTACAGCCAGATGTTTTGGAGAATAAATGCAGGAAGAGCAAAAAGTAACTAAGCAAAACCTCAGAGCAACACATTCAGTATAAACAAAATCAGGACATGAAGAAGCTACCCTAGATGTGTTTTACAGGTTTCCTGACACATCAAGTCTAAGTTTTTCAGCACAAAAAACTCAGCATTTCAGTCCCATACTGAAAAGGACTTGGTGTATAAGTGTTTTAGCCAGTAACAACTGATAAAGTATTTTGGAGAGGGTCTATGCTTGGCTCCCAGCACCAAGTATCGCCAGTCTTCACCAGAAAACAAGCAAGATAAACTTAGTTGGGAAACAAAGTGCTGCCAGGCTGTGATGACACACACCATTCCCACCTGCACGGCAAAGCCCAGCCTCTCCAAGCAAAAGACCCCAAAAAGTTAGAGAGTCACCACGGCCAGCAGCCTACAGCCACTTCCCAAAAGTTCTCGGCGCTCCTCACACTTTCCGCAAGGCAACGGTTTAAATATTTAACACTTCTAACAGGCAGGTTTAAGCAGTTCTGCTTTTTAAAAGCCTGCTGCAGATTGAGACGGGGTAAGATGTGCCCCAGACTGAGGTTTCTGGGGAGGCACACCCTCAGTCCTTCACTTGAAAAATTAACTTACTCGCCGCTGCTCAGCCAGCGGCGCAGATAAACGCCGAATTCAAAACGCATTAAAACCCGAAACGAATCTTTCCACTCCGCCTACGGCTGCTCCCCTTCCCCTCCTACAGCATTAAGCACCGCCGGACGTTTTGCGGAGAAGAGCAAAGCGAAAGGAGCCGCTGCGGGCCCCGCCGCCGCCTCACCTGTGCGCCGCGAAGGAGAATCCCGCCCGCGCTCCCGCCCGGCCCGAGCGCTGATGAGTCG
>NW_020799100.1:13760677-13779839 GCF_003259725.1 Athene cunicularia | reverse complement strand
AAAAAAAAAAAAAAAAAAAAAAAAAAAAAAAAGTGGTCTGAATGGGTGGTAAATACAGAGTTCAGAGCTGGTCCGTACTGTAATATATTGCATTACCTCCATAATTAATCCCTGTCTGCTCCAGACAGAACACAGGCAGGCATCTGGTACCAGACAGGAAGACACAAGCAACAGAAACATCATGTACTACGTGGTTGCTGATGCAATGCACAGGAGCAGAATCAATCACCATAACCATTAAGTGAGATTTCCAAACTATAATAACATATTTCAGAAACTTCTATTCCTATCGAGGCCATAATGTTTGAGCCCTCCTATATCTAAAAGGAAATGATGTCACTTACTAATAAACACAATACTTGAATCAGTGAAGAATTTGAAAAACCCATGACCGTTCTAAAAATTAAAAATACTTGACCAATAGGGTCATTGGTTTTTTTGTTTCTTTTTAAAATTACATCAGCCAGGAAAGCAAGTCATTGCTTAGTCCTATTTCTTGGGTGTCACCTGAAAATTTAGCTTCCAGCTGTAAAGCTTCAAAAAAGGTATAAAAAAAAACCCAAACCCAAAACAAAAAAAACCCAACCCAAAACCCACAACTTGCCAGCTTCCTCAGGATGGTAAATATAATGGAAATAAAAATAGAGGGTTTTATGCCCAGAACTGCAGCTGCAACTTAAAAGGAAAGAAGTTGGCTTGAAAAATACTTTTGCACTCCACCATGCATCAGGCAGAGTTTAGGGGAGAGCAACTTTGAGTCTGCTCCGACTTGCATCAGCAACTGGCTTCAGCATCACATCAGTCCCTGGGTGCATGGAGCCCATCTGAGTATTCTGATTCAAACCAGCGACTGCATCTAGTCTGCGAAATCTTGGGACAAACATCCAACAAAACTGAAGAAAAACTTACTTCAGGAAGTTCAGCCCCTCCACTTTCACTCTATGTGTGAGCACATTTCACAGAATAAATTCATGCTAAAAGGTTTAGGAAGTGCTGAGGATTTGGGGTTTGACAGGTCCTGGGGGGAGCATGCCAAAACTCAGCTCCCAAAATAGGTTGTGACTTCTGTCATTGCAGGAGCAATGTCTGCTTTTGGGATGGGAAAGAAAAACCTCTTCTTGTCTCTGGCATCTGTGTTGCTGGGATAGAAAAGCAGCACCTGCAGGTGTGCAGGTGTCAGATTCACACTGCAGAGGCAGACACCTAAAAGCTGCCAGCCCATGGATCTTCAATCTCTACTTACTCACTTTTTTCAGGCAAGTGTAATGCATCCTACAGGGCTAACAGCTATTACCATTCCTTCTGCCAGGAAGAAAAAGGGCATTGCTACCCACTGTAGTCAGTCAGCACAGATCCTCCGTGGCTCCACCACAAGAAGTTTAACTGATGCGTACACAGTGCATGCAAAACATCTATCTTTCACATTTGCAAAAGATCAGCGATAGCCAGTTTTCCACAGCTTCAAGGGCACTCTGCTCCCCCAATACTCCAAATCCAGTCCTGTTGGTCCAACCTGCAATTACACTCAAAACTAAAATAGCCCTTCGGCAGTGCCAGCACCACTCATCTCCACGTCATGCCCCAAGACCCACCGTGCCGGGGTGCGGTGACGGCAGGCAGCGGATACGCAGCTCCCCAGCACTCCCAGCCCACTTCCTCGAGCACAGCTGGTCACACATCGCTCTTCCAAAATAGAAAGTTTTATGGTTAAGCCAGCATACCAGTGTATTTTCATCTTCCTTCCTCTTTAAGAAAGCCTTTTAGGGAAGCACAAGATGCCCAAGGTGCTCAGAAGTTACTCTACTCAGGCACTATGTCTGCTTCCCTGCACAGAGCATTGGGATGGAGGTTTACACACAGGGAGGACTTGCAGCACCGACAGGATCCCTCGAGCGCATCATTGCGCAAGGATGCATCTCCTCCCCAGCTCCAGATGCCAAGTTTCACTGGGAGGCCACTAACACCTATTTGCCCTCCAGAGGTTACTCAACTACGGTTGTGGGAGCGGAAGCTGCTGCCTTCCAGATGACAAGGGAGCAGAGAGGGTATATCCAGGAGTCACCTTGTCCCTCTGCTCTCACCACTAACCCTCAAGAATAGACACTGTGGCAAAGCTCTGGGGGAAGGAGAGCATTCAGTGCACTGGCCTATAGCTACAGTGGGCTGCAGCCCCACTGCTCTTCCCAGTGAGTCCCACTGCCCAGGAGAAGACAACCACCTGCTCTTGGACACCAGGCTTTCCTGCTCACTCCAGAAGTAGTCTTTTTCACTCCTAGTTAGCAATGCCAAGAAATGCCATACTAATATTGTAAGCTGTACAAGACAACTAATGAAGCCCATGGCAATGCACAAGTCCCTGAGCATGCTACACCAGCCCTAGTGATCTCTGGGAAGGGTTTTCCCTGCAGGCACCTATAGCTCCTGCCTAAAAAAGCTGTTTGATGGGATATAACCAGCTCCACCGTCATCCAGATGAGGTGGTGTAGGGCATGCTGGCCCCCTCCATCATCCCCATGCTAGAGAAATCCCTATGGCCAGAGGGCTGGGCCACACCAGCCCCAGGAGATTCCAGAGCCAGCAGAGCATCAGTGGACCTCAGGAGGCCTCTATGAGCAGCAAAGGTGGCTCAACCTCCTGCCTGCGCCTGGCCCTGCCTGCTCTGGTGCTGCATATGAAGCACTTTCAGGAGCATCCCTCTCCTTAAGAGAAGAAAAAAAAAAAAAAAAAAAGGGGGGGGGAGAGAAACCAGGTAACCTGAATAGTCTACTCCATCAGAAAGAAAACACCACACTTGATGAGCCAGGGCTTTAGAAAGCAAGGCTGAGTGGCCAGCCACCATTTTGTACTGGGATCAGTGACTATCTACCATGTGCCAGACACTCCCCTCCTCCAGTTCTGCCCACATTCTCTTTTAAAGATAAGAATTTTAGTGAAATTATGCACAGATGGATAGAAGCACTCTCCCCTGTGCTTTTTAATACAGATTGAGGTTTTAGGCTCTTCTTGCCTTCACCTTCAGTTGCGACCAACTGCAGAGTACATTCCATCAGTGTAAACAGCTATGGAAGGGTTTGACAACTGAGGAGCAAGCATTTGACCTTAACTCCTCAATTTATCAGTCTTTTTAAAGAAAAAAGGATCGGTCTTCGCTAGATTTCCCCTCTAAAAGCTTCCTGAGCTGCTCTTTCAGTGAGCCTGTCATCAGGAAGAAAGCAAGACATTAGTCAGACTCATGCTTATTTAATAAAAAACTTGCATATGCAGTAGGGACTGAAAGTTAGTCTTTATTTAAAAAATACTTGCAAGCTACAGTATGATTTTGCAGTGCAAAACAGATCTGAGGACTCACCCAATTTACCCTGTGCTCCAACAGTGCTCAGCTTCGTAATTGTTATTCACAGCTTTGAGCAGGGAGCCATGCAGTCGCCAAAGAAGTCAGCAAGTATGCCCAGAACACCGTGCAAAGGATATCTCATGTCTCGCTATTTCATAAGGAAATCGGAGGCTCCACTGATGTCAGCTCCAGGAAATGAGCCACAGGCAGATGATGCCGGAAGCAGGCTTTATATTTAGTACTGAGTCACCCACTATACTAAATTCGAAAGACACAAAAGGTGGGTGTGGAGAGGGGATACGTGGACAAAAAAAAAATGAACAAGTTATTCCCTTGAGATCATGGGCAATGGGCAGTCTAGGGTTGGGTGGGGTTTTTTGTAAAGGGAGAAAGAAACTAAAGACGACCTGGGAACTCCTTCTGCACTTTCACTGGAAAAGCAGCTGCCAGATCTGCTGCACGTCCCGGAGCAGCAGCCAGCGCCAAAAATGCTGCAGGGCTTTGCGGTACCACTGGGGTTTGCTCCAGTCAGTCCCTCTGGCAGGTCTCAGGCCTGAGCAGGGCACCACCAGTTCTGAGGCACTTTCCCATCCTTTCTGCTACATCTTCTTTGAGCCAAAAGAGAAGCTGCTGGAAGGAGCTTGAAGCAGAGAATATTTAAGCCAGTTTTGCAGCTCCGCCTAACCCACTATGAAGTGCATCTTACACCCATCACGCACCAAAGAAAACACTTTTCTTTGGGCGATTACAATGGCCTAAGGAGAAGGCTGATGAAGACTGAAGCATGCAAAGAGGAGCTGACCTGGAAGGCTGCATCCAAGTAGGGCAGACATCACTGCAGGCTGCCGTCCAAAGGTGACCTTGTCCTTCTCCTCCTCCTCCTCAGCATTTTAGTTTCCCCACCCCAGCTCACTATGGGGTCAAATGGACATAAGCACAGGGAAGGAGAGGCAGAGCAGAGAGGGACCACCCTTGCATGGCACCCCAGTTATCCCAGCTCAGCTACACCACAGATCAGGCCACTGGAGAAAGGGTCCAGTTGGAGGGTCTGGAAGGCACAAACATATTTTTTTATCTTTCACCTCAGCTGCCAGGTCTGTCCATCACCCAAGCTAGTCCTTGACATGGCTTAGACAATCCTCTGCAAGAAGATGCTCTAGACAACTATCCACCTTAAGTCAGAACTCAAGGAAATAGTGTTTTATACTAAAATTGTCCCACTGTGGGTCAGAAATCATTAAGATTTCTAAACAGGGAAGCTGTTCTGATCCATTTTCTGGCAACATCCAGTTCAGAAACATTTACAGCTGAGAAGTATAAAGCAGTCACATGGGCTGCACCCTCATGGAATAAACTTCACATTAATTTGCAAATGCTGCTAGTTAATAGGAATGTAGTTCTTTGTACTAAGGTCTTTTGACATGCAGAAAAAAAAGTTTTGACACCAGAAGACAATCTTAACTGCAGATTGTTGCCACAATACAAATGTCAGAAGTAGATTTGTTCACAAGAGGTTCATATTTTCATGCAAGTCTGTCTTAAGCCTTTCCACTTTCTGTCAATGATAAATACTCTGCAGTCTGAGCAGCAGCAACAGCTTTGCAAAGTTTTCAGCTACTTGAGCCAGACTTTTCCCCTGAGAAGACTCACTTCCCAAATACTGAAACATTAATACTCTTACCAAAGCCAAGCACTGTACCTCATTTTGATTTAAAAAGTCAACAGCAAACAAGAACTACCTCTAGTGCCAAGCACCACCAGCGACTTGCCTACAGAAACAGCCTATTAGATTACTAATAAAATTGGTGTAATCTTCAAAATAAGATTACAACAGCAAAGAGGATGTGGCTTAACAAATAAATCTGTGGGCTGTAGCAAGACTGGCAATTATTCAGAACCAAGAGGCAGGGACTGCTTAATATCTTCCACCTATACCCAAGAAGAAGTTATATCACGGCAGTCACAGTCTGCTCTGACAAGCAAATAGACAATTAGCCAACGGTTGACCACTGTCCAGACCAGTCTGCTGCAAACCACTGCTGGCCTGTGGGGAGGCTGTGGGAGACTGCCACTGGGTGGCTCTTCAGTCCCACACAACTCATCTGCGGGTGACCTGCCACTGTCAGAGAGGTTTCGGTGCTGGGTAGTCAAGGGAAAGCTGATACAGTCACAGACCAACCTGGGCAGTAGCCCATATGCCCAGCCCAGCCTAGGAGGATCTTTAAGGAGTCACTGGTATCTCATCTGAACATTCTGCCAGATGCTGGAGGTAGAAGATTTTGGCACATGGCTCATCATGTTGTGCAAGTGGGTCTGCAAATTCAGCTGTGTTGAACTAGTCCAGAATCTCATCTCAAGGGACCTTGAAGCTTTTCCTGGTATTTATCTCATACTTGCATTTGTTGGCTTCCCCCCTAACTGGTCTTTTTGTCTCGGAGCCCAACAGAAAATCTTCTGTAGGATGGACCTGCTGGAGAGGTTAACTTCAGGGGCTCCCACAACTATTGCACTCTTTTCAGATGTGTAGAAAGGTGAGGCAGAGGCAGGTTACCACTCACACATACACTGCAAGTCGCCACCCATAGCCTTCAGGTCCCTAGCACCATATCTTCACCATACAGCTCATTACACTGTTAATTAGTAAGCTGTCTCACATTTTCTAGCCCATAAAAAACAGCTACTAGTAGCAGACTGATCTCTATGCTGCAAAGGCAGTCTTTACTTTGCAGATTTCTTATACTCTCAAGTCTGTTGCTGCTGCCAAGTTTAATGCTTTAAGAATTAGTATAAAAAGAATACCTCATCCTCTCAAATTGAAAACAAAAGTATCTACAGGTCCTACATAAAGCCAAGACTAAGCAAGGCATGTCATTTGATAGAAGGCATGAAGCAACTTTGCAGCTCAGGTAGGAAGGTAAGATCTATAGCTGGGAACAATAACCCCACAAGGTACTACATGGATTACACCAACGAGGTCCAAATGCTGATGAAGAATATAGCTATGAGTGTTACACATGAAAGGGCAATGCACTAAAAGTGCAGTACCTTGCTATGTGCCAAGTTGATATCAAACCAATGCACAAAGCTGTAATTGCTAAAGTGAATTATTGACCAGTACTGGTTGTAAAGGCTCTTGCATAACAGGGGTTTCAAGGCCATTAGCACATGACAGAATCTTACTCCATTTCATGGCTTTCCAAGACCTCTTTATATAGACCTTCAGAAGACAGGGAACAAAGGGACTGCCTAAAACAACCCTATATAACCCAGAAAAAGGGTATATACCCCTTAGAGAAGGGAGAAGGAGGTATAAAAGGTCTTGCCATCTAACTAAGGTAGGCTGGGCGCTGCCATAACCATCCATCCAGGAGAGCTATGATAACTTCCAGGAGCTTCTTTCTGGGCAAAAGCAATGTAAGTTTTTCCAGTTTTCAACAAGAAGTCTGACTACGCTGCCTTTGCTTGAGCATTTGGTTTATATAAAACAGTGGCAAGAGCCCAGCTGAAAATTAGATCAACAAGAACGTTACAAAAGGGTGGGCAACAGAAGGGCAGGGGCAGGATTGCACTGGAACCTCCCATCCGTGTCCCCAAGGAAAGCTTAGTCCCAGTCTTGGACAAACAATGCAGAAAGGAACAGGCTACAGTTTAAGTTAGACATTAAGATCACTTATTCAAAATATTTTCAGTTTTCAGAAGGCCCAGTTTCCCCTCTCTCCTTATGGCATGGTGAATTCTACCAAAGTGAGGATTCAGAAACTTGCTTATTACTTCTAGGAGCACTGAGAAACATGAACCCGTTTGTAGATGTATTTCCATTTGTTCTCTATCATCCTCCTTCAAAGTGTTGCATCTCAGGGGCTAACCTTCTCCCTGCTTGTCTGCACAATACCAGTCATAACAGGATAACTTTACATATATCCACAACACCCTATGTATTCCCTAAGTGATTTTACTCACAATCATCTCTTGGAGGCAAAACATTTTGTGCAGAATTCAGGAAGAAAAAGCTTAATTGCAATATTGTTTTGGAACTCACTTCCTTTTATTTCCGTGACCAGCTGGAGACAAGCACTTTGTTCTATGCTGGGTCAAGGAAACGTTTAACTACAGGATTTACAGTGGAATATATATATATATATATATATATATATGCATATACCATTGCAGCTCTGCAGCTGCTCAGCAGTTATAGCAGAAGACAAACATTGTTTTAACCCAAGGAAAAAACAGCAACAGGCTGGAGCATCAGCCTGCTCATTAGCGTCCTGCTGCAGAGGCTCCAAGACAGGAGAGCATCCAAGCCTGTCCCTAGGATGAGACTCAGCATCCTGGAATCTCAAAACCACAGCACTGCTCCAAACCCAAACAACGCTCCCCAGACCCTTCCCAGCTGATTAGCAGGAAGAAGCATAAGATTGCAATGGCAGCGTAAACAAGGACACAGGATTTATGATCTTTCAGAGGTTATTTAGCAAACAACGCAGACGAAGCACTGCTTCACAAAATACAGATACCAGTTACAGGAATGGGTAGTTTAAATTCAAGTTTCCACTTGGTTAGCCTGTTCTGGATGCACTGAGAACTTTGGTGTTCACGGAGCAGTTTTGCTTGCCAGAAGGGGTTGTGCTGAGCTCTCCCTTAAAAACAGGAGCAGCAACTGTGAAAAAGCATGGTACCTCATCCACAATCCTCATCCTTCCCAGCACGACAGAGTCAAAGCCAGCAAGTTCAGTCCTACTGTTTGTGAAAGTAGAGCAAGACACTCTTCTACCTTGTAGCACTGGAGAGACAGTGGAAAAAGCAGATCAACAATCCCCCCTTCTCTCTAAATTTTGAGCACAGCCCATCAAATAGAAGTCCCGGCACCACGGACATCTGTGGCCAGGGCTGAGACAGTACCACATACACTAGCAACATCTCTGGGGCAAAGACCAATACAAACAGTTAAAAACTCCAAACCTGATCAAATTTAGGAAGAGAGAAACACGTTGCTTTGAATAGGGTAACCCAAAGCACTCCAGTCTTCAACTTCTGTTGAAAACTAATGGGTACATCAGAGGTGGGATGCTCTTGTGAATCAAAACCACTCATCTTGCTACTCTATGTTGGCACAAACTGCATCATTCGTGGGCACTGTTTCTGGCATTAACAATGCAGATGGTACTTCCAGCATGCAGAAGCAGGATCACACCTTGCTCGCCCAGTCAGCTCCTGCGATGCCAAGCTGCAAAGATACTTCAAGAGAAAGAGCATAACAGGTGACCGTGAAACCTTGTTTCAGTAACAACCCACTATATATCACCTTCCATCTAATCCAGACAGTGTACAGCCTTCTGTTATCCAAAGTCCTCTACCTGCGTTTTAAATATCTTGTGCATTCAGCTCTGGACATATTGGCAAAACATCTGTCCCATATATATAAATTGGGTGCAGAATCACATGCATTCCTATTTTCCTTCTAGTATCAAAATACTTTTCATATGTCAATCTTCAGGAAAAAAAGTAATGGAGAACAAAGGGGATTTTTCTTCAGCTTTATTTCCACCACCACAATGAGACATAACAATTTCAGTAGGAATCCAAGAGGATGTCCCTAGAGCTCTGCAATTAATTCAGCTTCTTTCCCCTAGCAAGACAGTCTCCCCATCATCAGGAGTCAAGGCAACAGTAGCATTTCTAGCAAACAAAACTCCGGCAGGAGCTGCACTAATGGGACCCAGGTCAGGGGCAGGATTACCTACTGCACGCCAAGCCCTCTCTGGCTACTGCACCAGCAGTCACCAACACCTCCTGCAAAACACAGCATCTCCCCAAAGCACAACCTCATTCAGCACCTGATACTGGAAACACTGATACAGGACAGCAGCACTTCTGATGTTACTCAGCCTGTTTCATCTCCCAGAGATTCTGATTTTCTTCTTTATGCTTTTCTCAGATTGGTGTTTTGCAGGTTTTTCCTTGTCTTGACCTGACCCTGCAGTGGGAAACAGGTCACACTGCCTTGTTTAAGTTTCTGTATTTATACAATTTTTAAAAACAGCCCAGCTAGCATTTTTTTCAAGAAAAATTCAGTTTCCTCTCGCAAAAAAATGTTTGTAGTAAAGGCATAACTGCAGGAGTCAATTTTTCCACTTTAAGAATTTGAGATATGAACAAATAGGCCCTTGACTTGCAACTAAAGTGAAAACATGCAACTGAGACAAAGGCTTAAGGCTCTGTCCCTAGACTTTGGGAGAAACAAAATCCTAGTGTCCTTCTGCAGCCAGTTTCATGACTGTTTACAAAGGCTTTATGAGAGATGCAATATTTCACATTTTTAAGGGAGTTTTTTTCACAGTCTAGTCTAGAAGAACCAGAAACAGAACAGGCCAAGGCGGAGTCTAAGAAAAACTGAAGAGAAGAAAGCATTTCAGAGACACATTTGTTCAACAAGGTCACGTAAACCATTCCAGGCCCACAGAGCACGCTAGTCATAAACAGACATGGAACAGGCAATGGGCAGAGTCCCCCTTGCCCTCCTCCCATCGCACTGCCCTACTCATTTATTTCTACCCCAGCCCTAAACAACCGCAGAGGCTTATGGCAAAGCTGGAGGCTTCAAGTGCTAGGCAGCACCGCCTGCTTCCACATCCTGGATGGGCCACGTGCTGCCTCCCCCCGCAGAGCGCAGGATCCTGCAAGTAGCTGGCATCTGCTACCACCCTGTAAAACAACTTACTGCCTCACACAAGCATGGCCAGGACAGTGGAAAACAAATTAAACAATGCAAGAAGTCAACAGCTGAGGTTCAGGAGGCAGAGAACAGATGCCCAGAGCAAGGAGATGCTCGACTCTTCCCTCCTGCTATCCCATGGCCAACTACTCAGGCCTGCCTGAGAAGTCTTGGTTTCAAGGCCTGTCTTTTCCAACAGGCAGTGGGGAGTGAGATCACCATACCAGATACTGGTCAACCTCTTGCCCTTTTTTTTTGCCCTTTTTTTTTTTTTTTTTTCTTCTTTCCATTTTATAAGAGGAGGGAGGAGTGTGCAGCTGAGGTCTGGACAGACAGGACTGAGCTGGAGGCTGTCTGGCCCTCATACTTCCCCACAGCACTTGAACTAGGACATACTTAAACTTGGCAGCCTAATGCCTAGTGCAGCCCAAAAATGTTATTGCTGTTCTTGTCAGGTATCAAAACACCAGTCAACATGAAGGCAAAATGATAAAAGGCTGTGGTTATAGGTCAGGATTGCTCTCCTCTTGAATGCATAACCTCCAGCCATCAGAGCCCTTTCCACCCAACTCCCTGCCAAGCTCATACAGCCAGATAGGAAGCACTTGCCTTCATTTTTCAGCTGGCCAGAGCTCTGTCCTTCCTTCTTAGAGCTAGTGACCTGTGAGTCTGCCAGACCATCCATGAAAGCACCTCTCCATCCAGGAACCTCTTCCACCCCTAAACACTCCCCCAAGAGCAGAGCTTCAGGGTCCTCCTGTCACCTATGAGACACCTTGCTATCACACTAAGATGTTACCATCACAGGTAATGAAGGATAAGAGTTTCTGCTGGTGTTCTCTTATCAACTGCCTAAGCTAAGGTAGGTATTTAAGGAATCAAATGGCTTCCTGCCACCGAGGCTCAGTGATACAGCATCCATTCACCTCTATCCCATCCAGTCAACTCTCTCCACTAACAAGGAGGACCAGGGTTTCTTTCCAGGCTGCTGGACTACAGAGCCTGTGGTCTATAGTTTTCAGCTCTTTCAGGTCCTGCAAGAAACACAACTAAGACTTTACCAAATATCTGCAATAACTACATAGCTGACAGTTAGACACTCAGCTGTACACCGCTCCGACATGGTCACCTCAGCGCTTTCGGATGAATTAGCAGCAAACATATATTCTGAGGTATTTTATAGCTGAAGGGCTTCCCGTGACAGCCAGTGCCCCAGAAACCAAGATGTGAATATGTTGTGCACAGTTTTCAGCCTGCTGAAAAGAAAAGCTATTTTTAATCCAAGCCTACGTAGGGTGGGGCTCAGTCTCCAACCAGGCCAAAAAGCCACTATAATCCACAAGACCAATGTCTGGCAACCTTTGCTTGCAGGCTGATGTCTGTTCTATTTTAGGGATGGGAGGAATTTAGAATAAAAAGATATATAAATTAAAAACAAAGGAGTCTATGAAAAGTGAATAGAGGGAAGGGCCAAACTTATCCTGTGTATTTTGGTCTAAAGAACAGGGCTCTAGAAGAACATAAATCACTTTATTTTCCATTTCCTACAGCAGTTTATGAAATATCATTTATAACATGGGCTGAGAAGAGTACAGCCCCAGTATATTTTGTACAGGAAGAAGAGCCAGCCTGTGGCTCCTTGCACAGCAGTGAGACCGTTGGGAAGATGAGGCAGGAAAATGGTCACCAGCCACAGACATATCACCAGGATCCTGTACAAGAAAGTTGCTTATCTCAGACACCAATACAACAGCTATTGGGACACCTTGCTTTTTTGTGATGTTGGGACAGCAAAAAAAAAAAAGGCAAAACAGAGCCAAAGTGACCTGAGGATTGGAAAATAAGAGAAACTTTGCTTGTTTAGGGTTTATGGCCAACAGACAACCAACCCACTCAGAGCATAGAAGTTCTGTATGCTCTCAGCATCTAAAACTCAAGATCACACAGACTTCCCACATAAGCATACCAGTAGGTTTTATTTGTTACAGGCACCATCTCAACTTGGCTTTCAAACCAACTCAGTACAGCTATATACTTCGTCATGTTAACGCCACCTTCCTTGCGCTACATGGGTCGTTTGTCTAAAAGAGGGTACATATAGATTCTCTCACTGTCTTCAGATCCCCCTTTAACATCCATCCATAAACTGTAAAACACTCACATAGGCTTCAGTATCTCTAGGACTCCTCCTTCACCTGACCAGATGTGGATTATTAACCCCACTACAGAAGTCTGCAATTACTTGTCCAAATGCAAAAAGGGCAGAACAGAAGAGAAGGTGCACTGTGCTAAGTGGAGGACCAGCAATGATGAACCTTGAATCTCACACACTGCTATCATTTCAGTCATGGACGACTTAAGAAAAAAGTCACCACCTAAGCAACACTTTGGGTTGAACCCAAATTTTACAAGCATAGCAGCAAGACTGAATGCTGCATGCCTCTTAACACTGTGTAATATGTTCATGGCCAACATTACTTCTTCCTTCCTTGTTCCACCCATAAGTGACAGCACCTACTCTCTAACTTCCATCACTAAGGGCAGTATGTGATGGGAAAACAGTAAATGAGACAGCAAACTCTCTTTGCTTTAAAAAGAAAAAAAAAAGAAGCTTATTTCAAAACCTTATCTTCTCTTGAATATCACAGCAATAGTTTCTCTTCCCAGCTATGCAGTAGGGACTCTCAGCAGCATCTGTGAGCTGTCACTCTTTTTACAGGAACAAAAAACCTACTGAAGAGGCAGGAAAAACAGCTGTAAGCATTTCAGAGAAGGAAATGAGACAAGGAGACTGGTTAGAAGCATATGGCCCATATGGATTGACATGGGCAATCGGCAGCAGTCCTAACCAGAGTTTCCCATTTCAGACAGTTGTCCTGCTCCCCACATCCTCAGATGCATGTCAAACCTATAATAATTTTATTTCTTCCATACTGATTCCCAAATGTCAGCAGAGCACAGGCAGCCGTGCCCCATGGGGAGTCTGGATGTTGCAGGAGGGGCTAATTCACTCCCTGGGACATGCACATCACCCCACAGCATGGGGTATTGGAGAGCACAGACCCACCGGCGCAGAGGGACACAAGGAAGGGGACCCAAGGCAAGCAGCCCACCTGCCAGGAATTCTGTATTTCCATGGGCAGCTGTCGCCTTCATGGCTCACAGCTGCTGAAAGGTGGAGATAAACTAGCAGGAATCAACGGGCAAAATAAGCAAAAGGGAAAGAATGGCTCTCGATAGCTCAGTATCTGCTGATAGCAACTCTGCTGGGGACATAGAGGCTACCTCCTCATCATCATGCCACTCACAGGCCCAGTGACAAAACTAGCTTTGAGTAGCCCAAGCATTAACCCACAAAACCGAGACGTGAAACACTAGCTGTTAGAGGAGCACAGATGATATAAGCAGGCTAGACAGGACTTGCTTGTCATTCCTGGCGTTTTTAATCTATTACCAAAAAAGCCAACAGATTCCAGATTCCCAAGAGACCAGCAGATGCCACAGCAACCAAGTACACTGGCCACCACAGCTCAGCAGCCTGTGCAGGGAGGTCCACACCCCTCTGATGGGAACAGACCTGCTGGAAGAGGGTAGACCGGGCCAAGCAGGCAGTGCTGCTGTCAGCACTGACGTCAGGCATGCCCACCACCGGGAAGAGCTCGATTACCTCCAATGCCACCACCTCTGCATCAAACATTGTGGTATTCACAGAGGGCAGATGGGCATGTCCTTTCCTCCCACCCCACTGTCCAGCCCTTTTAAGTGGAGACTTCGGTGTTCCATCTCCATCAATTTATCATGTTTTCTTGCTCAGCTGGTACAAGAAGACAGGCTGCTCTTCACATAGGTGGCAGATGACATAGGATACACCAACATCTTATCACATAGGGTCACATCAAATACCTGGAATTTCAAAACACTGTGGCTGCTGCCCAGACTTGGGCTCTGCAGCCACAAACATTCACAAGTCCCACATTTTGGCTGCAATCAAATCATCTCTTTGATCATCAGTTAAAAGTGTGGGCATCCATCACCCTCCACAGGCAGCACGTACTCAGTGCTGCAGCACACCTACCCCAGGAGGTATACTGGTGTGATGTGCCAAGGGAGACCGGGTAGGCTGGGGTCTGCAGCACAGTGAGATGGGGCAGGAAGATTTCTGACAGCTGGGATTCCCTGTCCCCAAGCTGATGGCACAGTGCTGCAATGCCACCCAGACAGGCTCATGCTGCTTGCTGGTAAAGCAGATGAAATCTACACCCAACCTCACCCTTCACTTGGGAAAGGGATCTGCACAAACCATGAGACTTCTCACAGGCCACGCTGCAGCACTCCAAGTGAATCTCACAGTACAGAACATGATGGAGAGGCATTATCGAAGTCACCACTTCAGGAAAACCTGACCTAGAGTCAGGAAGAACATCCAGGGCAGGAAACACTAGGACAGAACAAGCCTGACCCATCACCTACAACTTCAGCATTGAAGAGTTTGAAGTAGGCAGCTGCTAAGACTGAAGCTGTACTAAATGCTGCTGTGCCTAAGCACCACCCACCCCATACCTGCTCCCAGCACAGACCATGATGAGAATACCTGCTTTAATTCCCTGCCATCCAATAAATCCAAGAGAGACCCGTATGAACACTCAAACTCAAGTGTGTGAAGCAGGGGATACAACAGTAGCACATTCATGGGCAGTAGTCACATGGCTGATAGCAATTACAGCCACTGTCAGCTGAGCAGCCACTGCTCAGAGGACCTCCAGGATGGCCTGTTAGCATCATTTCTCCCAGCCACACCATCCAGAGCCTCGATGTTAGACCATCACCCAACTGCCTTCAGTCATGAGATCACACCTCTCACCCTTCCCACCTCCAGGAAGGTGATACAGCAGGTACCTCCAGGCTGGAAAAGGGCTTTAATGGTGCAAGCAGGGAAAGCTGATTCTACATTAGAGTCAGAGCAATTCTCTGGGATGGTCAGAGGGGAAACAGTCCTTCCACACATGCCCCCACCAGCAGCACTGCAGGCAGAGCTCAGCCAAGACCTACTCACCACAAACACAGCCACTGCAGCTTGTGCAATAATCCAATTCCCAAAGTGCCAACAGGAATGTATGTGCAAAGATGTCAACAGATGCCTATCGAAGGGGACCAGGGATAGAAAAGAGAAAGGTGGTATTGTGACATTCATCACAGTAACCCAACAAATAGTGATTTCATACAACATTGCATCACCCTCATTAAAAGAGTTAGTCTCAGTTTTGCAACATACTTGAAATGAAAAGATATTCAGGAATGTTTTACTCTGCATACACATTAAGGTTATTTGGTAAACTTTTAAAACTCAGTATTTAATTTTACCTTTCACACAGATCTTTTGGTAGAAGTTTCTGGATTCACGTTTGGCTTTTTTGTTGTAATTAGCAACTTTAATTACTCCATGAGCTCAATGTCCAAAAAGATACAAAAAATATTTAATACACAATAATACTTAGTTCAAAAACTGCTGAGTATGCGAAGGTCAGTAATTAGTTAATAAATATTAACACATCATATTGTGGCTATTCCCAATATTTCTCAGTAGTAACAAGTTAAAAATTAATATGTTATTGCACCATGCTGGTTGATAGCTTGTTAGTCACGTGTTTAAACAGCTGGCCCCGAGAGATGAGAATCTGCTTTTCTATGCTGAATTACTGCTCTAACATACACGGAGGCAAAGGTAATACTCGAAGCCTGAACAAAACACCAACTGAAACCATGTTTCTTTTGCTGTTTGTTGCTACCTTGTGGCACACAGACAAAAATCAAGTTGTAGCCACTAAAATTTCACCTGTCCAACTCTCTGCAAACTGCAAAGCAATGCCACAGCAGGTGACATCTCTGTTCCTCCTTCTCCACATTTGCTTTCTGACTCTCTTCTTGATCAGAAGCATCACCACATCCCTGCACTGGTTTAACCTACCTCCCAACATGGCAGGTGGAGAGCAATCCTTAAACACCCTTGTGGAACACCATTAGTGAGCTGGGACGGCTTTGCAGGGCACCACTGGATCTATACAAAACCCCATAATAGTGCCAACAGGCCAGGCGCTGTTTACCATCACCTCCTCTAGCACAAGTAGTTCACATGCAAGAATATCAAGCTAAGAAACCTGTACGTAAAGAGGGACAAATGTCAAATGTCCCCAGAGGATTCTGGTTCACGGCATTCAGCATTTTAAGAAGAGATGCAAAACACTGTAACTTAAAAAAAAAAAAAAAACAAAACAACAAACCACCAAACCACACCTGAAAAGTTTGTTATAAAGCAGAACTCACTCCACCTTTGGTTTTGCTGAAAACAGAGCCTCTTTGTGTTTCACTACCTATCATTTAATGCTATCTAAAATAGATTACCAAGAACACAGATAGGGTATACCTAGGCAACATCATCAAATAAACTATTGTGACCTGAAATATCACCACCAAGGCAATCTCAAGAGCTAAAAGCAGCCCTCTTAAGTGATCATGTGTACTTAGTACTGACCACTACCATCTACTTTGATAAGGAAGTTAATTAAAATGTCTATATAGAAAGATGATGGG
Organism: Athene cunicularia; assembly: GCF_003259725.1. Lineage (NCBI taxonomy): Eukaryota > Metazoa > Chordata > Aves > Strigiformes > Strigidae > Athene > Athene cunicularia. Next base: position 13,763,202 of record NW_020799100.1, on the reverse strand, counting down.
CACATCCTTCCTAAACCCACTGACAATCATGTAAAAAGAAAAGCACTTCTCCCAATCCATTACACAATACACATTAGCAAAAACACAACCCCTGCCCCGATGCTCTAACAAGTGGAACACGTGCAATTTTACTACACAAAAGACAAGACAGTATTTCCAACGTGAAGTTTACTTGTTAAGCTATCCACAAGACTCTTAGATCACTTATATCACTAGCAGCTACTTAAGCAAAATTAGTGAATTACTGTCCCCAGCATCCTTTTCAATCAATCATTGAGTAGCATTCTCATCCACTTCCTTCAAGTCAAAACTGTTGTATTTCCACCTCTCCAAAACCCATTAAGTTTCTGAACTAGAGAGCCCAGTAAACACAGGAAAGAGTTACTAGAAGATCCTGCATGAGTGGATTCAGCAGCAAACCCATTTAACAAGGCTGCAATTCCTTCTCTCACCATCTTAATCTCACAACAATTGAAACTCAGAGTAGAGAAATCAGTGAGGGAGCCCCAGGGGAAGGAGTTCCTCTGCATTTATCCCAAATCCGAGCATCCATCAGCCGAATACCTAATGAAGTCGTCAGACCCCAGAGCCCCCTGCCACTGTAAAGCTAATCTAGCCAAAACCAGTAAACAGATTTCTGGAGTTTTGGGCATTCTTTAATCTAGGGAGATGTTTGCCTACTTTATAGGAGGGGAAACTTGGTAAGATTAGTTTTGATAAGAGAACAAAGTCCCTGGTTAAGCATAATTCTTTATATCTAGCACTAAATAACAGAGTTTAATAATCACATTATGATCTCTTAACCCAGACAAAGAATGAGTAATTCATCTTTCACAAGCAGAGAATTCCTTCGAAGGAGCTTGGTTACAACCAAGCAACATCCTCAAATTGTTAAACTTTTGGCAAGATTAACGGGCTATGATAAGAGCAGTGTTTCGAAAAGATTTTTCTTAACAAATTATTTGATGATTTTTTTTTTTTAAAGTAAGTCTTTCAGACCAAACCAGCAGATCTAGTATTTAAGTTCTCTGCATGCACATACCCCACAAAAGGCCATCAAACACCCCCAGGGCAGAAATCAGCTGCAGAATATTGCACCCAGGGGACTCGCCCTGTGTCGACTAATCCCCCGAAACACTGCTCTCCACTGACAAACTACCAGCAGCTCCTCTTTGCACAAGATTTCTTTTGAAAACAGATTGAATTTCTGTACATCATTATGCACAGCACTAACATATGTTGATCTCTGTAACTATTCCCTCTTTATACCCAGGTTCCAGCTGTTGTTTTAAAGTTACTCCGAGCAAGTCTCCCAGCATTAAGGAGTTTTTCTTCTCAGGTTACCAGGCTCACTGGAGAAGTCACAAGTGTTACCGGTTGAACAATGGCTCCAAGTTCTCATGCAAAAGCAATTTATCTGAGATATCTATTATCTTTTATAGTCTCTTCTGCAGACTGACCAAAAACAGGAAGCCCAGCTCTCGTGTGCACATGCATTCCACTGGGATTGTGTAACAGCAATAACAACCTCGGAGGCTGATTCAATGGCATTTGCTCAGAGCTATACCAACAGCTCTCCTGAAAAGAAATAAATGAGCTCAAGTGATGCCCTGCTTGAAAATATGGATGCTATTACAAAGCAGACACATGTAGCCCGTCACAAGGAAGCACTAACTGGAGGATAGATTCCCATCCACGTGTCTCACTGCTATTTCCACGTAGATAAAAACTTAACCACTGGAGAAAAGTCAAGCCTGCAGAGTTTGTTACTTCTGGAGCAGCGGGATGTGATGCTATCCATTAGAACACTTACACCCAGTGCCAGGGTGCCCCAGCCTTTCCCATGCAAAGGCAAGTCTAAAGCTTCACCTCCTGAAAAATTCCCTGCTCTTCCCCTTCGCAGACTCCCAACAAGAAGCCATTGTTCGGGGGAGCAGGGTGACACTTCCTCTCCCAGTCCGAATTAGAGATGTATAAAAATAAACCCATACAGCTGTCTCGCTAATTCATTTGATTTCACCCCGCTTCAATTAGACAAGAAGCCTGCTCCAATTTTCTCACTCTTTCTTTCTGCTTTTGGGAACACTACCTCGCACAAAAGATAAAAGGGAAATGCAAACCGAATCCCCTTTTCAGGGCTGCTCTGCGGGAACCCGCAGCGGGGAGAGCAGCACCTCCCCTCGCTGCAGCCGGGCTCCGCTTCCACCAACTCGCACAAAGCCCGAAGTTTCGCCCAGCTCGGGGCTCTCGCTGCGCGCCCCGCTCCATCCCAGCGGCGGAGCCCCGGCCCGGCCGTACCGAACCCGCCAACCCGGCCACGGGGCCCGCTCCGGCTCCGCCCGGGGCTAAGTTTTCCAGGGGAAGGGATCAGACAAGTGCCTTTTCATCGCCGCGGGGAGGCTGAAAGGGGCGGCAGGAGCGCGCCCCGCGGATACTCACTCCGCGTCCCGGCGGGCACCGATGCGCGCTGCGCTCCGCGCCCGTCCCGCTGCGCCGGGACACCCCCCACCCCCTCCCCAGGCCCC
>NW_020799100.1:13716173-13760627 GCF_003259725.1 Athene cunicularia | reverse complement strand
CAGGGCGGGGGGAGGAGCTGCGGCCCCAGCCGGGGCTCGCCCCCGTCCCCGCCGGGCTGCTCTGCCCTGCCTTCCCCTGCCCGCATCCCTCGTGTCCCGCATCCCTCGTGTCCCGCATCCCTCGTGTCCCGCATCCCTCGTGTCCTGCATGTATCCCACCTCCTGCCTGCCTGCATCCCACCTCCCGTGCACGCATTCCTCCTGTCCTGCGAGCATCGCTCACTCTGCCCCAGTTTGCAACTCTCCTCCAGGCATGCATCCCGTCTTCCTTACAAGCATCCCTGCCTCCTCCTGCGCCTATGTCCCTCTTCCCACGCAAGACTGCATCCTTTCTCCCATGCATGGGCAGCTCTGGCTCCCTCAGCTCAGCCGCACAGGCAGAGGAGCTCTGGGTTCCCCTTCCAATCTCCCTTTGTCTCCCCAGGAGCAACCCCGCTGGGTGGTGCTGAGGTTGCCCAGGGGAAGCTGGTGCTGGTGGGCACACCGGGCAAGGAGCTCCCCACACAGAGGAGCCGGGGGCTGGCCTGACACATGGCTCCCACGAGGAGCATGTGGGGTGCAGGTTCCTGGGCCCTTGCACCCCACACTCTGCGCTTCTGGGCAGGGAGTGTTGCCACAGCCTTTCTCCACCCGGGCTCTGGCTGTCCAATTTGGGACAGGTGGCCTCATAACTGTCCTAATTTCTACATTTGCCAAACTGACATTCACATCGAAAATTGCTAGAAGGGCTCAGGAAATCAAGGGCCTTAGGGACGCTTTTTCGTAGAAGTGGTGGAGAAGTTAATTCAAAAGAGGCCTTGAACTGAGAAAGAAAAAGCAAAAACCTGCTGTGGGAAGAGGAGGTGAATGGATAGGAGTCAGGGGGTCAGAGCTGCGCTGCAAAGCTGGTCCAGAAAAGGGGGAAGGCATTTCCCCAAATGAGAAACCTCACACTCCCCAGCGGCCTAACCACCTCCACCAGGACCAGGAAAAAATGTGGGTTCAGGTATTAATGCCTTCTTCTGGTTTTAGGAGAACGGCAAATACGCATTCAGGCACACAAGACCCTTTTCAGGTCAGAAAGATGAGCCATTCCCATGCCTGGAGGTGAGAGCAGCACGAAGTAATAAATTCAGACATAATACAAGAACATTAATGCAAGGTACTAGCTCTTGTATAAAGTAATATCCATAAAGTAATGTCCCATCTTTTTTATGTTTAACTATTTACCATCCCATCAGTAAAATTAAACTTGCAGAAAGGCGGCAATTACCTAACTGTTAATAAATAAGGCGCACACCAACATTAATCATTCTTTCTCTTAGCTTTAAAAATTAAATAAATGTAGGGCATATTTAACTAGAACTGCCCAGTGAAATCCATTGTAATAAGCACATAATTCTCTATATTGCCAGTGTTAAAGGTGCACATTTTTGGATCTGAATTGCATAGTCACACATTATGGGTTTTTGTATGAATTATTTACAGAGAGACTGTCAGTCTGATCATTACAGAATAAAGCAAAACACATTCCATTGTCAAAACCGTCAGGAAAAATCATTTTGCAGTTAATTTTCCAAAGCTACAAAATGACAAGGTCTCACAGAGTGGTCCCACATGATGGAAGTGTCACGGTTCACAGTGGGAGTTTCCTCATCACATTAGCAGGAGCAGCTTCCTGAGAAGAATTAGACTCTCTTCCCTTCGTCCTTTTATTCTTTTTATAGAGTCGGATTTCTCATTGGATGTCTCTTACATATTCAAACTCTTACATATTCATCAGGTTATTAGACTAGCTCTCAGGAGATAGGAGTAGTAATTTTATACTGATTTAAAAGATTAGTTCAATTTTACGCTCCATGGTGGTAGTCCTGTGTTCAGATTAGGCCAACACACTGCATTACAAACACAACAGAACTGTGAATATTTCTGATTCTGGTTACAGATTTTAGCAAAAAAAAATATTTTTTTTTTGTCAGATTTTGCTAGCGTGCCAACGTAAAAGAGCTAGAGACATGAAATCATCTTTGTAGATCTTGACTATTCAGAAAATGCAGATTACACGTTTCTGTGCCCTGCTTTTGTCCAAACCAGTAGTATGAAACAGGCAACTCTTTGTTCTTCAAATGAGGGAGAAAAGTATTAAACATATTGAACATTTACCAGTTGCCTCTTTATTAGGATTTCCCCATGTCTTCATGCACAAGGAAAGTTAAGCTATAGTAGACAAATCCATTAATTCAGCTACAACCACTGCTTAGTACCCTGATACAGTCATCAAGCTCAGTTTAAGATTTTTATTGCATACTTAGTGTAATAATTATATTCTGAGTAAGATGTCAAAATGTGGAGATTCATTTACACAAAATTAGCAAACACCTTCTTTGCAAAAACACAAAATTGCACGTTCTTACGTGATTATTTATGGTTAAAACAACTCATTAACACAGATATTAGTTTGCCTTTCTCACAAAAAATAAACATAAGGCTCAGCAACTACTGCTTTGTGAAACAATGAACAAATCTTTTCAAGAGCATCTGACAGCACGCTGTTGGATTCTTACTTCACTGCACCCACGGGTGATGCAGCTGGAGGAGGACAGGTGACATTTTGGCAAAGATCACAGGGGAAAACCAGTGCCCTTATAAAAATTCCCATGAAGATTTTAAACACAGACCAAAGCACAATGTGGATTGGGAATATCATTGTTGGCCAGTGACCAAAATTACGTTTGGGACATTTTTAAAGCCCTTTCAGAAAGATTCCTATTTAGAAAATTACAACTGTTTACATAGAGGGACTTTCCACATAATGACATGCATGAACAGGTATTTCCAACCTGAGGTACAACATGAGTAGTTTTATTTAATATGACTTTTAAATAAAGTTGTAGTGAAATATTTTTATAAAAAATATGCACTTAGAAGATGCTGACTTCATGAACTACTAGCACAGTTTTTCCATGGAGACATGGTGGGATGACTCCTATGAGTGGAGTGCTGGAATGTGAGCAGACAGGCCCCTCAGGAAGGACAGACAGGGGACACAAGGAGGGGTGTCACCCTTCATGTCAGTGACCAGCTGCAGTGCCTGGAGCTCTGCCTGGGGATGGATGAGGAGCTGACCAGGAGCTGCTGGGTCAGGAATAGAGGGAAGGCAGGGACAGGAGACGTTATAGTGGGGGTCTGCTACAGGCCCCCGGCCAGGAAGACTGAGTGGATGAGGCCCTCTATAGATAGACAGGAGCAGCCTCACGTTCACGAGCCCTGGTTCTCATGGGGGACTTCAACCACCCTGATATCTGTTGGAGGGACACAGAGCAGGGCACAGGCAATCCAGGAGGTTCCTGGAATATGTTGAAGATAACTTCCTTGTCCAAGTGATAGAGGAGCCAACAAGGAGAGGTGCTATGCTGGACCTTGTCCTCACCAACAAGGAGGGGCTGGTGGGGAGTGTGAAGCTCAAGGGCAGCCTTGACTGCAGTGACCATGAAATGGTGAGTTCAACATCCTTAGGGCAGTGAGGAGGGTGCACAGCAAGCTCGCTACCCTGGACTTCAGGAGAGCAGACTTTGGCCTCTTCAGGAACCTTGGGGTTGTTCAGCCTGGAAAAGGAAAGGCTCCGGGGAGATCTTATAGCAGCCTTCCAGTACCTAAAGAGGGTACAGGAAAGCTGGGGAGGGACTTTTGATTAGGGGGTGTAGGGATAGGATGAGTGGTAACAATTTTAAACTAAAATAGGATAGATTTAGATTAGATATAAGGAAGAAATTCTTCCTTGTGAGGGTGGTAAGGCCCTGGCACAGGTTTCCCAGAGAAGCTGTGGCTGCCCCCTCCCTGGCAGGGTTCAAGGCCAGGTTGGACGGGGCTTGGAGCAACCTGGGCTAGTGGAAGGTGTCCCTGCCCATGGCAGGGGGTTGGAACTAGGTGGTCTTTAAGGTCCCTCCCAACCCAAACCATTCTGTGATGCTGTGATTTTGTATAGGAACTTTGGAGGAAGGAAATAGGCCATACTTTTGAACTTGAGTTTAAACAGTGCTTCATTAATTCTCTTCTTCAGCAGAGTATGGTGAATTTAACAGGCATCAAAAAATGCCCTGGGTATAAAGCCACCATGGAAGTACTGCTTGCTGGATTTTTGTATTGAACATTTTTACCTCTAAGGATTTGAATTTCCATAAATGCAGTCTATTGTAATAATAATCACCAGAAAGGTGAAGGGCTGACTCTGACTCCAGTATGATTTTGCCACTGACTCCAGTGAAAGCTGGACTGGCCCTTAACAGACTTTGCCACTGCTAGATTAATGTTAGTGAGAATCTGTGCCTATGGAAGTAAAATGTATTTTAATTATGTCTGTTTAAATCTAAAGTTCTTATCTGGCAGCTTAGTGTTACATCTCCTATACTGCTTTTCCATTGTATTAAAGTTACATCTTTGCTCTTGGCTGGATTATTCAATAATATGCGCATTTAGCATAGAATTATGGTCATATACCTGTGAGAGTGTCTTACTTAGGCAATGAAATAAAGTTAAATGAATTAAAATTAGAAAGGATGAAATAACGTTAAAGAGGGATTATGAAGATAGAGAGACTATGAGGACTATGAGGATACACAGTCCTTGTCTTCTCAGTGGCAAATCTAACTCATTTCTGATTGAGAGCTTCTGCCAACATCACTAACAAGAAAAAAGACCATTATATGCTAAAGAGGGGACAGTGCCTTTTGGAAAGGGTACGCAAGAAACAATAGGGTCCTAAGAGATGCTGTGAAACTCATATGGTGTGTATCTGTGCAAGGTATGCCTGATATCCCCTGTATAAAATAGCTGCTTTAAGATCAAGATCATCATAGAGCATAAGTAAGGGGTGGTGACAATCAGGAAGAAGGGAAGAAAGCCTGACAGGGTAATTAAAAACGTGTGTCTCTGATGTACAATATGCAGATGTGCAGTATGCCAAAGAGACAGAGAAACTGCAAAACATACTGGGGGAGTGGTAAGCATAAGGGTTTAGAAGTGGTCTTTAGAGAAATGGGCTTTAAAGGAGTTGGTGTGAAGTTCTTCCATTAGAATTAGGGCATCTGTTCTCAACTAGACTTTTGTTTTGTTTTCTGCAAATACTTACCCACAACATTAACAGAATCTAAGAACCAGGATATAAACGTCAAAAACACTTGTCGTCAATCAAGGAGAACAACTGAGTGGCTCTATGAATAGATTAATAAGATGGAACATATTTTTTTTCCATTGCAAGAAAGCAGATGTTAATCTACGTAGTATTTTGTACAGCAAATTTAATTTACCTCATGCTAGAAACATTTACTCAACTAAATCTAGGCACTTCCTTACTTAAAAACAACTTTTGGGAACTAAGTATCAGTAAGTTTATCCAGCAAGCTTGCCCCATGCAAGGAATCCATATTCAAAGTCTAAAGAAGTCTCTGAGACTCCTCACGTGAATGTAGATAACCCACCAAAGTTATCAGCCTGCCAGGCTGTAGGCACGCTACCCGTCAGCTGCCCTCCCTCTCACTGTCCTGACTGCCAGATAACAGATCACCTCGTGGGACTCTGGACTTTGTTGTGAAACCACCACTGCCTCCTGTTTATTCTGCTGTGAGGCAAGCTCATGCCTTGGCAAAGGGGTTGCCCATGGTTTCGGGCTGCCTCTATTCTTCAGTATAGGTTTTATTTGTTTAAAACTGAGCTCTTTCCTGTCAAGAGATTTTCAACGATTGCTCATGCAGCATAAGGAGAGCTCTGCACTTCCAACCCAGCAGTGGCAAGCCAGAGTTATTCACGTTATGTCTTTGTAAAACCCTTAACTACCATTTTTTTATGGACCGAGGTTCAAGAGCACTCGTTGACATTTGAAGCATGCAGGAGAGTGGGTGACTTGAGACACGGTGAACTTCCCTCCTTCATCGCTGTGGACCAAAAAATAAAAAAGCAGAATGGCAATGAGAAGGTGCTTTTGTCTCCTTTTTACTTGATTTATCAACCTTATCAAGACCAGCCTCTCAAAAGCTACTGGATCCACACTCCCTTTCTCCTAGATAAGTTACAAACAACTGTCTCCAAAGAAAATCACGTTTCCAGAGAGCAGGAGATGCAGAAGGTCAGTCACAGGTAGTTTCAGGCGAAAGAACCAAGCAGAGTTGCCAACTGTGGAATATACAGTCACTGCCCATGCAGCTGACAGTTGGCCATTTTGGCCATTTTGGCCATTTTGGTCATTTTGGCCATTTATCTAGGTTGACAAATTGGCATGCAGTAACCTTGTTATTACTGTGGCTTGGCATTTTGCATGCAGCTCCTTATTATTAAATCATGGCAATCTGCTCAAAGCTGAACATTACCCTGGAATGAGTTTTTAGGAAGGGTTTGAAGGGGGAAAAGCCTGCTGGTTTGGCAAGCTAGGACCAGATCGATATTTTGGGCAGTTGGTTCTGTGCTGGGGCAAGACTGGAGGCAGGAAACAAAAAAGCTGCTGACGCAGGCAATTCTGCATAGTATAGAGAGCTTGGGATGGGATGAACTGGAAAGTGTACAGGGCCTCCAAGGAGGACTCTTGTCTGCACAGTGCTGGCCTTCATGTGGGTCAGGCTTGCCAGCAATGGCCTTGCTTTCCTCTTTCTCTCCATTCTGCCTTCCTTTGGCTCATCTCAGGTTAAAATGAGGTATACAGAGACCGTATGGCAGCTGAAGAATATTATTCATCTGCTACAGGATGAGAGCGGGACACTGGGCTCAATAACTGAGGAAGTGTTCTTGCTGCTCAAGGACAGTATTTCTAGTGTTCCTAATATTTCCCCGTTTGCTAGTAACTAATTTGGACTTTTTTTTTTGTTGTTTTCTAGTCCATAATACATTTGTGAATATTTTGTTCTCATTTTCTCTGAAACTTCTTCTCACTTTTCTAATTTTTTTTGCCCCTCTACCTTTTGCCTCCTCCTCTATTTTACTCATTCTGACACAAAGCTCTCCCAGCTCCTACAAAACTCAGCCATCCCACAGCCTCCAATATCCACAGTGAGCGAAAGCAGAGCAGGGCTGTCTACATTCCTGCAAGCCCAGGGCTTGGGACATGGCGTGGATGTGTGCCAGTGCTAATAAATAGGCAACTATTAGTGTGTAAAGCAGGAAAATTGCAGAACAAGATAAGACTCACAGAATTCCCATAAGCTGATTTTGGATAAGGATATTTACGAAGGAGAAAAAAATAGCTTATCCTTAAATGCATATCTCTCTAGCCAGCCAGATGCGTGTTTGCGCAGGCGCTATGCCGTGTATAAAAGGCAGCAGGGTTTACATGTTGAAGTGTAACTGTGACACACACGTTCAGTTCCTTTGCACCCTGCCCAGTACAGAAGTTGCTTTGCAGTTTTGCAGCCAGGCTATGGTCAGGGGTGACTGTTCCCAGCTCTGAGGCCAGACTGTACCTTGCCAAACTAAACACCTTGTGTCGTTTCAGTTGGGCCCAGCATGCATGAAATCCAGTGCGGTGGCTGGGACAAACTGAGTGGAGCAGTTTCTCTTACAGGTCTAGTAACCACAAGGCTTTATTGCCTCCTCCTTCATCCTGCAGAGCAGAGGTCAGGCCAGGCACCCTGATCTTACAGGCTTGCATTGCAGCAAGACAGATCTGGAGATCCAAGGAAGCTGCTTTGACCTTCTGGGCTGAATTGCATCTTCAGATAGCTGAGTGCTGCTGGGGCAGGGCTGATCCTGCTGAATAAAAAATGTGATGCTCTGGTGAGTTCCAGCCTCCCCACGGCAGGTGGGGTACATCGAATGGTGCTGGCACATCAGCCAACATTTACATATCAGTGGTTTGCATTGCATAAACTTTATTGCTATAGTCACAGCAGGAAAGAGAGAACAGGCTGAAAATAATGTGACTTTTGTGGTAACCGGTGTGCAGGGTGGGTCAGAGAGCAGAGGAACTGCTTATGATGGACAAGAAGAACATGAGGAACTGCAGAGACAGGGCAAACAAAAAACAGTCTAGGATGGTTCAGGTTCAGGTCATCCTGCTGTGGGAGATGGGACAAACTAGCCACCCTGTCCAGGGACCTTCCAGACTTATCTCCTGCTATTGCAGTTCCTGTTTGTTGCAGGAAAACACCTTAGTGTCAGTCACGCTGGGATTTCTCTCCTTTCTCATCTGTGCAGGACCCCAGACAGCACGCAAGGTGCAGCTACAGTGCATGGAGCAGCTGCAGGATGTACATGCAATGGGGTTAACCTCATCCCCAGCCCCATAAGTGGTGCTCAGCTCCATCCCCCCGCACAGGAACATGGATTAGTCCTCAGGGCAGCAGCGTGCAGAGTGCCTGGATCCAGCTGGCAGCAAGGTTTTCTCCTTCCTGACCCCACCACTGTACTAGTCCCTGTGCTTAGTTCTTGCTGTTCTAGTTTTTGCTGATCTAGACATGTTAAAATTAATTTTTCTCTTGGTGCCTGACTCTAGGCAAGGTTACTAGGTAGCTGGGTCATTGCAGTATGTGACTGTCAGCTGCTGAAATCATTTGCATTGAGCTGTGGGTTGGTAACCCACTAAAGACCTCATTTGGAATGATGACTAATCAGCATCAAAACTCCTGCAAGTTTCATTTTAAAAACAAAGAATATTTTTTTCCAAAAAGAACAAGGAAACTGCATTTCTGTGCTGTAAAATGATTGGCCTTCACATGGCAAGAGCCCAGCTCATTTCCCCTCTGGTCTGCATTCTGGAATCATTACCACACTTATTTCCAGTAGTGCAGAAAGTCTTTTCCATATGCCTTCTCTTCAGTAGTCTGCAGCTGATGTTTAATGTTTCCTAGGCAGGAGGAGATAAGGACAAACCAACAGCTCTACTGTGATGACAACCACCTTAGAAAATGTAAAACCTTTCTCCAGAAGCAGTCACAAGCTCTGAGAGTAAGCCCAGTTCTGCAGACAGTACTTCAACAACACCTTCGAGGATTGTGCAGTCTTGTGACAGTCTGTGCAAGGAGTCCACAGAAAGCTCCCGTGTCCCAAAAAACCTTTGTCCAGAGCAAGACTGTGCCTTGTCCTGGCTGAGGGGAAAGTGCTTAGTAATGAAGAAGCTGCATAAAGTTAAAAATTCATTTGGGCAAGCAATTATTTATGAATTCATAACAAAAACGTGTTTTGCTTCGATATTTATTTTCACTGACATTGAAGAGCACTTGTGCCAATTAAGATGGATGAGCAGAAACTTCATCTTCTGCATTCACATAACTTCCATCAAAGCATTTCTTAACTGGACGCTATCCTGACATTTTACATTCCAGTCTGACAACAGTCTGCAGGTTTTGACCAACATACTCTATAAAAAAAGTCATTTACTGGAAAAGGACAGTAAACAGCTCATAAAAAGTGTTTCTCAGCATCAACTCCAGAAAGGAATTCCTCCCAGAAGCCCATCTCGCTGTCTTTGTTAGAGCTGATAGGGACGTGTGGGATGGAAGGGTATTCATAGCTGCAACGTGGCTTAAAAACAGAAGAAAGTAATACTCTTGTGGAAAAAAAAATGGCTCTCTAGTGGGCTGGGCACAGGCAGAATTAGAAAACAGGCTGTGTTGTCCTTAGGCAAGGGCATTCCACGTCCCCCTGCTTCTGCAACAGGCACTGAAAGTCTTTTAAGAATGGCAGATCATGCCAGTGAGAGGTCCTCAGCTCCCACATGTGGAGGATACCTGAGATAATCAGGCTCTGGCCATACTGACCTATACAGAAAGGGCAAACTGGTCCTCAGAAGGGCACTGTGGGCCCCTGTTCCCAGCCTTACCAAGCCAAGGGTATTGCTCAAAGCATCTGCCCCAGGTGTTTTATCATTTCAAGGTTTAAGGGCTGGGTCTCTACACCTCTTCTTTGTCCCTGCCCCAGCATCTACTCCAATGGAAGAGCCCAGAGCTGCATTTCTTTAGAGATCCAGTTTTTTTGACAAGGGGTGGATGGTCCAAGACATTTCCAAGGGTCACGCTTGCAGGAGAGGTGACCATGTGCTCACCAGTGCACAGCCCAGCTGCCTGCCTCCAGGCACCAGAGCTGCCTTCAGTCGGTGGTGTCTGTGGTTACAGCTCTCGACTTCAGCATCTCCTGTGCTCCAGATGGAGACAAAACACAGTGTTAAGAGCTACCAGCACCAAATGCCCCAGATGGAGTAAGAAACTCCTCTAAAGGACAAAGTAACACATATCCGGCCCACAGAGATCTCGTCTCATGTTTCAGCTTGGCTGTGTGAAGAGTTTTGGTCCCTTCCTACGCTTTTTGTTGCTGTTTTAGCATTATCTGCCCTGACTTTCCATATTTTTGGTGTTCCTATGCAGACCAGCTTCATCTGGTGTTAAAGCCGTGAATAAAAAGTGCTTCTTCTAGAAGTAGGGCAAATAATATTTGGCCTTAGATTTGATTTTGCCCAAAATATTTTTACAATTGACTTAGTTTTGTGTTCACACATCTATCTCATGAGAAATTTGAGAAAGAAGCACTGCCAGAGGTATTAACATATAAAAACATTTTTTAGCCACTAAATATCCCCCTTTAATCTGTGAAAAGAGGCTTTTCCAATCATTGTATGCTTATGGTCCATCAAATCGGTACTGGAAGAAAATCTGAGGTAGCTTTCTCTGTCACATAGCTGCTAAGTAGATAATACTTGCTTTATCTTTTGAAACACTGTCTGCAGTGGTGATGACTACAATATTGTCTGATGGATTTGTCAGGCCAACTAGCCATGAAGGCAGCTTGGAAAATCTGGTCTTGTTTACAGATGATTTTAAAGGCCTGTGTTCACTGCAGGTTTCATTTCTTTATCAATGCAATTATTTGAAGAGATATGGAAAGACCTGTTTTATAAAGAGTTGGAAATCAGTGTGAAAGGTCCTGATGAACTCCCTGGTGTGGTTGGTCCCACTGATCGGGACGTGCTCTGCCAATGTGCTCTGTTGGGGAACGTGATACCCAACACTGGCAGATGTATCCCCGCTCTCCTTCCTCAGGATCACAGCTCTACCTTCCTGATTTCTTTTTTCACCACTGAGGTCCCATGCTGAGGGTGGCTGCTGTGAGCCCAGAGGTCCTGCTCATACTTACTGACTTGCTGCAAAAAAAGGATGCTGGCTCCTCTGAGCTGAGGTGTTACAGTGGGTTGACCCTGGCTGGACACCAGCTGCCTCCCAAAGCTGCTCTCTCACTCCCCTCCTCAGCTGGACAAGGGGGAGAAAATATAATGAAAGGCTCATGGGTTGAGATAAGGGCAGGGAGAGATCATTCACCAATTACTGTCACGGGCAAAACAGACTCGACTTGGGGAAAATTAATTTAATTTATTACCAATTAAATCAGAGTAGGGTAACGAGAAATAAAAACTAAATCTTAAAATACCTTCTCCCCACCCCTCCCTTCTTTCTGGGCTTTACTTTACTCCAAATTTTCTCTACCTCCTCCCCACCAGAGGCACAGGGGGAAGGGGAATGGAGGCTGTGGTCAGTTCGCCACATGTTGTTTCTACCACTCCTTCTTCCTCAGGGGAGGACTCCTCACACTCTTCCCCTGCCCCAGAGTAGGGTCCCTCCCATGTAAGACACTCCTCCACAAACTTCTCCAACATGGGTCTTTCCCATGGGCTGCAGTTCTTCACAAACTGCTCCATCATGGGTCCCTCCCGAGGGGTGCAGTCCCTCAGGCACAGACTGCTCCAGCGTGGGTCCCCCACGGGGTCACAATTCCTGCCCAGCAAACCTGCTCCAGCGTGGGCTCCTCTCTCCACGGGGCCACAGCTCCTGCCAGGAGCCTGCTCCAGCACGGGCTTCCCATGGGGTCACAGCCTCCTTCGGGCATCCCCTGCTCTGGTGTGGGGTCCCCCATGGGCTGCAGGTGGGTGTCTGCTCCCCCGTGGAGCTCCCTGGGCGCAGGGCACAGCTGCCTCCCCATGGGCTGCCCCACGGGCTGCAGGGGAACCTCTGCTCTGGCACCTGGAGCACCTCCTGCCCCTCCTTCTGCACTGACCTTGGTGTCTGCAGAGTTGTTGCTCTCACATATTCTCACTTCTCTCTTTCCACTGCTATTGTTCTGCAGCAGGTTTTTCTCCTCCTTTTTAATTACATTATCCCAGAGGCACTACCACCATCGCTGATGGGCTTGTCCTTGGCCAACAATGGGTCCCTCTTGCAGCGGCCTGGTGTTGGCTCTGTCAGACATGGGGGAAGCTTCTGGCAGCCTCTCACAAAAGTCACCCCTGTAGCCCCACTGTTACCAAAACCTGGCCACACAAACCCAAGCAGGTATAGAGTTGTGGCTCTGTTTCACAGCTCCAGGGGTCCTGCTTTACCCTTCTGCACTGCCCTGCTATTGCCTCTGGGCTCCTGCTCAACCTCTAACAGCATCAGACAGGCCCTTCTCATAAAAGCTGGGTTTAAGCTGTATGGTAGATAGTAAACTTCCCCTAAAAGGTCACCTCTGGTAGGCAACAGAAAATGTGAGAAGGGTGGTTAAACTCAGCAAACTGCTCCCAAACCCTGGGAAACACAAATTCTAACAACAGTTTCAAATACAGCATTTTAAAGCAACATCACTTAACACTTCATTTTGAACATGAGGTTAAACATTTAAAGGAGGCTGCAAGTGTTGAAAGTGTTCAAGTCAACGCAAAATGAAGCCTTTATTTTCACTCCAGCTATAA
Source organism: Athene cunicularia (assembly GCF_003259725.1). Classification (NCBI taxonomy): domain Eukaryota; kingdom Metazoa; phylum Chordata; class Aves; order Strigiformes; family Strigidae; genus Athene; species Athene cunicularia. The sequence continues at coordinate 13,747,951 of NW_020799100.1, read as the reverse complement.
CTGACCCTTCTCCTGTTCTGTTTCACCAGACAAACACTTATTTTCCCACCATATAACTGGGAAAACAAATCTAACTTCCCCACTGGGGACGAGCCTCACAGACCTGGGAGCTGGAAGATGCACTTTGTCCTGCAATGCAAATAAGCCTGTAATGGTTTAACATCCCCAGCTGGGAGGAACATTTTTCCACATCCATCCATCCTTCTGGTGCATGCACAGCTCCTCAGGTTTACATCTCAGCTTGAGACCCTGGCATCTTCTTCTCATCATGGAGTGAGCAAAACAAGATCTTCAAGCTTCCCCTATCAAGTCCCACCCTAGTTAATATCACCTAGCTGCTAAATCCTTCAGGCCTGCGAGTTGGATACTCCCCTTGGCACAGCACAACTTTTTTTATTAAGGTTTACAACACTTCGCACAATTTTAAAAATTTTCAACCCTCCTCCACAGTGCCACCTCCTTGATTACACCGCTTCGTGTGTCTGTCTGCTGCCTCTCACTCTTTATTCGGAGTGTTTAGATGCTTTGGGATAAAGATGGTCATGTCCAGTGCCCATGTGCCATCTAGCACAGTGGGGTGCTCACCCACACACAAGATTTCTCAGAGACATGATTATGGAGGGAGTAGTGACGTCACCAAGGGATGCAGGCAGGTGACAGGCTGGGGAAGGCCATGACAATTCAAACCCATGTTTTCCACAGACAAACCCTTGGTGACCCATATGCTGTGATCCGAATGACCTTTAACGACAGCTTTACCTTCTGGACACCGATTCGCCAGGGGCGAACAGTCCTGTCCCAGGCTGCCTTTTGCAATTTGCCCTCAGCGTCACATGCAGCCCTGCCTTATCGGTGTGGCAGCTGCCTTCACCCCGGGATAGATCACTTGGCTCCCAAGTGAGCCCTCTCCCCAGCCAGGAACTGCCATGAAACCGTGGAGAGAAAAACTTTGATCTTTATCAGCATGAAAATAAAGAATTCATGGAGGCCACCCTTCCCCACACTTCCAGCTGCTCCAGCCAAGCAGAGCTGCAGACATCTCTGGTAGTGCTGAGCATGCCAAGGGAGCACTAACACATGACAGGAGGGATTAGGAAGACACAACTGCTGAAACAAATGCCTGGTCAGGTCAGTCCCTGGGTGCAGGCAGCTGCCTGCAGTGTGGGCAGCCAAGACAGCTTATGGAATCACCTGTTGCATGGGGAGCACAGCTCCTGCTGGCACCCTCACACACACACTTGTGTGCAAATGTGATTTTCAGCCTCATTACTATTATTAAAAGCATAATTTATTCAGTGGCACACATGCAAGAGAGTATTTCCTCACTTCTTGGATGAACAACGTGATTCAGCTGGGGATGGTCCACACTCCTGCTTGCACCTGTGTCTGCTTGCTCTTCCCTTTTTCTTGTAAAATGCTCGCTGTGGAAGAAAACAGGCAGAGGAAGAAGTCATACATGGTCAGTCTGTGTCCTGTTTTAGCAGGAATGTTGGGACCAGAGAGCTGCAATTGTCTCTAAGGGATCACAAATGCAGATCTACCCAACAGGGTCCTGGCTGTCAGCAGATCATTCGACTTTACTGCTTCTCTGGCCTTGACCATGAATGTGAGCCACTCCTTGCTTCCTCCAGCAGCCTGCTGCAAGTCCACAAGCTGCTGGGCAAACATTCTTTGTTTGCATTTTATTGTCTATGCTATCTCTCACCTAGCAGTGCCGTTATCTGCAGCACGTATAATACGCCAGCTTTCCTGTAAAGCTGCCCATGTTTATGGTTTTGTCAGTGAGGACTCTCTCCTATGACATTTCTGTACCCGAAGCAGGCATGGACAGGAAGATCAGGGGTGGCGATATTCCGTGCTGGGGGATCAGAAAGAAGAATTAGATAAGCCACTGATGCAGACCTTGAAACTTCCACACATCAAACTGCTGGTCTGGATAAAGTGTCTGTCCCTGGTGAGTTGGAGACAAGATTTAACTGTGTGATAAATACCCATCCTAAAGTGAATAGTGCTGGGAATCTGTGTGAAATGAAGCGCAGAAAGTGAAGGAACCCCAAACCAAGGAATCTTACTGTGCCTTGATGCATCTCTGACATGTTTTGCCAAGCTCAAAATCCTCTGAATCCTCATGTCTTGTAAAATAAGGATGCCTTCAGCAGTGACAGTTGACCTGCAGCGTGGCAAGGGAGAGCCACCCGTGCAGCTGGGCACTGTCGGTGTGGCAAGGCAGCCACCCCCCGGCTGGGGATGAGAGCTGGAGCAGCTCCCGTGCTGCCCCTGCCCCCTCCAGGGGGGAGGATGGGCACGGAGATAGGGATGGGCATGGGGCTGCTTCTCAGGCTGACAGCAGAGGTTGCTCTGACATGGCAGGTGAATGGAAGGTGTAAAACTCATGATGAAAGAAGACTGTCCCCCTGTCTGCTGTTGGACTACTCCCAAGAAAAGTATGAAGGGTAATGCAGGCCCATGGCCTTGGCTCTACCCAAAGCAAGATGTGCAAGAGGACCTGTTGAGGTCAGATGGCTCTGTCACAAATAAAAAAGTCCAAAGGAAAGTGTAGGCGTCCTTCCTCTCTCATAAGAGAAACCTTGATGCTGGCAGTCAGGGGCAGAGCAGGTTTCTGCAGCTCCATGAGCCTGCTCTGCTGCAGCCCTCAGCGTGGCTGCCTCCACCGCTGCAGTGCTGAGCATGCCTTTTCTCAGCTGGCAGAGGAGAAAATGTGCTGGAAAGAAGAGTTGAAGGGTTCAAACTGAAATAGCTCCAGGCAAATGAGAATGCTGCGGGGAGAAACATGAAGCGTACTACAAGGTGCACCTACTGCACTGGTGTTACAGCTGCCCTCGAGCAGGCACAGGAGCAGGAGCATTTGTCAGCTCCGGGCTCAAAACAAACCAAAAAAAAAAGAACAGGTCTGGGTTAGCAAGTGCGGAGAAGAAAAATACTTAATCTTGAGCAATCAAAAGCACTTAGTTCAACCTGAACATTGCTGTGTTTCCTAACCCTGTATTTAACTCCCCTTTTACTTAAGGTCATTTGTAATGGAAAAAATGTATTTTAAAAACTTCAATTGGAAATTAAAATAGTTATAAAGGTGAAACAAAGGGGGAAATAGAAGATGTTGAAACAAACATTTTTCAGCTATTTGTGTTGTCGAAATCATGAGTAATTTCTGTTCTCCCAAAATTCCTTTGTGCATTCATTTTGTTACCGGAGATGTGTGAACTACTCGTGGGCAGCAGAAAAGTTGTGAAAGAGTTTAAGTAGGAGGCAGCTCAAGCCTGTACCTGTGCCCATTGCACACGTGATTAAACAGGTTCCTGACTGCACTGAGCGATTGCATATTTGTTACGAACATATAATCACCCAGCTGCAAACAGCAGTGGGTGTCATAGTTCATCAGTCCTTGAGCCTGGAATCTGGCGCATACCCGATAAACCCCCTCTGGATTATTTTTTGGAGTATCCAGCACTGGAGGCAGTGATGTCCATGCCATGGAGCAATACAGGCTCAGCAGCTCAGAGGCTGTTGGTACCAGGGGGAGCCTTTACGCTGCCAAGCAGAGGAGCCTGAGGATTTTGGTTCTATTTTCTTCAGGGCAGGATGGTGCCAGACACATCTTTTGGGGCCAAAACTCCTTCTGAGTGTTTATGTGGGACTTGCCCTTTAGCACTGGCAAAGTCAGGGGCAGCTCAGCTTGAGGGCAGCAGTGCAGTGAGGGGGTGAAGGGTGTGATGTACAGCACCTTTTCTTTCTGCCTCCCTGCCAGGACACCAGGACACCACCCCCCCCCATTTTGTCTGATCCCCAAAATAATGCATGTATCAGCTAAATATAAGGTTGCACTCCATGCTGTTTAAGGTGGATCTTCCTGATACTGTAGGTTGGCTTTTGGGACAGAAATAGAGGTGAGCAATGCCCTGACTAGCACCCAGCACCAAAGAAAATGAGCTCCTTGCAGTCTTTACCATGTTACACTCCTGATGCTGCCAGACTGTAGGTGAAAACACCGTGTCCAAGGGGGTTGTAGGCTGATGCTGTGATACTGTGGACATGGGCCACAGTACCAAGAACCTGCTCAGTCCCTTTTCAGAGTATTGCCAGCAGCCAGCATCATCCCTGCAGCACAATAGGGGCCACCCTGGGCTGGGGGATGAGAGCCAGTGAGAGCTGCCCTTTCCTCTTTAACCCTGAAAAGCCCTCCCACAGCCTACAGAGAACGCTGGCAGTCAAGCCGCACCGCTCAGCCTGATGTTCTGCAGAAATGCTACACAACTTTCAGGCTGCTGAGGCTGAAAGTATCACAGCATTTGTGATGCTCTCTCCCTTTTTATTTCTTTTGTTTATACTGTATTTTGTGTTTTGGTTTAAATAATAACCCCCTGTTACCCAGCTTAGCCAGAAAAATCAAATGTGTGTCTGAGAAGCAAAAGTCTGATTCCTCCGTAGGATTTTGGATCTCAGTGGCAGTAAATCAGTGGCATTTTCCTAAAATGAGCTGTCAGAATCAGGACCGGGCGGCAGCCTATTTCAGCTGCGTCTGTGATTCCTTTGTTATGATTCACCTTCCACAAATATCCAAATAAACAAGTTTGCTGGCAGGAATATTCTGGTGAGAGGCGAATAGCTGCAAAAAAAAAGTCACTGAACCCTCACTTTGAATGGAGAAATCTCCTCCTGACAATTTGATCATCAAAGATGCCCTGGCTCGTGCCCCCGTGACTCGCTGCGCCGGAGGCAGGTACCCACACCGTGTGCTTGGCACGGTGCACAATCACACCAGGAATATTCACAGTGCTCTTTTGGCACGTCTTAAGGAAACACATATTTTTCTGCTGCGCTGTCTTTTTGAATCCTTACACAGAAAAGTATCGTTAAATGCTATTCCAACATTCCCCTTGTTTTTGCTGATCCTGGTATCTGGAAGCAGATGATGTTTTTACTAGGGCTTCACCACTGCGACAATGATTTCTCCCTTATCAGAGACTTCCACAGCCGCTTTTGTTTCTTGAGAGATTCTATGTTCCTAAAAATGATGGCTAATTTCCTAAATACAGTGTCCAATGTATCAATAGGTCTGGTGATTTCAGTAGATTAATGGATATCTAGTATTGCTTTTACTTATGTAGCAAAATCCTTAGAATTTTTGGCCATATTATATAAATCAAAATTATTATTTTTATGCATACTGAACATGTCTCTGCCTGCCATCATGTTTTTAAGAATCAAATAATGATTGTCTGAACTGGCAAAGAACCATTTTTGGAGGAGAGAGAAGTAAAGCACAAAAAATGTTTATTAATATATATGGTTGTAATACATGTATTTCCCTCTCTATTCAAAGAATGAAAGAAATGAACTAAACCAACCCCTTCACTTAGCTCATCTCTATAACTGGCCACATACAGTTTTTGGCACTGATGTAAACAGTATCATCAAGACAAGGTACAGAAATCCCTCCCCAGGATTTCAGCATGTGCAGCAGTGCCAGGCTCACAGTGTGACAGTAGTGAAGTGTAATGTGGCCTCTTTACTCAGAGTGAAGCCACCACGGTGGTGTCTGCAAAAAATTTAGTACAGTTGCATGAGACAGCAGCTTGCAAAATATTTGAGATGCTGAAATATATCCAGAAGACAACTGCTTTGGACAGGCTGACAAACGAGCCTGTTATCCTCTGTCCTTCAGCAGATTTTGTGCCATGTAGTAACTCCTGTCAGAAATGTCTCAGAGTTGATCCCCTGGGTGCAATGCTCTAATTTTTTCAGTTATGCATGTGGGTCACACAGAAGTCCAAGTCCTGGAGCACACAAAGCCTGAGGCACATAACTCACTGCACCACAGCGTCTGCCAGCTCTGCAGCCGTCTACAGCCACTGCACAGGAAAGTGGGTCTGTGGAGAAGGGAAAAGGCAGCAAAGAGACAACTCTCTTCCAAATTCAGAGCTACAGATTGTTTCCTTTTTCTTCTTCTTAAGAAAGAATTCACCGAGCATTTCTGGGCTTGGACTGTTTGTATGTTTGCATTAATACATGGAAAAGTGCTACTTAATAGGTATTCCAGAAAAAGAAAAGAAATTACAGGTAAAGGTATTTTTAAATGTACTTAGCTGTCTAAATCGTTTCACTAAAGCTAAGCTCAAAACTAAAACTATTCCTTCCCATTTTCTCCAGACAGTGAACGCTTTCAGGATACAGAAATAGCCCAGCATCCCTTTTCAATAGTTTATGAGTTGTCAATTGATGCTCACTGTGTTCTGTGTTTAGAAATCATCCAGAGCAGCAGGATGTATGTACCAGGCCCAAGAAGTCTGTTTATATTTCATACACATGGTTATTTAGACCAGCTGTGCTTGTGAGATTTCTTCGTATTACTGCTATTGTGCAAAGAGCAGAAGACACTGAAATACTGTATTTCAGAAGACTGCTAAATGGCAATATCTGAACTCCTGACTGTGGAGCAAAGTCTCTCTAATTCGGATTTCTGGAGCTTTTCCTGGAGCCGTGTGGATATTTCGGGAAGTCATTCAAAGGAGCAGTTTTTGGGAAGGGAGATGGTTCACAGGAGGATCTGTTCCTCCCAAACCAGTCTAGGTCTTGAGTACTTCTGAAGAAAGAGCAGTGTGTTTTTTGAGTTGTGTGCTGACTATTTTTGTACTATTTCGTAAGATACGTGCCCCGAGGACCGCCATGAGAAACCGATGCGTTCGGGGAAGGGGTTCACAGGAGCACACAGGCCATGCCTGGTCCCACCCAGCAGGGAAACGCAGCGTCCTTCCCTGCTGACAAATGGCACAAGGAGATAATGTGCAGAAATAACGACCATGAAAGAAGCTGGGGAAGGGGCAGGAGCAGATAAACACGCAGAGACATTGGACAACATCCTTTCTCTAGCAGAAGTCTGCAGTTACATGATGTTGCCTTTGCTGCCTGCAAAAGGGCAGAAATGTACAATGAAAATATTACAATAGCCATCATAGAAATAATTAATCTGTTGTGGATCAGCTGTTGAGGCATGCAGCTCTATGCAGCCTGGGCTGTGAAGCTCAGCTGTGCTGCTGGCTGCCCTGAAGGACAAATCCTGCTCCGGCTGCAGCTCCCTGGCCATGAGCCGTGCCTGCTGCTGTGAAGGGCGAAGTAATTTGTCTCTTCCAAAGCTCTTGAAACTAGAAACTCATGTTCCACAGTGATTCAAACTATTCCAGGAAATGTATTTTTTCATATGTAATTATTCTTTGCCTTTTAAAAAAAAAGTATTACTGAAGTGGTCAGCATTTTTCAAAAATCAGAAATGTAATTGCAAAGGATGCTAAAAATGTCAGTCTATTTTCTGTAAATCTTCAGATTTGCTCCATCACAATTGTGTTAATTTGGCCAGATGTCAAAAATCCAGAATTTTCCTAATCCTGCAATTCTAGTGAATTTTATCTGTTTAAACAGCAAATATTTTTTTTTCTTGTTCTTTCTTGGGCAAGTGAGAGATGAGCTGAGAGACTTATAATGCCCCTGTATCCTGCCTGCTACAGGCATCAGGCTGCAGATGACCTGCTAAAATGGGAGCAGAGGGATGCAGACATACGTGAGAGGAAATGAGAACTGCCCCACAAATGCTGTGGCTGTATGAGCTGTTGCATCCCTAAGACACCTAAACAGAGGAGGAACAGGGCATTTCCCTGCAGGTATGGCGGGCGTCTCCCTAGGTTGCTCCTTGGGTGTGTAGGAGATGTGGCACTGTCTGGGTGTAGCGCGGCGCAGAAAGCAGCTGTCTGGACAGGAGGAAAGATGTTCCCCAAGGCATTGCCTTTCACATCCAGTGCTCTGCAGCAGCCAGCACTTTTGCAAATAATAACCTCCGGGCTGGCTGGAACTTTCCAAGTGAGGCACAGTTTGTCTGGAAATGCCCCTCGGGCGTGATAGAAGCGTGTGGTGACAGCCCCCGGGCCCAAGGATGCAGGCTCAGGGTCCAGGTGTGAAGCCATGCTTGGGGATGAAGTCATCACAGCCCTCCTTGGACTCGCTTTGAAAAACCTTTTAAACCCTAAAAGCAAATAGAATCCTCATTTTCATGCCTCTGTGAAAGGATGGCAGGAGGAGAACTCTCCTTCCTTGCCGAGTATGTGTATTTAGCAGACCAAAGCCCATCCAGTCTGGGGTGGGAGCGCAAGCCAAGCTGTTCATGAATCAATGACTTGTGTCATTTGTGACGTGTTATAAGTTGCTATATGAAGCTCAACTGAGTAATGGTTCCCCGCCTGCCTTTCCTTCCTGCATTCCCTGAACAGCCATCTCCCCTTTGCACTGTACATCTCCCCTCCCCAGCCCAGAGGTGTTCGTGATGAGGAAGAAGAGACCATCCCAGTCCTGCTTCATATCTCTGTGCATGCCTTCACTGCAGGTCCCTGCTCCCCTTCAGGGCAGATCTGTTGACATAAGAGCTGCCTGCAGGCAGAGCAGACAGCACAGACAGCACTGATGCTGCTGCTCCTCAGCTGCCTTCGCCGGCTGACCTGCCCTGTGCTGTGTGCCATCTCACGGCTTTTTTCCTCCCTTCTTTCCCCTCTTGCACTGCAGTACAGAAAAATCTGCAAATTAATGTTCCTCCTGCTGAGTTGTTTTCTTTTCTGAACACTTTCTGGGCAGGAGTAGACAGGGTGCATGTGAGAAAGAGCCAGCAAAATGGGCTGATGTTATGGAAAGGCAGTGCTCTAATCCAGGAGGGGCAAAGGAAAACTTTTTTTGTTATTTTTGGATTAGTTTGCCCAGAGTTTCTCTTTGGTTTTCTGCCAGGGCTGCTCTTAAACGTCTGACTATACACTTTTCAGTGGTTCTTGAAAGATCATTGCTTCCCACAGCTCAACATTTTTTCCACCCAGCTCGTAAGCACTCAAGTGCCGTGCAGTTCTGACAAACTGTGCTCTGCCGCTCTGCAGCCCGTGTGCCCGGTCCCCAGGGCAGCTTGTGGGTGTGGGGAGGGGGCCAGCAAGAAGCAGGGAATCGCTGCATGAAGCATCCTTTTCAGATTTGATCAGCTACAAAGCTGGGAAGGTTCAGAGGAGAAATCAGAAGCAGCACTAGGTGTGTTACAATGGTCCTGCACCCGGTGCTGACGTTGGCCAGGCTCAGTGTGAGGGAGCTGCTTCCAGCTGGGAAATCGCAGTGGGGTCAATTGAAGGAAATAGCAGAGCAGAGACGGTGTCGGGATCGGGGGAACACTGTGTACTTGTCCCACAGGTTGTCCTGGCCTGTGGCTGCGATGAGTTTACCCATGGGACATCAGGTCTGCAGCCCACGCCACCGCCAGCAGCCGGTGCCATCCCTGCTCCCCCAGTGACACAGGGCTGGGGGAAGCACTGGGTGTCAGGGTGCTGCGCTGTCCCTGCCGACTCCTGGTACAAATCAACATCTTCACAGCAGCCTTGTCCTCAGGCTTAGGTTAGGCAAGTGGCTCAGGCTGGCAGCTTCTCCTGAACTGGGAGTTTGGGGCAGTGAGTTTTGATGCTCTGGGAAGAGTCTGCTTTGCTGGGGTGTCTCAAAGGCAAATAGGAATGCAACATTTTTCAGGCCTGGAGGGAATATGCTGTCCTGCTATGGCTTTCTTCTTTAGCCACTATAAGAGATGCTGAATGCTCTCTTCTTTGCTGTCACCCTCACGGGTCCCTTAATTTTAATGGTGACAGAGAAAGCAGAGGCCAGGCAACGAGCATGCCAGGTACGTAAATCCTGACTGAGAACAAATGTACCATAACAAGGTTTGAAATCTTATACTGGCAGATCACCTTGACCCCCATCTGTCTGCAAGGAGCACCAGCAGTGCGGAAAGGCAGCTGGGAAAATGGGATGCTATGGGTGGAGGGAGTGGAGCAACCCAGTCCTCTGGGCTAGGTACCATGCCCTGTGCAGCAAGGTCAGAGATGGCCCCAAATGGGGCTGGTGAGACATTGACTCTTGCAAGGCATGAGCCAAATCTGCTGTCCATCTCCTGGAAGCTGTTAGATTGACACCCTCCTGTAGCACACACAAGGCTGATGTCCCTTTCCTTGCCTCTGACTATGATTCTGCTTCAAAAGTGGTTTGTTATTTCTGGCTCTCACAAGAGCAACCTGTGTTCAGTCACCAAATAAACTCGCCTTCTTTTGTTGCTCTTAAGTGCTTTCAATCCCTGTGCCCTGCAAGGAAAAAGACTGGCTCCTGTAAGAAAGAAATACATACGGTAAATTCAGAGGCATTTTAGTCATCCCAGCAGTGCGCTAAGATGTTTAAGATGCATTTGAGGAAAGCTGCCCTTTGTTGAGCTGTTTCACCTCACTCTGTTTAATGCAATTTCTGTCTCCATCCCTTGAATAACATATATAATAAAACTGTTAGTCTTGGTCTCTGGTGTGTGAATAACAAACAGCAGCAATGGTCGGAGGCCGGCTCTGGTGAGGAGGCATAGTGCTTCCACTCTCATCTCCGCAGGAGAGGAAGTCAGCAAACACTGCCAGCCCTCATAAAATAAAGAATTAATGCATGCGCTGTGCACACAGTGTGTTATTAATTGGACAGACATATATGCACCCTCTGCCCAAAACAGTCAGCAGTCATTCTTACCACCCAGCTGAGATTGCATGTGCTGAAATGCACCATTAGCTGTGAGAGGGGCTCCAGCATTCGGGAATGGGGCAGCAAGAAGCACAGCAAAGGACTTTCTGCCCTGAGGAAGGTGAACAGAGTTGCTCCAGCCACTGCCAGGTATCAGGATGAGAACCAGAGGAGGAGAAGTCTTTTCCCAAGCGATATTTTGTTCTAGTGGCCCCTGGATCAAGGAGAAATTAAGACATCCATATGGTTAGGTGGCCCATGGAGTACATAGGTAACAGTGAACTGCATGGTGGGTTACAGAAGGAGACGGCAGCATGAAGCAGAGAGGATTAAAGCAAAGACCTGGGGCGGTGGCAGAGCACCCAAGAGAAGACTACCTTGCAGAGCAGGGTTTGAAAACAGTCGTAGAGGTATTTAAAGTGTTTTAATAACAACCTCTCATCTTATAAAGGGGATTTCCCCAGAGGATCTCAAACACTTTACCAATGAGGTTAATACCCCTTGTGCCCAAAGAACAGATAAGAAGACTGAGGGTCAGCTAGGCAGAACACCTAGCCACCAGCTACGGAGAGAGCTCTGCCTGAACTCCTGTCCCACACCAAGGTCTGTCCTGTATCACACTCACCATTGCAGAGGTGTGCGTAGCAAAATCCTCCTTCCCAACACACATGGTCTAAAGTGTGATGAAAATAGCAGCATTCCTCAGTTACATAGTCCTAATATTCCCCGCAGCCTGTCTGCCATCGCTCTCAGCACCGTGAGCCATGACAGTGGAAGCGCATTGTCACGAGGAAGGTGAACTTGAACACACTGAGTACACAAAGATTATTCTTTGCATCTTTTGAGACTGAGATGTAACACACAGAGGGAAGTGTCCCATCTGATTTACCTGAAATGGCCCCTGAATTATCTGATTAGCTTAAATATTACAGTTCATATAAAGAAAAGGGAAAATAAAAGCCAGGAAGCTTTTCTGTAAAACCGTCAGCTCTCCACACTGCTTCCTTCGCATGCTAGGCATGCTGTCCTGCAGATGCCCAACCAGTTTTGCTAATATTCGTTTCCAAGTGGACGCAGCACCTTGACCAGCACTGGGTCAAAAACGTGCAGCATCCCTGATGTTAATGACAGCCTTGGCTGATCCCTAGGTGGGCAACATGCTGCATCCAGCTGATAATGTCATGCAGGGCGGTAAGAAACCTGTTGTGATAATTCCATCCTCTTGATCACCAGCTGCTCCTAAACGTCTCTGGAGCATGTCTGAAATCAGTGAGTGTTTGCACAGTCCTGCTGCTGGGCTGAAACTTGACAGCTGCCGAGAGGGCAGGTCTCACCAGTTGCTGGTGATCACCGGCCACCCTTAGCCTCAGCAGCCTCAGGGCCAGATGCTGTTCACCCCCTCATGCAGCATGAGCCAGCCCCACCGGAGATCTTGGGCACCATCCCAATGGAAATATGCAATAACAGAAATGATGTATTTGTGCACTCTCCAGAATCCCAAGGAAGGAACAGTATGACACAGTGTCCTCTCTTATTCTGGAGTTTCCTGCTGGAGTGCAAAAGCTCTTAAGCTTTCAAAGAGCCTAAACTTTCTTGGATATTAATGTAGGGGAGAGAGGGAAGGCAGCGAAGTGCCCTACTTCTTGCTTTCATTTTCATCTTGGCTTGACAACACATAGCTGCCGCTAGCACATCTCCTTTCTCATTCTCTTTTATTAGTAAATGCACTTTGACTGGTTGAATTATTCATTGCAAACATTTCACCAGGCCACATAAGGCCAGCTTTTCTCTGCCTGTGAGTTACCCACAAATGAACGCGTACTTTTTAATTGATGTATTTGTTGTCGGTAACCGTTCAGTAAAAAGCCTGTGCGTACATGAGATGGTGAGTTTTTGTGAGCTGCTGTTTGCTTGGACTGGCCTGTCTCTGGGTAAGAGGTTTCCGGGAGAGAAGAGAAGGGAGCAGCCAGGCATGGAGCAGTCTGACCCCATTTATACTGGAAGGCATCTAATAACCACAGGTCCCTTCCGTCTCACAAGTGCCCTGATTTGTCAGAGCAGCAGCCGCCGTGAACGTTAATGCTGGCAAAGCCCTGTGTGCATCAATGTTTGCACAAATGGGACAAGACAGGGTGACACACTTAGCTGAACATATCTTAAGTGAATATTTCGCAGGATACACCACCAATTTATGCTGTAGGAGAGATTTGAGTTGAATGAAAACCCCAAATTTCCTAGACTCATTGTGCAATATTCATAGTTCAGTGTGACCAGAAGTAAGAGTTACCACAAGTTTAGACAGTCTTAATTTGTTATCAAGTCAACTGGATTTTCTGCAAGTGTCACATTTTTTCTAGCAGCTCACACATCTACTATGACATTTTTTATTTTTAAGGTGAGATTCAGTGTTGGTTGTGCAATATTTAACTGTGTCCTCGGGTCTGGAGACACTTTGTAGTATAAAAGTACAAGTATTCATCTGCTGTAAAAAAGAAAATCTTTGCTTGAGGCAATGAAGCAGCACCAGTTTACGCCAGGGAAACGTTTCCAGTATATACCACAACATCATCCAGCTATTTCATTTATGGAGATGTCAGAAGTCTTGGTTGCTGGTATATAGTCCACTGTAAAGAACATTTCTCAGAAAGGAGCGTGCCATTCTCCAGGAGATAAATACAGTACAGTGTCTGCTAGATCCACCTGTATCACTGGAGACAATTAGGAACCATCTAGGATGCTTCTGTGACTGAACAAACTGTGCTGTTGGAAAAAAAAAAAAAAAAGATTCATTATGAGAAGTGCTCTTTGCCATACAAGTTTTCTGTCTTGGTTTAGCCTGATGTAATGACAGTGTTCCATTTTTTCCTATTCTTTCCCCATTTTTGTAACCACACTGTTTGTCGCTTTGCAAAAGGACCTTAATATCTTTGCACATTTTCCTCCTTCCATAAAAAAAATGTTTAGGGCAAGGAAAGAGGAGAGGCTACAAGGGGTTGCTCACCATTGCCTGCATGCACTACAGACAGGCTTGCTACCTTCCCAATTCTGCTATGTTGCTGTAAATCCTGCTGGACATTATGTTCTATTCACAAATTCAGGGTCAGGCTTGAGCATTAAGCTTTCATGGGCATATCTCATCTTGATGTCTGCAAGTGGGAAAAAAATCACTGCTGTGCAACTCCGTTCTGCAGCAAGATAAATGTGAGCTTTGAATTTACAGTCGCTCACAGCTCTGCCCACAGCTGCACACTCCCAGTTTCCTGCCTCCACACAAACTTCCTCTGAAGAAAAATGTCCTCTTCTGATTTACTCCATGAACAAGCCTGATGAGGGTTGAAACTGGGCTGCTGAATGCCTGAAGTTCCATCTCTGTGACCTTGAGAGTGCACAGAAAGAAAAGTTATTGTGCTGGAATTTATCCTAAAACCAAGCTGAAGTATCCTCAAAAAGGGAGAATTACTGCAGAAAAACTATAGGGAAGGTACCATACTACTACTGCAACTAATTTCTATGGATTTTTGCTAAAAAGTAAAATGAAATGAGATTTAAAAATGAAGGAAGATCAGTATTAACTAATTCTGCAGATACCTTTTTTTAGTCTCAGTGGAGCTCTCTTTCTGAAAACTTACCAACCTGTTGACTAGTTTCACTGTCTCTCAAGAACATGGGCTGTTGGAAATGACCAGAAACTGTCTTCTCTCCATCTGCTTGTACTATGCAATGCAAAAAAGCAATACAAGGAGACTAACGAAGTACCCAACCAGCATTTATAATTCCTGAAAGCTGGGAATGAAATAACAGAGGACATTGAGTCATCCACCCCATTCATCTTGGGGCAGTTACTCCCTGCCCATTGCCATCAGTCCCAGTGGGCTGAGATTGGAGCAGCTGAGTTTATCCCATCACTGACGTTTTGTGGCTGCCTGACCAGTTCCATCACATGCATAATTGAGAACAGGTTATTAGTAAAGCAGGCAAATGACAGAGGAGCTGACAAATGGTGCTCAAGGCAGGTGATTTGTTAGACCTGGGTAAATTTCATTGTTCTGAAATATTTCATTGGGTAATGGGACCGAAAAAAAAAAAAAAAAAAAAAAAAAAAAAAAAAAAAAAAAAAAAAAGTCAAATTGTTGACTGCTGGTGGCTTGCTCTGGTTTGAGGGCACGGTGCTTTCCAGCCACCCTCGCAAGATGTGGCAGCCACTGTCTAGACTGCTGCAAACACAAACCTTGTGCTGGTGCAGTCTGAAACCTCAGTGTCAGCCTCAGGTCCTGCTTTAAAATGCTTTTCCCCTTTTCCAGTGGAAACTCTAGAAAACAAAATGGCTCCCTGCTAGGCATACAAGTGACTCAGATTATGCTCAGACAGCTTTTCTCACACAAATTAATTCATGGTAACTTGAACCTGAGAACCATGCAGGATCATCATTTGTGTGTATGAAGCAGAAGTTTGTTCTACAAAGCTGGAGGAGCGGAAGGGGGAAAACCAGGCAAATGAAATCCAGCACCTCCCATTCTGATGTAAATATATTCAAGGATGCTCAATGCTTGGAAGAGGTTCAAGGGAGAGCCACAAAAATGACTTGCAATCTAGAAACATACCTTCAGCATGAGAGCACGGAGCTGAGCAGTCTATTTACCCAGGAGAAGAAAGGAGGGTGACTCCATCACAGTCTGCCTGCATAAGGATGCATTGTCAAGAACAAGCACTTCTAACATTAACCTAAAACAGGAAAATTTATATTAAGATGTAAATAGCTAGTGATGAAGCTAGGTAATCATTAAGAAAATTCAGAAAGAAGGTAAATTTTCCATTACATTAATAGCAACAGAAAGAGTGGCTGTTAGCCTTTTACAAAATATTCTGCAGCACAATCAGCAGTGACAGGCTGGTGAGGAGCGGCTCAATGGGGATACACAGCCCACATTGATGACTTCCAAGGGATGTCACCCTGTAGCCTTTCCTTTTGATTGGAATATATCCATGTGTAGCATTCCCAGATGTGAGTGATGCCACCTGTTTGTCTCGGGGAATTCTCAACTGTTCAGCATCCTCCCTTTAATAGCAGTAGGACCTGCATAATTTATTAACATTAATAAGACTTTTATTCAGATGCCTCAAAGAGCAAGGGAGAACTGGGCTGATCTGGCATCTGCAGCACCGATGACAGATTTTTCTCTAAATACTGTGAGCAAATACTTCTCAGGAGACAGGCAATCTCAGACAGGTTGATGGTATGAGTCTGTGCAGGTAGTAACTACACCTAAGTTAAATGTGCCAAGTCTGAAAGTAGGAACAACTTATTGTGTTCATCAAAACAACCCAGAACTTTTGGAGCAACTCCAGACAACATCTGGGTTTGGAGGAAGTCGTGCAAGGCTAGAGAGAGTGTTTATTCTAGCAACCTTTCTAAGAGGGTTGTGTCAGCTGAATTTTTCTTCAGATCCACAGTTCCTAGGACCTGGAGCCCAAAAACTGTGTAATCATGACACAGCAATTCTGGGATGAAATGACATAAGCAGGTGAAAAATTGTTCACATTCTATTGCAAAATGATGCAGCATCTCTCGTAATGCTGAACTGTGCTTTTGCTATACAGCTCTGAGATTCTTCTCCAACCCACATTCTCTGGAAAATGTCTCTGCTAAAACATACTAGTTTGTGGTGACATTCTTTGCTGGATCTGCTCTGTCTTGACAAAGATACAGCACAGGCCAGGAATTAATTGACTGAGATGAACACTTGGTGGCTATCTTAGATCTCACTAATATGATTCTTCTTTGCTGAATCCAGCTTTTTAAAACTGGGTTTTGTATTGACTTCATGCAGTAGCTGTGAGACTCTCTGAAGAAGCATGTGGGATGATGGTGCTAAAGAGAAAATAAGTCAGCAATCCGCCATCTGGCTGGTCTTGGAGCTAGCTCAGGCCTCGCCATGGCATTCGTGGCCCCCAGGAGGAGGTAGACAGCATACAGAGTCTCACTTTAGCCTGGCACCCACAGGAGGGCACAGGAGCCCATGGAGCATTTGGGCTGCGATGTGGCATGGGGAGCTCTTGGTGGTTTATCCCTCCTCCTCCGCACTTGGAGATATCACAGGCAGAGCTGTCGGGTCAGTGCCAGGCAGCGTTAGCCGTGATCCCTTGTGCTCCTCTACCTGAAGGTGGCTCATCTCGCTGGGCTGGATGTGGCTGAGGGTACATTCAGCTGTGTGCCACAGCCATGGGCATCCCTGAGATGCATCACCCTGAGCGTCAGGCTCAGCAAGACCCTCCTGCCATGGCTCTTCTTCCACAGCATCAGCTTTTCCTCTAGGATTTGCCATTGCAAGAGATGCTGATGTGGCAGTTCAGGCTCCAGCATGGCGCTGGCCCCTCTGCAAGCCAGCCTGTTTCCACTGCTGGGATTGATCCCTGAGGAACCTTCCCAGAGCAGTGAGGGACTGTTCCTGCAAAAATGACGAAGTATTTTAACACTTACAGTCTTGGTACGTGCGATGGCAAAGGCACAAAGACAGTATTACTCTTATGCATTACACAGACTTACACTAACCAAATTATAACAGTTAAGCACTGAACTACCTGGACACTGGACTAAAGTGTCTCCACTGTGGAAAAAAAAAAAAAAAAAAAGCTTCAGATGTATAAACTTCTACTTTGGTTTTAAAATATAAAATAAAGTTCTTATTTTGCAGTTTGTTGCTACATTAATTGATTCTTTTTTGTTCTTTTTAAAAAGGGAAAAGGAGTCTAAGATGCAAATACCATTTCCTGATACGGAAAGCAGAAAATACTCCTAACACGTTTTCCAAGGTCAGCTCAGAAGTGGAAGCTGCTTCCAGACTATAGCTACAAAAATTAGCAAGCCAAAAGTTAGAATCCTCTTCTATAGTCAGTCTGTTTATAAAAAAAGACTGAGCATCTTGGTCCTCTCTTCACCCCAGAAACATCCTGTCTGACCTCAGTGGGAGACTGTGGGCATTTGGTACTCTTAGAACAAGTGTCTAAATAGGGATTCAGGAGCCGATGTTTGAATCCGTTATGTAAAAAACCCTCAAAGTCTGTCATTTCAAGCAAAGAGACAGCAGAACAGTAATCTATAGTTTCCATGTCTTCACATAAAGTAAGTTTGAATCTATTCTCTCTCCTCTTTGTTTACTGTGCAAACTGCTTCCTCACAAAAAGAAATGAGCTTCTCAATCCAAATGCCACTTTATTTAAAGCAATGGGCAAGGAGTTTACCCCGGGAAGTGGTGAGCACACTGCAGTGCTCACTGACCTCCCAACAGGCTCCTAAACAAACAGAAACCAAAGTGCTGATCATGACAATGCAGCCATGAAATGATTCAGGAGCAAGCTATGTGCGTTCAAGGATCAGCAGCCAGGCAAAGAACCATAATGAGTTTTAACCTGCGTCTGCTGAGGGCTAAGAGCACACACCGTTACTTGCTGTAACTCAGCAGATCTGCAGTACCTCAGGAAGCTGCAAGATGTGTCCAAGTATTCGCATCTGCAATGGATGAATAAAGGACATGTGTCCATAAACACCTGCAGGTTCCCACATGGGATCCACCTTTCTCAGGATGGGTCGAAGACACCGGTTATCTTCCCGTTGTTGCTTAGACCAGCCCCGGACAGGCTCCAAACCAGATCAGCTGCTCCTCCATGGTCCTTGTCTGCAGAGATGCACACGAGGCACCCAGCAGCTGCTCTAAGGAAGAAGGGGCAGGTATTTGCTCTGTGGCTGGGCCTGGCATGTTGTGCACCTCCAAATCAGAGCATTTTCCCATCTGATTCCTGGGGGTGATGGTGTCAGGCAGAATCAACAGTCCTCAGAGGGTCTCTGTGGATCTTCCATTTACAAGACAGAGACATTAAGAGGTAGGACAACACATCAGGCAGGGATATGTTAAAAATAACCAAAAAATACAAAAGCAGAAGTGTGACTTCTGTGTATTTTTGTTTCCTGTGATCATCCTGGAATAGCATGTGTGATTCAGAAGCAAGCCCAAAGCCACAGTCACTCTCCCGACACCTCCCTGCCAACCTGCTCACAGCAGCCACAAGACCCCACTGCACAAAGGCTGCTGCTGTTCAACTGTCCTGGCTATGAGTTTAAACAATCCTGGGCTGTACTTGCTGTAATGAGTATGATCAAGACTAAGCACATGGGACATAAATAATCTAAAGGCAAGTTATACTCACAGCCTAATTCAGTTACAGCTTTAATTTGCACATTTCCTCTTCGAAAGCAGTTCTTTTATCTTCTATATAGAGCTGAACCTCTCCCAGATGCCATTTGTGAGCCAGGGGAGGTGCTTTGCATCAGAGCCAAAGCAAAACAAAGACCTGCAGGAGCATTTCTGACCTACCCACCGTGCTCTCCACGTGAAGTGCAGGACAGAGTCCTTCCATCAGCAATGTTCATCAGCAGTTCATCAGCCTCCCCCAACTCTCCAGTTAGCTCTGTGTCCAGATGGGAGAAAAACTCCAGTCCTTAACAACAGTCCCTTAGCTGAGCTACCCACTCAGTTACTTACTGCAAGCAGCTATATAGCACGAAGCAGGAGCAGCTACAAAGAGCTGGTTGTTACTAAAGCAGTACCTGTGGCTCTCCGTTTATAAAACCTGCTCCTCATTTGCATTCCTGGCATCTTATTATAAAGCAGATCAGGCTACGGGCTATTCTTCTTTTCCAGTTCCTCACCCAATTCTCTGCTCCTTTCCAGGTCAGTGGTGTGGCTGTAGGTGTGCTTATGTAGCTCGCTTGGGTCAGAGCAGCAGCATGCTATGGAGCAGAGCTGCAGTTTTTTATTTCTGTGCAGCAGGAAAGAAGTATATGCATAGAGATGGCTTGTCATCCATTCTGAGTCTGGGTTAAAAAAATCGCAACATGTTGTAAAGCATCATAAGAAGTACTCTAACACAGCTCTGTGTTGTCTGGTCATCCCAGGAAAAAGACGTGGGTGTTTCCAGTTTCTGTGGATAGCTTTGTTATCATGTTATTGCCGCCTTTGATGTTAGTTGTTATGTTCCTGTAGAAACTGGTGTCATCGTAGCAATCACAGGCACCCAGCCCCTGTGAGGACGTGCTGTTGGGGCTGTGATAGCCTGAGCACCTACTCTTAGGCTTTTGTCTTTGTTTACAGATCTTTGACTATACTTGTCAAACAGCAAAGTATCTCAGAAGCATACTATTTAAGAGACCTTGTAGATGAGGTCTGCCAGCTGCACACAATGCCAGAGGGAGAGCACATCATATAGCCTGCTTTTATGAAAATATTTATCATTTACTCTTCCAGCATTTCCTGCAATTTTGGGATGTTATGGCTGAAAGGTTTCATTAACAACTCTTTCATGGAGTGTTCTGTTCTCTACGAAATCTCTTATGTATAAAAACAAATAAAACATGAGGAGTATCTGCTAAAGACCTAACTTGGCCTTTGAAACACCTAAAACTAATTCCAGAGCAGAGCGGTGTTTGTATAATCTTAGCTGGTTATAGTGCTGCGAGAGCCCGGTGCCAGCCGAGCTGGCTGTCCGCAGCGCTGCCCTCACCCCACTCCTGCCCATGCGACAGGGTCCACCTGCCACCACCTTCCCACCCACGGGAGGAGGCCTGACCTTATGTCCTCCCAAGCAAGGCTCCTCCCATGGCAGTCAGGGATTTAATCCCCAAGTGAAGCTATTTTCATGTATTTGGTGTGGTGACACGAGTTTACAGCAATGTGTAGGGTGTTACCCAGGACAACAGGGTCAGGCTTGTCAGCAGCAAAGCGAGGAGAAATGCCAGCACTGGTTGGTGTCTCCTTTAGAACTACAGGAGAGGGCTGGGAATTGCTACAAAAGGCAGTTCAGACATCACGGGTCCTGTTGCTCCATCTGTGTGCCCTCTGAGGCAGTTTACTGGAGAGGAAAGTGTTGTCCCGCGTCAGAGCTCCTCTGTTCAGCAAAAGCTTGGGTTGAGCAATGCTTTACAGCTAATGATGATCTTTCCTGGTGACAGAAATAAAAATTACCATTACCCATGGAAGAGAGATTTTTACCAACTAAGGAGAAGCTTGTATTTTCCTATGCAGATAAATGGAAGGATTTCACATTCACAAAAGGGAAAAAAAAAAAAAAAAAAAAAAAAGGCAAAACAAAAACCTGAAAATGGCAGTTTTGTCAAAGAATCATAAACCTGGCTTGGCAAGAAAGTTCAGCAACAAAATTTGAATCTCAAACTCCTTTGCTAAGATGATGTTTAGCAAGTCTATTGTTTAGAATAATTACTTCAGCTTCCTTTTTGAAAGCAAATGCCAGCCAAGACTGGGGAAAAGGGTTTTGTAAGAAAAGCAACAGGATAATTCAGTCATGGACTCCTAACAAAACATGTTTGTGTTTACTCAATAGCTGAAAGTAATTTTCCAGATCAATATTTGGACTAGGTCCAATTATTCACTGTTTAGCCAAGAAATGGGACAAATCCACTCAGAATTGTTATTTATTTGGAAATTGTTAGTGGTTATAAATCAGTTTCTACTGGCCCAGATTCAGCTTAACATTTAGCCTCTGGGCTTTTTAATTTGTTCCATCAAACTGTTCACTTCCAGCTCTTTGCTTCCAAGGTGTGACCCGGTGAAGCTCTCTCCACCAGGTAATTGTGAGTGTTGCTCAGTGGGAGATGCAGGTCTTGGAGGAGCAGGAGGTCAGTAAGTTCAGGACACTAGTGGGGGTGGGTGTTGCTGTGAGACACACCCATTTATCCGTGGAAAATATTCTGAGTGATGCAGTTCTGATCATTAATGTCCCTCAAACTATTACATCAGAGAATTCATGAGGATGTTGGCATAATTGTCTGATTAGGAGTATTCACCACAGGATATTAACCCTTTCATACTCAACTTCTGTAGAATATGTCAGATAAAATTTATTCTGTAGTTTGCATCAGCAGAAAAATTCTAAGTGTAGTTAATACAGCATCTAAACCACTACATTTAATAGAGACGCACACAGCATGGCCAAAATCTTTAAGAGGCTGTACAGAGATGGAGCTGCCTCCCTGAAGATGCTGCTGGTCTGGAATTAAAACAATGGTATTTATTTGGTCTTGCCCAGAAGCAAATTGCATGGGGTAAGGGAGCACACTGTCTAATCCCAAGTGATGGGTTTTCTGGGTTTCATGTGAAGTCATCCTTAACAGGCCTGTGCAGCACATGGACCTCAGAAAGAACATGGTGTCTGGAGAACTGCACTGAGCCTGCTTTATTCTGTGTTGACCACGAGGCAGAGCATCAAGCCCAAATGGCTCTGCCTCTTGAAAACTCAAACATGATGATCCACCTCTGTTGGGAAACCAGAGCTTTGCATGGTGCTAGAGTCTGCGCTGCAGTTTGCACAGACATAACATGCAGAGTTAGGAAGGTTAGTTTCTCTCCCACAGGAATCTGACATTTCAACCTTTCCAGTCTTTCTGTTTAGGGGAAGACTTTAAACAAAGCTTCCTCACTAATGATGCATTTGATATTGTGCATCTCCACTCATGCGGACTTTCCTTATCATTCATGCCACGTTACCTTCTTTCAAGCCTAACTATTCATGTAACTGCAGACTGTGGGACGCTGAGGGTGACTCTGGGCACCACCTGATCGATTAGATGTCATCTTCCTTGTGGCAGAGGACCGAGCTCTGCCTAGTGGTTCCCATGCCATAAACTGTAGCTCCATGGGTCCCAGATGCCATTTGCAAGCCAGGATGATTTGCATCAGAGCCAAGGCAACACAGAGTTCTGCAGCTTGTGCATCATTTTCTGCCCCAGGTGCTATAGGGACTGAAACCTCTCCTGGCAGACCTGGCTGCTGCCCAGCTTCCTTCCACTGATTAGATGAAACAAATAAACTCATGCAACTGCTATAACAAGGTATCTGAAAGCAGACACGGCTGCCAAGAAATTAGTGTTCAAACCATGCCTAATTAGTCCCTTGGGTACATCTTATTACAGAACAAAGCAGAAGATGTCTTTGTCTGGGTATTATATTGGGAGTGTGCGATTCTGATCTGATTTGGGCTGGTGCAAGGCAGGAGGAGTAGGGCTGTTAGATGATCATTTCCAGGACATATCTGGGGAGAGATCATCTCTTGCTCTCCCAGCAGTGATGATAGTTCTGGCTCATGCAGGGAAGGCAGGAGAAGGGGTCTCAGCTTGCAAGTGGTACAATATCGAGAGCCGCAGGTTTGATTCTTTTAGTTGTAAAAGATAAGATACAGATATAAATGCAGTTTTGTGTAGACTTAGACATGCACTGTAGATCTTCAAGACTTTGGTACATAGTAAATTTTAAAATATAAGTAATGCAAAACACGTGGTTTGGAGGATAGTCATGAGAAATACATGATCTGCTTCAAATAGACAACATAAGAAATTTCTTAATAAAAATCAGCCAGATATTAAAAGCTGACTGAATGTTACCGTTAAATTTTAGATCCAAAAATAGACAGAATCTGAATGGGAACTGAAATCCTGCTCAGTAACTGTTAGTAAATCCCAGCAAACCACACTTCTGTGTTGAAAGGAAAACACAGACATGCATTGGTTGGCTTTGGCAGAGCAGAAACAAATTCGCTTTCTCAAATCTGCTGACATGTTTATCAGGATAATGTGAATGAATGCATTGCACTTGCCAGTACAGCACACAGTGGCAGCAAAAGATAGAAAATGATCTGAAAAGAGATGACAAACTGTTTGGCTGTACACACGAGGCTGTTACTTGCCCTTCCTGCACAAAGAATTGCACTTCTGAGTAAGATGAGACCCAGCAGCAAAGCTGGCAGCTGCCTATGGCTCTGGGAAAAGAGTCTAGGGGAGAAACTAGTCACCCAAGCTCTGCAGCATCCAGTGCACCCCTCCTGCTGTCCCCATGGCCCTGGACCTCTGCAGAAGCAGAGAGGGTCTTTGGTCTTAATGGGTATTTACTTTTTAAAAGCCTGAAAAATCTTTTCATCCCATTTGCTTTAATTCTTATGTAGAGTTTGGGCTCTATATTACTTGAGTGGAACAGAACATGCAATAAAAGAAACGGGACAGGAGCTAATGATGAAAAATACCCTTTGCTTTCAGCTTTTTGCCTCTGTGTTTGCTGGAAAAATAACAGATTTTCTTGGCAAATATCAAGAGAATATTTGTGACTGAGCTTGCTCTAATGGACATGAACTGTGCCTCTTAGGCCTGTTGCACTTTCAGATGATTTCACCACTTTACAATTCAGCTCTTGTGATAACATTTAACACACACTTGTTAAACCATTCAGTGTAAAGGCAGCAGAAAGTCTGACCAAGGGTAGCATCCTGCATGATCTGTTTCTAGGTGGTCTCCCTCTTACAAAAAATGCAAGCAAACAACACAAAGGGCTGAGATGTTGTCACTTTTTACGGTAGGGAGTAGAAATTTATTGACAGTGCTAATGTGATTTAGCAAATTGAGCAAAATAACATGTGGAACTATCAGTTCTTTTGCATTGTGTGGGTTTTACTTTGTCAGTTGTTTCAAAAAGCAACCAGCAATTTCTGGGAATGCTGAGCTTAAAAAAAAAAAAAAAAAAAAGGAGGGGGGAGGGAAGAAAAAACTTATCAAGCATTTCTATAGC
This sequence comes from Athene cunicularia, assembly GCF_003259725.1. Classification (NCBI taxonomy): domain Eukaryota; kingdom Metazoa; phylum Chordata; class Aves; order Strigiformes; family Strigidae; genus Athene; species Athene cunicularia. The sequence goes on along the minus strand of NW_020799100.1, from coordinate 13,723,754 downwards.
TTAGTTAAACATGATTAATCCAACTCAGCAAGACTGAACCAAAGAGAATTTATTGACCAGTTGATATTCAGAAACATTTTGTTTAAATACGGCTTAAAATGCCACGAAAATTTGATCTATTCCTGAAACCAACACATGCAAAGTTCTTGTTGTCTTTACATCTGCGCTTATGTCAGATCTGTTTCAATGTCTTTAAAAAATACAATCGCTAGTAGAAAAGCAGAGGGCTTTCGCAGGGCTTAAAGGAATGCAGAGCAAAAACCAGTTTAAAATTGAAGTGTCTGGCCCAAAATATGTTCTTCACATTCCTTTTTACCTGCTTCCCTGCATAGTCGCATGATCCTTCACAGGCTTTCTGCTAGCAAGGTGAAGGATGGGACTGCCCCTCGGGTGTCTCTTAATCTGCTTTAGGAGTTGATTGTGCTGCTCATCCATCCCTACGAGATACCAAGCAATCCTCAGGAGCAGCAGGCACAGAGGTGGCTGTCAGAGGTGCTGTAAGCACCATGTGTCACCCAGGTCTGCAGAACTGGGGGATGGCAGATGAGCTACGCTCCTTGGCACCACAGCCTACCCCCAGTGGTGTCCCCCCATCCTTCCCCTGCTCCAGGGGAGCCCCTCACTGCACTGTGGCAATGCAGCAGCTTGGCCAAAGGGCCAGCCAGCGCTCAGCAGCGCATGTTTGGGTCGGAATTGTGGAAAATGCAAGGCCTACGGAGCTGTGGGTAGGGTCATTGGTCATTTTTGCTCTAACCAAGAGGTTCATCCAAGTTCAGGCAGGGTGAAATTCACTGCTGCTGCAAAATGATGGAATAACTCTTGAGCGGGGCCTCTCTCAGCCCATCTGACCCTGACATACAGGTCATATTAACTCCTATAATTTGGTGAATATTCTTTGAAAACTTTTAAAAGATTTTCCTTTACCCTATTCAGAGTTAACAGCGTACAGTTCCCAGGAGGGGACAGACAGGACCAGACAATAGCAGCTGTGGAAGGCAGACCTGTTATAACTGCACTTGCAGAGACTGATACAATGTGGAAGGAGCCCGTAAATTTTTCAGTGGTTCTGAGACTTGATTTAACGTATACAAAAGAAACTGAAAAAAGACTGAATATCCCCTGGCTTGTCAGGACACTGGTATGTAATAAATAACCCCTGTAAAAATGTTTACCTCCTTTATTCCCAGCAGTGAGAGCTTCTTGATGAAACACAGCATTTTCATTTAAAAGTTTCTGGTTCTCCTCAAGAGGTAGGGAGGGGGAGGTTCATCTGAACAGCTGAAAATGTAATTTCTCCATCTTTGCCACCAAAATGATCAGTTTTAATATTTGAATGAAATCAAATTCCCTTTCCTGATTCTAGCTGTCGTCTGTAAGGATTTTATATGTGGATGATGACTGCTTTCTAGCTGTTCCTAGAGACCCATATGAGGACATTCAAGGAAAAACACTGTTTTGTTGCAGTTTATTGCAAGCTACCAAGTGGTGTAGGTCTGAGATGCAATAATCTCCCACAGCCCTTCCATCACCCAGCCAGCTGTCTCCGATAGAAATGTCTTTGGCAAACAATGAATGATTGTGAGCTGGTTTTTAGAAGCTCTAGGCTCTTTCTCAGCCCTACGTCCCTCCAGCTTTCCATGGTGGTTGGAAGTTGCTGATGTGTGTGGCTGAGCAGAGCAGGACACCAGCAGCTGAGATAACAGAGGATCTGCCTCTGGCCCTGAAGTGGTCAAAGTCCTCAGCATCCCAGATGAGCAGGAAATTGCCCAGCTATAAACCAGCAACCACGCAAATATACCAAAGACTTTTGGTTAGATGGAGCAAGTGCTGGACTGGAGACTTCCGCAAGGGTTTTCTGCACATGGATCCAGGATGGAGTTGGGCTCAGATATCTGCAGCACAGTAAAACCTCCCATGGCAGCACTTGATCTGGTGGAGCACAGGCCCGACAAGTCTGGGGTGGGCAGCAGCCATGGGAGATTTTACACTATGAGCTTGATTCTGCCTTTGCCAGGACACTGCAAGCGTGGTGCCAAAGCAGGGACTGCACTCTGCCCGAGACTGAGGAGCTGCTGCTGTGCAGCTGAAGAGCTCAAGGTCCTCACAGCATACATGGGTATGGATCAAGAGCAAAGGAGAAGGTGGGCAGCTAGTTAAAGGAGGTGAAATGTGGCCAGCAGCTGCGTGCACTAGGGTCTGCGTACACACCATGGCCTGTGCAGAGCTCGTGTCTAACACAGATACCTGGCAGGATGGCTCAGAGAGGAAAAACTCTGCCCTAGCCCTGCCTAGGCTCTGCATGACTGCCTGGAGAAGTCCTGCCTACCTCACCAGTATACCAGTTTTGACATTTTGAATACTTTTTTCCTGGCTGGCCCTAGTAAGAGAGCAATCTCAGCAGAGAACCAGCTTGTAATTTGAAATGGATATAAAAATGCACTTCTCTAAATACATATGATCTGTACCACTTAGCCTATTTTCAAGGAAAGACAACCACACATAGAAAGATGTGATCTGGGACTCTAATTAGACTATAAAACCTTGCATTAAAGCTAGGTGCTGGGTGGAAATTGCTACATTTTCACATTCTGTTTGTGGCTACATTCTGTTATCGCCCTGCTTTAAAAGTGCTGCAGTTATCGTCTATTTCAATGAACACTGCTGGAGCTGATAAAAATACATCACCAGAGCATCTTGTATGCAGTACGCAAAAGTCCCTCTTCCTTCCAGAAGTGCTTTGATGTTCATTTGCATCACAGATTCATGACCAGGCAGATTTAATAGTATGAATCAAAGTGCTCCTAATTGCAATGTTAGATACATTGCACCCAACGAGGCTCTGCATGCCTATCGGTAAATCCAGGGCAACTCCAGAACCAGACCAGGTGTAGACTTAGCTGGGGATGTTGGTGTGTTTCTGGATTGCTGTAGAAACATAACAACCAAAAATGCTCCTTTTTTCCCCACTGGGGTTGCTTAGCAGGGCGCTGGTCATCCAAAGGCCTGGGTAGTGCTGGGGACCCGGGAAACAGGGGTGTCTTTGGCACTTGCTAACACTCAGACACACCATTCAGCATTTCATGGCTGTGGTCGGATGCAAAATGCCCTCTGTTTTACCAGCTTCCTTCCCACTTCCAGGGTTTCCTGGCCTTGGAGGAGGTGATAGGGCACAGATACACAGCAGAAGCTTTGTGCAAGCAACTGGAGTGTCCCCTCTTGAGCAAAGGAGATCTCTGCAGTTCCTCCAGGGCTTTGTCTCCTTTTCTCTTCCTCTTGCAGTGTCTCCATCTTCCCCGGTCCTTCTCAGCTGTTCGATGACAAGGTCCAAGCAGGGCACTTTCCTGATGGTCCTTTCCCTTTTCATCATTATCTGCAAGGGGAACAAACACATGTTTTTTCCCCTTGTGTAGAACTGGTGAACTCTTAAAAGGCTGTTTTTTTTTTCCTCCAAACCAAGATCCCTGAGGAATCTGCCTCCCCTGCATCATTCTTGTGTTGAGGTGGAATTAGTCAGATTTTTTGAAGATGATAGCAGTTTCTCAAAATAAAAGGAGAAGGTTCTGGACAATTTATAGGTTTAGGAAAAAAAAAATCATCTTATTCTAGTCTCTAGATGTTTGGACTGTGTTCTCTTTTCATTGCACACAAGCAACTTCCATCACTGCTAATATGCAAATAAAGATTTTTGACCTCTGTTTTTTCTACGGGGAGAAAACCCTTAGCCATGCCACGTATCCTACAGCCAAGGCCTGTTGCATGTCAGACCATATTTTCTTCCCTAGCCTGAATCCACGTGGGCTAAGAAACCACAGGCTCCTGCATACCTCTATTAGAGAAGACCCAGACCTCTAAGGATGTTTCAGCTCAGTCCTTCAGGTGAGGTTTTTCACAAGTTATTTTCCATATCGCAGAAGCGTTATAACTACAAAACTGTAGTGATGGAAACTGGGACTCAACCAGCAAGAGCTGTTTAGTCTGTTGTTAATATATAGCAGGCATCTCACAGACACTGAAACTGCTTCTAGATTCCTGTCTTTACCCAAGCATTTTCTACATACCAAAATTAACTGTGGTCAACAAAGAAGCCTTGGATTGGTTGACAGTGAAATCCTTTAAGCAAATGCACAGATGAGTCATTATGCTGGGTCTAGGGCAGGGGGAAAATATGAATTTAGGATGTGTGCTCTCTGCAGGCCCAGAGGAGGTGTGAAACCCGGGAGCTCCTGCAGATACCTCCTTGGCAAGGCTGCCTTAGGGTGGTGCAAAAGTGGCTGGTATAAAATATTGCTGTCTCAACTGGTAGTATTATGTGGTTGTGCTCCTCAGCAGAGCTGTGCTCCACAGTATGATACAGAAGAGATGTGAGGTCTCTGCATGGTGGCAGGAGTGCTGTTTGGGAGTGAAGGTCTTGGTGCTCTGCCAGAGCATCCATGGGGTGGGTTTTTGCATGAAGCTATGAGAAATTTAGAAATTGAAGGGCTGTCCCTCTATAGCAGTAACCTTCCTTGTATAGGTAAGACAACTTATGCAGCTACAGTGCATCTGGGAATGGGACGTTAGGACTGGAATTTTCCATTTGTGGGGTTTGAGAAGGGCTCTTAATACGGCTGGGAGAACTGTGCTGAAAGAGGCAACTGCAAGTGCTCAGCAAAATGCAGGCTGGGAAGGGACTTTGCATATATACACTGTGCGGGGGACACAGGACAGTGGGGAGGGGAAAGCCATTTATTTCAGCAGAGGATAAGGCTGACCCAAGAACAGGCAGAGATGACTACAAACTTACTTAGACTGGAAAACTGAAGCTAGGGAGAGTCTTCTGAGCAGGGGTTACTGGATACTCCCTGGCAGAAGTGGAGGGAGAACCTGCCTGCCCCAGGTCCTGTGGGTGCCTGTGGGTTGCCAAACCCCTGACTCTGGCAGCCCCTTATTTCTCTAATGACAGTCACTGGGAGGAAAAATTATGTGCAGAGCTTCACCCGTTCCTGGCATTACTAGTAACACAGTAGGCTCCAAGAGGTTTATGAACATGCCCAGCAAGAATGACAAAAAGCTCCATTCCTAGAGCAGCTGGAGGAGACATTACCAGCTGCAAATAAACTCAGACAAGATAAAGCAGCCTCCCTCCCTCCTCGGTGCTTGGCTTCACTTCCCACCCCAGCCTGGCTTCCCCATGGGGATCCTACCAGTCACCACACTCCATCTTCACCTCACAGTACACTTCCTCGATCTACAGCCAGGGTCAGGGAGATCCTCGGTCTCCAGGGATGGGTAGCCAGAGTGACAGTGTCATTGATCATCTGAGGGTACAGGGTGGGGAGCCAGCACCCCGTCATCTTCCTCCTGGAGCCTGGGAAGAGGAGGGTTAATAGTTGCAGCCTGGTGTGATTTAGAGATGAACATCCTCTTCTCCAGTCTTGATCTACTGATCAAGATCTCTGAAAGAGAGCAAATCTCATGTTTCTCAGGCATATGGGCTCCTGCAACAAGCTGGAGCTATTAACCGCAGTGCAACACAGTGCTGCCGCAATGGGGGAAGCGGAGACAAAGGTCTCCAAATGCTGGCAGTGCCATAGAGATTCCCATTCACAATGAGACATGACTGTGGATTCATTCGGGTGCAGCAGAGTGCTCTGAGCATTTCAGAGTCATGAGTTGAGCTCTAAACATCATGAGGCTGACTTAGAAACATGACATTCAAAAAATAATTGAGAGGTTCCTTGTTATTTTGGCATCTGATGCTCAAGCTTTTAAGTTACACTTGGGTCATGGTCTTCCCCACACAGCCACAGCGTTGCAAATTGACTTTTTAATACAGGCAAGCCAAGATTTTTACCTCCTGACCCGTCTCCAGGAACCAGGGTTTTAACTGCATCATTAAACATCACAGGACTTTCAGTAAAAGCATGAGAGCTGGCAGCAGTCCTGACATGGCTAGGAAGGATCTGCTTTAGGACATGGCTTAATACTAAATCCTAAACCTCTGATCTTGAGTGGATAAAGCCCAAATCTGATTTTTTTTGTTCCTCTTTCCTCCACGTTTTAGCACTTTATGTTATGTTGCCTATAAAAATGGTTAAAGTTGATCCAGATGAACAGTGGCAATAAGACATCAGTGAATGAAACCTGCGATGGGGAAAAATAAATGTCTTGCAAATGGAAGTTAAAGGCCCATTAGTTGAGGCTATCCCTTTTCCAGGGTGCAAAGCGGAGCCAAGCTTCTGCACCTAGCATGGGGCACGGGTTCCTGACAAAGCTACCGCTGGCTTGGAGCAGGGCTAGCCATGAAAGCCGGGCATCCTGCCCGTTGCAACGCCTTAACTGGAAGGGCTGGGATTACCTGGTGCTTCCTGGGGGGATGCTGTTAGTTTTTCTGGTCCTCTAGGAAACTGTGGTAAATCCTTCAGGTTTGTAGCACTTTCCTACATCCTTTTCTCTCCTAGCCCTGTGCTGGGGTAGTACGCTGGTTTGTTCAGAAATTAGATTAGATTTCTGGAAATAAGGTACTTGATAAAGTACTGTTCAACCTTCCACAGACTGTTCCTGGAGCAGGGCCACACGCCGTGGCAGTGTCCCTGTTCCCCTGGGATGCGCTGCGGGGACTCTCTTCTGACCCCGTAACATTGCTCTGACATTTTCAAACCTCTCAGACACCATCAGAGGTATCATTCTGGAAATGGCTTTGGCTGGCCTGAAATAGAGTAAAAATGTTTTCCAGGTTGCACAGCTGCCCCTTGCCGGTGGCCCCAGCCTGAGCAGCCATCCTGGCAGGGGGCTCGGGCATCAGCCAGCTGCTGCCACCTTCCGGGTAGGGGACCGCCGGGCCGCCTCTGCGGCACCGGACACTCCGTGCAAACCGCCAGAAATGGCCAGACTGGACAAACACATCTCCCGGGTGATGGCTAAAGCAGCGTGCTGAACTGCGACACTCAAACACTCTCCCCAAAGAGCAGCCGGGCTCGGTGCAGCAGCTCTCCCTACGCACGACAGCAGGGATAATTTTAGAGATGATTATCCTGTGGTTTTAGTACTGTGGCAGAAAGGGGTATTTTATGCCTGTTGGAGTGAACTGACTGCGCTCTCTCCCAGTATGTTTTTAGCACGATGGTTATGCTTTTTAGCCACTTACAAATTCAGTGCCCTTCTGCGCAAAGCCTGTTTCGTCTCTTGTTACATGCAAAGTCACCCAGCCCTGTGGGGAAATCATAATAGAAAGAAAGTGTATTTTTTATCATTAAGCCCTCAATTTCAATTTAACTTAAAAATTTGTTAAGTTACAGATTGCTGAAAAACATCTATTTGGAGAACAATACCAGGGCATGCTCTGAACACCAATGGGATGCTGCACGTTCAGCTGTTCATTCAGGACTGAACGGCTCCATCCCTTTGTAACTTGGTTTAAGAAGGTTCTCTTAGCGAATCTACCACCTTTTGTCAATATTTATAGCGAAGGTGTAACTGAAACCAGGGATATAGCCATTTGTGACAGTGTTTCTTGTTCATCTTCCATGACATCTGGATTATTTGCATGAAGGGGTGATGTTCTTCTCCCAAGTTCATTAACCTGGAAGTCAGTTTGCATTT
>NW_020799100.1:13698453-13716123 GCF_003259725.1 Athene cunicularia | reverse complement strand
CCCCTGCCTCCAGGCTGTTTTGCTGTCTGGGGTCCAGTTTGAGGCACTCCTTGCATTTCAGTCTAGGGGGTTGTGTGCCTTTTCTCAGCTCGTTATGAGTCTCTTTTTTACTAGGCTGCTGCCTGGCAAATGCTCTGCTTGTAGCTCATTTTAACCGTATTGCCCAAGATGCTGCTTAGATCTCAGGTTTCTGTTTAAATATTTTGCCTGTAGTTTCTGGATGTCTGAATCCCTCCAAGGACCCCTAAAAACTAACAACTCCTGCTGCTGACAGCAGGCTTTCCCCTCTGCACCTTCAAGTCCAGGCAGCAAGTTCATGCCCTGCCTGCCTGTTTTGCAGCCAGTCTGACAAACACTGGCACGAGGACCCCTGTGCAATGCAGAAGGGACTGGCAGCCCCCACGTGTGATGTCTTGGCTCCTACTTTTTTACCAGGATGGATTTGACCAACGGCTCTGCCCCAAACCATGTATTTTTATTCTTGAGGCCCCTACTGCCATGCTGTTCCTGGGGCACCACTTTGGGACCCTGTCCTGTGCTGGCTTGGCAATATGAGTGTGCTAAAATACCAGGGAGTAACCCGATGTACATCTCTTCCTGGTCATACAACACTAAAATCAGCAAGAACTGAGAGAGAGGGAAATTCAGAGGAAAAGTTGGCCTTCTACCCACTATCTGTTAAGCTCATTAAAGGTAGCTTTTAGCATCAAACCAGACATCCTGTGAACGCTAAGAAAATACCGAACATCAGCTTAGATGGGAAGGCAGACCCTTGGGCACATCCTCTTGCAGCCAGCCTTTCCAGGTGCCCTCTCTGCCACTGATATGTTGGCTGCAAGTCCAGCTTCAGCAGAAAATGTTCCCTGGAAACTTGTTTCATTAAACCAATATAAATGTGCCTTACCATTTCCTTCTCTAAGTGGCTATTGTGGGTTAAAAAGCAACTGGAATGTTAGGAATTATTAGGAGGGGAACAGAAAACAAAGCAGAGTCTCCCTATAAATCCATCTCACATATCGTGTCTGCTTCAGCCCTGCGGTCTCAGGCAGATGTAGCAGAGCTAGAAAAGGTACAAAGGTGACCAGAGGGATGGATCAGCTTCCAGGCAGTGGACAAGCAGACACACTGAGGGTCTTCACCTAGAAAGGAGGTGAGCAAGGGAGAACACAGCACAAGTCTATAAATCGCAAAGAACATAAAGGAATGAATATTCACTCGTAATACCAGCCTTTGGAGGCACAGACAAATAGAAAGGGAGCAGCAAAAAGCAATAGTGGAAGAAAACCCCACCTAGTGCTGTCAAACACAATGGTACAAGTGATTAAAGGAAGAAATCACTGGCACTCTGGGTTCAGTGCAGTGTTGGAGCAGGGCCACACGCCGTGGCAGTGTCCCTGTTCCCCTGGGATGCGCTGCGGGGACTCTCTTCTGACCCCGTAACATTGCTCTGACATTTTCAAACCTCTCAGACACCATCAGAGGTATCATTCTGGAAATGGCTTTGGCTGGCCTGAAATAGAGTAAAAATGTTTTCCAGGTTGCACAGCTGCCCCTTGCCGGTGGCCCCAGCCTGAGCAGCCATCCTGGCAGGGGGCTCGGGCATCAGCCAGCTGCTGCCACCTTCCGGGTAGGGGACCGCCGGGCCGCCTCTGCGGCACCGGACACTCCGTGCAAACCGCCAGAAATGGCCAGACTGGACAAACACATCTCCCGGGCGATGGCTAAAGCAGCGTGCTGAACTGCGACACTCAAACACTCTCCCCAAAGAGCAGCCGGGCTCGGTGCAGCAGCTCTCCCTACGCACGACAGCAGGGATAATTTTAGAGATGATTATCCTGTGGTTTTAGTACTGTGGCAGAAAGGGGTATTTTATGCCTGTTGGAGTGAACTGACTGCGCTCTCTCCCAGTATGTTTTTAGCACGATGGTTATGCTTTTTAGCCACTTACAAATTCAGTGCCCTTCTGCGCAAAGCCTGTTTCGTCTCTTGTTACATGCAAAGTCACCCAGCCCTGTGGGGAAATCATAATAGAAAGAAAGTGTATTTTTTATCATTAAGCCCTCAATTTCAATTTAACTTAAAAATTTGTTAAGTTACAGATTGCTGAAAAACATCTATTTGGAGAACAATACCAGGGCATGCTCTGAACACCAATGGGATGCTGCACGTTCAGCTGTTCATTCAGGACTGAACGGCTCCATCCCTTCGTAACTTGGTTTAAGAAGGTTCTCTTAGCGAATCTACCACCTTTTGTCAATATTTATAGCGAAGGTGTAACTGAAACCAGGGATATAGCCATTTGTGACAGTGTTTCTTGTTCATCTTCCATGACATCTGGATTATTTGCATGAAGGGGTGATGTTCTTCTCCCAAGTTCATTAACCTGGAAGTCAGTTTGCATTTGTTTCACGTTGGACACACTCAGAGTCAGGTCTGCTCTGACAATTTTGCCGATAACATTAAAGGCAAAAGACATCACAGCGAAGATTTTACAAAATATCAATTGAAAACCTCCCACCACTTTAGCTGTGCTTGGAGCTATCTTTGCGAGCAGTAAACCGCCTGCGTGGCCAGTCCAGTGCCCCACTGCCCGCCGGAGGGCACCGACGGCAGCCACAGCCTCCCCCAAAGCACCGAGGTGGCAGCCCATGTGGCCACACATACTGTGCCCCGTAGTGCCATGCTGAGAGGCTGAACTTGTGCCAAAAGCCCGTTGAAGGAAGGGAAATAACCAGAGGTGACATTTGACAAGTTAGGTTTTTATTCAGTGCATTGGACTCGTACATCAATGCTTTGTCAACTAACAATGTTTCACACATTCCTATAAAACCAACACCAAGTCCAGTCTCTTGTTAAAGACGCTCAGTGTAAAATGTAAAGCAGTCTATCAAATATTTACTTTAGTAAGTATAGCTTAGAGCCCAGTAACAGGCTGTGTCCAGTGCATTCAGTGCTGGGTTGCAGCAGAGAGTGGAGAATGGATCAGTGACTCAGGACTGGTGCAGGACTTCGTTAACAAATGTCTAGACCCAGCTCATTAACATCTCAGCCAATGTTTATTGGACTGCTGTAGAGCCTGGCCTCCCTCCTCCAGCTGCTAGTTCGATTATGCCAGTGCTCTGAGCATGGGTGGAGCTGCACCTACAAAATCCCTAATGCAGAACTACTGCAGCACTGGAAAACCTGATTTGAGCTGGGGCAGCCTGTCTGTGCTCCACGCCAAGGACAGTCACGCTGGCAGCTCGGCAAGGCACGTCTCACCCCGTCCCTGCAACTGGGCCGGCAGCAGCAGTCAGAACAGCACGGCAAACCAAAGAGAAATGCAAGGTGCTCAGGCCTGACTATCAGGGCAGAAGGAGACATTTTCAGGATGGAGGGGTCTTACACTGCAAACCTCCAGGCAGGGATGCCTGCACGCACAGCAAAACAGGCAGTTAGGTGGATGCTGGGGAATGTGGGCAGCTGGAGCATCCCCACTGCTGCCACTGCTGGGGCACATCCTTCAGCCCCGCACACGCTCCGCTCCCCGCTCTGTCTCCCATGTGGGCAGGCAGTGTCCTCAGCCCTGTCCCACCCATGGGATGATGTAAGGAAGGCTCCACAGGTATGGCTTGGAGCTGGTCCCCCTTCCCTCTTGACAGTCACCGCAGGCAGCACAGGGTGCCCTGGCAGGGGGACAGGGCTGGTGCCAGTCCCATGGCTCCCCAGCAGAGTGCTCCCAGCAAATCCATCTCTGCTCATCGCCCTCCACCAACCTGCTCATATCCCACCTGCCCTGCGCTTTGGCCTCAACTCTCGTCCTGCCTCATCCCTGCCCTCAATCGCTCATTCATTCGGCATGGAAGGAAGGAGACGGCACATTGCCAAATTAGCTATATCTCAGAGGAAATCTATCGAGTTTTATTGAGCTGCCCGTTATGGGGCCTGGACTGTTATGGGCAGTCCCTGTGAAGAGCATGTGGTGCTAAGGCATGGTGACCGTCCGGCCGGCGTTCCTGGCTGCTGTAAAGCGCCTCTTATTCCTCAGACCAGAGAACCTCTCATCCAGTGTCAGGCTGGTCTGCAGGGGAAAGGGAGAGCGAGTCAGTCTCATGTCTCGTGGCAAAGCACGGCCAAACTTGTAGCGGGGTATTGATTAGAGCCCATCAATCAGGACGGTGCTTCACAGCCAGTTAGTCAATTAAACCACTCAGCACACGGAGACACGGAGCTCAACAGACTGTGTGTGGCTGGAAAACCTCCAAGCAGCGCCCAGCCCCAAGACACCGGGCATCCTCAGCAAGAACAGGAGCAAGCAGATGGCATTTGAGCACATGGCATCAAGTAAAACCAAACCGTCCAGACAAGAAACGCCGGCAATGAAGAAGGTGGAGCAGGATTTCCGACCTGCCCAGGGGCTCTTGGACCATATTTCAGCGTAAAACGTGGCACTGAGGAAGTCACCAAAGCAAAGAGAGAGCAAAGCCCAGAAGTGCTCTGTGTCTCTGAGGAGTGGGGAGCACCGACAGTGAAATGGTCCCCCCCGGCCAGGACCACTCAGAAGCAGCATCTCCCCGCTCCAAGCAAGCACATGGAGAGGCCAAGAGGGGCCAAAAGAGTGGGGAAAATTGGGCCGAGTCTGTAACTGCTGAACAGTCTTCTCAGGTGCCTTCAGTTTTGTGAGCAACCTAGCCAACATGGCTACAGGACTCTCCTCCCGGGTTATGCTAGATAAACCCAACTGGCAGCCCCAAAAACCTGTGCGTGACGTTAACAGCTTAGTGGCAGTGCTGCTGCAGGGTGCAAAGTGCTGCCTGTCCCGTCGACACTCCTCTACCTGGTTGGCCATTGCACGGAAGTTGAATCTCAGCAGCACCCCCCTGGGCTGGGGCTTGGTGGCCCGCAGCGGGGGCCTCTGACTTCGCAGGAACGGGCGCTTGGATCCAGGCCTGGGGAGAGCACAGATCTGCAGTCACTCAGGATGCTAAGGCAGCTCACTTCCTATCGTCTGCAAACCAGCAAGGAGTAAAGGAAACACGTGCATGCCCCACACGTCCCATGGCATGTCTCACAGCAGCTGGGGTGAGTCTAAAGCGTGTCGGGAGAGTTGCTGCGCAGGCAGAGTTCCAGCACTGGGGACTGTGTCATACCAAGGCTGCCATGGGGTGCTCTCTGCACCCAGGACATGCCAAGTGCCCTCACTTGTCCTTCTTTCTGCCCCTAGCTGGGTGCTGCGTCTTGCAGCTGCACCAGCTCAGCCCAGGGGTGAAGCTGCCCCCTTCCAGCCTCTGCGTTCCTCTCACACAGTGAGCATGCCGTGTCCCTCTGGGGTGCGTGGCATTTCCCCCATGAAACCCCACAGCAAGCACACCCAGCCCGCCACCTCCCACGTGCTGCTGGCACTTCCATTTCTCCTTACTCTGGATAACAAATGAGCCACACAGTAATTGCCATCTCCTTTCAGATATGCCAGGAAGGGAACGAGACACCATTTTGCTAATCATTTTGGGTCTGAACCATTCACTGTACATTCATTTTGGAAGAAGCAAAACTGCAATAATGTTAAAGGGATTTGCAATGGCTTTTGTAGGGCTCCAATCCTAACAAATCACCTCATTTACTTACGCGCTGGTCTGGCCTGCCTGGGGATTAGCCACAGAAACCGTCAGAACTGCTCCAGGGCTGGGTTTCACTTGCCACCTGTCAAGACAGGGAGATGTATCCAGCTTCCACTCGAATGTGAAAGAGCATCTCGTGTTTGCAGCGTGCCTTTGTTCACCAGTACCTTCTCATCCTTGGTGGTTTCCCTTCTCCGTTAGCATCCATCTGTTTTGAAATATATTTTTAAAAATATTACTTAAAGAGTTAGCTCTCAGAAAAAATTATTCCTTTTTCAGTGTTTGATTTGGTGTATTTGAATAGCTCTTCCCTTGCATGTTGTCAAGAAATTTGCTAATTTGGGGGTTCCTGCTGGCACAGTGATCTGTATGGGGTGGCTTTACTTTACCTTGTGTGTGCGATGCTGTATAAACTACAAGGTTTACTTTTATCACCTGCCCAGGTTTTATTTTCCAGCTGCCAGAATATTAAGCTGCATTGAAAGTTGCCTGTCCTGCAAACACTTTCCTAGGAATACATTCGTTGTTAAAAGTCATTCATCTTTCCCAGTCACTTTTGGAAGCAAAGATACAACTGGGCAAAGGCTGGTAAAACTGAAGGCTTGTCACCATCAGCAGGTTGCAGAAAAAATGTCTCGATACTGACCCCTCTCTGAAAGTTCGCTTTGGAGAACCGCTGCTGCATCCGCTTCTGCTGGAAGGCTGGTGCCCTGTTCAGCAGGAAAGGCCTGCTGGTAAAGGAGGAGAGAGAAAAGGACATAGGTGAGTATAATGCCAGGTCTCTCCTAAAGTTTAATGCTGAACTACCTAACCCAGTGTGGTATTAAAAAGCAAATGAGGCTGTGTGCTACCAAGTTCCACCCAACGGGTTTTTCTGTGAGCAAAGGATTTCAGAGGAACTCGTTTTTCTGCTCAAATGAAACAACAGCTTGTGTTCTGAACTCTGCTCATAAAAAAAATCATGGAAGAAAATAATCTGATCAGAAGTGACCTCTGGAGGTCATTCCGTCCCTGCTCTACTCAGAACAGAGAAAGACAGGATTGCAACAGAGCTTCCTTTCGAGCTCAGAGAACACAAGGACCACAGTGAGTCAGGCACCGAGACTGCCCAGTGCCCGGCAGCCTGCCTTTGTCACAGCTCCTGGGGCACAGCACCTGCTTCTGCAACCCCTCACCAGGACAGACACCCTCTCCCTGCCTATCCCTTACAGCTAGAATCTGTATTTCCTGCCTTTATGAAAATAAATGCTATTTCACCATTCAAATGTTTTCCCCAAAATGACAGAGTTTAATAAAGGTTTAATAAAAATACAAAGGTCACATTTTCTATGCTTTCTAAAATAAAATTATAGCTCTACTACCTGAATTATTAACTATCAGCACGAGGTTGTTTTATTTCTAGGTGCCCTCCTAACCTACCCAGGGGTACTTTTCTCACATCGCATGAGCACACAGGTGTAGTCCCTCCCAGCTGGCACAGACTGAGAGCAGAGCCCCAGGAGCTGCACAGGGAAAACCAAGAAAGCCCAAAGTTATCAAATATTTTACCTTCTCCCCGGAGTGTGGGTGCTGGCGGCAGCTGCTCTGAATCTCTTGGGGCCTGGGGGTGGCCGTCGCCGTCCCTCTGGCTGCCCACTGCTGCTGCTTTTGGAGAAAGCATCGTTGTTCTTGTTGCCCTGAAAGAGCAGTGAGAGCTCAGCAGTTGTCACCCATGCCACAACCTCGGTGCACGAAGAGGGAGTGAGCACGAGTGAGAGCACACGACTGTGCTTCCCTCCGCCGACTGCTGCTGCCTGAAAAGCCAGTGCGTTTATTTGGCATTGTCTTTGGCTCTGTCTAGAGGGAAGCCCAGACTGCTCCAAAGGGCAGGAGGTGATTGCTGACACCACGGCACTTCCCTCGCTGCTCCTGGACACGTTCAGTGCCACTTGCAATTGCTTCAAAGGGGGCTCAGCCCCACACTTGTGTGCTCTGCATTCCCCGTATTCTCATTCCCAACTGTTTTTCCTTTGAAATTTCTGCAGTCTTGCAGCAGAACCACCATGCTCTGCATGCGTTTTTTTTCTTTTTCTTTTGCTATTTTCTTGATGGGAAACTGATTCCTCGCTAAATCTACCAAAATCTGGTCTCTTCCATGGTCTTTTGTATCTATGGCAGGAATACTTCTACTGAGCAGTCAGTGTTGCTGTAGTCTCAAATCTGGAGTCGGTATACACTGTTGTCAACAATCAGTATGTGGGCCTCAGCTCCTGGGCATGACACTACAAGTACCAGGAAGAATGTTTCATTCTAATGGTGCAGAAATACCCCAAAAAATTAGTTCATGGAGAGCAAACCTCACACAAGCCAAGCATTAGAGCTTTGCTCAGGTTTCTTTTCAGTTATTGACTCTTTCTTGTTTGGACATGTACGTTGCCTGCTCCAAGCCCTGAAGCATGAAGAACATCAGAAGACCCCTCAGCAGTGTATGTCCTCCTGCAGTTACTTATGCAAACTGCCTCAGACTCTATCCCATTTATTTCTGTGGGACAACCACCACCACCGTTACTACCCACTAACTGAGATGTGTTTCCACATTCTTCCCACTTGGTTTATTTCTGTGAAATGGAAGCTACCATAGAATTATGCCTCCTAGCAACTGCTTATTACTTTCTGTTAACATCCAGCCACATTCAATATCTGAGTCATTGCAGTCTTTATTTCAGGAATAACCACACTCCATGCACATGCATGCTCAGTTTAGGGCTCTCTTATTTACACCCTCAGCACACAGTCATTAAACGTGCCATCATGTTTGGCACTTTGGTGTTTTTTTTTAAATCTTACTGAGCGTATGTGACCTCCTAATTGAATGGAAAAAAAAAACCCAAACCTCTCACAGAGGACTATCTGCTTGATTTCCACTTTCTACACCAAGCCAGTTTAATATTAGTGACACTCAGAAAAAACCTGTAAGAACTACTTTAATGGTGATCCCATCCCTTCCTTCCCATCTCTTGAGTCTTAAAAATAACTCAAAACCCAAATGAAATATTTCAATCTTTTTTTAAAAAAAAATGTTTTTGAGCAGACAAGACCTAGACATTTAAATTTGAAAAAGGCACAGCCATGAAAAAAAAAAAAGTGGTTTACACTTAAGCACGTGGGCAATCTGATCCATGGTTGTCACAGTACTGGGAATCAGCGTCTCTCAGGAGGATACCCATTTGTTAGTGAAAAGTATATCCCTGAACCAAAGTCACCCGAAGTCAACAACAGGCTGTCCTTCTACTTCACTGGACCTTGGAAAATGCTCGGGGTGGACAGCAAACAAATCTTAACGTACCTTCTCTGAGTGATAATACTAAGATGAGATGACATGGAATTTTTTTTTATGGAAATATTTTTAAATCTTCTAACATTTTTTAAAAATCTTTTTTGTAAAACCCATGGGAACGGATTCAGTAAAATTATGCCAAGTCATAAGCTTATAAAAACAACTGGAAAATCACTATTTTATATGCATATGTATCTGTACTCAGCTAAGCATACAAATGCTATGCACAGACATATAAAAGATAGTGCCTGTAAATATTTTATGCAGATTTTCCTTTGGGGTAATCCACGATCATAAAATCCAGCAGATTTCTACATGACATTTGGGAACAGCTGTACCTTCCCTAGGCCCCTACCTCTTGAGCCGATGGCTGGCGATTTAAAGGGCTCACTCCATTTAATGCGGCAGCTGCTCTTCTCCTGGGACCGGGCACACCATTCCTAAATTGTCTCCGATTGTATTGTTGTTGTCCAAACCCTCTTCTAAAGCGGTTAGGTCCTATGAAAATAAACTCTTAGTTTAGCATCCTTCGAAACTCAATTTATGATTACAGTTTTGCAAATGGATTACAAGGTTAATATGACATAGGAGTATCTATATAAATAGTGATGCAAGAACCACATTAATTTATTCCAGAGAAGGAAATAAATTTTGCAGAATATTAAATAATTTATCCTTCCAATGTCTCACTAACATTCTTATTCTGTGTAGGACTGACAAACACATTATTTGATTTGAAAGAACATAGAAAAGCCTTCCACAATTCTGATTCCTAATAAAAGCAGGAACGCTTGCATCAGGAAACCTGTCAATCTGTTGTCAGAGCTCACACTTCTATGAATTAATTGTGAAATGGAAGAAGCCTTTTGATACAGATATGCAAGTGACTCAAGCATCCGGAAGCCAACCCCACAGCAGCCTGGAATAGCTCTGAGTGCCCACATTATAGCACTTGATAGGTGAAGACTGGACCATAATTTTTATATATATATGTATATTATAATTTCTTTTATCTTGACATAGACATATCCTTACTTACTGCATATACTGAAGGGGGAACCTTCTGCTGCTGTTTTATGTAACTGCACAGGACACACACCAACAGCTCATCTTGCATATGTTTTCCCCTAAGCCTGTTCACGATCCTGAAGCGTGCTGAAGTGTCGAGCGAGAGGAAAACGCTCCGTCAGATGGAGGCACAGTGCATTAAAGCCTAATTACTCCACATGATAAACTTCTGCAGTCCTAACGAAGTAGACCTATTCTGAGCCGCTATAGCAGTGAAATGTGCACACATACTCAGAGGGGTGTATAAATCAGGCACAAGGCAGTGCATGGCAGAGAGCGGCAAGAGTGCGGTTAAACCCTGGACCATACAGCAGCACCGCACTGATACAAACCACAGAGCAGTTAGACACATGTATTGATCCTACACCATCGATTCCTACTTCACAGCAATTTATAATGACTTGGAGCAATTAGAAATGAAATGTTCTGAGGCAGCGGTGACATCGCTATCAGGGGCCACCACCGCAGTGATTAATGAAGGCTCCAGCCCCAGGGTGTAACACCGGTCAGCACCGGCATGTGCGGGTTACGCTGGAATAGAGTGAAGATGATTTGAGCTGCTCTAGCTCTAAAACAAAAGGGCACCAGGGCATGCCCATGGGAAGCACCTCAGAGACAGCTCATAAGGGTGCTTCACTCCTGACGGCTGGAGATGCTGGTTGGGAATCCTCACAAAAATGCTGCTCACAAGTTCTGTGGGGCCAGTAGTTATTTTATTTGCAAATGATGCCTTCTCATCAGTGCAGGTGTGTAAATATTCCTCTCTTGACAAACACGTGAATTTTGGCACTCTGTGTCATTTTGACCAGACGTGGTCTCGCTGTGTTTAATGGCGCTTTTTCCCCTTCTGGTTCTGTCCCCACAGTTTCTTTTTCCCCTTCTTGTTTCCTTCAACACCACCCTGGGCTTGCCCCTCTCTCTTGCCTGTTTGCCAGATGGTGCTCCTGCGGGCCACCAAGCCTTGCAACACAGCCTTCCTGCACCCTGGAGAGGGCATCTCCTCTGCAGCAAGACAGACTGAGCTCAGCCGCCTTTCCTGGGCATTTCATCGGTGCAGTGGGAGGGACTGATGCAAAAGGCAGCCCTGACTAGAAAATCATGCCCCTGTCAGTCAGTTCATATTAGAGAGCCTCTGCTCAGCGGTGCGCTCAGGCACACCTCAGCCAGTGTAAATAACTAACGACGGAGCCATCAGCCTCCAAGGGGTACCCTGTGTACACCAGCTGGGGACCAAGGCCTCGGTCTGTCATGTATCCTGAAGTGTGACAGATGGGAGGCTCCATCTCTGCAAAAAGTCTGGCACATATTTATTAATGAAAGAACATTTGAATAAAACCCCACAGCATCAGCAGCCAGGGAAGACCCCCACCGTGTTCGGGTTCATGCTCAGAGCCTGGTGCTGAGCACACCTGGGTTGGCCAAGAAGCACCTCTGCCCAGCAAGCCCAGTTTGGGGAGAAGCCCTGATGTCTGACAGACTCTTTTTCCAAGAAGATTTGAAATTCAAATTTCTTGTCATTAAAAATCATCTTTCCCCCACTGGGGAGATGGTTGAATCCATATTCCAGGAGGGATAACAGCACTTCGCTTGCATGAATTCTCTTGCTGGTTTAATCAGCATAATAGCCTTCTCCATCCTCTGTCATTACAGTGCTAGGCTGTTCTGATCGTCATTTTGATAATGGTTATCACATCTCAGCCCAGAAGAGACTGCATTTCAGCAGGGACTGAAGTGAAATGAGCCCCTGAAGAATTACGGGCTAAATTCGCAATCATGCTGAGCTTCCCAAAATTGCTACTGACATCAGCACCACACAGTTGGTGGGTCTCTGCACTTGGCAGGACTGAATTCAGATTCAGTTAAAAACCTCTGAAATACTAAAACTAGCAGAAATAATTCTATAAATGAACAGAAAAGCTCTCCACTCTAAGGATAGCTAAAAAAATATTTTGCTTGATTTATTTGACTCTGCATGCAGTAGTCGCTTGAGTGTGGAAGAGTATCAAAGCCTTTTTTGACAGAAAAATCAATTTGCAAAGGGTAATTATTATCATTCTGTTCTGAACTGGAACAATTCTTGCTAAGGCAATATGTGGTGGAGACCAAGAACATGAGAGTGGGAGGCAGACTGGAGACAAGCAGGATTGCTCCCAGCAGTCCCACTGTCCTGATGTGCCACTGGCACCTCAAGGGAAGACTGTAAAGACACTGCTGCAAAATGTCACTAAAATCTTCAATGAAGTGATTTAGCAGTAAGGTTTTTTTTTAAAAAAAACACACTCTGATAGAGATTGCATTTCACACAGCAGATCACTTTGGTTTTGTAGATAAAAGCTAGTGGAACCAAACATAGATTAGTGTGTGATCATTCAGTATTATAAAAAAAACTCATCATAAAAATAGCATGGTTGGCAAAAGTGACAAATTAGCTCCAATAACTGAGCTATCAAAGACAGTTACTGAAGGGGTAATTTAAGTGTGTTCTGGGAAAAAGAGGATTAGGAAGAGGCATAATTAAAATATGCAAAGCCAAAAGGGAATAGAGAATAGATATTAAGTCACTTTGAATTAGTAATTCATGAGAGGGTGGAAGGGAGAGAAATGGATGAATTTATGCTCTGAAAGGGCCCTGATAGTCCATTGTTGCAGAGAGAAAAGCTATTCAGAGCCCGAGTACATCTTATACGCACACAGGAATTAGACAGGAGAAGGATTTAAGAGATGCGTTTTGTTATACAAACGTGTTTTCCAGATTGGCAGGTCTACACTGTCCCAAGGCGCTCACCTACCTTGCAAATTCCTCTGCATCCACGCATGGAAACGGGGCCGCCCGTACCCATATGCCGAATTCCTGTTCTTGACCTGCTGCCTTCTCCTGTCCCCTGCGGCGCTGGCATCTGTTTGCTCTTTCCTGTGGCGTTTTATGATGTCATCTAGATCAAAATGGCAAAGGGGAAACCCATAAAACCTGCACTTTCTACCAGCAGTGATTCCCACTTTTGGTGCTTGCAATTGTCTGCAGTGAAAATGGAGCTTGCGGTTCTGTGAGCTACGCTGGCTGGACAATAAAAGATTAAGCTTAGCTCAGAAAGTATAGGATCAATTTACTTGGCTCCTGCAGGCGGGAGATTAGAGTGCAGCGAATTATTTAAAAATGTGCTACCATCCAGCACGTATCCATGTGCAGGACAGAGATTTCAGACCCACATCCCACCAAGGGATCTGATCCTGCAGATTTCCCACAAGCATAATGGAATATGGTTTTGCAGGGGCACCGGGAGCTCAGTGATGAGCAGAGAACATTTTTTGAGAAGGTCTGACTTGGAAGGCTGCAGGAGAGGTGGTCAAAGGGGGGACAATGAGTAGAAGCATCCATGGGTACACCTGCTCTGTGACAGCTGTTCCAAGGCTCCCCTTGCCGTGCATGGGACACGGGCACTGCCCTGTGCAGAGAACGTGTGTCCCCGGTGTATAAACAACAGAAATGCTGGTCAAGTGCCATGCAAACCCAAGTGGGATGAATGTCCCCCTAGGCCCTAAATTTGTAAAGGGGAGAACTGAAGCTTGATGCAGCGAAGGCTGCGACGTTAGGGCTGTGGGGAAGGAATCTCACTCGTACAGGGCAACTGTCAAGAAAGGGGACATCACAGTCCCACAAACACTCATGGCTCACCAGGCAGCTGTAGAACAGTTTCCTTTCAATTCCCATCTCCTGGAGTCAGCTACCTGCATGTCTTTCCTCAGTGCTTTAAAAAAACAAAGCAAGGTTCTAGCCCTCAGTGGTATGAGATGAAGCTTGAAGCCATAAACCTCTATGGCTGAAAAACTAGTAGGCAAGTAGATGCAACATGCACAATCAGTATCAGCAGCGCTTTGTATTTTAAGTTCCATTATCTTCAGGACCTGACTCTTGGTTTTCCATCTGGAGTAGACACTCCTGCTTAATTACTCAACATAGCTAAGCTAGAAACAGCTGGATAAGGATGTATCAACCACAGAGGAAGAACCCATTAGCTTCTGCTGCTGTCTGGTGAGGCAGAGAGGGAGAATATACCAAATGTAAGAGGACTGTGCAAGGGATGCCTGCTCTCCCCTGCAAAACTTGGGCTCTCCCGTATAGACCTGTCTGCACCACACCAAGGGAACCAGCTCTTGTGCTTCACATCGAACACATTGATTCAATTTCCATGCTTGCCCCACTGCCAGCAGCAGTAAGGTATTTTGGGAACCCTGCACAGCTCTCTGCAGACAGGAGGGAGGACAACCACCCAGCTCCTGCACTGCTGCAGAACGAGCGCGGGGACCAGGCACAGCTGCCTCACACCTCTGTGTCTCCGCTGCCACCCCATCACAAAAGGGGGATAAAACAGCCTGAATGCAGCAAAACGGACCGGGGATGTCTTGCCAATGTCCCAGGACTCCCCTCAGGCAAACTTCTTATTAGGCAGCTCTGAAAATGTACTCTATTGAGCTCTTCCATGAACTGTGAGATGTTTCTCGTTTTCCTTGCAAGACACCATCCAAATGCAGTTCCCAAGGCGCAAAGCCTGTATGAAACAACCATTTATTTTCCTGTAATTTAGACACTCTTGGTTTAAAACTGTATTGGTAGGACTGAGAAGACATCACAAAATTCCTCCCAAGGACATTTTTGCCACAGTGCTTCACCAGTTCGGACTCAGCCAAGCATCCCGGGTGCTTCCCTGGGCACTGCTGCTGTAACACCGCACATCCCCTGAGCTGCACTGAACTGCCACGTTTTACAACAGACCACAAGGGACACAAAGTGATGATTCATCTGCAGTATCCAGAGTATACCTGACAGGATTTTGAAAGCTCATGATCATCCTGAACAAGTGTTTTTAACTCTTTAAAAGATGGCACTGGAAGTTGAGGTATCTGGACCACGCACAAACTACTCTGGATGAAGAACTCTATGAAGAAACAGCTCAAAGCCCCTCAGTTCTCAATGAGTTGAGTTGGTCTGAAATCAAGGGGACCTTCTTAATTCAAGCTGTGCTGAAGAAGAGGAAAATCAAAGGCTGGGACATCTTGTTAATTTTTCTCCTATTTTCCAACAATTTCTTCTCTGAACTTCAAACCTTCCAGAAAATACTTAGCAAGTAATAAAGCCACATCTGTTAAGCTCCAAGCGGAATGTTTTAACTTGACTTTAACAAATTAGCAAGGACAGAAGTGTCCAAATCAGGCCTTTTCCCAGACAACGGCCACTCCAGCTCCTTAATGAATCACTGGAGTGGAAGCACAGAAGTGCCATTAGCTTTCAATGGGTGATTATCAGGAACAGCACACCATACCTCCAGCGCTTGTCTTGTCATTTTCTATCAAAAAACTCCTGTGTCCAAATTAATACAAAGCCCAGGGAAAATAAACAAGAGCAGACGGAAGAATAGGCTGCGTGACTGCTTTTGTGATTTCTCTATCAAGTATGCCAGGAAGAGAGCACACTGGGAGAGGCTGGGCGATGTTCTTGGTATGAATGCGCTAATGTTCTCAGCTAAGTGTGCCTTTGGGACATGTGCTATTTGGGGCACAAGCTGATCTGAAGCGTATTGACAGCATCCCTGCTTGCCCTGCAGGGAGGCAGGTGCAGGCATCCAAGGGTGGGCTATATACAGTGTGAGGAAGAGCTTGCTAGGATTGGAAGGGAGATGAATGCTCAAGTACCTGGTCTGTCACCTTTCAGTGTCTTTTTTTCTTTGTGCATGAGTGGTTATCCTGTCTTTTGTACCCATAAATATGATGGGGTTAACAGCGCAATGTAATGGAGTAATAAGTAAGGCTGGAAGGGATCCTAAGAGGTCATTTAAGGTAACCCTGTGCCCTCAAGACAGAATTAGATCTATCGGGGCTGCTTTAGAGTAACTCCTGCAGTTTCCTGTGACTGCTAACTCAAGTAAGGCCCAACATATCTGAAAGTACAGAAGCAAGAACCTGAAGGTTAAAGTATCAATCCTCCACCAGGGCTCTTGTTTTATATTCTCCCTTCCCTGAGTAAGGTGTATTCTGGACTGAATATGTAGGTGGACCACAGGAGGTCTGACCGAGGGAAGCACTTAAGGGAGAGCAAAAGCAACTTCTGTCCGCATACAGAAAAAGGGTGTGCAACACCACGGGAAAAAAATAAATGAAAAATTAGGGACCTGCTATTGCTGTAAATCCTCATAGCACCATTAAAATAAGGGTGCATCAGCCAAGGGATGAGTTTTGAGTTCGCAGTGGAAAATGTTCTGCTATTCCTGACAAGTGGCTCATTGCTGGGAAGAAATGACACAAGTTTTCGGTTAGGAAGCTGACCCAATAATAAAGGGTGCTGGTGGCCTTTCCTTCCACAGCTGAGATGGCAACACAATAATCCACCAAGATCAGTCATCCAGGCGTCAGAGGCCAGGCCTTCGGAGCTGATAAAAGGGCAGTTGTTTATGCACAGTTCACATACCCAGCGCCAGAGGAATGGCGAGCACCATGAGCCAGCTGCTATAAATAGCCCGCACACCCGAGGACATGTCTCGTATCTGTATTTCACTAGAGGGCTCGTTGACGAAAGCCTCTCCCAACGCCCGGCGCTTGACGCGCTCCCCCGAAGTTCCGGGGTGCTGCCAGCAAAGCACGCAGATGGGTTTGAAGCCGCGATTCTCCCCCCCCCCCCCCCCCCCCCCCCCCCCCCCCCCCCCCCCCCCCCCCCCCCCCCCCCCCCCCCCCCCCCCCCCCCCCCCCCCCCCCCCCCCCCCCCCCCCCCCCCCCCCCCCCCCCCCCCCCCCCCCCCCCCCCCCCCCCCCCCCCCCCCCCCCCCCCCCCCCCCCCCCCCCCCCCCCCCCCCCCCCCCCCCCCCCCCCCCCCCCCCCCCCCCCCCCCCCCCCCCCCCCCCCCCCCCCCCCCCCCCCCCCCCCCCCCCCCCCCCCCCCCCCCCCCCCCCCCCCCCCCCCCCCCCCCCCCCCCCCCCCCCCCCCCCCCCCCCCCCCCCCCCCCCCCCCCCCCCCCCCCCCCCCCCCCCCCCCCCCCCCCCCCCCCCCCCCCCCCCCCCCCCCCCCCCCCCCCCCCCCCCCCCCCCCCCCCCCCCCCCCCCCCCCCCCCCCCCCCCCCCCCCCCCCCCCCCCCCCCCCCCCCCCCCCCCCCCCCCCCCCCCCCCCCCCCCCCCCCCCCCCCCCCCCCCCCCCCCCCCCCCCCCCCCCCCCCCCCCCCCCCCCCCCCCCCCCCCCCCCCCCCCCCCCCCCCCCCCCCCCCCCCCCCCCCCCCCCCCCCCCCCCCCCCCCCCCCCCCCCCCCCCCCCCCCCCCCCCCCCCCCCCCCCCCCCCCCCCCCCCCCCCCCCCCCCCCCCCCCCCCCCCCCCCCCCCCCCCCCCCCCCCCCCCCCCCCCCCCCCCCCCCCCCCCCCCCCCCCCCCCCCCCCCCCCCCCCCCCCCCCCCCCCCCCCCCCCCCCCCCCCCCCCCCCCCCCCCCCCCCCCCCCCCCCCCCCCCCCCCCCCCCCCCCCCCCCCCCCCCCCCCCCCCCCCCCCCCCCCCCCCCCCCCCCCCCCCCCCCCCCCCCCCCCCCCCCCCCCCCCCCCCCCCCCCCCCCCCCCCCCCCCCCCCCCCCCCCCCCCCCCCCCCCCCCCCCCCCCCCCCCCCCCCCCCCCCCCCCCCCCCCCCCCCCCCCCCCCCCCCCCCCCCCCCCCCCCCCCCCCCCCCC
>NW_020799100.1:13690232-13698403 GCF_003259725.1 Athene cunicularia | reverse complement strand
CCCCCCCCAGCTCTGCCCTCGGGGCACTCCCCGCTCGGCCCTGCCCGGGCTCTCTGCCCCCCAAGAGTCGCCCTCGCAGCCTCCCCACTAATTGGGGAGATCCTTTTCATCAGCACTTCCCCTCCAGCTGGCTCCCAAGCGCCCCTCCCCAGCCTCTGTGCTAACGCTCTTCCTCTTCCCCCCGAATCCTTCTCCTCCCGTCAGTCGTTTCTGAGCGATGTCAAAGAAGGAACGACTACAAAAACAAGGTAACTCTGCAAATGGAGGCACTCGGCTTGTCCTCGGGCACCAGGTCAGTCTGTGTGAGCTTCCTGGGGAGGGAGCATCCGCCTGGGGCTGGTCTGTCAGCACCGACCCGATCACTCCCCGAGTCAAATTCTTCAGATCTTTCAGCCTCTGCGTCACATTGGATATGGCACTGCTGCTATTCTGCATTTTGAATACAAAATGTGAGCTAGATCATCTTCCTCTGCTTTTAAAGCCGGATTAAAAAAACAACTAAACAAAAAAAAAAAAAAAAGCAGAAAAAAAACCCCAAACTCAAACCAAACAAAAAGGAAAAGAACTGGGAGAACTCACTCCTCTTCCAAAAGGCTACCGTACATTAGGTGAATAGCATGTTTTTTTCCTGAAGTTTCTATATAATAAATTCTCTGAAGTAATCTTCCACACCACATACATAATAAAGGCCACATAAACCTCAGAACAAAGCCTGCATGTGCAAGACAGTTTCTTGTGTTTTCAAGACAGTTTCTTTTTCCCAGCTTGGACTTCAAATGGCAGAGAAATTTCTACATGGAAATAAATCAGGGCAAAGATTGCCTCCTGGTATGTGTATAGCTCTTAGCAAGATCAAGTGCTTCTGAAAGTGTTGGTTTAGGGAACTGTTCTTTCATGAAAGAAAAGAACAGAACAGTGTTGAGAAAGCAACAAATAACCTTGGCTTTTTGCAATGACACTGCGGGACGTCCGATCACTAAAGCATTTTAATGAGAAATGTTATGAACTAAGATCATGATACCCCATTTGCAATTTTCTGTGGTATACAAGGTGTCCAGGGGGTCCTGCTGCTCTTTGGGGAGCCGTGGTTCTAATGCCCCCCTAGTCCAAGAGCTTTCCTTCAAAAGGAATCATTAAAATTTCCCAGCAATTTAATGAGTGCAGCCAGGAAAGCTGGAGCTGCTGGGAAAGGGCTGGAAAGGATCCATATAAACCAAGCCTTTAGCTATGGACAGGGAGAGGAGGTCTACAGCAGTGCCACTTTCTAGCACCTAATGAGAAGGGCTCTGGGAGGTGTCCTGGAGCCAGATGTGAAGCAGCAGCTGCCAGAAGCCCCGAGGGAAGAACTGCAGGAGGGGCCTGGAGTCTCCTTTGGGTACAGGCCAGCTGCCCATTGAATGACCCAGGTTTCCACACTGAGAAGTTGAATTTGGTCCCACTGAGAGGACAGTGTAAGGAGAGTGGCTTTCTGCAAAATCATACATACTTCTTTCTTCAGAAAATCTGAAAGCAACAGCTGAGACATTTCCAATAGTTTCCATTTGATCATGTTTAGTGAAACAAACATTTGAGACAAAAAAAAAGACAAAGGCAGAGTTTAGAAATATTGAGACCAACTTCTAAAATGTAAGGTATTTTCAAATGATATTTTATTGAACTGCAACACAGCTTTTGTAGCAAATTCCACTTTACCAGGTGAGAGGTTTAATGATCTGTTTTTCTCTAAGTGCATACCTTTGAAGGCAGTGATAAACCTTTCCGTATGCCATATTTCTGCATCTGGGAAGTATGAGCTGTTATGTACTCTGTTATCTCTCAACTGCCAGTCTGTGACCTCTTAACGTCTTGGCAAGTGTCCCATTTGCTTAGTATGTCTAAGCACTGCCATTAACTCAGTTCTGAGTAATTTCTCACATTAACAGTGTAGGTGACACATGCTGGAGTTGGTGAAAAGGCCTTAAGAGCCAGAACCTTCTCTGCAGCACAGTCCCCCTGCACTGGAGAGGACTGCAGAGGTCTGGAGACAGACTTGACCCTGCATCCTAAAAAAGGAATGTCAGTAATGTGACTTTCTAAAGGTTAAAGTGGGATTATTTTAAAAAAATAATTAAAAAGGGAAAAAAGAAAGGAACAAAGGAAAAAAAGGATTTTTGTCAGGCACTGACAAAATTATGCTGTTGGCAACAAGCCTTCAAAGAAAACTGGGGCACCTCTGCTGAAAGTACCAGGTATTCCTTCTCTGGAGGGCACAAACATAATGAACTTTTTCACAAAGAGCAAGTGTTATTTTGGGGCACTGAGCCTTTCAATTTATCAGGTGCTCTTCCTGTCACATAATCAAACCCCAAGGAACCCTAGAAGGCTTTTAGTTAAAAACAAATAAAAATAGAACTCAGTGGGAGAAGGGAACACATGCCAGTGTTCAAACACTTGTATTATCTGAAATGTTTTCTCAGTCTTTTAGTAGATTTAGTGAATCTTCTGCATGTTAAATAACTTGTGATGTTTGTAGTTGTAATAAATCTTATGCTGTGATATAAAATAATGTAAAAGACCTCTTTGTTGTTCCCTGGGTACATCATATCACAGTTATTTAATGTAAAATTGCAAAAAATATGACTGTTCACTTACAGTGAAATGGAGCCAAAATTACATGATGCAATTCCAAATAAATGTTTTTCTTGGGAAGTAACCCCGAGGGGCTGTAGGAATATGTGTCAAGGAATTGTTTAGCATCTGCATGCATACATTTGTATCTGTGGGTATGGAAGCACTCCACCCTATATCAAAATTGCTCAAAGCATAAGCAGTTGCTTATCTCAGTGGGCCAAATATCCCATCACTTTTGTGATGTTTTGTATTTTGCCCACCAGGGGGGGTGTTTAGGCCTTTTAACTGGTGAGAACTACAGAAGCGTAATTCTCAGCTCTTAATGAGGAGCACTGGTAGCAGTACGGCTTCCTTAGCTTGCTCCGAAATTGGTGCACCACCACCGAAGAGCTTATGATTTATTGTTAGATGCTGAACATGGTCTCTTAACCATATGTTGCTACTTGAAAACCATCTTCTTGAGAAGATGGAAGAGAACAAAACTGTCATTCAGACTTTTTGAGAAAAGAAAACTCCAGATTATGCCAATATTTCTCTACATTAACCATTCCCAAAATGTGAGTTACATTGATGATAATACTTCTGGTCTTATGTAGGAGTTCTGACTGGATGCAATAAGTGGCTGATGTGCACATATCATTGAGTTCGGCCCAGTGAAAACAGTTCACCGACAGGTCAACCACTTCTTGTTAGCAGTTAATGACAAATTTCATTATTTGCTTCTTACACATTTAGCAGATGCAGCCTGTACACTGTAAGACTGCAAGGTATTTAGAGAAAGACTGTTGTTGGGGTTTTTTTCCTCTCTCTGTCTGTATCTATATTAAAATTGAGATCTCAGCCTGGTACATGCAAAACTACTCTTACAATACCCATTAGCTACACCTCTGAACTATGCAGAACATCCTTAAAGTCATCCCATAAAAATGCACGTCTAGATCTGGAGATCTGCAGGATGATGTAACATTTGTATTAAAGCACAATACAAGTGATCATCCTGTGTTCAGCTATCTAGGACAAGGTGACAACCATTACTTCTTATCTTAGACTGTCTTTTGTGTGTCAGAGATGTGGCTTGTGAAATGCATGGCATACTTGATAAAAGATAATTGCAGTTGGCAGGGCCTTGGACTCAACACACACACATGTGCAGGATGACAGGGGTGCAATCTATAAGCCGCCTAGCTACATCCCAGTAAGCTGAGACACACAGATACACCACGCCGCTGTGCTTCTGATTGCAGTGTAGGAGTAGTTTTAGTTCGTGTTGCTTGTCGGAGTCTCTCAATATTAAAGTAATCCTTCCCTGAAAGGGCTGCATTTCTAATTTTACTGAGAAACAAGCAAGGCAAGTATGCTACTGCATGGCAAACAAGTTATTCAAAATAGAATAAAAAGAGAAATCCTGTTATAATCACACTAGAATGATCAGTTAAGGATAAAGGCCTCTGCAGCACCACAAGAACCTATTTCCAGTGCATGTAATTGGAATAAGTGGTACTTGAAATTACATCTTTGAGGGTAGAGATGTGCCCTCCCCCTGCCTTCAGAAACGTATTTTCTGGTACTCAATGAAGCATTGCAAGCTGTACAATTAATCAGATGCTCCTAATGGAAAAGGTACCAGGAATCTTCTCATTAATGGATCTGCTGTCTTACTGTGGTCTGTACATAAAGACTTTTAAGAACAGATATTGCTCACCAAAGCAGCTAGACAGAATCCTATTTGCTTCTTTCCTATTCAGACATCAGATGCTGAAGTATTTTGAGCTATTTCTAGCACTTTCAGAATGGTGTTTCAGATAAATCACTACCCTTTAGCACAGACAGTGTGGCATTTGCCTTTTGACCTAACCAGGAATGTATGGTTTTCTTGCTTTACTTTCAAAGTGGGCCAGATGATGCCATTTTAGTATGAATCTTGAATCCCGTTATTTGGAGATTATTTTAACTCCCTGTGGGAAGCTGTGGACACTTGCAGGTCTTTAAGAGGAAAAGCAGTATCAATTAGGAATAGGGCATGCACTGATGCACAAAGTAAGTGAGAAGTAATTGAAGAGTAATCAAGGAGATGGCACAAGGATCATGTGAGTGCTGAAATAACAGTGAATATGTTATCTCAGTACCTCACACATGTAGGAGGACTGAGGCTACTCACACAGAAGCATAGTAAGAACATTATGAAAGCTCTGGTGTTTAATTGCTTAAAGCAAGAAAGTCTCTAAAGGATGCAAAAAAAGGTCAGTGCTGACATCTCAGGAGGATTTCATTTCTCACAGCAAACAGCAATCTGGACTGACAAAGATCTGCTTTGTATTCAGCTCAAGTATTTAGTTCAGAACACTGAAAGCTTCAGGGGTGTCTGTGCTTCCAGCAATGCCTGATGCTTGGCCTTAGATGCCCAGAGCTTGCGTTGCCTGGCAGAGGCCTGCAAGTCTGGCGGAGGTGTCAAGGGAGCATTGTACCACATGACACCCCAGGCAGCACCTCAGCTTTGTTACTGTGCTTTGATGTTCTTATCACATGCCCTGACCTGACCTGAGACACAGCCTGCAATATGCTCTGGAGAATTATGACGGTATAGGAGAGATAAGGGATTCCACTCTTGCTTTCCCTACTCTCATAATCTACTTTATTCTGACATTTCCAGTACAGATGAACCTGTCTGTCTCTCTTCAGAAGGCAGTGCTCTGGGGAAATTTGGAGCTGTGAGCCATGATGCTGAGCAGGGGTCAGAAGGGGTGTGGGAGCAGCAGAGGCAGAGCAGCAGGATGGGCACGCGGCTCTCACACTCGCTCTGAGCATGGCTTGGGCTAACTGTTCCAAGGACTATGCCATTGCACGACTTGTGAGTAACCACATCTTGCAATCCATGTTGAAAGATAGATCAAAGCCTTATCTAGATCTCATTCCTCTAGGCATTAACACCACCTCTTAACGTTTGTTGATGTCATATTTTTATGAGTTTTTATCTCATCTAGACTGGATGTGGGTAACCACAGACTTTCAGAGTGGAAGCTCGTCATGGAAGTGGGGGATTTTCAGTGGTTTTCAGACTCCTGAAACACAAACTCTGTCTGTGGTGTGGCAGGAAGAATATATGCTTGTCTTGTGCAGTTTCATTACAACATCTCAGTGTTTCCACCTCTTCCTGTATTCAACTGCCTTAATAAATAAGAAAACACCATCATCTCTGTTTTATAGAAGAAACTGAGGGGTGGCAAAGCTATGACTTACTACTAATTATGACAAGAAGGTTAGTTTTGGAAACCTTCTGCCACTAGACTAGTGACTCTGGTTTTGCTTGCGAAATGAAAAAGGAAGGGCAGCTGGGGGCGTGGAGAGAAAGAACTGTTGAAAGGCTGTGAAATACAGTATAAATAAAATTACTTCAACATTCCAGACATCCGTTCTGATTGTGCAGCTATTTGAGGTGATAAATGACTCCCCGCAGGTAAATCTGCATGTAGCTCTATGATAGGAACCTGCCATCAGTTCCCAAGCTTTTGCCTGAGTAAGCAGCAATTTGCTCAAGACAGTTTGCAGGTCGGGGATGTTTGGTTAGCTGTTAGAAAAAGTCTCAGACATTGCTTCTAGCCTATTGTATTGGACATTTTAATGCATTTGAAGATGTGAGCGTGTGCCTGAGAAGACTGAGCATGCTTGGTTTGCTTCTCGGTAGGAACACCTGCAGACATAGTATTTTGTTAAATATAAAAAGGCCCCTCATCCATGAGAACTCCAGCATGATTAAATGGTGTTTTGAGTCCTCTGACAATTTGTCAGACCTATTTCTTGCACAGTGAGCTGAACCCCTTTCTCTAATGTCTCAGAGATCAGTTAGGCTCTAAATAGTAAGCGGCTGTGAATATGGCTTAGAGGAAGGATAGCAAAGCAGCATCTCTGAGCTGGCCCTGCGCCAAGTCACTTGTTTTGTGAACTCAGAGCAACTGTTTCTAACATTTAGTAACAGTTAGTTACTGGACCTGGTCCTGGCTGTTCCTCTGCTTTGCTCCTGCCAGCTGCAGAGCCACTGTACCTCCTGCTCCCTGTCTGCAGGCAGAAACACCATACACATTTGGCCCAACATCAGTCTGTGAGTTTATTCAACGTCCGCCCTTTCTGGCTGGAAGCTTCACTGAGGGCAGCAGTCAGCAGTGTTTATGCAGGTTTGTCTGATTTTCCTGCTATGAATCCAGGGAACAATTAGCTTTTTCAGGGCAAGAGCAGAGGCTCTGGCCCAGGCAGACTGATCAGTAGATATTCATCTGTAAACTTTAATCCCACAGCCCACAAAAGTATCCCCAGATAAGGTTAAATGAAGCAGACAGCCACAATATTTGCAGGTGACAATGGGAGCCCTTCCCCCACCACACATGCATTTTGCACATAGGCCTCTTTTGCTGGAAAGCCAGTCTATTTGCAATGACACAGTGATCCCGAAGTCCATACAATACTGCACCAAAGGATTAAACCCTTCACTCTTCAGTACCTTCTTACTGATCCTGGCTAATTTGGTTCTATTGAATTTCAGCCAGATATCACCCACAGAATATTACAGGGCTGTTCCTCTTTTGACTAATAATGGCTCAGCTGTCTCTCACTGACATATTGCTGACTGAAGGCTAGTCTCTTCCATACTGCTTATAGAAGGAATTTCCCTTAGATCCCCAGATTAGTCATGATGCATGCATGCAAAAAAATTATCCATTTAAGGACCTTCAGGAGGATCAAAGCATAAAGGCAGATTCTGCTTATCAAACTCACAGCAATTGCATTCAAATGTGGGTCTATGAGTCTTTCTTTAGCATTTCTTAATTATGGCTCCAGAGTAATTTTTGACAGATAAATATGCAGCACCTAACAAGTACAGATTACATGGTAATAATTATTCATCCGTACAGTATTCCCACAATTGTGTAGCATTTTATTAATATAACGGGGCCTTGGACATTGCAACCAGCTGCTGATTTATGTTTCACCACTCCCCTTTCACACGCTGAGTGGAGAGCATTAGTACCTTTGAGGCTTTTGTGGATGTTTCTTAACCCATTTTAGAGTGACAACCTTGCTCCTATTCCCCTTTGTTCTGCTATGGAAGATTCCGCACTGAATTTTTTTCATGCCACTAACGAGGATCTGAAGCTATTGACAGGCACTCTTCGTTATTAGCTTTCAACACAGAGGTGATGCTCTGATGCATCTGGTTTAGGTGACTTTTTAACCTGAAGAGCAATCGATAATCTGCGTTGCCATAGATACGACAGTAAACCTGAACGTTGCCAAACGGCTCACTGCGGTGAGCACAGCCTATTTGCCACACCGCCGGCAGGCGAGGCGGCTCCGCCACCGGGATGGGATGCCGTTACACCGGCGCTGTGGCTGCCGATTAGTTATTTTCCGTGTCACATCATCGTCACCGCTGTTTTGCGGGGCGGCCCCTGCCCTGACACCCCCTCCTCCCGCCCCCCCGCAGCTGTGTTCTCCCGAAACTCAGTGACCCGCTCCCGGCGCGGCTGTAAGAGGGACGGCGCTCCCAGGCTCCTCGCCAGGCCCTGCTC
>NW_020799100.1:13616694-13690182 GCF_003259725.1 Athene cunicularia | reverse complement strand
GGGGAGTGCGGGCCCCCCACTGCGATGGCAGCGGGGGGAACACAGCGAAAGCGTCTCCTGTGGTGGCAGAGGAGGGCTGCGAGGACTGAGGGCTGTGGTGGCAGGTGGGGGGGGGCATGGGAGAGGGCTGCTGTGGGGGCGTTGGGGGGCCCGGGGGGTCCCTAGTGGGGAGGATGCAGAGGGAGGATTCGCTGTGATGGCAGTTGGGGGTGTAGTGGGAGGGACATGCTGTGGTGGCGATGGGGAAGATGTAGTGGGAGGGCTGGTGTGGTGGCGATGGGGAGAAGTGCTAAGGAGCCCCTGCTGTGGTGGCAGTGGGGGGGAGAAGGGGCCCTCAGTGTGTGAGGGCAGCGGGGGATACTGGGGAGGCTCCACGTTTTGGGAGGGGGGGGGCTGGACAATGGAGAGGCTCCCCCTGCATGCAGGGGGACGGGGAGGGCTGGAGGCTCTGGGGTGTGCAGTGATGGGGCGCTCCCCCTCTGCGTGAACGGGGCGGGGGGCCGGGTTGCTGCTTCTGTGTGTGTTTAGGAGGAGAGCGGGCCTGCTCTGTGGGTAGGTGGTGGCGGGCTCTGCACCAGGGGGTCTTGTTTCTGCGGTGTGTCTGCAAAGGCAGCGCTGCTCCTGCCTGAGGAGGTGGGGGACAAGGGGCGAGGGTACCCCAGCGGCGGGGTGCTGCCGCTGTGTGTGTGCAGGGGCAGGGCTCTGCGGAGACAGGGGCTCCCGCTAACCCCCCTCCGTGTGTGTGCTGGTGCTGAGTGTGTGTGTGTGTGTGCAGTGGGAAGGGTTATTGTGCTCCGTGTGTCTGTGTCTGCCGTGGGGAGGGGCGCGGGCGCTCTATGTGTGCCTGCGCTGCCGGGGGAGAGGGGTTCCCGCCTGGGGGGGCTTCTGCACTGAGGGAGCGGCGGTGCTTTCTGTGTGTGTGGGGGGAGAGGGCATTCACAGGGAGTTAGACGTTGTGTTCTGTGTGTCTGTCTATACCTGTCGTAAGGATGAGGATTTTCAATCCCTGTGCACGCACACGGAGCCTGTGGAAGAGGGTGTGCGAGGTGAAGGCAGCTATTTAGTTCGCGCCCTGGGGAATAAGAGCTCCGTGCTGTGGTTGGTTTGTACCTTCAGGGATGTCAAATCCCTTGCAAGTGAATCTTTATTACCTGGGGTATTCCGGTGGGTCCGTCTTCCCAGCTCAGCAGGAAAATGGTTACAAGTGCGGGTGCGAGGGCTGTGTGCGCATCCAGCAGTGTGCGTGTCGGAGCTTAATGTATTCACCGTGTTGGTTAATGCTGAGATACCGTGAGTGTGAGCCGGGATTTACCCAGGCTTTTAGGTGAAGTAAACTTGGAGACATTTTTCTATACGCTTCCTAGAAAAGAAAATTACGTTTTCCATGGGGGTTCTGTTATATTTTGGCTCATCTCTGATGCACTTCTGAATTTATTTGCTGCTGGAGTATTTGCTGAAAATGGATCGTCTTGAGTAATGTGCTAGAACAAAATATTAATGAGAGGTCTAGCATCTTTTGTTCACAAGTAGCAGTGGCTTTCCAAAATGTCGTTTGAGTGAATTAATTCCAGGGGGGGTTTTGCTTTGTTTTGGAGCTTTTCATTCCCCATGCGTTATGAATAGCTGGCTTATTGTTTTGAATATGAGACTGTCCATTGTGGTACCTTATCCATCTCTGACAATCCTGTACTCCTGGTCTATCAGATACTCATTCTGTTGCTCTTTGTTGTGGGCTGCATTTGTGCAGACGGTTAAATAATGATGTACTCATTCTTCTGTGATATATTAGGTTGTGTAGTGGGTAGAATTTGTGGAGGACTGATTTTAAAATCCAATTTATGTATCCAGTAGCAAGCCTGCTAATGATTTGTGGGTCATTAGCTTTTTTTCCTGACACACGTATGCATCCCTATGTGCAATGCAGAATATAGATAGGTAAAAGTGTGTTAGTTATTTCATAATGCAGGCACAAGACTAAAATAAAAACAGGTTCCATGGAATAATAGCTTTTTTCCTTGTAGTAGCATAAAATGTATTCAACAACATAGTAGGTCATCTCTGTGTATAAATATTCAATAATTAAAACATTAAAAAAGAAGCACTGCATATAGGCAATCTATTATTAAAAAGACTTTTTCTGTATCCTGAAGCAGGTGCATCAACAATCCATATTTTGTGTTTGTTTCTAGTTATTACTAATTGCATTTTGGATTGTATTTTTTCTTGTTTTATTTTGAATCTCATGATATTTGAGTAAAAGCTGTCTGCAGTGATTGTGTCTTTATCTTTTAGGATGTAGTAGAGCCCAGTCACTGCCATCAGGATTGAATTTTCGTCATGAAAGATTGCATAAAAATGTTTAAGGGCAGTCTGACAAAAATAGCCGTATTGCTTACTTAGATGGTTGATGTGGGTCTATGCAATTACCATCTCATAGCAATCCTGAATTAATGTAGAAGTGATTTACAAATTAATCCCGTGAAATACACATTTTAGATGTTTTTCAAAATATGATTGTAAACAAAAGATTTGTAGTGTTTATGTTGACTTAATCTGTAGATTTTTTTTTTTTGGATGTGTGTAAATGGTATTTTCGTGAATCACAGACATACTTCACAGAGTATCAGCATGGCATAGAGCTTGATGGAGGATCAGCAACTGTCTCAGAGGCAATGGTCATTTACTTATTGGCATATTTTAGCAGTGATCACTGTTTCATATTAAAATATACCTATGAATAAGGTATAGGTTTAGGCTGAGACATGGGAGATAGGGGGTTGGGTCAAAAATCTTTGTTGTGTTTCACTTTCAGTTCTAAGTCAGTGACATTGTAATTGGTTCTGTGGTACTTGAAATAAACATTTAAAAAAAACCAATCTCTTAACAAGTTGCATGTAAAAGACTTCTTTTCCATATCACAAACGCTTACGCAGTAGGATATATAGTGTCACTGTAAATCCAGAATATTCTGCCTTAATGTCAATAAAATCAGCAACAGAAAGACAACTGCCAGTGTTCTCCGTAATGTTCAGATATTTATATATGTTAAAGCACAACTGCTGTTGATTTATCAGAAACACTTTTTTTTTTTTTTGTTATTTAAGATCTGACCATATTTTACATCTAACTTACATAATGGCTTGCCAGTACATAATTTGCAAATACTGTAGCATGTTTTTGGCATCTTAAATTGTGGCAAAAAGTAATGCTGAGCTAAAAGCATAATGATGACATCTGGCTGTTTAGTGCTGACCTTATGTTTGTAATATCTTTTTTTAACCATGAATTGTCATTGCAGTTCTTTGGCCAAAAGATCCCTTATTTTTATTTCCCTGAATTTGTTTTTTGGTTGTTCAAACAGATCTTATGCTGCTGTTAAATGAACATCTGAAAAAAAATTTATAGGTCATGAGATATCAAGAGGTATATTGAATATTCCAATCATTTTATTAACATGTAATTTTGCTTCTCGCTGTGTGAGCAACATTAGGCCCCCTGGCAGTTAAGTAATTGAGTATATCGCATCACTGTAATCACTGTCTGCTTAACTGGAGAGTTGTGTGGTTTCTGTTTTATGTGGTGGTTTGTTTTTTTTTTTTTTAAAGATAGGTTCCTGTACTGTATTGCTGTGCTGAACTGAGTCATCCTATACCTTTAGTGATTTTTCCCCACTTTTTTTGTGATCACTTCTTAAAACATGAATTTAATAAATGTGGAAGTTCTAGACTGACAGCCCAAGAAACAATTTATTTGCTCTGAATAAATATAGTAATGCCATCAGGCTTACTTGTTTATGACTTCACAACAAACTTGATTCCCAATTTTTAAATCTCAGGGAACCTCAAAGCAATTACAAGTAGGTGAATGATTGCTTGTAAATATATTAACTATGAAATGTCTCCTTTCTCACCACCTGCTACCTCATATAGCTGAGAAGTATCACCAGTGTTATTCCATGTCTTCAGAATGAGCCCTGCTGTCATGGCCAATAACAATCTCAGCACCACAGGCGGAGTTCCCACATTGTGATTCCTGTATGGGTTTGCTGAGGGGATGGGAGGAAACCTGTGTGTCAACAGCGTGGCCTGGCATTACTTGTGTGACTTCGTTCATTTATACATCATACTTCTGGCCCTTCTAATGTATATAGTAATTCATGTGATTGCAGATTAAAACCAACCAGACTTGCAGTTTAATACTGACTGTGACTTGTATAAGAATGTTAATTTATAATACTACTCTTCTGTCTTTAGAGTATACACTTCTAAACTAATTATTTTCCTGTCTAAATAACATTATTTTTGTTGGTGGTAGCAATGTTGATAAAGTGATGGCAGGTAACTAAGTAGCAACACCAAATCCTATTTTCAGTTTAAAAAAAATAACATTCATAGATGATGTCCATCCTAAATGTAGATTACATTCTAGAAATCAAACATGTTGAAAAATGTGGTTCTTCAGTAATGACTTGTTCAGATTTGAATGAAAAGAGAAAGCCAGATTATATGTTTTTGGGGGGGCGGAGGGTATAGTGTTTATGCTCAGAAATGTATCTGATGCGAACTCTGGAAGTGACACAGATCATAAGTTAATTGTAGAAATTTCCCACAGTGGTTTCTTAGCCTATCCAGTGCTTAGGCTAAGGGAAAATGAGTTGTGTGTGTTGTCAGGCTTTCTTGCTGAAGGTCAGTAATGAGGATACTTGTTGTTATAGACAAGTTAGGAGATGTCTCAGTTCCGTGAGTTGAAGTTAAAACAACTGATTATTAGTTTGCCTGCTGAAAAAGATTGTATTATGAATAGTACTACTAGTATCTTGATCTATTAAAAAAAATTTCCATGTTTCTAGCTTTATCTGAAATGCTGATCTACAAGAAATGTGCAATATGTAATTTTTTTACTTTTTGTATTCTCCATCAGAACTAAATTTGCCATCTCATTTTCTATTTTTGTGCCTTGGAATATGAAAAAAATAATCTTTGAAATATTTCTACTTTTGATCAATATGAAGAACTTTTTGTGATACCTACTTCTACTTTGTTACTTCCTATTTGAGGAGGGGGCAAATGTATTTAGATCATGAATTGTATTGCAATACTTGGTGTGAGAAGAAAAATGGACTAGTCATTGCTTTTTCAGATTTTTTTTGTTAGTGAAAAGTATCTTCTCATTTGGCTTGTGAAGCTTTGTTGGAGCTGATTCAAAAGTATGTAATCATTTTACTGTCAAGGCTGGCATTTAATGCTGAAATGTGTCCTTAGCTAAAAGGTAACTGAATCAGGACTGAAGGCTAGAATTCCACAGAAAATGCAAAGATAGTTGGTAGAACTTTTTTGTGGTAAAAGTTCTACATGACAGTGTGGAGAGACTTCCGAGTTCTCTGATTTTCTGTGGCTGTGCAATGGTCTGATTTTCATCATTTCTTCCAACTATCCTGGGATTGTTTGCTGCTTGCTAGGAGCACCTGCTGCCATGTCTGACAGATCTAGAGAAGGTATAGCACTTTAGGCAAGGGGAGGGCAAAAAAAAAGTCTGATTCTCTGTTATAGAACTAAAATATTTCACTTGGCAGCCATGATTACCACTAATGTGTTCCCAAGTGTCAACTTTTATTTTTCAGAAAAGGTTTTGTAGTTACAAGACTTGAAGGAACCCTGCATCTTGGGACTGTTCATAGGGTACTGACCAGCAGGTGTAACTGCACAATGAGCAAATCCCTGACCATCTGTGTCTTAAAACAAACATCTACTTCAATTTGTCACTCTACCACTGTCTTAAGAGCTGAAACCAGTATGCAGTGAAGAAGTAGCTGATATACTAAAGACTGACCTAGAACTAAAAGGTTTGCTTCAAATCATTGCATGCAGTAGTGAGTGGTGTTATATCCTTATTTCTAAGCTAACATAAGTGGCTACAGCCATTCTTAAATGCTGCCATGAAGTCTGGCATGAGTAGGACAGTCAGCGGGAGGCACCAGCAAATAAGAACAGATGCTGAAGTTGCTACAGAAGTGGCCTTTGTGTCTCAAGAGAACATGCTGTAGTTGTTGCTAGACCCCGTTCACTCTGTGCTCATGGACTGTTAATTTACCTGCTCAGGGTTTTTTCTGCTTTGCTTTTATTTCACTTGCCTTGTTTTCTGGTGTGCTTTGTCTTCCAGCAGTCTAGCTTACTTTAAAAATGTTTCTGCTTAGTTTGTTTCCTGTCAAGCAATTTTATCTGCACAAAAAGTCAGCCATGGAGCAAACATTGGTTCCAGTTGATTGGTTGTAGCCTTTTGTCTTTGCCTCATGTTTATTTAGATTGTAAGCTCTTCAGGGCAGAGGCCTTGGATGTGTATAACTGAGCATACAGAGACTAACATAAGAAGCTTTACTTGGGAGTTTTGTGTGCATTTTAGGTAATCCTTAACAAACCCAGACTTTGCTTCATTTACAAATGATGATTTCTTTCCCTTATATTACTTTCTGTAAAAGAGTTAAATAATTTGAAACTGAAATTTTGGTTTTGAAATTTTTAAATTCAAAAAAGAAATCAACAGAATTAAACCAATAAGTAATGGCCAGTGTAAGTGGGAGGAAGATGCCCTGTGCTATAATATACAAGCTTAATAAGTCTTGCTGACTTGTCAAGAAAACACATTTCAGTCTTTTTGGTAGTAAACTGTTTCAATAATTATAGTCTAGACTAAATATTAAAGTGTGGTTTTGTTTAAGGAAGCAAATAGGTTTCCTGTGGGATTTATGTTTACCATTTCAAACTACAAAAGACTTGTGGTGACAAGATGCCTTCAGAAGCTGAGAGGAAGATAATCTCCTTTTGACTGTGTAGCCAATGGGTATGCCAGTCTTCCCCTTCATATGTCAGTTTGAGAAGTAAGTGATCCCCTCGTTTTGATGTGTTCTTTATTTTTTGTTTTAATCATGCTACGCTAAAATAATTGAACACACATACTCAAGAGTTGGAGCAACGTCCTGCCTTATGTTGGAAATGCCTGGATCCTTCTCGTGTGGTAACATGGTGAGGAATTCCCTGAATTCATCTGTTGGTTTCATCCCTGCATTGGTGTGCAGCAGGTCAGCACTGGCGTGCCTCTGAGATGTTCCAGCCTTTAGATCAGAGCTTCTGGTTTCTTTTTTGAGTGCAAATTTTGGGAAAAACATCATGCAACTGTACCAACATGTGACAAATGGAAATGACTTATATGAAAAACAAGAATTGCTTCAACCAAACAGCAGTTTAGACATGTTCAACGTAGATGTGTCCAGCGGAGAGTAGGAGACTTTGGTTCAGTGAGGATGGGCCAGAATAGTGGGTTCCTCCGGGCTACCTTGCTTTTGAAGTCACTGTGCTGGATCTCAGTCCTTCCTCCCTGGTAGTGGAGTTCTGTGAAAGACAACTGTTGGCCTGTTCCAGTTACAGAAACGTGTATTTCACATGGAAGAACTATGGTTTGATCTGATGGGATGTTTTTTTTTTCTGTTTAAGTCCCTAAAGTAATGAGTATATTTTTTTTATAAAGAATTTTTTCTTTAGTAGTGCTGTTTAACTTGAAAAGCCAAGAACTCAATCTATAAAACACAGTTTCTGGTTGCCTGTACAAGCTTCCCTCTGTGCTTGACAAGAAACTTAAATTACGTGGTCATGTACAGTTTTTTCATTTGTCACTTTAACCTGAGTGTGTAGCTAAAATTAGTGACATGGATAACCATGAAGCAGGTATTTCCTAGCTCATTAGTTTTTGGATTTACAACCCAAACACCACTTTAATATCTTTATTGCAAAAATAAAAACTATTCTGTGCTCTGTCAAATACCCAGTTAAAAAAGTAAAAGCTGCTTGTAGCCACCTGTAGTCTTAGGTGTGTTTTTCTTTCTTTTAAACAGCTCAAAGAGACAATACAAGCAGAGGAGTGTGAAACTGAGAAGCAATATTAAAAGATGGCTAGCTTTTATCTAATATGGAACTGCCCTGTGCTGAAATATTTGATGGCATATTGCTATGAGAAACATGGTTGGTCACATTAGCACAGTCCAGTACTCTGTGTTTCACTTTAGTAGCATATAAGGACACATTGTGTGTGTTAGAATGATTGAGCATGCACTGGAAGCTGTCAAACTGGCCACAGTAATTCATTTTCCTGGAAGGCTTTTTCATCGCTCTTTAGGTATATTAAACAGTGGTCACATTGATGGCAAGGAAAAACCTCTTTTATATTTTTTTTTTCTGAACTTGCTCAGGAGTCCCGAGTTTATCATCCCTCCATGTTGGAATTCTGTGACCGCATAAAAGCTGCAACTCAGTATCAGTGCTCTTTCTTCTTTTAGTTTCAGAAACTTCTCACTATTATTTCCCTTACTGTCACATCACTTTCAAAGGGTTCGTTTTATCTTTGCACGCGCTATTCCCTGGAGTAGTAGGTGCTTGGGAAGAGGTACTGGTTCTTATTTCTGTGCATTCTCTCTCATCGTGGTTATATGTAGGATTATATACTACATAATTAGAAAAAAAATATGCAATTATATATTACATATTAGAAAAATACTTTTCTAATATATAAATTGGACATAACTGTATTGATGCAAAAGGTGTATCTAGCCTAGGATTCTCTATTAAAACCCAGTAGTAATCTTTCTAACCTTTTACTTGGTAACTTCCTTTGCAGTCCCATATTTTTACTGAAAATAACGGAAATAGATTGTGTCCTCAGTTGTCTATTCCAGGCTAATGAAACCTATTCTGTATAATCTCCTTTTCTACTGAAAAATTCTCATGCGTGTATGTATACTCTTTGTATATGTTGTACTGTATCTTTTTTGAGATAAGCCAGGAACTGCATGCAGTATCAAGATAAGGGTATGCAGTCAAATAACTTTCTATTCTCTGTTCCTAGTACTGTTTAGTGCCTTTGACTTGAGTTGCCATTTTCAAAAAAAAAAAAAAAAAAAATAAAATTGAGTAATATGGCTGGATGAATCTCAGTTTTGAAATGTTAGCATTTCACTTATGAGTTACTAATTAAATGGAATACATTAAAGCTGTGTGAAAGTGAAATCCTTACAAAATTCTGCCTAAGATAAATAGGAAGCAGCGTTGGAAACAGAACTACGTGCACATGTAACATAGCTAAAAATACAAAGAGTGTATAAGACTTTTCCTTCAGTTTTTTCTTAGCTATAAGCTATTGCAATATAAATCATTAAGTGAAGATGGAGTTCTAATAATATCATTTAGTTTATTTAAATGTGAAAATTCTAACCATGTGACTTCTAAAGTAAGCCCTTCTGAGCAGGGACACCAAAAAGCTTATTTCATAAAATGATCTTTTGCTTCTGTAGAAATATTTTTTTTCTAAAACTAATTTGCTCTTTCTGCACATGGACTCCATGCTCAGATTATACTGTTCTAAAAGTTTCGTTGGTTTGCAGGAGCATTTCTAGATAGAGGTTTTACGATTAATATTCCAGGTAACTGGGAATCAAATTTCAATTATGACACTGCCATATAAAAAAATATTTGGAGGATGACGTTTTAGATGGCATTAAATACTTAGGAAATCTTATTTTCTACGAGTGCCTAGTATTTTTTTGGAAGTAAAACAACTCTAGTGTTGAATGCTCAGGTGTAACCATAATAACTGGTGTCTGTGTCTTCTGTGAAAAAAGCTGCTTCCCATTTATGGGAAGAATGTGCTGTGGAATGTAAATCCTGCTATTTGTGATTCCATAATAAACACTTACGGAATTTATGAACCATTTCTGAGTTTGTCTATTGTATGTCCTTTTGATATGTCAAAATACACAGCCACCACAAGGGTTAGATGAAGACAGACTGTGCTTCTCTTTTACTTAAGAGTGTACATACCAGCTAAAAATCAATTTAAATATTACTACATAAACTTAACAATAGACTTTAAATGTATTTAATTTTCCTTGTGACAAGGAAAGTACATGGGTCAGTTTAGGTTTCTCAAGGGCTATGGGTGTCTGGCAGGTAGATGAGTTTCCTAATTGTGCATAAGAGCTGATGGATGGGTGCTCAGTTAGTTCTGTGTAGTCCTTCACCATAGCTCTAAATGTTGGAGAGCAAACATGTATTTGTATGTGAAAGAGTTACATGCAAAAATTACTTTTCTGTAATTCTTGAATATTCTTTGCTGGAAAATTGTAAATTTTTTTGTCTGTTCTACAGCTGAAGTAGTTGCTGTTTATATCAATATACATAATCTTCTACATTTGGACATATTTTCATTGTTCAATGCTTAATTCTGAAACTTAACTAATACCAGAATTCTTAATGTTTACTTCTTTAATTAACCAGACTTTTTTTTTCTTTTTCAAGAAAAAAGTCATGCGTTACTGTTAATATCTGAACTCTGAACCTGCCAGTAGGGTGTGTAGAATTTGAGGGGGAGCACTAGAGATGGTAGAGGACATCCCTTCTGATGTAAGCTTGGCAAGCTTAAGAGTTTCTTTCTCCTGAGGTTTCTGAAAATCAGGATGAATCAGTAGTTTCAGAAACCTGATTCTGTTTCACTCGTAATGGAAAGTGCTAGATA
This sequence comes from Athene cunicularia, assembly GCF_003259725.1. Lineage (NCBI taxonomy): Eukaryota > Metazoa > Chordata > Aves > Strigiformes > Strigidae > Athene > Athene cunicularia. The sequence continues at coordinate 13,679,625 of NW_020799100.1, read as the reverse complement.
ACTTACGCAAAGGACTTGTGATCAGAATCTATGAGGAAAACAATCTTCTTGAACAGCCCGTCGTCTTTCTACCAAATCTGGCTTTCAGTTTCTGGCTTAGTCTTGTGGTTTGGGTTGTTTTCTTACACCAGATAATAGCATAGGAGCAAGGTACCTAAAACATACTCTAGCATGTTCACTTTCCTTTTGGCAAACTGGACGCAGCATACACTTTGAGTTGGTTTTTTTTTTTTTAGGTGAGTATAACTGTTGTTTTGGGGAGATTTTTGCAGGTGTGTTTTTATTCTGTTTTCTTCCATAACTCTGTACTTGAAAGCTCCAGATGGAAGATTTGTGTTTCGTTAATGCTGCCGTCAAAAGTCATGGCTGGTAATATTTTTCTATAGGAAACAGATATGTATTTAGGCGCACTTGGCTTTTTTGATGTATCTTTAGTTTTCCTCTTTACCATCATAAGGAACTGATATTTGAAATAATCAGTGCTAAGATGATTATACTCCTGTAATACGCACAAACTGCAATTTTATATCCTGTAATTACATACTTTGAAAGATCTTCATAGGTCATCTAGGGCAGTCTCTTGCTCAGAACAGGTTAGGTTACAGCAGGCTGCTCAGGGCCTTCTGTTGAGTTTTGAGCATCTTCAGTGATAATCTTTCTGTAAAATGTGTTTTCTGGATTCTCCTAGAAGCCTCAGTTAATTTAATTTTTCTGCCTGAAGAAAGCGTTATTACATAAACAATGAAATTGGTTTGTTCCTGCTGAGTGCCATTTCGTGGTTAATAATGAAAGCCAGATCTTTTATCTCCTTTCTTAGTTTCTCAACAAAATGGGGCGAGGAGCCTCAAGCTTTAGTAGACTTTGAACATACTTTTTTTTTTTTTTAACATACATCATTTGTCATTTTAATGTTGGGCTTACAGACTTCAGCTTAAGATCAGTAAATGTAAGTAGTACTTTTGAATACCTGCTGCCTCATGAATCCATCTTCCAGTCTTCGAATGATCGTGTCATTTATATAGTACTTATGTGACTTGTGAAGGTTAAAACAAGATAGAAAACAAGGATATACTTAGTGATTACATTAAGACCAATAATATTCTTATATTTGGTAGATATTCACTACTGAAATATCACAACAGAAGCTGGCAGCTTCAGTTTGTTGATAAACTACTACTATATACTGTTTCCATGGCTTTTGCTGCCTTTTTACTTCTCAAAGCAGGATTGCTAAAACAAGGAAGGAGGAAAATGTAATACAAGTGGGTTTATTTTCTGAAATGCTTTGTTCAACACTTGTAAGTTGTTAGCAGCTCTTCCAGGTCTTTGGAAGCTTGATACTGACAGAGTAGTAAAATGAAGGATGACATTTTCAGATGTGGATAAACCAAGTTTAGTGTTAGCTCATCAGTATTTATTTTAAATAAAATTTCTGAGCATCTGCATTTAATTATTTCCAGTAAAGAAGATGACAAAGCTAATGATAATGTTAAAATACAGATTTTGTATTTTCAACATACTTGAATGGGAGATGTGCAGTCTTGGTTGTCCTGAAGATTAAACTTTCCCATGGTATGGCCGTGCAGACTGTGCTAGTATAACATAAAATAGGGTAGGAGCTAATTAATTTATGCAAATGCTGAGGAATTACTTGTTGAACCACAATCACGAACAATAGCAACACTCCAACTGAGAGATTTGGATGTTCTTTTTCTACTTAGTTTTAAATGTTTTTGAGTAATTCTGTAGCCCTGGTTGCTGTCCATCAGCAGTAGGTGGGAGATTCCCTCTGCTACGTGTACTAAAGCTATATAATAACATTGCAGGGCTCTGCAGGTTGACCCCAGCATGCCAGGAGTCCAAGGTGGGCACAGTGTAGTTGAAGTGTTGGACTGCTTTGATAAGCTTGACCTAGTCTTAGTTTTGGATTCCTACTTTTCTTTCTATGCTATGCTGGAATCTCCATTCCTGGTAGGAGGTAGACAACCCATGCCCGTTACAGCTCAAGGTATTAGACTTTTATAGTGTGGCTCAGGGATTTTGTTGTTGTTTTGGGGTGTTTTTTGAGACAAATTTCACTATATTTAGTGCATGCATCTTTGCTTTTTGGTTAATACTAAATGCTTGGCAGCTTGGATTTAACTTTCGTTCCTCCTCAGGGAGATAGGGAAAAGCATACATTTACTGCCTGATTCCTTTCAAATATTTTGATGTTTCAGCATCCAGAATATATTTGTGCAACAGAAATTAATTTTTTAAATTATGTATTTTGTCTCCTGTTCCTTGAATGCTGTGGTATAAATAATGACTGTCTTTTACTGTGGCTCACTGTGAAGTTAAAGGTGTCTGAAGTCTAATGTCCTTACTTATGGGTGAAGGTGACACATCAGTAAAGATTTGGTCGGTCTTTGTTATTGCTATCACTCTTGGAACTCCGTTGGATAGAATGCAAATCTGATAATTATCTCTTTATAGAAGGAGAGAGACTTGGCTTTCTGTTTGAGATGGGAGAAAAAGAAACATGGGATATTTGTGTAACGGAATAGTTGGTAGGACACATGGTCATGTGGTGGCTTTGGAGCGTGACACTAAGAACAACTGCCTGCCTGTATTTCTTCAGTACCATTGGCCTGTCAAGGGAATCAATAATTGCTGTGTGAAATATAATTAAACAGAAGGGTTTTTTTAACGCTGTTATTGTTTAATTTTAACCATCACAGGATTTGAATCACAAGGTGACTGTTTTGTGGACATAGAAAACGTCTGCCTCCTGGAATTACCATATGCAGGTGCTTCTGCACTGTTTGAGACTACTCTTTTTTTTTCTCCAGAATCATCTTGCATGTGACAGCTGAATAAATTCTACTTGTGTTCTGTGTGTTGGTCTCAGATTTGTGTTTAGATTGGCTAAAAGTGTATCTTTAGGTTCAGATCTGGACACTTAATTTTATACATTTGTTGACTTCTGTAGGACTAATTACATAGTTACTTTTGTGCTTAGATTTTTTTGGTCTTAGACTTGGCTAAAGCATTACTAGAAAAACTGGCTAGGAAAATCTGAACATATTAGGAGTTAAGAGAGCAGATCTGGGTTTTGCGGAGGGTGAGGTTAGTGGGGTAGGGGTGGGGTGTTCTTTTCTCTTCAATGTAGTTTCTAAAAAAAATTTTGGAACATTTTGAGCAAACAAAAACCCAACACTTGTATCATGGATTGGCATATTTTTATGAAAAATAATATCAAGATGAGATTTAAGTGTAAATTTCCCAACTAAGCATTGTATTTCAAATTCAACGTGTAGTGTGTGCAAAGCATGAATATAAAAAAGATTGTACTGGATCAAATAAAAGGCCAGTCTGCTCTAGCAGCATGCTTCTGATAGTAAGCAGTAATGAATGCTTGGGGAAAATTGCAAAACCAAAATAAACAGGATGTTAATACTATTTGACTACCTTACTGTACACGGCTGTAACCTGACAGCTTGAGATTTTTTTATTTTCCTTTTGATCATGGCTTAAATTTATACAAGATACCGTTTTACTTCTAGTAGCTTCCCCTCCAGACTCTGACTGCTTTCCTAAAATTCTTATCTTTTGAACTTTCAATATATTTTTTTTTCATCATCTTGCATTCAGTAAAGACTACTCTGTGTTAAAGAATCTAAGCTTGCAACCAACTTCTTCCTATTTTTGTAGTTCTCCTTTTAAATTTAACCTTAGTAATGGTGTACTTCTCACTTTTATTGTTTCTGCAGAGATAGTGAATTGAAATACCCTGTGATTCATGAGCAGTCGTGGATGATATCTTCTATTTAGTCCTCACCTAACACCCCAATTTAGAGTTTTAGAGATTTAGAGTTAAGCAAAGAATTCCTCTAATCTCACTTCTAGAGGAGTTGTCATCTTAAATCATCTGCAGTTCTGCATTTAGCAGCTTTCCTTGCTGCTTCTAATTGTTCTTAAGGAACCATTCCCATTTTAAGTGCCAGCAATGTGCTTCCATTTTGTTTGAGATTAATTCTAGCTTGTTTGTAGAGGAACACTCTATTCCCTAAGTTTCCTCCTTTTTTCTTACAATATTTTCTCAGTTGTACATTGAGTTATTAGTCTTCAGAAGGTATGTAAATAGCATAAACTTCATATCTACATTTTGTTTAGTGGAATAGATGAACTAAATTTTTTGCTGGTGAAAAGATTTCTGGAGTAGAAATAATTTTTCAGTTTGGGTAAAGAGCAGCATTACTTGTTTTTAAAAAGCTGTTAAGTACATTTAATATATGACTCCTGTGGAAAACTATATACGCTTGAATCTTTCTCTTTAGAGAGATCTGAACCCCTGGGGGTACTCTAATACAGTTTTGCAATGAATGAATGAAGAATTACTTGGAAGAGAAGTCATCTTCTAACTTTTTATTTACCTTTTTATTTTATTATTGACAGGTAATGGGTATAATTTCCTATTTTAATAGGACTTCTGGGCAATGGAAAAGTGGAGTCCTTGCCCCACAGTGCCTTAAGGCATTGTTTTCAAGGAAGTATATTCAGCAGGAATATATACCAATTTCACAATATTTGTATCTTTTGTTCTAATGTGAATTTGTATGGTTTTTCTACAAGAGTGCACTAAGGGACTTCAGCCAGGCTGTAGTAATGTGATTTTTGTCAGGTCATGGTTGAAACCCCAGCTGGTTTTATATTGTCTGAGGATTACAGTCCTGGTCCACTCATTGTCCAGAGCAGAGAGTTGATGCGCAGTATAGTCGTTGTCTGGCCCACCTCTGGGTATTATTTCTACAGAAGAAATGCAGAGCTGTTTTTTAACTTGTGTCTTTCCAAGATGTGCAGTTGGAGTATGGCTGGATGCTCATACAGTGGCAGAATTTTCATGGTGCTCTTGAATCTTCCAGTTCAGATGTAACCTACAGTCTTGCTCTTTGGATCAGTGGCAGTAGGGTGGGATTCTGTCATTTGTGTTTTGTGGACTAGATCTTTGAACTAGCCTTCAGTCGTCTTTCCAGTTGCTGATAAAACAAATCAAGAAGAAATTTAGAATGGATTTCTTCAGAATAGGGTTGTATCAAAGACTGTTCATATGTTGGAGGTTGTAAAACTACGCCAGCAATAAAACTGTGTGCATCTTTTCACACAATTATCCCACTCCGCAGAATATTAGAATAAAAGAGCCTTTGTTTAACCTCAAAATGGTTTTGCAGAGAATCTTCATGTGAAAGCTGCCATCTTTCTCTAATGTTTTGAACATTGATGTGGTAGAAAACAAACCCAAACCTCATTATTGTGAAAGCTTTCTCAAGCTATGCTAAATTTTTTTAATAAGTGTTTTAGCTGGGATGTTTAGTTTCAGTTAACTTCATCCATTTTTCATTCAGTTCATTAACAATGTCAGTCCTGCAGTCTAGGTCTTTGCCTCTAGCTACAAGAGTTTGCAGAATTCTGCATCAGCAGTGGATGCCATGATCTAAAAGAAGGCTTTGTGATGTTTTAGCTTGAGAATGTTTCTTAGAAATGATGGAACAATGGAGTGACAGTCAGCTCACGAGTTTCACATATTCTAGACTTCAGGAAGCAAAGTTGAGGCTACTTCCAAAAATAATGCCACAAGAAGGTGATGTTTCATTGTACCACTTCTTTCTATTTGACAGGCATCTACAGCACACTGTGTGGATGGCATTCCTGGCTACTGTGCACTCTCATGACTTGCATTCAGCCTGTTGTGGACCAGCACTGTGTGTTCTTCTCTGCAAAGCAACGTTCTGTGTTTTGGCCTTTAGCCCACACTAGTGTGAGGAGTTACTCTGCCATAGGTGCAGGTCTTTGCATTGGCCTTTATTAGGTGGGGGGGGCCTGCCTGTCAAGGTCACTCTGGCTGGCATCCCATCCCTCCAGTGTGTGAGTTGCCTCTTCAATCCCTCCAACTTGGTGTTGTCCATGCACTTCCTGAGGGCATATTTGATCCTGTTTTCCAGGTTGTTGATGAAGATATTAAACGATGCTGATTCCAGTGTTGGCCCTGAGAAATGTTGCTTGTGGCTGTCTTGACGGTTATACTTCAGACTGTTGAGGTCTTTTTTTGTGCCTGATGGTGACTTTGAACCATTTTTCCAGTCACTTTCTAGTCTGTTTTTTTCAGTCTAGTGTAGAACAGAGTAATGTATGTTCCAATGATAATGTGATAGGAACTAAACAGAAACACAGTTATTTCACGCAAGTGTTAAAAACTGAGAACTAAAGCCTGAAATAGCAAGGGATTTATATTGCATCTTTGTTAAAAGAGTTTGTTCAGCGTTTCTGAGAAACCACATCCTTTTGAAATATCTTGGGTTGGGAACCAGAGTTACTTTCAAAAAAGTAGACAGTCATTCTTCAAGTAAATCTCTCTTCTAAGATAGTTTCATGGAGTTTTTATGACACAGGCTTTGGTAGTTAACTGATAATTTCCAGGATTCTTGGGTTGCATCCCACTTGAATTTTCTGGTCTCTTTAAAGATTTCATATAGTCAGAGATGCTATGCATTTTTGTAGTGCTCTGATTTTTTTAAAATACTCCGTATGCAGTCATGCATTGTCAGAATAACTCTAATTCAAGTATTATGTTCCCATTGTCAAAGATATCTCTTCTTTCTGCTTGTAGGGTAGGCTAAATTGCAACCGTATTTTTATAGCTAAATGCACTTGGCATTGTTTTTTGCAACTTTATCCTCATTTTAGCTAAGTTGTAAATGCGTACCTGGAGAATGTCTCGGTTACTGTGCTTGCAAAAAGAATGCTTTTTACTTGAGAATTGTAGTTCTTCACCAAAATAAATATGTAAGCTTTTTGCAAACTTGGGCTTTAGCATTGCAGATATTTTGTACAATGAGATGAGATTCTAATGTAGCTGTCAGACAGGAAAAGTAATGTTTGCTGGGTTTGTACATTGACTTACTGTTGTGCCTAGAATTGGAGGAAAAAACCCAACGGTTGCACAGAACAAAGACTGATAGAGGAGGGACAATCAAAACGGCATTTTAATTGTTCTTAATTATGTAGCGGGTAATATATCAATTCCTGTCATTTTTCTATTTTCTGTTATAATTGCATATCAAAAAATAATCTTTCGGTGTTTTCAGTCTTTTTTTTTGTGTATTAATTATATGCAGTAGCATCTGGTAAAACAGAATTATTTTACACTTCTTGCAACACCTAAATTTTTAGGAACATGACAAGAATAACAGTGGGTACTTTTATCTCTCCTTACTGCAGGGACATTTTTGACTAAAAAGGGATTATTTTTTTCTTTTGCTTTTAGATCTTTCAAAGAACAGATTTACTGAAATTCCTCCTGATGTCTGGCTGTTTGCACCACTGGAAACTTTAAATTTGTATCACAACTGCATCAAATCCATTCCAGAATCTATTAAAAACCTGCAAATGCTTACCTACCTTAACATTAGGTGAGTAATGCTTGATATTTTTGGTCTTTATATAATTTATATCATTGTAGAGGTGGTATTCTACTTCATCAGGTCACTGAGTGCACTTGTGCCCTCATTTTGCCCAGATAGATAGAACTCTGTTGTTTGTTTGCCTTATAGTTGTTGGTTTAGGGCTAGCAGTTGTTGCTTCCTTTGTGGGAAGGAATTGAATGCATCACTAAATTTCAGTCAGTAAACTGTGGTAGCTGAGGGTAAGGAGAGTTTACAAAGTTTTCTTTTTTGTTTTTAATGTTATACAGACAGACAAAGTTCAGAAACTACATGTGTAAATTTGCTGCTCTCAAGAGAGTAGATTACTCTGGCCAGAAGGCCTGCCTCATTTTGCACATCATTTACATACATTGCTGTATTGCTGTTCTTAAACTTGGAAAACACATGGTTGGATTTTCTCAGAAGAACAGAAGATGAGTGTAAGCTGTAGAAGGAGAGGGAAATCTAGAAGAACCCTCTCAAAAAGACAGAGACCCCATTTTCCACAATATTCCTTGTTTCTTATATTGACTACATCAAGTCCAAAAGAATCTTCTTGTCTAAGAGCTATTTATCATGTGAGTTTTGGTTCCAGAATTTATTGTGAAAAAACTTTGTGAATTGATCCTTGAAAGGAAAAAAAAAAAAAACCACCACCAAAAAAAACCCCTACAAACTATGTCTCAAAATCTGCAACTATCAGTGATAATACGAGTAGTGTATTCTGTGGCAATTCTAGAGAGTATTGATGTTATGATAAAACTGCAGTGTTTTCTGATAGAAAGTTGACCTTTCTTCAGAGACCAGCAACAGCCCGTTTCTCTTAACAGTATTTGAGGTGCTGAATACAATTCTTTACATAGAAATTAAAGTAGCATGTACTTCTAACTGCTTGTTCCATGTTACTTCAAGAGTCCTCTCCTGTAATCATTTGCCTTACTGCTTTGTCTTCGTTTTTGTGTTCATGTCTGAGGACTGTTTTAGAAATGCATGAACACGTGGACTGTAGTAGTTGAAGAACAGGCTAAGATGCTGTTACAGAAGAAAACCATGTGATCTCAAATTCTAATTTTGGATTCAGATGACTGAAGAAATGTATTGTGCAATTCATAGTAAAGTAGGCAGCTCTCTTTAAAAAACAACCAAAAAAAAAAAAAAGGAAACCAGAGGAAACTGAAGTGATACAGAGGATAACTGTTTCATTGCCACTTTTATAACATTTAAAAAAAGCTTCCTTGCACATTGCATTTGCACTTCTCATGCTCTCCAACCAAAAATGCCTGTCATATCTGCCTGAAATACAACATAAAAAAGGAGACTTACTGCATATCTGCATCCAAAACTTACTTGGATTGTTCACTTAACATATTTATTCTGTTAATTTTTTACTTTTATAAAGATACTGATAGAATTTTACTTTCATTTTTAAATGGCAGTACTTTGAAACTTAAATGTTGCAGGGGCAAATTTATTTTTGTTTAGGTTTGCACCTCTATAAACTGTAGTCATGGATAAAAATAATGTAAAAAGCTTTGTATCTTTTTCAGTATGAAAACAGTGCTCTGATACATATAAGTTAAACAGTAAAACTTCTGAGTTTTTCTTGATACAGTGTGAATACAAATGTCAGTGCTTGAAAGTTGGGGGTTTTGTGGGTATTTTCCAAAAGAGAACTAACCTCTACACAGTTTTACTTAAAGCAACAGCAATTACTGAAATTTTATTACATTTATGTATGAAAGGAATTGCTTTCATACCTTATCTGAACAAGCTGGGTTTCCAATGGCTTATTAAAATGTACATTATTAGAAAAAAAAAGTGTGTTTCTGACAGTGGCAGTCTGCAGTTGGTAGTTTTTCCAATATGGATTTAAATCAAATTGTCAGTATATTTTTTGTGTACAAAGCAGACGTGCATGCAGTTAGAAAATGGTATACACAAAATAAATAAAATTTAAGTAAAACTTAGCTTCCAGACTATTGCCCAGCAAAGTAATAAATAAATGTTAAGGGCTTTTAGTGATGGCTCAGGAGTGACGCGACCACATGACATGAGAAGCAATCACCTTGTGTAAAGGTCTGTTTTTCTGAGAATATTAACTTCATATTGGTGGACTGTTACATCAGGTGGTCCTTCTGAAGGTACCAGCAGGATAAAAGCAAACATCAAACATGTCTTTTAATAGATTTCTATGTACATTTTAGTGTTAGATTCAGTTCTAGTATATACTCTTTCCATCAAGTGAGATGGAGATCTAAAATTCACATAGCTGAGAGAGGCTTCATCTGGTAAGGAATTCATGATGAAGATTGTAGCTTAAATTTAGATGAAACTGTAATAGCTGGAGAATATCTTCTGGAATAAGAGAAAAGTTGTACGATGTGCATCTCAGACTTTGTCAGGCCTAAAAAGCAGATTATAATCTAGCTTTGTTAATTTTTCTTTTTTCAAGTCGAAATCTTTTATCGACATTGCCAAAATACCTGTTTGATCTTCCACTTAAAGTTCTGGTTGTCAGTAATAATAAGCTGGTGTCCATTCCAGAAGAAATTGGAAAATTGAGAGATCTAATGGAGTTGGTAAGTACAATTGTGAACCATTGTACTAAAAGTTAAACTATAAGCAGTTTATTTACTGTGTAATAAAAAGTTAATATTTTTTTAAAAATATAGAACTACAATATGTAAATTCAGTTACTGCTTTTTCTTAGTGTTTGAGCTCAAATTACAGGTGTAATATATTGTAGTGTTTCAAAAATAGGGTTAAACAAAAATCAGTATGAGTTAACTGAAGTGTAAGAGGTTCAGAAATAAAACTGCTCTTTAGATCCATTTTATTTGAGTCCCTTGTATGTCACTAAAAATGGTGGGTTTTTTTCTATCTTCTTTGCAGTAGTAATAATTCTATTTATTATATTATCAAGAATCTTCTTTCCATCAGAAGAGTTCATCTCTGCTCTGTACTCTTACACGAGTTATGCCATTCAGTCATTGTTTTGTTCTGTTTTTCTTTCCTTCCCATTTCTACTATTCCTTTATTTTGATTGAGGTGAATAGTGATGTGTGATAATCACAATCTAGGTGTCTGTACAACAAGACTTTATTCTATGGTATACTCATGTTTTGTGCTTTGTTCTCCATGACTTCCTCTATAATTCTTAGTACTCTGGGCTTTTCTGATCATTACTCCATGTTAGGGTTAGACTCATGTGTTTTGGAGAAGTATGCACAATTACTCTCAGACCTGGCACCTGGATTAGGTCTGATTTTTTTTTTTTTTTTTTTCTTCAGTATATATATGACTTCTTTAGTTGTTGAAAGCAATCCATATCCTGTTTCCAGAGTAGCTGTATATGCCCTGGAGATTTCTTTTAACATGACCTAATTTCTGAGCTATAAATCAGCATTATTTTTTAAATGACATATTCTGAATGTTTGTGAGGCTTTTCTAGTGTCCTCTACTCTTTGGTGAGAAATTCTTTATGCTCACTTCAATGTCATAAGGATTTCAAGGTGGGGTCATTGCTATTGTTTACAGGAGGTGAATGTTTTTTCAGAATTGCAGTTGTGGTATTTTTGGTTTATTTCTCAAAATTGTCAAATCTAGAATGCATGTGTGATGACACAGATTAAGAACATACTAAAGAGTTTCAGTCCAATACCTGTGTTACACCTGTTTAGAACGTAAGTAATAATATACTTTTTTTTTTTAAAGTTGACAAATAAGCCACATGCTAGAAAGATGCTTTTAGGAAGGGAATCCCATCTTAAATTTGGTGATGTAGATAGAAAAGAACTTGCAATAGAGACCCAACAGTTGATCCCAAGCAACTTGAGAGATAATCAGCTGTGTGCAGACATCATAGTAGCCAGAAACAGATGAGCAATGCCTAAGCTGAAGCTCTGGAAGCATGTAGTGGAGAAGAAGGCTGGATTCATCTGGTGAAGGCTTTCCTTCTGGTTACTGCCTCAGCTTGCCTTTAAAAGCAGCTTCCAGTTTTTTCAAGAGATGTATATGTATCATTGTTACTTAATCTGGGAAACTAATCTCTAAAGTCAATGTTATTGAATCAGAAATAAAAAAGATTAGAAATTATGTTACAGGAATGTGATTGACTCAGTCTGGACTACATAATAATGTTAAATTAGTGGTAGAAATAGCTATAGTGTGTGTTCACTTAGTGCAGCTTTGTCACCATCTAGTGCTTGTATCTAAAAAGTTGGTGAGCCTGCTATTGTTCTTTGTAAATTTTTCGTTGCATAGATTGGTTCAAGGTAAAGAACAGAATGCAAATCATTCACTGGAAGTAGCACAAAAGTTCTTAACTGATATGGGACCTACACCAGGAACTCCTGATTCCTGTGCTATAGTTTCAATCTCAAAACTGGTCTTTCATTATTCATTGGTTCAACATTTTTTGATTGAGTTTCTGAAATGTGAATCACTGCTGAAGAAAAAATGAGTCCTGTTATGGTGGTACTTCCTTTTGTGGAAAAAAAAGACAGACATGATATCTTTTTTTCTAGTATGCTTCATAGTATTTTTGATAGCAGTCTTCCATTGTTTAATTTCATTTAAGGTGTTCAGTTAACTTATTAATTATATCTTTCTTAGGATATTAGCTGCAATGAACTTCAGGTTCTTCCCCAGCAGATAGGAAAATTGCAGTCACTTAGAGAATTAAACATAAGAAGAAATAATCTCCATATGCTGCCAGATGGTAAGCTGCTAGTCTTAATTTCTTTGATGTAGGTAAATTAGGTAAAGTGTTAAGATATCTGATTCTCTTTTTTGTTTCCCCCAATGCAGAATTAGGAGACCTTCCCTTGGTAAAGCTGGATTTTTCTTGTAATAAAATTACAGAAATTCCCATTTGTTACAGAAAGTTACGTCACTTACAAGTTATAGTTTTGGATAATAATCCAATGCAGATACCACCAGCACAGGTTAGTATTAAAGCATTCTAGTTCAGAAATTTGCATTAGGATCTTAAGAAAGAGGAAGCTGTTTTGAGTGATAACAATTAGGTTTTCATTTTTTCTAGCGATATTTCTTCTAGTGGGAAGCTGTGAGTACAAACTTAGTGTAGAAAGTATTTCTTGGGGTGCATTTTCAAAAGCCATGCTTTGTAATTAAGATTTTTGGTTTTGCTTGTTTGTTTCCCAACAGATATGTTTAAAGGGTAAAGTACATATATTTAAATTCCTCAGCATTCAGGCGTGCCTCAGAATAGATAAAAAGCCAGATTCTTTGGATCTTCCGTCATTAGGTAAACGAATCCCTTCCCAGCCACTCACAGACAGGTGAGTAGTGGGGTTTTGTGGTTTATTTCACTTTAGCATTTGCTATGAAGTGATCTTTCTATTACAGATAATAGCTGTAATTTCAGTACTTTAACTGTTCTTTATTTGGGAGTCATAGTATGTATTTTCTAAGGTCGTGTTACTGGAAGCTTAATTGAGTCATCCAAGTTGCTATGAAAAATTTTCACTGTTCTTGCTAAAGATTTGGAAATTGTAACAAAGATGTATTCTAATTTTTTTTTGATTGGAAAACCCAGCTATGTATTTCTCAAACAGATATGTCAAAACATTAGATGAGAAGTTCCCATAAATGTCCTGAATATAGAGTTAGTCTGTTGGATGGAAAGTCTGCCTCCCACATTATATATATATATATATTAAGGAAAAAAGCGTCAGTGAAATACCATGGATTTTTTTTTATTAGATTAGTCGGGGTTAAAAAGTGCAGAATATTTTGTTGGGCTTCTCTACTGAGTACCTCTTGAGTAATTAAATGAGTATGCTTTTGTATTTTCTGTTGTCAACTTGCCATTGGAAAAACATATGGAACAATAGTCTTTTTGCCTATTTTTAAAAAATGACAAGTGCAACTTGTGCCTCTGTGTGTTCAAGGCTGAAGGAAAAATGAAAGTAATGAATAAAACTTACACAGAACCATCTGAACCATCAAATTCAGTCCATGGTCTTGATCTTGGGCATCTGTGCCATAGGGAATTAGTCCACAGTGTCTGTAGATAGCTTTTAAATGCTCCTAAAAAGTGCAGTCCACAACTGCTGCTCAGAAGCCTCCACTGAACTTAAGGCCTACAGCTAAAATATATTGCAAAGGAAGGTGGTCATGGATGTTACCACTGTACATCATATTTGTAGTAGTGAGAACTTGTTTAATTAAACTTTCCAGATAATCCTATGATTTAAACCAAGCTCCAGTGCACAGTTGGAAAACAACATGCTGATACTGCCAATTTTATGTCTTCAGAAGGCATAAATGTGGAGGAAATACTTCTTGAATATTCAGGCAGAGTTAAACCATTATAATATGACAGCCTATTAGGGAATGTATATTTGCTGCTAATAGAAAACCATGTCTGCCAATAGAATTCAACAAATTGCCTTTTTTCAGAGGAAGCCTTCTTTTCTGAAGATGGTATTCTGAATGAAATAGAACAATTCTAAAATCGCATAAATACAGAGAGTACTGTAATTGTTCCAACTTTAACTTTGGTTTGATACTTTTTTTCTTAAACAACTCCTTTGGGATATTAGGAATTTGTTCACTGCACATGGGGTATTGTGTAAAAATTCTGTATCAGCAACTGCAGATGCATATAGAGAATATATTTTTTAAAGGATTTTATTTTCTTTCAGAAAAGTGAAACTAGCTTGTTTCATTCCTGTGTGTTTTTTGTGTTGTTTTTCTTAATGTAGTATGGAGGACTTTTATCCCAATAAAAATCATGGACCGGATTCTGGCATCGGAAGTGATAATGGAGATAAAAGGTTGTCCACAACAGAAGTGAGTATTTTTCAGTGTTGGATTTTTGTTATTTCTGGGGTCTAGAATTTTTCTTTCCTTTGTATTTTGTATAATATGAGAAATACTTTACTAAGTTGAATATAACATTCTGTGAAAATCTTTACAGTTGAGTTTAAACCATTAGGCTGACAGTATCAGACACAAATTATTTACGTATTGCTTTGACTTTTCTGGTTAAGGTTCATTCCAGTCCAAATTTCCTAGCTTTTAAAACTGAATTCTGACCTAAAGGAATTGTTTAGATCTTTTAATGTGTAACCAAATTTATTTGAAACTTTATTTTGTTATCAATTAATGTACATAAGAAAATGAAAGTATATTTGGACTAATAAACTTGTCTTGTATATGTTAGTAATCCTCATTGTTGTTTAAATTTTAATAAACTTCTGGATGATCCTCTAGGTTTAAAGTGATGAACAAAAATCCATATAAGTTACCTGTATATTTTGTAGAAGTATAGGTTAAGGAGCCATATTTAATAACAGTGATGTCAAAGCTGAATAGTGTAAAACAAAAGATTTTTGAAACTTGGGAGAATTATTACAAATGCAGAGCGATTGTTAGTGGGGAAAGCTGTAGAACAAGCCATATTACTAGCTGGAGGTTTTTAAAGAAAATTCCAAATGATTAGAAGTAAAGCTATGATTTTTTTTTTTTTTTAATTTATTTTATTTACCCCAGTGGTCTGAAAAGGGTCAAAGTAGTTGGAGGCTTTAGATAAGAAAGTACTTAAGTACAGTTTTCTTAACCCACTGAGTGGGGCTGGACTGGACCTCTTTGAACAAAATACTGTATTTCTCTATTATATACTGAACAGTTGTGTGTCGCTCCCTAAACTGTGATTCTCTTAAACTTCCTTTCCATCCTGTCAAAAAAACCCTGCCCACAAAACATCCCCATCTGGCTTGGATGTTATTTTGTCTGTCCTGGGAGCCATTCCTCATGATAGGGTCAGTAGCACCATAATTTGTGACTTCTTAGCAAATCCTAAAATAATTTATATGCAAGTTTTTTATTAAATTTGACTCTCTTTGCAGCCATCTGATGATGATACAATCAGCCTTCACTCCCAGGTATCAGAATCAACAAGGGAACAGACATTAAGGAATGACAATCATGTAATGGGAAGTAAACTTGATCCACAGAAAGGTACTATCTGTTGTGCATCTGTCATTTTAGGTAACATAAATACTTTTGCTTAGGTAATCTAATACAAGAAGATTGCACAAAATGGTATGATCACATGTTGGCATTGTATTTTCATAATTTCAGAAAGCGATATAATAATCACCAATAGACAAGACCAAAAGGAAAGAAAAAAATACTATTTCTAGTTCAAGGAGACGTGATTTCATTGTTTTGTCTTTATAGGACATTTTTCATAAGTACTTATCTCTCTCAGGAATAATGTTTGGTTGGGAGAACTGTTTAATACTGTCTTTTCTATTCTTCATCAATCCTCACTAGACCAGGAGGTGTACGATTACATCGACCCGAATGCAGAAGAGGGAGCTGTTCCTGAGCAAGGAGATGTACAGACTGGATCATTGCTGTCTTATATCAAGGTAGCAAAACTTGACAAAAGAAAAAACGTTCAGCAGATTTGTTTGGGGCTTTTTTGATTCAAATCTTAAGTTTGTTTTCCATTCTGTGTAAGGAACGGGGAAAACATCCTGAGAAATCCCAAAAAATAGAACAGAATGAGGACTGGGGAGATGAAAAAAGGTAAATCTTGATCTTTTTTGGGAAGGATTTGCTGATGGTGGTGTGTGAGGGTGGTTTTGTTCTAAGCTCCTTGCATATGGAGGAAAGGTTATATCAAACACATAGCACTCCTTTTGTGACAGAGAATGAGCTTATAGGAAGTGCCTCTTAGTTATTGTCCAGTAACGCAGCCATTTCTGTGTCTTGCTTTACTGAAGTCAGGCAAGTCACTAATGTTTAATTTTTCAGACTTCAGAAAGAACAGCTGCTGGCTGAAGATGATGATGAACTCAAAGAAGTGACTGACTTGAGAAAAATAGCAGCTCAGTTACTGCAGCAAGAACAAAAACACAGGTATTATTACAATGTTAGTTAAGGTAACTTTTGTTACAATTAATTTATTCTCTAACCTGCTTTATACACAAAAGTTCTTGAAACCTTACTATTCTGAAAAGTTTTGTCCAGCTGTTAAACAGTTAGTGACAGACTCTTTCAGGATACCCATCTTGTCTTTCATAAAATTGCTGTCTAGAGAAGCAGTGATATACCTCCTATGGAGAGCAAGAAATGAATGTGAAAGTCTCTTGATTTATTGGTTTGATGTTTAACTTTTTATACTTTTTTTTTTTCCAAAGCAGTATATTTAAGTAGGCATGGCTAATGCTCATATGAGTGATTATTGGTAACATGGTAAAATGACTTTGTCTTAAGTTTGGGTTACAGAACCTGCATATAGTCTGTGTGTGACTGGTTATTTTTATTCAAATAGACAGTTTAGGTTGTACTTCAGTCTGTGAGATATAAATTTCCTATGGACTAAAGGGGAAATTTGTTCAAACATTCTGTCAAATGACAGAGCTTATATATATTATGAATATATAAAAAAATAAATTGAACAGTTCATCCTGATGAACTGCCTGACTTTCTCTACTTATTGTTGAGCATTACAACAGGATTCTTGAAAGGGAACTGTAGAACAAGCAGCGGATTAAAGGAATGTAATAGAACAAGTTAACAACTGTGTAAAACAAAGAGCAGGAAGGAATACCTGGAGTTGCATAGGATGTGGACAGGCTAGGGTAGGAACCGTGCTCTCTCTGCTTCCTTTACCAAGCAGGCAAATGCCCAGCGATATACTTTGGTGAGAGTAAGCTCTTTCCTGAAAAGGAAAAGTTATAGTTATTAGTAGTTCATTAACTAAAATAGTTCAAGTTATTTGTTATCCCACAGTAATGGATTTAACTTCATGCCAGCTTAAATACTGGTTTTGTTTCCTTTGGATTTCTCTGCAATGAACAGCGCTGTCTTTCTTTTAAGATAGTTGAAATACACATGAAATACACATTAGAGAAATTCATTTCCTGATATTATAAACTTCAGAGCTTTAAAAATTCACCAGTGTTTTATATTAGTTAAATACAATAGCTGCAGTGGGGGGGTGGGAAGATGGGAGGTTGAGATAAAATAGGTTTTACTTAGAACTCTGCAGTGTATTTAAGAATTGGCTGTTCATATTGGGGAGGGAAAAATAAGAAGGAAATCTTAATGCTGATACAGCCTTATTACCAAAAATACTGCAAAAAGGGCTAGGAATGCTAAATTTTCCTTTATTATTCTATTACTCAAGAGAGAATAGTGTTTTTTTTCTTATATTAGCTTTTTATATGATGGTTATTTATATTGCATGTGATCTTGTTTGGTTTTAATATTTCCTGGTTATCTAGTAATTTGAAATACCAAGCCACTCCTCTTCTGAAGCACTGCAAATTAAATTTTACTTGTCATATGTTGTATCTTAAAGTATTCATCTTGCTAATGGTTCTGCTTTGCTCTTGAATATGCAATCTATTGTTAAGGTTTACTTTTTAGTTTAGCATTTATATTTTAACGCTTGCTTGTGTATCTTTAAGTACATGAGGGCAAGATCACCTCTATAAAATTTAGCCCTGATTTTGAATCCATAGTTTTGTGAATGAATAATTTATTGCCATAAACAGCGGTAAGAGTAATATTTAGAAGTTTAGTAAAGATATTTCTGTGTGTGTTTGTGGAAAATATGTTCGATCTGAGTAAACTGAATCCTCAGAAAAGTGCACATCGTGAAATAATTTCTCGCTAATCATATTTCTGTTCGTTCAGTGTGGCTTTTTAAAATATTATGCAGTCTCCTTTCTTTTTGCTTGCTATGCTAATGACTTCCCTGTCCTCTCCCATCAATCTATCCTGCTTCCTTCTTCCGTCTTTGGCTTTGGTGTGCATGAAATATGAATACAGACGAAGGCCATTAAGCTATAGAACTTCATTCAGTGAAAAACTCTTCCAGAGGACGAGGGCGGCAGGACGTGCATCAAGGTATAAAGGGTTTGTAGAGCTTCAGATTTCCAAAGTTAAATTGTGGATGAAAGAAACATTTTGGCCATTTCTTGAACAACAGAGTAAAGGGATAGGCTATGTTAGCCTAAGATATTTTGTTACTAAAAATAGATTGCAATGCATTTATTGTTCTTTAAGATGAAATACTATCTAAGGAAAATATTTAATTAGGCAAATCTCCAAAGAACACTTAAATGAGTCCAAATTTAGAAGCATAATTTCCCATACTTTTTTGACATGCTTTCTCTTCAGTTTTTTGTTTTTAATAGATACTTCAAGCATAGAATCTCAGGCAAAATATTTTTTTTTAAAGATATTTTGGCTTTAAAGTGATCACTTCCAAATTAACATGACCAGTCACAACTTGGTTTGTATTTGACAGCCATGAGGGAAGCATTTGCAGGTACACAAACCATACAGGTAGTAAGAAATCTGAAATGGGCTCTGTAGGTTATGCTGACACATAGGTGATGAATCAAGTGATTTCAGACTTCGTTACCTTATCAGCTGAAACTCTGTAACTTGCTGTGGATACTCCTGGTTGGTTTTTAAAAGAAAGCATAGTTTAGATTATTTAATCTTCATTAGTTCCAAATGAGCCTGTTTCAGTTGGCATCAAAGTTAAGTATGGGTTCTTACCTGACAGCAGTGATTTCCTATAACTGTCTAATTCCCTAAGAGCACAGTTTATGAACACAAAGCAGAGCCATATGTAAAGACAGTAGACTGTTCCTGAATGAGTTTAAAATCCAACTTTTTTTTCTGTGTGTGTCACTGTAACATGTTACGGATCCTAGGTAGTACTTGTTTGCGCTTGAAGATAGCTAACTTTAAAATAGCATTACCATCATTCACTTCATTTGTGTCCCTTAATCGTGATGTTTACTCAAAATGTGAAAGTATAGGTGACTGAGAATCTACTTTTTAAATTCTCAAACTTTAGAAAATATTTTTCAGTACCGTAATTGGTCTTGCCATCACCTTTCTCTCCCATCTAGTCAGCAGTAGATGTTAGGTTTGCATGACTAGAAAAATGAGTCAATGTTGGATTTCCAGTTTAATGTATATCAGTATGTGTCACTGTGTGTGCTGTTGAGTAATTTACATTGCAGAATTCCTATTGACTTTTAGAGCCCTTTCAAAATAATAGTTTGCATGCTGCCTCTGTAGCAACAGAATTTGTGTGGTTAGTGGAAACCGTAAGTAGGAAATTAATGGCAGTAGTAACACAATTCTTACTCAGTGATTCAGTATGACATCAGTAATTGATACTGATAATTGATCTGTTTAATAAAAAACATAATTTGGATTTGATGAGTTGTAGTATGAATGGAAACATTGCTGGAATCTTTGCACCATTTAACACCACACTTAGAAGAGTATGATTTCTGCATATGAGGTGCTTACACTTTCCTTTTGCATACTGAGTTTTGCATTGTATTTCCTGAAAGACAGTTTTAACATGACTGCAGTGATGGGGTTTTTATTCCCTCTTCCAGCTGAACAGATTATTTTGCCATGAATTCCTTAATCTGCAATTTAGTAAATTCATATTTTTTCTTCACTGTTTTCTGTAACCGAAAACTTCCAAGTTCCTTATTCCACAGGAAATGCAGATTTCTTTGGCTGGACTAGTGACTGCTAAACTGAACTTGCTATTACTTCCCCATCAGTATTTTTCAGGTTTTAAAGAGGAAGTTTCAAAAATGATTGTCTTGGTTTTACAAAGTATACTTTGTTTATAATAGACTTAGTTTATAATAAACTCAAACATTAATTATATACATATTTCATAGAAACAACATAGCTGAAAAGTGCCTGTGTACGTATGTTTGAATAGTAAGGAAAACATATTCAAGCTGTTTCATATAATGACTAAAAAAGAGATGGCTTGTGTTCCAATCATAAAATTTACACTGGTGTCAGTTTTGGTGCACATGTTACATCAAACTGTTTAGATGACTCAAATGTCTATTTTAAAAAAATATATTCTATTGCAATGGTCACATCTTGGTACAAAGTCTTTGAATTTCTCATAGCTTTCAGTTGGAAGACATAAGGCTAATTGGGAATTCTCTCTAAAAATTAATGACTTTAAAATAGCATGTTTATATTATGCTTTGATAATCTGTGCTCTGAATATTAATTTTTTGTAACTTTCTTCAGCCTGTAGTGTAATTTAATTCCGGAATGCACCCTCAAAATAAGTTTCTGAAGACAAAATGTAGGGAGCAGATGCTACAGACTGTAAATGCTGCAGACTGTGTTGGTTTAAAGACTTAAATTCTCATAATCCCATTAAATTGAGGTTCACACAGTGGGAGATTTAAACTACAGATGAGATTACTGAGCCCAAAGCTATCACTATAAACAGAGAAGTCTGATTGAAAGATCATCAGCCATTAAAAGTTAATGCTTGTAGTGCTCTATGTAATGAAATAAAGGTGCCTACTGTTTTACTTCCATTGTTGTTCTTCTAATTCTTTCTGATTCTTAGTACATTCTACTTCTCTGTATAATTCAGCATAAATCCACTTTGATCACAGTTCTGCACATGAAGTCAGTGTCGAAGTGTAACATTACTACCTCAGAGAATTCAAAATTATTCATTCTAGTTACTGTTCAACATAACACTTCTTGAAAATGTTTAATTTTAAGTGTTACTGATTGTTTTGTTATTTTAACACTTTAAACATTCATAATAGCTCATATTTTCTTCCTGTGTGTGCACATGTGTGGTATGTTTTCCAGATGAAAAGACATTTCTGAATCTCTGTGTAAGTTTTGGCTTTTTTGACTGTTTACCGTTTAGAAAAATTGACTTTCCATTGCTTCCTTTCTGCATTAGACTTTTCATTTAGTTCTTAGCCTGTGCTTCTTCATTTTCCACTTTTCCTTTTTCCCTGCATTTCCTTTGTACTGGCAGTGTTTCTTACTCAGCTATGTTCTTACCTGCTCCTATTGACTGACTTCTTGTGCCCAATCTGTGTATCGTTTCTTGTCTGCATTAGGTTGACTATCTTAGAATTTTAATGGACAGTAGGGCATTTTGTGTTGAGGGCAGCAAAACTTTACAAAGGTGTGAGATCAGTTGAAATAGTATCTATTTAGGGAGGAAAAATAAGAGGAGGCTTCATTTTGGTTTGAGTTACCAAGTTTTACTTCCTTAAAATTCAGAACTTGTAATATTTCAAGAGCTGGAAACTTTTGTTGATTTAAATAGAAGCAGGATTTGGCTTGGATTTCATATGTGTACACACATACATACTCTATGGAAAATGTTACCTTAATGTTCAAAATTTTTTATTTACAGGAGATAATACGCAGTGAAAGTAACATATTCTAAGAAAATGGTTCAACTACAAAGCTTTTAAATAAATATTTTTTTCTTTCTAGGCTTCTCAATCATTCGGTTTCAGTAAGCACAAGGAACAGGCCAAAGCAGCCAATGGAGTCTGAAAAATGGTATTGATATACTTAAATGTATCACATCTTTCAATATTTTATGAATTTAATTTTCATATTTATTCTGTTTTGCTACTGTCACCTTCTGTCATAATGTTTTTAGCTCAAGATGAAATAGAAACTACACAAATAATCTGGTCTTGAGCTGCTTTCTTTCCGATTAAAAAAAAAAAAATAAAAATAATCTGTTCTTCTGAGCCTTCAGGAAAGTTGATACCATCCAGAAACTAATTTGTGGGTCTGATTATGGCAGCAATTCAGATGCCTAAAGATAGGCATTCAGTGTTGTTTTAGATAACCAGTTCCAGTCCAGAAGATCATGTCTCCCATCGTTAAGTGCTGTGTGGATGTGTTAGATTGTGTTACGTAAAATGGCACTGTAGCTTAGGCATCTAAATTTTTCTCCCTGGCAGTCCTTTTGTGCTCTTAACAGCTGTTGCTGGGAGTTCAGCCTGCAAAACCTTTACTGTTTGTGAAAGATGTGTCAATGAGGAATCCATTGTCTGCAGGAGATGTACTTATGCTCTTTCCTTGAATTAAAAAACCACCACAAACCAACTGTAAAAATACCTTGTCTTTAGGAAATTGGGAAATCACAGCTTCCCATTTCTGACTACTTGGTGAGAGAGAATTTAGCAAATTTCAGCCTCCCCCCCTTCCTTAAGGAAACCTAGATCAGTTCTTTTAAGACACAGTGTAGATATTTGGGTGTGATGCATCCTATTCTGACTGTCTTCTCTCTTACTGGTATCTGCGGTTTTAAAGAGCTAGTCGCACACATGTCCTGTGGTTACATGAACCATGCTGCAACTATTACTCCTTTTCATTTGTAACTTTCTAGTCCTTGATTACTTAACATATAGTTTCTGTTCTTTGGGGTGCTGTCGCCTATTGTAGTGGAGAGCTATGTCAGGCCTTTATATTATCAGGTAATCCAGGAAAGGTTAAATTTACCTTTCCCCATTTTGTTAATGAAACAGAAACAGTTATGAGACTTACAACAAAGAAACACCCCAAAAAAAACTCAACCATGCCATCCCCTCCTTAATTTTGAGATGTGCACAAAAGAGCAGGTAGATATTGCAGGCTATTTTTATGTGTTTATTATTATATTTTATTGCACTGATATATAGGAACCCAAATCACACACTGCATAAGTAACATACAGAGAGTAGAAAGACTGTCATTTCCCTAAAGAATTTACACTTGCAGAACATGTCGCCGTTAATAGGTACATAGGTATCAACGACTTACTCATTGCTGCAGTTGCTGCAGTTCTCAACTGGATTGCTTATCAAGCTATTGGATGTGATTCAGACAAATATCCTATGCCTAACAGCTTTAAAAAATGGCATTATTGGTTTGAGGCAAGGAAAATGAGGGAAAAGGAATACAAAGTAGCAGAAGCTAAGTGACTAGTTGCTTTCCCTTTAGGATTTAATATAATTTCTCAGGGTGTTATGCCCTTCTTGCATACAATCTGCAGTTATTAGCCTTTTGGTACACTGCACAGCTTCTAAGCCAGCAGAATGTGAAGCAAACTTCACAGAAAGATGTTCAAGGAAAAATTTGAAGTTACTCTAAATCTAAACATCTTTTCTGGAGAACTTTAATCTCAGGCAGTCGACGTTGCAGAGTGTTATTTGTTGAGATTTTGCAGTTTCATTATCCCATCTAAAAATGTTTTTCCTTCCCTATTAGCCTAAGTTTCTACTTTACTGTACAGAACTAACAATGAAATGAACCATGTTAGTATTTCAAAAGTTGTAGGGATCAATCTTTTGTCAGCTTTGAACAACATGTTGCACTGGTTGCTTTGAGAAATGAAACAGCATTAGTAATCTTGAAATCAACATGGTTAAGAAAAAGCTTTATCTGAATAAAGTACTGTAGTGTGGAAGACCTATTGATAGCATAGGGTAAGGGAGAGTGAAACAGGATTTGAGGTTTTAGTAAAAACATCATACTTTTTAGCCACATTGTGAGATCCTTATACAACACAGGTAGCTGAAAAATACTGTAGTGCTGCAGAGAAGCTGCTTTTTAAGTGTTCACTTTTTTTATATTTTAAAATAACTTGGGTTTAGACTACACAAAAAAGTAGTAAATTTCATAATGCCTCTTATCTTAATTTTCAGTGTCTCAACGGATGAGGTGAATTCCCCAGTGTCCCCATACAGCTGGCAGGTAAATGCTCAAATGTAAATGTGGTAATGTGGTGGCTTCATATTTGAGTGATTTTTGTTGTTGTTGTTAGATTTTGGTATCTGGTTTTGTATTTCTGGCAGAAAGCTTTACACATTCATACAGCTACTTACACACAGTTGTTATATGTGTGTAATTGTGGAAAATACAAAACTTTTGAAGAACTTATGCTTCAAGATAATTTGAATTGTACGTAGTGGAGGCCTTTTGCTTTAAGAGCATATGGTGCTAGCTTTAAGATCTTGGAACTAGTAAGTTTTACTTACTTGGTTTTAGTATTCATCTACATATAAATTTTGTTGCCTCATGATAATGTTTTTTTTAATTTCTAAATGGTTTGAATTATGTAGGTCTTTCATTCCCCATACCTGACTGAGAAGCTTGCATGGTGTGATAAAATTGCAGTGAAACTGTGGAGAGTACTTTTTTTATTATTTTAGATTTTAATCCATTAGGTATTTACAATTGCTTCAAATGGCCTGATATTCTGATATGAAGAAATAGTTGGAAATGGGGTTTTAGCCTTATGAAATGGTCCCTTCAGATTGTCTGCTTTAAGTTTTCATAAAATAGACATAGTTATTTTAAGAATAAATTTATTTTAGCTATCTCTTCAGAATATGTTGCATAATACAGTGCTTTGAAAGAGATTATTTTCACAGCTAGTTGACGTGTATAACCTTTTAGATAGGACCAGCAGATCTTAAACTGTCTCGTAGCCATTCTTTTTCTGTGCAGTCAGTATTTAGATTGAGAAATTAGATACGCTAGTGGCTAACAACACTTCTAACTGTTTATTTTAAATTTATTTATGGCAGTCTTGGGTGCCTTCCTAACATACCTGAAAAAATTAGGCTCAGTGCAGAAAAGGGTGTAATTTTCTTAAGAATTATTTCATAGATTGTTTTTCTTCTATGAAATATGTTTTAGGATATGAAATAAGTGTTTTCTGCCAGAATCACCATCAAGACTGGTAACACTTTCATGTCGTAAAGCTAAATTGAGCGTCAAAAAACTCATAATTCTAGTTCATAATAGTATGTTTTAATGCACACAAGGTATATATACCTTTTACGTAGAAATTTTTCTGAACCTTATAGCCACTGGAAAACCAGAAGGATTCAATGGATGAGCAGCATTGGCCAGAAACACAGCCAGTGATTTGGCAGAATGAAGAAAGGAGGAGAAGTAAACAAATTAGAAAAGAGTATTTCAAGGTAATGGGGGAGAGTGTGGGTGGATGACACATTTCTTTTTTTAAAATGAGTGTAGAAGAAACTATATAGCTAATTAAAGGTAAGGAAACCTCAAAGGTTGTCATGCTTTTAATTTTGCATGTAACTTGTGTTTTTTTATTTAGATCTTTTGATTTCAATTTTTTATATATATATATATATATATATATATTTATATATATTTATATATATATATATTTATATATATTTATATATATATATTTATTTAGATTAATGTGAGAGTGCAGGAAAAACATGAGGAAAAAATCGACCAAAGACTTTGTTTATCCTTTAAAAAAAATGAAGTCATTTACAGTTGTCTTCTGGTAAAGCCAGAAACTAATCTTCAGTCATTGGTCATTCCCCATCCATTTTGAGATTTGGGGTTTTTTTTTGGTAGTACGAGGAAAATATAGATTACCTTTATGTGCAGTGTGGTTATAAGAATGATTTATGCATTTTGGTTCTCACTGTATCGATTTGCATTTTCGAGAGGAAAATTTTCTCTGTATTACATTGCTGCTGTAGTGTGTATCATTGGTCACCAGATGTCAGTGTCTGCTTATTAAAAAAAACAGATGAGCTGTTATAGCAGCATTAGATAAAATTCGTTAGGGGTATGGCTGAGAAATTGGAAAATCCTGACCAGTGCTTTGTTGAGTTAAAATTAAATTTGTCGCTCATTAAATTAGTTTCTTGAGTCTTTGCCATCAAACATCTTTATGAAATGCTAAGGAACTTCAAATAAATTAAATTCTAGGAAAAACAGTGTGTGCCATACAGCTCAGATACATTCTTGTGATTACAGAAGCTGTTAGTTTTTTTTTTCCTTGAAGATTTTATGGACTTGTGTCTTCTTCCCAGGGTTTTTAAATCAATTTTAATTAATTTTGCCCTGCAGACTTTGAGAGGAAGGGGAGAAACTTCTATGTAAAACAGGATTCAGTCATTTATCTTATTAAACAGTTGTGTTATCAATATGGAAGACCTGCATTAGTGATTCCTCATAGCTTTAAAGGATGTCTGTAAATGTTAGTACAGACTGCAGTTTTGAGCTCTGTGATGGAAGCAAATACCTGACAGCATATTACATAAACTATAGACATGTCTCAAAAGTGAATTAAGCAGACTGTACCAGTAACAAAAAGTACTGTATGACTGAGTTTCATTTGCAAAACCAAGGCAAATAAGCAGGTGAAATGACATCTGTCTTCCATGGCAAACTGGGGTAAAAAGAAATAGGTGCCACTGCTGTTCTGAGAAACCAGTGAAAATACAATTCATATTGTGCCCATGTTTTCTTGGCAAAAAAAGCTCATTGAATATCTGTACTGCCAAACATTACTATCTTAAGAATACATGCCAAATTGCTGCAACAAGTGTCACTAGAACAAGGAAAACTTACTTGGATCAACCTCCAGAAATATTTATAGAGCATCTTTATTATACATGTAATATATTTCATTGTGCAATTGTACTGTGCCACAGAAGAGTAGGAAAATGCCCATGAGAATCAGAGCTCTTTTGCTTGTGGCATTGCACCAAAGTCTCTCTGGAACCTGAAATCTTTGTTGCGTTAAATACGTAAAAATAATCTTACCACTGAAGACAATTTTATCAACCAAAATGCTGTGCTGCTTTATTTTCTGAAATAGTTTGTAGTTGTTTTGGATCCTAGCTACATCCAAGCTGCAATTCTTGCTAGCATATCCACAATGGAAAATAATTACTATGTGCTTGCTTTGATATGGTTAATTATTGTGGAAGAACATGAACACAGAACTGGCCAAAGGCCTGTATAAGCACAAGTTGGCAGCGAAGGTCTGCAGGGCATAGAAGATGAGGCTTTGCTTTATCAGCTGCCAAAGTAATATATTCCTTTGTACTGTAAACTTACGGGAAATATACCTAAGAAGAGAAATATCCAGTCCCTGGATATATGTAATAGGCTCTGCCTGACCCCAGAACTACCTGCACTCTGTGCATGGTTTAAAAAAACCAAAACAACAACAAAACAAAACAAAACAAAAATATCCACAAACCCCTCCCTAAAACTCCTCAAAACAAACACAAAAAACCCTCAAACCACTAAAAAACCCATAATAACAAAAGAATCCCACAAACCAACAATTGACACTTTATTTAATCACTCTTCAAAAGATGTGTTTAATTTGCACAGAAAATGAACAGCAGTAGGATAGCTAACAAAGGCTGTTTGTCCTAGAATTCAATTCAGACCGAAGAGCTGCTGTTCATCATTGTCAGCATTGTTCAGCATGTAGTTCAGAAACTGTTGAAAATTCAACTCTCTAAAGCGGTTCAGTTTTACAGCCCAGCAGTGCTCATAACTTTGAAGATGACAAGCATCTTCTATGAATAACTAAGAAATAAAACTCCATAAGAGCTTTGTAAGCTTGCATGTTTATTAATATTAAAGAACAGCATTGCAGGTTAGGCATCTTTAAGAAATTCTTCTGAGTAAAATCTATATGTACCCCTAAAAGTCAAATCTTTGAAGGAAAACCATCCTTCCAGTTCCAGAGTTGGTCTTTTAACTTAGCCAGTTATGTGTTATATAACAGAGATGGGTAGGCCAGCCATATACCCACAACGCATCTATCAGAGCTTTGTATTGATGGGTTTTTTTAATTCTAGTTGTGTGGGTTTTTTCATTTTTTTTGTACGCTTACTCTGGAGACAATGAAATACAATTATTTTCGTAAATACCACTTGTATAAATTTCTTCCTTCAGTACCTCAATTTCCCCCACTTTTAGGATAATAGGGAAGTGGGACACCGGTAAAGGCAGTGTGCAACGAATCAGACCAACTTGTGGAAAAAGTGCTGATCTTAAATAGATAAAAGGATGTGATCAGGCTTTGAAGTTGTAAAGGAAGTCTTGATTTATTTTTTAAATTTAATTTTTTACAATGTCAGGTCAATCTCTCAAAGTGTAATCAATCTTAAAGTTACATAACAAAATATATTATAAAAGTAACTTTCACAGATTGCATAACTTCTAACAAATCATGCTTCAGAGCAGCACTTGAGATCTTTTTACTTGGATCAACTGTCATACGCAGTCAGAGTTCATGTTATAAAAGTACTTAGTTTGAAAATACTCTTACCCTCTCATCAACATAATGAAGATCTTGACTAGCCTGGGGACTAGATGTTCATTTCCTGTTTTGTTTCTTCTTTGCTCCCTTGATTCTGTAACATGTTTTTTTTCTCAGCAGCTTCACCAGTAATAATTAACATCTGAGTGATATCAAGCCATTTAGTTCAAATGAAAACCATACTTCCATTTTAAAGTACTAATTGTGTGTGTTTTGCAGTATAAGTCTTCCAGAAAGAGTTCAAGTGGAAATGAAAATGAGGAGGTGAGAAATAGTGTGTAAAGTATTTAAGAAAACGTTTTATTCATTTGTCTTTTATGAACACCTGTGAGCCACAGTCACAGAACTGGAGAATATGGCTGAGTATGTGCAAACAAACTTTGCATTCCAAAGCCATAGTAGAAATAAGTATTATACTGCTTCATTTGAAAAAGTCATCGAGATTGTGTACTTGGGAAAAGTAGAACATTCACTTGCTTCAGTAATAGGAAAGTTAATTCACCTGTCAAGCAGAGGAAATGTAAAGGTAGTATTTGACACAAACAGTGAACAATGCTTCCTTGACTTACATGTTTTTAAATTGAGTTACTGCCAGTTTGTCAACGTACTTGGCAAATGTTGCATGTTTCATGTATTTTGTATTTCATAATTTCATGTTTCTTGTTAAATCATAATTTTCATTTTTATAATTTCATCTCTGGTTTCTTTTTAGCAAGACAGTGATAATACTAATGTGTCCCCACAGTCTCCTGTGTCGTCTGAGGTACAAATTGTGGTTTTGTTTTTCATTCAACAAACATTTCTTTATGTGTGTTACTTGTCACCAGGTTTTCCATGCAGATATAAAGCTGTTATTTTCCCTTGGAACTGAAGTTAGAAATGCTTCATCATAATAAAAATTCATAAATAGATAGAAACTAGAGACAGATATTACAACTTGGTTTACCTTTGCAACCATCTGATCTCTCCTAGATTTTTTTTTGACTGGTGTGTAGAAAGGTTTATTGCTTTGTCTCATCTTTCTTAATGAAAACAGCTAATAAAACAAAAATCAAGTTTGCCATATTTTGAAGGCAAAATGCACTAACCATCCTGAGGATTTTAAGTAGAACTTGTAGTTTAATATTTTATATATCACAGGGAACCCAAAGGTACTGGCAGTTCTTAGGGAGTTTCATCCTTTACGATTCTGACTGTCACGTCTGTGGTGCAGCCTTGCAGCTTCATTCACCGGTTGCTTTCCTTTCTAAGAAATGTCCATGTAGTCTCACTGTGGCTGCAATATTTTCTACCTCATGTCACTAAGGAACTTGTGGAAAAAGAATGAGAACATCTCCCAAATACAGTGAAATGAGTTGAAATAAGGATATCTCATGTACATACCAAACTACCATGTGCATCTCTTTAGCTGGTGAAATAGGAAAAACCTGATCTTCATAATTGAAAGTAAACATTTCTTAAGAAATATTTTGATGCTAAGCATTGGGTGGATATTTGCATTTGCTTACAGCTGGCTTAGAACTCTGTTCACAACATGGTTTGAAGTAGTTTGAAATGGTTTTTGAGTAGATTTTAGTTAATGTGGTGCTGCTTTTCTTCCTCAGTAAGATAATTTTTTCTATGTATAGTGAGGTTACTTTCATCCTATTTATTTATACTGTCCCCTTCAAAAGTGTGTTAGAGTTAAGCAGAAGGGCTCACTTCTTAGGCAAAAATAATTTAAACACTTTTTTGGTGGGAATAAAAGTTAATTCTTGTCATGAATGGAAGAAAATTGACTTTGTCTCTTTTAACAGGATTATGAAAGGACAGATAGTAACACTCATGGTCCATTTGGTCTCAAACCAAGGTCAGGTAAGCTGCTGTTCTCCAGCTACTGTTCTCTAACATAGCATGGTAGAACAGATAGAACAGATTTCCTGGGCTGGAATGGACGGTAAGGATAGCAGATGCATGAATTGGAATGAATATGAAGAGATGCCACAGTACAGCAATCAACTCAGTGTACTTATTGCAAGTCTAGTACTTGGAAAGACATAGACAGCTGCTTTGGTAAAGGAGTAATTGAAAGTTCCTCAAGTTTGCACAGTGATTTTTTTTTTTTTAAATTATTTTAAAAATTGTTTTCCTCACTGATTTATTTTGTGCATGTTTAGTCACTGTCAAAGAACAGGAAAACAGCATGCAATTGTTTTTGAGACATGATGGCTAAGGTGGGAGGTTTTCAAGAGAAGTAGATTTCTGTAGTTTGTCCTATGAAAGGATGCTTTGAGCAGAGTTTTGCCAGGAGTTTTATGGGTTAGTGTTTTGCACCCAGACTCTTCCAAGACTCTGCCATACGCTTGTAAGAAAGTTGTATTGTCTAAAGCAGACTTTCAGTCCTCTGAAATCTAGATTGAAATAATACTTTTTTTGTTTTAGTTACAGTATTCTTTTGTTTGCAAGTGTTTCTGCGAATATCAGATATCAACAGTATAAAACATAGTTTGGAAAAGCCATTGTGAAATCCTTTTCCATGTTAATAAGGCTGTTCGTTCTTAAGGGAACAGTCTTTGTGCAAATTCATTAAGAAAGAATGATGTCAGCTCTTCGGTTGAATTTCATTCAGTGTTTATGGTAGCAAAGCTTGACTTCCTTAATACTAGCCTGTGAGCCATCAGTAGTAGAGTATGTCTGGCTGAGGTCATGCAAGTGGCTTCTTCAGGGCCTCTAAATCACTTCAGATTTGTTAGCACTTATGTGAAACTCTCTCTGTGCCAGAGATACTTAGGTTAGTTGCATGCCTGGCTGTGATCATTTAGAGGCTTCTGAGTGATCTACGTGCAACTTTGCCTGCAGGAAGGTTTGATAAGAGGAAGCAGGCTTGTTAGGACTTCCAGCCCATCTTTTCATAGCGGGGTAGTAGGCTTCCTAGGAGCCGCTGCCAGCTCACATCTGAAACAGCAGCACCCCTTTCACTCAGTTCTAGGAAAGCGAATGGCATTTTCTTTCTTAGTTACAAGCCAAAATTTTAGTGGTTTTAGATGCTTCCATAGATACTGCTGGTAACATGCAATTGTGTTTTTCTGTATACAAACCACATACTCTTATAATGTATAAGAGCAGTGATTTTCAAGAGTACCTATAAAATTTCTGTCATTTTTGATTGTTAGATCTCTTGCTAAAATCTAGACTGTTAGAAACAATATAGAAAGTTATAAAGGTGTAAGTTTTAAATTTTTTTTTTGACTCAACAGCATGGGACAAAATACTTAAGGATGCAGTAGTATTGCTACAGAAGAGTTTTTATTTGCTGGTGTTCTATAAAATAATTGTCATTTTAAGGCTTTCTGACCATGAATAGTAAAGTGAATGTAATTAACAGACCTACTTTTTAAAGAACTCTGAACTTGTAGATGTGATGTTTCATATTTTTCAATTCTTTAATAAGCAATCATTGTGTCTCTGAATATGCACACCTAACACTCGTGCTTCTGTGTGTGTGTATATATATTTTAAGTCTCATTGTAAGTTCTATCAGGGAGGTCTGACCTTTTTTTAGACTCTGTAAAGATTTTGTACTTGATTAAAAATAAACTACAATTAATACTTTCAAAGCTAGATTGCAAGATATGTTTTTAAAAGTGCAAATGAAGTTGTATATCTCAAACAGATATCTGAATATTGAAGTCAATTCTATCTCCATATTTTTTCAAGTTATCTATTTGCACTTAAGACAATCTGTGTATTTTATTTAAAAGCTTCATAGACAGCATCTTTTACATCAGGATACTTAAATATATGTGTTCTGGGAAGTTTTGCAGCTTTTCCCCATTTTTATTCTTGATGGTAGATTTTTAGTCATTGTATTTCTTTAATCTGCATTATGAAAACTAACTTCACTGATGTTTAATAGCTTTCATCCGTGCATCACGCCAGGACTACGGTGCAGTCGATCCTGGATTTACAATGAGGAGGAAAATGGAGCATTTAAGGGAAGAAAGGGAACAAATAAGACAGCTTCGCAATGTAGGTACCATTATTTACTGTATGGGTGCAGTGTGTTTAGTTTGCTCTGTGCCATAATTTAAACCTTTATAATAAAAGCATACAAATCATTACAGTTGTGCAAAAGCATCTCTGTAGTGATATTTGTTTGAGGAATATCATGTAACAGGCTGTACTCGTCCATCATTGGTCCAGTCAAAACACCAACCAGGAACAAAATGGGTTTTTTAGCTGAAAAATGAAGTGAAATGAAAAATTAATTTAAAAAAAAACCAAACCTTTTTCAGTTTCTGAAGTTTTAGGTTTTCCTAAGGAGACGGTAAGTCTGCTTGTGTTTGCTGATATTTGAAGAAAGATGGTCATAGTCTTCTCAATAGCCAAATGCTTTTTGAGTGTAGAAGGTTGCTACAAGTTATACAATACTGAATGGGATGTAAATTTCAGACTTCCAGTAAGTTTTCTGTGCTCAAGGTATTTAACAGTTAAGCAGCTCTGTTCTCCATGACAGTACTATTCCTGGGGGAGTGACTTTCATGAAGGTTGTTTCTGTCTTGTCTGATTCACTTCCTGAGCAGTGAAGGCTTGTTGCTGGCGTGGGAAAAAGCATTCCCTTTGCAACACAAGTGTGGGAACTTCTTGGCCATGCTTTCCTCAGCTATTTAACTGTCATCTGTAGAAGTGAAATAGTCATGCCCAAAGTGATTGTTTCCCTCTTTTTTTTTTTTTTTCTCCCTCTTTTCCTCCTAGTAAAATTGTGTATCATTTCAACCCACAAGTTCTGCACACTAACAGTATTCAGCCTGATGTTTCTGTCCTTAAATTCTGTGCTTTCCTGTTATAAGAGGGGAGTTCATCATATGGATTTGAGGGCTATGTATCATGGTAGTTGTTAGCTGAATGTCTTTTTCAATGTCTGTAGTTGCATCATTAAAAAAAAACACACAAAAACGAAGGCAATGTATGGTTAATGATAAAGAGAAAAGGACACTTGTACTCAGTAAAGCATGAGTTGACTACATTTACTTCACTTTAGTAATAAAATGGCCTTTTAAAAGTGAATCCTTTAAAATACCCTGGATTTAAAATTAAAAAGTAGCTAATGTTGAAAGTAACTTACTTATGGACTTTTTAATAGAATCTTGAATCAAGGTTAAAAGTAATTTTGCCTGATGACATTGGAGCAGCATTGATGGATGGAGTAGTTCTTTGCCATTTAGCCAATCACATAAGGCCACGTTCTGTTGCCAGCATTCACGTACCATCGCCAGCAGTGGTAAGTCATTTATCTCACTTTTGTTCCATCTTGTGTGAAAACGAGCTTGTGAAGTTCAATACTAAAATACCGCGAGTCATGTTTACTGTATTAATTGGCTACATGCCTCACTTTAATTCTTCTGCAAGATGCAATAAACAAGACTCAGAAGTTTAATTTCAGCTATTTTCATATATTGAGTCTTCATAGAATGTGTTTTGAGTTTTATCAACTGTAACTGAATTTGCATCAGAAATATACAATCCTTCATGAATATATAATGAAGATCTAACATCCTGTCTTTACAGCCTAAACTCAGTATGGCAAAGTGCCGAAGAAATGTTGAAAACTTTCTTGATGCTTGTAAAAAATTGGGCGTTCCACAGGTATACTAATTGCTTTATTGAGTATTATTAATAACCACAGAAAATATCAGCAAATACTGATGTTGAGTTTTGTGGGGGGCCTTTATTCAGGGAGAAATAGTGATTATATCACTGACCAGTGATCTTGAAGATAGGAAAAGAAATCCCATTTCTGGCCTGTGGCATGAACTTGAGGAAGCGCTACTATTTGGATTTGTAGTCAGTTCCTTACAGTAAAAATAATACTGACCTCCTTGTAAAATAAACTTGAACTATCATCTATACAAAAGAACTGATGCAAGAAGAGGTTGTTGTAATATTTGAAAATCTTAAGTTTAGAAACTCCCTTTGGCATGAATTTCAGTGTCTGCCTAGAACCAATCTCACAATTATAGAAATATGTAGCCTAACTGATTAGCTATCTTTTTTTAGCATGGCCATGGCGGCAGCCCTTTATTCATGCTTCTGTTGCTCAAGTTCATCCTCTTGCTTCCCTGTATGAGGGAAAAAAACCTAAAAAATAATTTCCTGGATATTACAAGACACAAGAAAATCCCTTAACCCTTTTTGGTGCAACAAGAAAATTAGTTCATGGATTTAGAAGGCTGGGTTACTGCTCTGCCACAGCTCTGTCTAGTGTGGAGCCACAGGCCGTTCAGAAGTTGAGATGCTAAAATTTACCTCCTGAATTACATATAACACCAGTTAGCAGTTGGAAAGGTTGTCCAGCTTGTGCTGAATTTTTAAACTGAAAGATGACTTTCTTGGGGAATGGCTCATTACTGAGGACTCAGTCTATCAGCACTTCCAAGTTCTTCCATAGGAAAAATTGGTAATAAGGCTATAAAATTACAGAAGGGGAACACAGGCCACTGAGCTAACTTCTCATCAGCCTGGTTTTCTTGCTCTGCACATGAAAAGAAACAGTCTTTGGCTTCATGAAATTAGCAGTCTTTTATGTATCTGCTCATATCATAGTTTAACAAAACAGATCTTAGATACAATTAGTTGCTGGCCATTCTGTTATTGTGGAGAACCACATGCGAAATTTAAGGCCAAAGATGATTTCTGTGCAAGTGTCTTAGTGATGTATGTGTGACTTAAGAGAGGATGTGCTGGTTACCTGACTTGGGGGAAAAAAAGAATGAATCTTGATACATGTGCTGCTTTATCTTTCAGGAGAGACTTTGCTTGCCTCATCACATACTGGAGGAAAGGGGTCTAGTGAAGGTTGGCCTCACAGTTCAAGCTCTGCTTGAATTGCCTGCATTGAAAGTATCTCAGCTTTCGTCCATGTGACGTGACTTCTTGGAAGCTAGACAACTTACCATTCGATCTGTTGATTTGGATTGTTCTGAGGCAGTTCAGCTTCTGACATGGGAACACTCAAGCCATCAAAAACTAATATCTGTCCAGATGCTGTAGAGACCCTTACTTTGGAGTTGTATGTGAAAGCCTTGGAGTCAGCTAACAGTTAAAAGGACATAATTCTTATTTTTTTTCTTTTGTAGTTGGATGCACAAAGAGACTGTGGTAGCATCAGGTTGTCTTTCCAGTTAATTTAAGTTAGGAGCTGCCATTTAACATCTCAGTGTTACAGTTAAATGCTGGATTTCTTTTCCTACATTGAAAATGTTGTTTGAATTTAATTTAGAAGTACAAAGCACACACCCTCCCTCACTTTAATCTTTCAAGTCAATCGTTTGATTTAAAGGTAAGACAAAAATGTAGCGATGGTATGATGGTAAAAATGCGTGTGACCGATCACTTAGAATCCACTTTCACACCCTCAGAAAGCTTAATATTTGTGTTCTTTATTATTTGCACTCCTGATTGTAACACACACTTCTAACATTGCCAGTATTTAGTCTGAGTGTATGGTGATTACACAAAACAGTATACAATGGGAAAAGGACACATTTTATTGGGTTTTTCCAGTCTTCTAGATTGGTGCCAAATATTTTTTTCAGTTGTACTGTAGATTGTTTACATGTGAAGTGCCTGTGTAATTGATAACTCTTAATAGTCTTAAACATTTTTGAAATTTCTTTGTTTAAAATAGATAAAATGGAAATTTTTAAATATTTTAATAGTTTTTTGTAAAATCAGTACGTGAAGATTTAAGTAATACTTCACATTTTTGATGTTGGGTGTTTTAAGTTTCTTGCACAATTTAATTGGTTATTTTGTTGTCTAATAATTAGAAAATGCTGTAAATACTTTTTATTTATGATATTTAATTTGATAATACCTAATCACTTTTGGTTTAATGTATTGTTGAACAAGAAAAAGTTGTCTACTTTGTTTGGGACAAATACACACAGTAAGACATGAGGACTAGTGATGCATACAGAGTAATTTAGGACCTTTTGATAAAACTGCCAAAATCTCAGGTTTATGCTGTGACTTTCAGGATTTTGTGTAATATTGCTCCTGATCTCATGTTACATTTTTACAACAGGTATATCCATAATTTAATTGGGAAATATCAGTGTTTTATCTTTTTAGTGTTTACAGGATTTATTGTGTAATTGACACAAGTGTGGCATAGCACACAAATCAGTTTGTACAAATGTCACTGTGCTGAGACATTAGATTTTTCTGGGTAAATGTGAAAGAAAAACTTCCACCCTGGTGGTTTTCTGAAAGTTCTGAGTTTATATATTTGTTTGCTTCTGCACAATTCTCAGTGTTTTGAGAACATTATGAAACCATACACAATTGAGTTCTCCAAACAAGTTGGAAATTTCATAATTTTAGTAATAAATCTATTTGCATTAGTTTGTACTTTGTCAATAGGTAGTTTAATTTAAAAAAAAAAAAAGCTCTGACTGTCACAGATCTTCTGTTTCAGGCTAGGTTAATTTCAGTGGGGGGTATGTTTGCCAAGCATATTACAAGATTTGATTCTGTTCTATCCAATTGATCAAGACCCCATATAATTCATAAAAGAATGAGGGAGGGGTATCATTTACTCCTTACTTCATTTATTATAGTCCTTAAAATCAATAGCTGAGAGGAAAAATAACAAACATTCTTTTTTTTTAAAGAGACACATTATTTTTAAATCCATTGAAACAAGCTGATTCATGTGTAATAGTTAAAAACTACTCTTATTCATATAGTTTTTTTTCTTAAAATACAGTTCATGGAGGCTGGTGTAAAATTTAATTTGCAGAGTCCTAGATATAAATCTTGGGTTACATAAACACTTGTTTAAAGAAACTGGATTACTTTGACCTTTGAAATATGGTATTTCAAATCTCTCAATTGGTTTTTAAATTATTCACATAGTACTCATTTTAACAAGTTCAATCTCTATTTTTCATTAAAGGCAGTATTTGAAAAGTCATGCTAAGACTGAAATGAAAAAGTAATATAATTCATTAAGCATTTGAAGAACACAACCATTCAAAAAGAGTAAGTCAATGTCTTTCAATTCCTTGCTGTGGTATTGACAACAACAACAGAAGTTCTATTTCAGTGTGTTAGCCATAGAATTGCTAACTGTAAATTGTCACTTTCAGTTATCTGGCTTAAACTGATCTACACTATTATTTCATTTTCATATTTAAATGTTTTGTGATCTTAAAGTAACCTTTTTCCTACTAGAACTAAATTTATAAAGTTATATCGCAGTATAAACATCAATAATTCCCTTGATGTAGCATGACAGATGCTTACCGGGGGGTTTTAAGCTTAGCTTATTTCCTAAGTAACTTGAAAACTGGATATGAAATTAATGTACTCATTTTAAACTGTGTCTCTGAATTTGAAAAATACTAAAATAGCATATTATTTGTTTTTAGTGCTCTGGAGTTGTTCTTCCCCACAAACTTGATAGAAACAATCTTGCATTGCCATTCATTGGAATTTATTGTGGCCTCCTTCATGCTTATGGGGAAGGATAATCATGATTCTTCCAGGGCTTCCTTTTTAGTATTGCAAAGATTAAGGCCTTCAGGTATCCTTAGGAGCAATCTGAGAAAAGGTCCAGTGTGCCTGGGTGAATCTTTTCTCATTTTTCTTTAGCTGCTTTTACAGATAATAATGACCTAAAGATTTGCTAAAATTGGCTATTCCCATTGTGATTTTTGTAGAAGCAGTTGCAGAAAAGATGCTAAAGATTTTCATTTTAGGTTTCAATTTTAGAGCAGCGTGTGGAAATTATTGCCGTCTTCTTCCCTGTACAAGAATTTGCCTGCTATCCCCTTTCTCCCTTTCCATTTGATTCCCAGCATCTTCTTTCTTTTGTTTGTTCATAGATTTGGGTACTTCACATTGTTCATTACTGCATGCCCCTCTCCTCCTTCCTCTTTACTTTTTTATTTGTTAAGAAATTACTCCACTGGCATTGGTGAACTGTGATTCCAGAATTCCTGGTATCAACTTTTAGTATGTTTGAGATACCTTTTTCTATTTTTATTTAGGATGCAATGCCAATACTAGGTACAGCTGATAGGATGATTTAAAACAGAGGTCTGCACAATTCCTGTTGTAGTTGCTCAGTTTTTACTTTGGATATGAAGAAAAGTCAACAGTAAAAGCTTTAGGAAACTAAAAGTTTGCCTAATGAATTTAGGAGTAAACTAGGCTGCTTTAGTTACTGTGACTGCTATACAAAGATACTGCAGTAATGGGGTATGAACTGTAAATTACAGAGTGAATCAACATACTGACAGGGCTTCTGGCCTTGTGTATTTTTTATGTCATTGGATGCAGTATGTCACACATGAATGATCTTTCATTTAAGCAATAATGTCCTAGATATTGAGATCTTAAAGCAGTGGCATTAAAATAATTGTTGGAAAATGTGGTGACTTCCCACACAGTATCTCAGAAATGCTTCACATCTATTATATAATACTGCTAATCCAGTGTGCTAGCTGGGGCACTGCTGGAAATGCAGAAAACCATCTATACTCATATATCTGGAGGCCTTCCAAAATATAACCAAGAACCAAAATTATCATAAAATACGGAGGAATACATTTGAAACAATAAGTAACTATGACATGAATCATAAGAATTTCTGGGTAAAATCCTAGCTTTGCTGAAGTCAATGCAAGTTTTGCTCTTGACTCCAGTAAGATTTTTACCTTTTTGATTTATGGAACACCTGAAGTGGAGACCGTAGTAAAAATGGCATTTAAACATGTTTGACACTAGCAAAGGTATAGTGTCAAATTCTTGACTTAAAATATTGGTCTCTGGTAAGTCAAAAGAAGCTGTAAAATACACTCTGATTCATTTATTTAATATAAGTTTTCTGATTTGCTATATACAGTATTAAAATGGTAGGAAAAATTACTTTGAAGCACAGCTTTCATACTATGGGAAGGTATGTCACCTCAACAAAATTGCAGGTGAGGTCTATCATCAGTTATTTACTGCACTAAAAACTTTATTTCAAATCTTTTTTTTTTAGCAGCAGTCTTCTCAGATTGACATAAATCTGTAGCCAAATTCAAACAAAAAATGAAAAACCATCTGTTGTCCCTAAACCCATATATCCATGTATCTTCCCAATATTAAAGAGAAGGCCAAAGGTCTGACACTTCTTCCTTCTGCTGATTTCATAAATGCTTGTATGAAAGGCAGCTGTTGTAACTAACATAGCTGCAGTCTGCCTTGCTCAGAATTGTTCTGTGTACAAGTGCAGAGATGAGCCATGTTAATTCAGCTGATTTTGACTGAAAGCAACTTGTGGGAGTTTTAGCACTTTCTGCATACAGGAGATGATTTTCTGTTGGCAAATGAAATTTCTCCTGTTCCTCACGAAGTCAGGCTAACGTATGTGTTTTTCAAGAGGTACATCATTATTAAACAGTGACTTGAAAAACAAGAGTAGATAACCAAAACACCACCCCAGCATACACAAAACTCAGGAAATATTTCCTGTCTACAGGCAACTCTTAGGAATGAAGTCATTAAGTCCAGGAATGGGAAAGGCAAAGCCCAAGCAGAGGGTGCTCTGAGTTGGTTTCACTTTGAGTCACTTCACAGTGAAAAGCCTTTAGATTTTGTAGGGAAATAGATGTGCTGTAGCTACTTCATGCCATGGGAGGTGGATCCTAAAGTACATGGAGCTTTCTGTAGAGGTTACAATAACGAGAAATTTGGCATCTTTGTTTTCACAAAGACTGTATAATTTGGATAGCTCTCATCCCAGTGCTGCAGAAAGCATTGTTGATGGTGCAGAGAACATTGTGCGTAGCTGGTGCCATTTGCATTACATCTGGCTTTGTAATGACAAGAATGGCCTGTGTGGTGCAAGTTCTGAAGGAAACACCTCCTTGCTTCATGCTGCTGCCTCCTCCTGAATTGACCAGCATTCTTTTAGGTAGATGTTTGCAATCTGAATAAAAACACTAAGGAAACAGTAACTTGAGAGTAATAGATAAGTACATATTTACCGATATTTAACTTTCACCAGCAAAGAACCACGTAGTGAGACAGAGAAAGCCTGCTCTAGGAACTACAGAACTTCACTGACTGAAAAATTGCCCCAGGACTCTTAACAGATTAGAGTGTCACTTTGTCCTCTCATGTGAGTGAACCAAAACAGTAATCCTATTTCTTGTTCCACACTGTGCTATACGCGTAACTCATTTACGAATAGAGGGAAGAGTGAACTTTTTTGACCAGGAATTTTATGGCACAGATCTCTTTGGTAAAATAAATATGAAGGTTAAAAAATCATTCTCCTCCTGTGAAGAAAATTTCTGCTGATTTTGACTGTTAAAGTAGAGAACATATGTGATTAACTGAATTTCAGTTTAAACTTGCCACTGCACAGGAGCAGTTCTGGCTCCTGTGTTTCTTAATAAAATGCTGCTTTGCTTTATTTATCATTAAGTAATTCACATAGTACAATTCTGAAAACATTATCTTAAAATTGTGGTTATATGCAGTATTTGTTCCCTCATTGGTTTTGATGTTTTTCTTTTTTTTAACATGGGAGGCAAAGGGAAGCAAAATTTCTATAAGCTACCTGATTAACTTCCATGGAAGGAGCACAAGTTGTTATAAAAATGATAGAATCAGTCATTTTTAGTTCAGCTGTTTCATAGCCAACTATGCTTTCGAAGAAGAATTTGTGATTTTTCCCATACACATTTTGGAAACCTAATCTTAAAACAAACCAACCCAAAAGTCTTTCCAGAACTACTTTAGTATATTAATAAATATTGAAGGAGTAGCTCAAACTAACAGGAAATTTAAATGTTTTGGGAAGCTTTCAATTTTGGCAGTGTTGGGTTTATAGTTGGACTTGATGATCTTAATGGTCTTTCGCAACCTAAATGATACTGTTGTTTCCGTGGAGAAAAAAATAAAAATAAAAATTTCCCTCGATAGTTTTGTAACTGAGCTAGATCAAGTCAGTCATTTAAAACGAATACTTGGTGCTAATGAGGATTTCCTATTGTGTGAGATAAGGCAAACATAACTATTTTTTTCACAATAGTTTTATGAAGGCAGATTGTCAAATAGAGAATATTTCGAAATAATCACAAGGATACTTTTTGGCTTTTTTTTTTTACTTTTAAATAAAAGTGAACCAGTGAAATCATTCCAGAATTGCTGTATTTGTTTAGGATTTAGTCATGCCATTCCTGGCATGGGAACTCCCATTGTTCAGTATTTAATATGCTTTCTGGAGCATGTGCAAGATTGTGCTCTTTACACGCAAATGTTAATACAGTTGTGTTTACTGAATCCATGTGTTAGATTAAGCATTGCTGCAACTGCGGGAATTCCTAGCTGCAACTGTTCATGTCTCTTGCACCAGCAGGTAATGCAGGGCTTTGATTCCCATGAGGAACATAGACGCAGGCATTGCAGAAGGGTTGTTTGGTGGATTACATTGGGAATAGTGTGAATACTTACTATGTAAAGTGTAGAACAAGGAAAATGTGTTTGTTTTATGATTCAGTTGGTATTCAGTATTTTAATTTGTAATGTGATTATAAAACTCAAAATGCAATGTAACCAAATTATCAATATGTAAATGCGTGTAGGACATGACAGAAGTAGTTCTGAAGCACAGTTGGAGAGTTACCATTTTAAAATAGATGCTTAAATTGTGTATATACTTGCAACATCTTTGATAGTGCATTTTAATTTTGCATTTCATGTTCTTGTAAAGTGCATCTTCCACACTTCTGAAGATTGTCTCCTTGTACAATACTGTATTAAGTCTTTTTTTCAGGACTTTAGTTATTGCTGGAGCTTCCAACGTATATGTTTCTTCTGAAAAATGTTCTTACTGTTACTTTTTTTGTAAATAGTTTTTTGTATTAAATTTGCATGGATGAACCCCACATTTCCAAGTGTACATACTCAGTGTATAAAATACAAACTGTTTCATAACTTTCATGTAGTCAAGTTATTCAATTTGATTTCACTTCAGGTTTTATATATTCGTAGTAAATAATGAGAATTTGTTGTATGTTCTTTCAAATGTCTGTGTTGCCATTTTGATAGATAAGTGACCTGCCTCATTACATATCAGCAAATATGTTCTTTTTGTAGTGATGACAAACAAAAGAAATGTTAACTTTTATTCCAGGGAAATACAGGACACTTTTACATATGAAGTATGTAGGACTGGTTTTGACCAACAGCTGTCATTGGTGAGAATACATTAAGATAAAGATGCCTTCACTTGTAGCAGCGTCTTTATATACTTACACACTTTCCTGTCTTAACACAATGTGAAAACCACCTAATGTCTTACAGCATATATATTTGGAACAATGTAGGTTTCGAATCTTGCTAATAAGCTTAATCCAGTACAGAAACTGTACAGGTGCTGTGCTTCCCTTCCGCTCCCTGGGTTAGATCCAACAATAGCACAGATCACCCTTTGTGTGGTTTGCAGTCATTAATTGCTAGAACCAGCATTAGGGAAACAACTGCCATTGTTTGGACCTCTGGTTAGGTTATTCAAATGTAGGTTAAAATAGAATTCTATACAATAAAATTGATTTTACCTTGATTTGTTTCTTTATTAAAGATCTGGCCAATTTTATTTCTAGATCTGAAAACTGAAAGTAAATATTCTCTTTTGAGATGTTTTTTCCTGT
The DNA here is from genome assembly GCF_003259725.1 of Athene cunicularia. Classification (NCBI taxonomy): domain Eukaryota; kingdom Metazoa; phylum Chordata; class Aves; order Strigiformes; family Strigidae; genus Athene; species Athene cunicularia. The sequence goes on along the minus strand of NW_020799100.1, from coordinate 13,636,531 downwards.
GAGACTTCATTCCGCACCTGCACCCAGCTCTTTGTTTCTTGATGAAGCACAATTTGGGAGTAGGAAGCAGAAATTGTGGAACAGCATTACAAATAAAGTGAACACCATCCCTTGACAAAGGCATAAACAGAACTTGTTTTTGCAGTTATTGATGAGGGGCTTGTGGTTAAATGTTCTGTGAGTCTGTTTAGTTCCCAGCTATAAAGAAAACTACTCTTATGAAAAAGCCTTAAAGGTCTGCAGGGGGAATGGTACCATGTGCAGAGGCCTCAGTTCTGGACTGGACTCTGAACCAGGAGATTCCTGGTTTTTCCTTGACCATCTTCATGGGGAAGGTCATGGTTGAATAAGGAAAGTGGTGTAAGCAAAAATGATCTGCGATTTCCACAGGAGATGTATTGAGAAAAATGCAAAATGCATGAAGCTTTGCAGTGTAATTTTTTTTTTTTTTATTTGAGCTTGGTCCATTTGATAAGGGTGCCACCAGTATGTTCCTTTAGATTATCAACTGTGGATAATATGACTCAGACATGGACTTTTTTTCACTGAGTCATGCGGTGTTAAAAGTTTTGTAAATGGCAGGCTCCAGCTATAAACAAAACATATATGGTTCACACCACCTGCCTTGGTGAAGGTGCCTGCTGCTGGCAGGCTGCATTGATTCCAGCAGGATTTGTGAACTAACGGCACTGAATAAATTTTACAGTTCTTTACTGCAGGGCTTCTTCCACCCAGCATTTTTTCAGTAGTTCTTAGGTCTGTATAGGTCTTGCTGACTGCAGCAACCTTTTCACATGTCACACTGAGCTTATTCACCTATTTCCTAAATCAAAGATGGTGAACTACTACTAAATAGAACTTTCTGTTTTCTGTTCAAGCTTGAAATCTACATCTTCTTCCATAATGTGTCAGATACCTGCCATGTATGTTCTCATGCTGTGTCTGCTTTTACAGTCTTCAGTGTCCTGCTTACAGACCAGTGGTACATCTTGCTGTCTTCAGCTGCTGGTTTGCGTTGGTTAAGATTCATTGTTAGCCTTTTGACTTTCCTCTCCGATTAAGATATGTCTACAGTGCCCCAGGCTAGCATCACTGTTCCGATACTCTTAGTTTGTGGAAACTATAAGATTTTGTGTGGTTTGTTTTTTTTTTTAAACAAACAAACAAACAAAAAACAAAAACCAACACAAAACCCCAATCAAAATTCAGTTCATCATCCGCAACTTCAGTGAATTCTCCTGTTTCTGTGTTCAGACACATTAAGCAGTTTACTCTGAGTGGCTACAACTGTCATTCAAATGGCTGTTGGAACCCTTCCAAGAATATTATTTTTTTAAAGTTTGAAGTTTAATTTTGCCGTGACTTTAGCAGACTATTTGCAAAATGTGTATGTAATTATTTGTGGTTTTAATTAGTTAGGCCTCAATAATGGAAATCTCATGTTAATAATATTCTGATTATATAGCCAAAGAGTAGATTATAATACGAATATCTAGTTTTCACAGCTACAACACATTGCCTTCAGAACTGAATGATGCATAACTCAGCACAGTAGCTCATAGGAACTAGTAAGGGCAATATAACAAGAATTAGAACATGTAAACTTCTCTGAAATTCACAGGTGATTGTTAAAGGTTTGACTTTGTATCATCTTAACATAGTTTTCATTATAGTGGGGAAGTGGAACAACTAGACTGTATGGAACTCCTGTAGGGTTTTTTTAGGTAACCTTTAAATGTGACAAACTTTCTGGAATACTTGTATTTTTCAGCAACTTAATAAACCTCTATCTTTGGAGTATTATAATTGTGGCTTTATTATAATTATTTCATTACCAGAATGCATACAACTTTTCATATATACATACAGATACTGTGTGTGTGCATGTGATCTCTAGATCAATAATCACAAGCTGTAGAAATGATAAAAGAATTTACCCAGAGAAAGCCATGTTTTCTGTGTGTGTTGATCCTGCAGGGCCTCTGCTTATATACCTGGTTCTGTTGCAACGTCCATGATAAAGAATCAACTCTACTACGCTATCCATAGGAGGAAGAAAAACTAAACTCATATCTAAGAATGCTGTGGGACTATCCACCGCCCTAGCACACAGCTATGAACGCTCGTGTCAGTGTGGGGACTGCAGGAGGCCACCACTTTTTGCATCTTCATCTTGATACCTTTCTATCCCACTTGCATGTCGTGCTGCATCTCTGTATACGAGAGTCTATTGAGGTGGTTGTCAGAGGTCTTGGGGCTCACTACTCCAGTGAGTTTAAAGTGTGAAACTTCTAGAGAATCATCTCCCTTACTTTCATCCTTTCACAGGAGATGGCTCCCGTGCCAGTGGTAAGTTGTCTCACTAAATGGCATACTACTATTTTTATCTTCATTAACACTGTTAAATAGAGCTACATTACATTTCCTTCTCTTAAGCATTCTGAAGAGGTTTGTTGCTTTCTCTCCTAATGCACTTACAGATATTTTTCTCCTCTAAGGTTAGTGGCCTTTTTAAATCCTTCTGCAGCTTGAGTGAGAAATAGTTATCTAAAGTGTAAATGTTCATTTATGTTAATACGACATTCTGGATAGGTATGAATTCATGAATTGATGAGACATTGTTCATTTCATCCACTTGCTTTTGATCTCTAGAATCTCCTGTTCTATAATCAGAAGAATAAAAACAATGTAAAGCAACAGCATAAGTTTCCAAGTGCATGAACTTGTGAATACTATTTGATAGGACAAAGTATCCCACAGTCCAGCCCCAAAGAAACACAAGCAATAAATAAGAGGATTATCTCTGAAAACTTTAAGCCATACCATTTAGAAATGGGTAAGTAGTATTGAATCACAAATAATAGTTATGTTAAAGCTGTTCTCCTCCACTAATTGGTGGGCGATGTGTCTAGCTTGCACGTTCCACTGTGTACTGAAATGCTAAGTTCATTCTGTTCTTTCTGCAGTAAAACATTTATACAATGATGAAATGGAGATACTTCTGCCAACAGTGATAATTTTGTGATTTTTGGCTCAAGCAACATAAACTCATATTTCCCAGGAATATCAATTAAACAATGATTCTGGTGAAATGGTGGGGGCATTGCTAAACAGTTTCCTTCACTCCTGTTTTTTGCAAACTAGGGATTGCAAAAGAGGAGCAGTAATAGAATTATTAGTCTTGGGCCACTCTAATGAATCAAGCATCACTTGTTATTCAGTGTTCTTGCCCTTTTGTGAGCAGTCCCGTGCTTGCCTGTTTGTCTATTATTGTAGTATTGCCTGTATATGGCATCAATTGAGCCTTATTTATGTGTTTGGGAACTTCAAAACTCCCCTTGCCAATTTTTAACTTTTGATAGTGGCTTAGAAACAGTCTTATCACACAGGCTTCATTTGACAAGTGCTCTTTTTGATAACTTACGTTACGGTTTTGTTCGAAGTTCTTTCATTGCAGATTTAATAGCATTCTGTTTGCATGAATTAAAAGAACAAACCTTGTTGTATTTTGGAAAAAGTACTTGATTCTTTCAGGATTTACATGCCCCAAAAATCAGGATTTCATTTCATTTAGTTAGATTATTTGGCTTTTCAGATACTAACAACAGGACATTCCGTTTTAACTAAACGAGTTGCCATAATGTGCTTAGAAGGCATCTGTAAAACAACAGATCTTATCACTTCTGTTCCTGCAGGTACAGATGGAGGAAGAAACCTCTCCCCATCTATTTTTTCTCACTTTTCTTAGTTTATGCAAAAATCAAGGTTAAATTTAGTTTCTATAAATAGGAATTTTTTAAAACCTAAATTTATTGTTGTCTTTTTAAAAGCTGAAACAAATTCATGTCTAAATTGACAGGTTACTCAGCATCAGAACAGGTAAAAGCATGCAGGTATTTTTAACTTTCTAGCAGCCCACATCTGTTTGACAATATTGCAATTCAGATTTCCCTGTGATAGCTTCTGAGCGCAGATCATGCTCTGCCTACAGACATTGAACACCCTTTATTTTGGTAGTAGAAGACTGTTTCTGCACTCTGATCTCCAGCACAGAGCATTCTGCTGTTTGTCACTTTTTCAGCTGCTTTATGCAAAATGCCTTTACTTGGTGCTACTGAAGCCGTTACCCTTGCAAGCTTACAAACATGAAAAATACACGAAGGAAATAGAACCAATATGCAGTTAAAAATACGCATCTGGGTAGGGGTTAGGGCTGCCTCAGTTCTCTGTCAGCTTCCAGCAGGGTTGCTGAGTGTTGCTACAGACTTGACATCCCTTCACCCCCTCTAAACTAGGTGAGCCTCATACCTGCCTTCTCTATAACCCTTGTCTCAACAAAGTCTAGGGCTTGGTCTAGGGCTAAAACGGGTCTAGCTTAAATTTTAAACCAGTTGCCTGACTGTTAGCGTGTTTGACCCATCTCTGCTCAGGAGGTAGGACTAGATGACCTCCTGAGGTCCCTTCCAGCCTCAGCTCTGCTCTGCTCATGCTGGCAGGCATCTGCTTGCACTGCAGCTGTGAGCATCCCTCTGCTCTGCAAGATCTGCAGTGTGCTGGTTCATGGGCTCCCATGGATGGTGCAGCAGGAAGACCTGGCTGGCCAGCAGACTTCAGACAGCTGTATAGGGTGGTTCGTGCCAAATTTACGGTTTGGGTTTTTTTAGTGAAATGGATGGGAAGCGACAGGCATTCCTGTCAGCTGGCAGAACAGAGGGTGGGATGCATCTTCATAAGCAAGTACGCTCTGATGTTTCCAAAATGGAAAAAGCAGCTGGATTGATATGAAAAATGTATCGCTGGTTATTTTGTCAGGAATGCTGTGATTTTGATGGACCAAAGAAATCCAAAGGCATTTTTGCCCTGCCCCACACCACACTGTTTTGATTGGACAGTTCATATGTTTGTGGTGTCCTGCAAACCACCCACAAAAAGTGCTGCTGCAGGCCAGAAATTTTTTAAACAGTGTAGGAGACAAATTTCAAACCAAAATAAAGCATTTGAAATTGAGCTGTCAAAAATGATTAAGGGTAGGGAAGCATATTTACTTGCTCTTTTTTTCCCCCCACCACAGGAAGAACAGTGGCTAACTTGTATTCTGTTGAGTAGTCCTTCCCCGTGGGGAGGAATTTCTGATCGCTGATGAATGTGTTGTGCTCCAGACATTCACAAACAAAAAATCTAAAAGTATGGGAAAATTCGTCTTATGCTTGATATTCTCAGACTATAAAATAGAGAGCCCATGAGAGACACATGCTGTGGGCTGGAAGATAAGCCAAGGCAGTTTCCCTTGAGCTGTGGCTCATTTGCTTCCTCTGGAGCAACCTCCCTGCTGCGCTGAGCAGACCCCTCTTCTCCAGGATAGGCACAACCCTTCCAGTATCCCCAGTGCTCTCCCCTTTCCCACGATGTTCCCTCCACCCAAGGCAGGGGCAGGGTGGACACCAGGGTGAACCAGCAGCTCTTGGCCCAGCAGAGACAGCAATAACCTCTGCCTATTGCTACCTGCAATCTCAGCCTGTGTAATTAAGGCAGTATCCTGGAGCAGTGAAGGCATGACCATGTCAATGGTTGAATGTCTGGGAAGACCTTTCCTACTTCTGTTCCCGACAATGCGTAGGTTTTCTTCAAACCCTGTTTATTTAAATATAGTTTATAATGAGCCATATCATATCATAGTTTGGGCTGAGCCAATGCGTGGATCAAGAGATTTCAAGTTTTAAGGGACTTAGTGGGAAGCATGACTTCACTAAGAAAGCATCAGAGAGTGCCTCTGCCTGTGTGGCATGTTCCCAGGGGGAGAGGCAGTCGGTGCAAGACTGGGAGATGTTTCAGAAGAAGGCAGGTCTTCAAGAGTTGGGGTTATAGCTGGATCAAAAGCGTATTGTGAAGTCACTGCTCGGTCAACTTAGAATTTAGGGGAGCATAACTCATTTTTAGAAGAATGCAGATTGCTGCACCAACAGGTTTAAGAAATGACTTTTACAGAAGCAAGCAAACTACTGAGATCCTGTCATTAAAATAAGTATTTTTCTTTCCTCTATTAAGAGAAATGTTCCTACATCATCTGAAATCCATCTTGTAACTAGCAATTGATTAACACGTTGATGAAGTGTATTTCTTAAACCTGTTGAAAGATTTTTTTCCTGTTGTACATCTTTATAGTATTACTCAAATGTACAAAGTCAGCTCTTAGTAATGTAGGACAAGTCCCAACTACAAACCATAGCACCAGTGAAAGTCAGAAAAGGGAACAAGTAGGAAATAGCATAATTATCTTCGGGATTAATCCTACACACCCTGTATTTCTCAAGCATTAGACTTAAGATGTTAGGTGTTAGGCAATATTGTTGTGTGCAGCATGCCCAAACAGACTTTAAACAGGTTGAACTCTCCCTGCAAGGTGAAACTAGAGCAAATGCTAGTTCTTTCCTACCACTGACTAATCTGCTATTAATCTATCACAGTTTGGGTTTATTCTGGGAGGTGGCAGTGCCTGAGCGTAGAGAAATGCAGTAGGAGAACTGTATTGTTTTGACTGAGAACTATGCTCTCCTGTTTTTCCTCACTTTGCATGTGGGCATAATCTTTATCACAGGAAATGTGATAATCTCCCTCACCGAGGGTAAACTGTGAATTTGTTGCACAACCTGGAAGAGTGAGAACTTGTGAAAGCGAGATGCCATGCTCTGGTCTCCTGCTGGAAGTGGGGAGCTTTCCAAAGCCCTGGCTTGCAGCATCCCTGTAACCTGAAATTACATACCAGGGAGTTCAGGCATTGATACCTGACAAATGTGTGCTCGAGGACCCAAATCTGCATCCAGCCATTACAGGGGTAGGGCCTTTATTCAGGTGGACCATGGACACACTTGACTTTCAGTGACAGGAACCCTGGGAAGAGATGGCTTGTTGGGTGTTATGAGCTCTGCACACTCAGCAGTTGTTGAGTGGGAATTCAGGTATTTATAGGGCTTTGCAGTAGTGTCTCTGCAAAGTCTGAAACAATAAATCATTGCTTTCTAGCTCTTCAGTGGTGCCTCAATTAATCTTTTCACTAGACTGCTAACTGCGTATTCTTCATGTCATCAGAGTTTTGGCTCTGGCAACTTAGTACTCCTTTATCCATGGTGAATCAAATACTGTTGATTTATGTCAAAGATTATGTATTTCCTTAGATTTTTTTACCCCAAGGTAAAAGGCAGTGGTTGGCACAAATCCTGCTCTGTAAGCTTTTACAAAGGGCAAACCCAACACAGCTTCTATTGAAAAGGATCACGAGGAGACACATGGGAATGGCCTGCTCGGAGCTCTGACTTTGGAAATCCACTGTGCTCTTGTAAAGCTTTGAGCAGCATTACCTTCAGGTCTGGTCACATGGACTCACTTCATCAGTGGTATAAACTGTTGATAAATTATCTGGCAAAGACTTCTGTCCCCAACATGCCAGGGTCACCTCTGGCCAGAATCAGTCTCTCCCACTACCAGGATGGCAGGGGACAATTTTCAAAGCAAGGCTCTGCCTTTCCAAGCACAGCTGAGCTGGATTAGACAGACCACCCTCTCAAGAGGCTCTGTGTATCCTGTCCTTACCCTCCTTGACAGACCACAGTCCTGCAGCAGCTGCTGGAGGAAGGCATCTTGCACAGAAATGCTTCACAGAGGGCAGAGCTGCAGTGTAGCTCATCAGTCTCCCCTGGAATAACTGTGACTCTGCTTTTCTTGTCACTGTTACCTGGTGCGTGCATGCCCCTGGGCATGTACAGGGATTTCAACACTATCAAAAGAGGCTGGTCGCTTTTTCCCTAATCAAATTTCCTGTTGCAGAACATACCGAAGAATATCCACAAGACGGATTATACCAGTGCAATATAACCTCTTATTCTGATTTCACTGGCCAGTAACCAAGAGACCCCAGTCAGTGCTGGGGAAGACCAAGCAGCTGTACCTGCACCTCCCTGGAGATCAGTCCTGCAGCAATTCCTCCTTCAGCACTGTAATTTATACATCTGCCAGCATCTTCTCTCAGGATGCGAGGTCTGATTTCTTGGTGAAGTCAGCTCCATCTCACCAGTGTCACTTCTGCCTGTAACTTCTTGGGGCAGTTTTTCCCATCTATTGCATTCCTGTCTGAAAGCAGTGGTTTTCTTATCAGGACCTCAGTTAAAACATATTTCATAGAAATAACAATGGAGTGAAGCTATTCCTTGATGAGAAGGAGCCTCATGCAGTTTGAAGGGACCCAGGGGAAGCAACGACCAAAATTTCCTATTGGATAAAAAGTTAAAGTGTTTTACTTTCATAAAATTGGGTTGTTTTTTTTACTCTTGTTCCCACAAATGAAGTGGTCCAGCTGTCATCTGCCTGTGGAGACTTGCCTGTCCATAGGTGGGATGCTGAGTGCTCAGGGTGTGCTGAGCTGCAGCAGTCACCACGTTTGCAGGTGACGGGAGCTGGGAGATCTGCAACCTCCAAGACCAGGCAGGCTTTTCGAGGTTTTCCTGTCAGCTCACTGCAGAACCCCTAGCCCAGACAAACACCAGAGCCCATTTGCTGCCTGGCTGCCGGGGGCTTGTCTGCGCCGCTGTCTCCGTGCCGGGACCTCTGCATTGCCAGCAGCCCCTTGGCTGGCTGGCAGCCAAGCAAGAGTCCGTCAGAAGTTAACTGGAACCAGTGAATTTCCACGAAACACTTCACAGTAATCAGGGTTTTCTGATCAAATTGCATCTTGTGGCAGGAAAATCCCTGAAATGCTGGTGCGGGGCTGTTCACTGTAGCCCACGTGTTTACTTTACTATTTGGGAGGGATCTTGAGCCAGATGCCTGCTGTGGGCAGTGAGCAGCGGTTGTCTTCCCTATTTCTTCATGTGCATCCTATACACAAAACACTCTTAGGCTGGCTGTTCAGATGCAGCTGGTTGAAACTTGCTCTCTAGAAACAGGAACATACGCTGGACTTCATCTTCTATTTTGCTGTTCTAGTTTTCTTTTTTTAGAGCTAGTAAATATTTTCATCTTGCACACTACCTGGCTCAAAGGAAAATCCCAGCACATTATGGTAAGCCGTAACTATGTGATCAGCATTAAATTTCAGCAGCTCACTCTCTCCTGCATTTAGCCAAATGGGGTGGGAGAATTTGCATCATATTACGATTTTATTTTGGTGTGTGTGTTCTTGAAACTCAATGTAGCTGTTCAGGTGGAATGCAGAATATGGATTTATGCTTACTAGCATTTCTATATAAATTTGAAAGAGTCTTCCAGCGCTTCTTTCTTTTTTACTGGTACTGATGTTTGTGTTCCTAAAGTAACTTTGGTTACATCTGCTCAAGAGTTCAAGGTGATGCTTGAATTGCAGATTTTTAGATGAGCATGTTTATACTTTTTTTGCATGTATGTTTATACCACTGTTGCTTGAACCAATATGTGTTCCACTCCTCTGAAAGTCTTCCTGTGGTCATTCCTAAAGTGTCTTCTCATATTTTTCCTCTTATGGGAAGATTTAAATGGCTTTTAATATAATTAACAGCACTTAAGCATGTCCTAAATCAGCATTGGCTTATGGATAAGAGCTGTCAGCAGATACTGTTCACGGACTGTCTGTTCCTGGCCAAGCAGTTATTCTGGTTTAATGCTTGCTCTCTTGTGGGACCTGTCAAATGATTCGCATCTGAAAACGACAGATCCATCCAGCATTTTGGGGGTGTCTTTTTTTTTTTTTTAATAATTTCTTCTGGGTTTGTTCACCATCAAGCCAAACTTTGCACTTTTCATAAAACATCTGATGAAGCACCTATCAACACCAGTAAGATGTTAATGTGAGATATAAAGACTTGGGCTGCTGTTTGCATTGGTGATCCCTGGCCACCGTACAGGACATAGAAGGCACAGGACACCAGGCCAGTACTGCCATCCCCTCCAGAGGCACCCCAAACTTCTGAAAAAACATCTGCCCCCAGGGCAAATGCTATTTTATATCCCTCAAAGTTGTAGCTCAGGGTTCAAGGACCAGTCTGTGATAATGCGCTGGACCTTGCCCCTTCTGCTGTGTTTACCAGCTGCCCGGCTCTTTCCCTGACCCGCACTCATCCCTCCAGATTTGGCTGCCAGATTCTGCTCACGGCAGCAGAGGCAGGATCGGGCTCTGACAGCAAAGTGCCTCCACGACTCACAGGCCACACCGTGACAGGGGAAGGACCACCTCTCCCGGCCAGCCTCCGGGGCTGTGTGGCTGTCCTGGGCTCCCCGGGGGTGGTACCTGCCCGCGTGTGCTGGGGACGCAGCAGTGATGGGGGTGATGCTGCTCAGCCCCGGCAGATCCTGCTCTGGCCAGGGCAGCAGCAGTGCTGCCTCCCCGCTGGAGATGAAGGCAGGACACAAAAAATGAAGTTACCGGATTGTCAGATCCCCCAGCACCCCGGGTTAGGGCATTCAGCTATACAGAATATGTGTCTTTAACACTTAACCACTCCTACTGCGCAGTGATCTCACCAGAGGGACCTCTGCCAACATCTCGGTTGTGCTCTAGTACAAGACATTGGATGGAGTTAAACAGAGAAGAGAAACTTTGCTGTCCCAATGGCTCGGAGGCTTGCAGAAGAAAATTCTGTTTTAAAAAATGATGCAGAGAGGCAAAAGCCATGAGGTTACTCTTATTTTAAGATGGCCTGAAAGCTGAGATGGAGCACCGGCTCCTTCCACTTGTTGGTCCTGGTACCAGCAGAGGCAGCTGGTCTCTGCACGCTGGGCATGCTGCTTTGCCCATCACAGCTCCTACCCCCTCCATGCTCTCGGGGCTGATCTGCAGTGTGCTGTGCCACTGCAAGGCTTGTTTTCCCAGTTACCATGAGAGCACCTCGTGTGAAATGTTTCTGCCTTCATAACAACTCTCTAGACCTCTTTTTTATTTGTCTATTTAATTCTGGAGCAACCTGAAAACAAGACTGGAAGTAATTACCACTGTCCTGTAAAACCTAGCTTGTTAAATTAGGAAGATTAAAACCCACAGGCAGATGGGCAAATGGTGCTGGGGAAAAAAACTGGCACAAGGCAGGGCAGGTGGTCGGTAGGGAGCGGGATGCTGGTGCAATGCCTGCCAGCAGCACCCTGCTGGAGAGAAGCTGACCTGAGAGCTGGGCATTCATCACAGGCAAAACAATGAGCATGGCCCTGGTAAGGCTCAGCCATCCCAGGAGGAGAACCCCAAGGATGTGGCTGGGTGAGTTTTTTTTCCCCCAAGTATTTAACACTGAAGTAGCTACTGAAAGCCTGGCTGCTGTCCTTCATGTCGCTCTGGTGACAAAGCTGCTTTTATGGAAGTGCAGCAGGCTCTTGGCAAGGTTTTCAGCAGCAGGTTGGCAGCCAGTCTGGCTGGAGCTTGCTGAGCTTGCCCCAGTGCCTGTAGCTTGAGCTGGGTTCAGGATTGCACAAACATTTTAAGACCTGCGCCATTCCAGGTAAACGCATTTTTGCATCTGGGCTCTAAGTCATGTGGTGGGAAGACTTCAGTCTTTCCTAAAACAGCCTCTGGGCTGGCTGCAGGACCCAGTATCCACCTGTGGGAGCTGATAGATTTGGTGGGAGGAAGCAAATGGAGTTTGTTCTGCAATTCTAAATTAACAACTCATGGTCACAGCCTGGTGCCCCGGAGGCTGCAGTTGGCTCCTGCCTGACCTGTGGGACAGGTAGGAGAGGACAGTGTGGATCGGTGCAGTTTATGTTTGGATGTTTTCAGGTTCTCTGCTCCAGACAGGCTCGTGGCTCATCAGTCTGATAGGTATGAGGTGTTATTTCTGTCTGTGTTTGCCTGAGGAGCAGAAAGTGATTCTGGAGCAGCCCTGGGCTTCCCAGCATGGGGCCTCTGGGCAGCACAGGTCCAAGTCTGAAGACAAGGGAGAACAGGAGGAAGAGGGGAAATGGCACCTTCCTGGGGACCAGGGATGCACAGACCTTTGCCATAAACCCTGCGTCCCCCTGGCAGAGCCTGACGTAGCCACAGGACCCAGTTGCACCCAGTGCTGGGAGTGGCCAGGTCAGCTGTAACACAGCTTTGTCTGCACACACACGTAGGACGGTCCGCTGTAGCCCCCCCAGCTTCTGCTGGGAGCTATGTCAGAGCCTTCCTCTTCCAGAGGCAATTTTTAGCTTCTTTTGCATTTCTGTCTGGATGTATTTGTTTTGGCCCATTTATTAACAGTTGTTGCCCCGCCAGCTTTGTGTCTTCATTCCAGTTCTTCCTGTAACATGCTGGTGCATTCAGTGGCAGAATTTGGGCTCCAGGGTGCCAGGCTGTGCTCCTGATCCCACTGCAGCTTGCCAGTCCCAGCATCTCTGCAGGCCTCCCTGCGCCTCCCCAGCCCCTGGAGCCCATCTTCACAGCAGGCTGCTTCCCAGATGCAGCTACACATGCTGGTCAATGCTGTCTAATTCTTCAGCCTGCCTTGTATTTTTGCCTACAAAGATTTTATGTGCACTGGTACCCAGGCTAAAACCTAGTCATCGAGTTATTTATTAAAAGCTTCCACTGTGCCACAATAAGAATGAAATTATTCTCACTGGCTCTGCTAACCTGCCAGCCCAAGTCCAGCTGCATGGGAGGGAGAGGCAGAGCGAAGGGCACATGCAGGTCGTGGAAAAAATATTTGAGGAGCAGAAGACGACTCAGTGCAATGGGAAGACAGGATCCAGAGGGCTGTGGACGCTTCGGTCAGGGTGTGCTCCCAAGGCAGGAGACGTTCTCTGTTTCATCAGCAATTACAAGAAACCGCGATGATCAGGATGAGCAAGGGGTGCCTCTTACACAGCAGGGAACCTGAGGCAGAGGAAGCTGAAAGGCAGGTAGGGTGTGTGACTTTTTGCTTTCAGCTTGACGGACCTTTCTGTGAACAGAATTGATTCAGAAAGTAAAGATTTCAGTGGTGCCGGCTCCACGGCAGCCACCTTGTTGGCTCACACAATACGGGCGCATTCAAACAGCTGCTGTCACTTCTTTGAGATGTCATCTAAACCAGGATTAGACCCCAGCAGTAGCCATCAGGAAAGAAATAGGGAAAAGTGAGGTCTCCACTCACCACAAGAATAAATGCTGACACTGGTAGATAGTTTAGATGCCTCCATCGTTTCCTAAAGTCCCATGGAAGCCATGTTTAATTTATTAATGCAAAGAAAGGATTTTTCTTGCAACACTCAGTGCCATTGCCCTGTGCTCCTCTTCCTAGCACGTCTCCTCATGGTGACATCCCCTTTTTGGTGCAATTCATAAATGCTGTGCTGGAGGCCACAAGTCTGGAATTGCTGAGTGTCTTATTCCGGTGCCTCAGAAAGCTTGTTTAATGCAAGTTATATAGAAGAGACTGGCTTCCCTGAAACATGAGGCAGTTAAGAGGCTTTTACAAGTCATTGATTTTTCATGCCACTGGCAATTTCAAAACCATCCCTTTGGATCAAATGAAACATGCTGTTCGATACCAAATGGTCTGTTCATAGCTGGAGCCTTTTAGTTTTTATTTTGTCGAATAGGAAGCTACTTCTAAACATGGAGCTGAATTGCAAACTTGAAAGCTTTTATTCTGAACTATCAGATCCTAATATTTTAATATAGAAAGGCAATGGACTGCTTGACAGAACCAATTTAGCAGAACTGGGGTGAATGTATCAAATATATTTTAACCAAACCCGATTTGGCCCATTTTTTGGACTTAGCTCCAGTGATGATCTTAGCCAGCAGCTCTGCCGTTTGCAATGAGGTATTTCAGCAACAATGCTGCTCTTCCTTTATTTCCTCAAACAAAAGAGGATTTTTACAGAAGTGTTTTATAATTTCTGCATGTACTTGCCCAGCACATCTGTCAGAGACCAAGGACCCAGCCCAGGGGCTTCTCTGCTCTTTGAATTCTCTTATTCAGTCTGGAAGGACCTTTACAAGTTTGCCTTCCCTGGGCTTTAAGTCTTTTATTAATCTTGGCCCTCAGAGCAGCTGTGAGGCTGTGAGACCTGGCCAGGCTCCTGGAGCAGGAGGAAGCTCCTGCAAGATGTTTGTGAGCACATAGTGACTCCAGGAGTTACTCACCCAGCTGACAAATCCAACAAAATCTCATTTGTGAGCAAACCAGACAAGTCAGTGGTGCTTCCAAATACAGTTGTAAGGGGGAAGGTAGCCATGCGAACAGGAAAAAAATTCCCTGTGGCTTTGCTGGTTGCTGGACACAGGGGTGTCTCGCTGCTGATCCCATGGGGCTCTGAGGAAAGGTGGGCGGCAGGGCACAGCAGTGGGGGGCTGAGCCCAGCCAGCAGCCAGGCCAGCTGCGGTGCCTGGGGACAGCTTGCTGCATGGGGGTTTGCCAGGGCACCCTCCCAGTTGCGTTCAAGTCTTGCTGGTGATCCAGAGCAGGTACATTTTTATTACCTCCTTCCATGAGCTTGTCATCACCTCATGTTGCAGCTTAACTCCGCTTGCAGAAGAGTTAGTAAGATGCAAATCACCTTCCTGTCCCTGACCAGAGCTCAAGGCCATGAGGCTCTGATCCTGCATGTGCAGGCGTCTGCCCTGTGTTTCCCACAGTTTGCTGGGGCACTGCTGACAGCTACAGCCCTAAGGTCAGTACAAGCCAAGGCTGGGCACATGCCCTTTGCAGAGGTGCGCCCTGAGCTGTGCCTCCACTCAGCAGTGCTGGAACAGGGCATGGATCCTCCCCAGCTTGCCCTCAGCCAACCTCCTCCAGGACCAGCATGGGGATTGCATTAACACTGGCAAGGGGAGGAACGCAGCAGAAGCATAACAGCATGAGAGGAAAAGAAAAGCATCTGTAGTGTGCCAAGGGAGCTGTTTTGGGCAGGAGGCTGGCGGGAGGAGGCTGAACCCTTCTCAGGGCAGAGCTGAGCTCGCAGCTCCTCCCGGCCTCTCCCGCACTGCAGGCTGTGTAGTGGAGCCCTATTGTTGCAAATCCCAAATATGCTTTTTTCCAACTTCATTTTCCCAGGAACTGACCCAGTTCTAGCACTTGGGAACTGGCATTCACCCTACTGGCAAATGTTTCTCATCTGTTTCAAATGATCTGTCCAGTATGACCTTTTCTGCTTAAGTAGCTTACACAATGAAAATACATGAATGTTAAATCCTCATCTTGCATAATTCTGAAAGCAGGGCCATACATTTACCAGCAGCAAGGGGCTTTTTTCCCTGTCCTTTGCAGAAAGTAAGAAGGAAGCAGCCAGCACTGTGCAATTGCAGTGAAGGGAGAAATAACTCACACCACACCACACCACACGCCCCCCCCCAGTTAAAGGATGCTCAAGGCAACAGCTTGTCTACTACACATTTCTGCTGCTTTCTGCTTTGGAAAGATAAAAAGCAAGGGTCTTCAACTATGGGCAAAGCCCCCCTGGCCTTCTGGGACTGTTTCCCAACCAAGTGCCACTGCAAATCAGGACAGTGGTGAATCATGGATTTTCTGGTTCCCTACTTCAGAGCTCCCCTTGGCACCCATCAGGATGAACTCATCTTCATAGTCCGAGTGCTCTTCCTTGCTCTCATCTCTGTTTTTAAAGCTGTGCTTTTGCCCAGCATACAGCAGTTGGTGTCTGTGGTGGGAGGCAGTTGCTATAACCAGGTGTATGGCATCATTTTTTATCTTTAGCAGAGCAAAAGGTTAAAAGGTTCTGAAATTTTGCCTGCACCCACCTTGAAAGTTCTAAAGTGCAAAGGGTGGTCATGCTTTTTCCATTGGCACCTACCTTCACAGCATCTTATCTGAGCCAGAGACAAACAGCTATTCTGTGATGGGAATGGCTTCACACCTGGAAAGCAACCGTGCCTCCCCAGGTCTGCATGGCCAGTGCAACAGCCTGGCAGCGCTGCCCTGCCTGAGCACAAATCTACCTGCGTGTGCACAGCAAAATGGAGAGGATAACTGACAGGTGGAAGGGGGTCTGGCCTTGCCTTTGCTGCTCCAAAACACCCTCACTGACTTCAAGTGGGAAGCAATAGCACATTCATTTGGGAAATAAACAATGGTACTGTAAGTCTCATACAGGTGCTTGGAAGGGCAGTTTTCTTCCTAATGAGAAGTGCTCCTTTAGTTCCTGATGCTGTTTCTCATGTTCTTAGTATGTCTGAACTGATCTCAGTATGCTTAAATCTGGCCATGGCAAGATCCTGCCTGTTGCTTGTTGGGGAACACACACCACAGCTCCACTCTTTCCAAAACATCCTTTATTGTCCCTCCTGGAGGGGATTTGCTGCAATCAACTTCCCTTGACTCACGCAAGGCAACATGGAGATGACACCCATGTTTTATTACTAGTCATGACCCTCGTTGATCCTTTAGCACAGCAACAGGAATCGTGAGATGTTTTTTTCAACAAGGTGTACTCAGCACTAGAGCTCTCACCTGGGGCAAATCAGGTGTGGTTGAAGCACCCACTCCTTGCAAAGGGTGCTCCAGGCTGGAGGCGAGGGAGGGCTTGCGGGGTGATGCAGGGAAAGAGGGATGAAGTAAATTGTGACAGGCAAGGCTACACAAGGATCACGTTGACCAGCTGCACTGATGTGCCTAGCCCACAGAAAAGGAGCGAGGGGATGGATAATTTCCTGCAGATCCCTGAGAGGCAGGAGCAGCTGGATTGACTCTGGAGCCATCAGAGCCAGCAAGCTCGGGGCTAGGCGCTGCGGGTGGTCACATCGGGGCTGGCCCTGGAGGACCACCAGCCACACTGGCGTGGGCCAGGATGCTGCGTGGAGCCACGGCTCCCTGGTGCCAGGGATGGCTGAGTGCTGCCACCGCTGCCAGGGGCTCGGGCAGCAGCCAGCAGCTAGCCTGCACTGATTATGCCATTTGGTTTTAATTTTAATGAACCATTTAAACATTTCAAACATACCTTTGACCTACTTGAGCACAGTTATAGCAACAATTAACACCAACACCTCATAAATCCTGGCAATGTCCTCTCTGGTGCTTGGCAAAGCCTCTGATCGTGTGGCAAGTGCCAAACATTACAGGGTGGCATCTGATCCCTGAAGAGAACAGGCGGAACTCTTTAAAAACCTCCAGATTTCTGCAAAATGCAAAGTTTTGAGCAGAGCAGCCATAAGGCTGCAAGGAGCCCAGCACTCAAGAGGCAGACAGGATCCCACGCAATTAGAGGCCCAGGTAAGAACACTTTGCTGGGTTTCTGTGTAAGTCTTTGTTTATTTTCACTCGCCTTGTGAAACCATGTGAATATGTTAATTGACTGCACTGGAAATGGAAAAAAGCTTCCTCCACTAACATTCATGCACAGTCCTTGGATGCTGTTACTCACCAGCTGTGAGTTATAGCTGCTGCTTTTCCCAGATCTGTAAGTCGGCTCTCCTTATCATTGCATCCTTGTACTGAATTATGAGACCTTTTTGAAGCAGAGACTTACGCATACAACTACAGGTTCGTACTGACACAAGTTTTATGTTGTGTTCGATATGTTAAGAAGTAATTCTGGTCATTTCTTCTGACTTCTCCATACGTTCTCATTTCGCAGTGAAACAGATAAATTACTGGTATTGATTATACTTATGTGATGGATTTGGGGGGATTTCATATTAATTTATATTGAAAATTAGCTCTTAAAATTCCTTTGTATTTTTATTGCTGACATGTGTTGCCAGTTAGAATTTCTAGTTAATTTAAACTCCCCCCCTGGCACAACCTGTCTCCTCCAACTACCTGGAGCTACTTCTTGAAATGATGGGGGTTTTGTTGGCCACGGCTCTCATATTTTCCAAGGTCCCTCTGACTTGAAACTCTGCCATTCAGTGACCTCCAATTTTGTATTGTCGCCCTGTAGCCACGGGTACTGAGGAGTAAGAAGCCGTGTCAGACTGTGACTTGGGAGTCCACTTTTATAGCCAAGGCTGCATGGACGATATAAAGCAAGTTTGTAATCTGAAAGGAGCTCAGTGATGCCTTGTGTGTTCATGTGGCTGTCACCATGTCCTTACACAAGCAGAGCTCAAGCAGTGGCTTCAAGCTTTCAGAAAGATTGATATCTATATATTTATACCTACATGTATATCTAATCTATCTGATCAATCTCTCTCCCCCCCCACCTCTATCTAATCTATATCTATACTTGTATCTATACATAAAAATTAAAGAATATAGATGATTTATTTTTTTATTTACCTGTAATCCATGTGCTTTCTGGTATGGGGAAGCTGGTATGTCCATAGGCAGTGATTCTACCCACCTTCAGCACGCAATCTGAAGGAAGGAGAAGCCTCCCCTGGAAACTCGGCTCCTCTCTCCCTCTCAGTCCCCATCTTCCCTCCAGCAAGCCTGCTTGGGAAGAGAAATTTGTACCCTTCAAAAATTATCATGACAACTAAGAAGACTTCTCACAAGCATTCCTACCATTTATTTTTCTTAGGAGGGTGAATTAGAAAGGAAATTATCTCTGTTTTTTTTGTTTTTTTTTTTTTTTCTTTTTAGTCACCAAATCCTGAAACAAGAAAGCTAAAAGCACTGGTGACAGTTGCATAAGATGTATCTGTTTATTGGATAAGACATGGCTCAGGCATTCTGTTTTGTTTTGGGTTCGTTTTTTTTAACAAAAATTTCATTGGTCTGAGGCACTTCCTACAGCAGGCAGGTCAGTCACTTGGTTGTGTCACTCTTTCCACAGAAGATGTGTGGCAGACAGCTCGGTGACTGAAGTAGAGGCTGACATGCCTTCAGAGAATGTGCTTATCTAGCCAGATGCTCTTTCAAATGAAGCCAAAGTCATCCATGTGTTGTCATCTCCAAAGGCTACAACTAAACGTCCTCTAGGAAATGATTAATCAGACTTAGTAAACGAGTAAAAAGCCGCTTGTTGTCAGTGCTCACCCTGCAGAGGGAATGCCAGGGCCCCACTGATGTGCTGAAGCCTTTCAACTCCGCTTTGTCTCTCCAGCCTCCTTGCACGTGTGCCGCAGGACTGCTTTTCTGACCCGCACCCCCTCCAGCAGGAACCCCTGACGTCGGATCTCTGAATGGCTCCCTGGTGGCTTTACGCTCTCTCCATGGCACTGGTGTGGGGCTGCGTGGCATCCTCCTCCTACCACGCCACAGGTAAAGCCTGGCGTGCCATTTGTGTCGCTGCCTAACGCGTGCTTCACATTATTTCAGGTCCTTTATGAAGTTAATCCTTCAAATGAAGCTTTTCTTGCGTGTGTGTGTGTGTGTTACAAGGAGTGGCTGATTTATTAATGTGTAATCAATTGTATAAATATATTGTGTGTTTAGTGGATATTTTTCTGAGTAAATCCAAAAGCAGCAGAAACTGCCTTTGCTTGATTATTATTTGATATAAGGTTATAAAATATAAGTACCACTTGGATACATAAATGCTCCTGAGAACAGTCCCAGCAGGACAGACTGTGCTAGGTATAATAAGGGCTTATTCACGACTGAAGAATAATACTTGCTTCTAAAAAAGTATTGCTCTGCAAGCTATCATCCATGGCAATGACATTTCACCCTTTGCTTCAAGCCCTTGAACACCTCTTCGCTGCATCGCACTCGCCAGCCCCAGCCCTTTTGGCCTCCAGTACCTGGGAATTTGCACCCAAAGCTTTGCTTCTTCAGAGAGATGGCGGCAGGTCTGGCCATCCCTGCTGCAGCTGGTGCACGGTGGAGAGGTGGAAACTTGTCCAGGAGAGCACTGAAAGGCTCCCTGTCCTGCCAGCCCGCACGCATGGAAAGCTGCCCGCAAACACGCTGATGCCACACCAAGCAGAGCAGCGCTGCCTTTGAAAGGGGCTTCTCAAAACATGAAAGCTGCCCGCACCTCTCTGAGGTGGAGAAGTGCAGACATAGACGATACGGGGGGG
>NW_020799100.1:13580445-13616644 GCF_003259725.1 Athene cunicularia | reverse complement strand
GGGGGGGGGGGGGGGGGCACCTGGCAGGCTGCCATTTTTCCATTGTCAAAATAGGCAGAAAATTGCAAAACCTCTTGCTGCTTGCACCACGCATGGCGTAGGGTAAGGCAGTGGGAGGCAGCTGGGAATAAGCAGCTGGTTCATCATCAAAACTGTGATGTTTTAGTGAGCGTGCATGGTGGGTGGCCCTGAGGGCTGTGGCCGCCTAGCCAGCACATTGCTACCTGACTCATCACCATGCAGATCAGGTAGAGAACTTGTTGGTTTGGTTTTTTTTTTTTTCCAAGAAACATTCAGGAGAGGCTTTCCTTCAAGTTTGGATAATGAAATAAGACTATTTCTAGCCCTGTGTTCTGTGTGAGACTGGTTTGTCATGTAATATTATGAAAATGAGAAACTGCAAGAGGCAGTGTGGACATTTTAAAAAAACAATCAAATCCCAGAACGTAAGCCCCATCCCAAAAAGAAGCTTTTCCAGTTCTTCTGAAATCCAGCCAAAATTTATTTTGCAAAAATTGCTGTTTACAGTTGCAATTGTTTTGAAAAAAATATTACTGTTTTGTTCAAGTTCAGGATGTAAACACAGTTCAGAGCGTTATCATTTCCAGTCAGAAATTCCATTCTTGACCAATCTAATCCTCTCTTGACAGCTTATCACCAGGCTCACAACATAGCCTAGTAGCTTTTTGCTTCCTTGTTTGCGTAGCTGAGAGGCTCAGCATTTATCCACTCAGGAGGAGCTTCCAGAGCACAGGAGAGCCCAGCTCGCCACGCTGCCAGCAGATCTCCCCGGCCAGCCTGCGATGGGAACTGCACATGGCAGCCACCGTAACAGTGTTCAGCTCTAGGCCGTGGCGCAGTGGGGATGTGGAAGCTCTCCCTCGCACCGGCCCTGGATGTGGAAGCCACTCCATCATTTTTTAGCAGCTGCAGCTCTTCAAGTGCCATTCCTGCAGACTTGCTGTCCCCTGTGCTGCTTCTCCCTTTCCGGGACCCTTTGTACGTTTGTGAAGACCCAGGAGGTGGGTGAGATGCCCTCACCTCACCCCAGCTCCTACCTCTGATGCTCACCAAGAGCCCAGCTTGAGCACTCTGCACAGGCGGAGCTGCCCGTGCCCCTATTCCCCCTCCTCTGCCCGTGCTGGGAAATCTGTGTCTGTCATAGCATAGCGATATCGGACCCTTGCCTCCTCAGAACAGGGGGCTGCTGAACACAAGATATTGCACATGCAGGGCCAGGCCTCATTGCCCCTGGAGCTGGAGCAAGCTCACCACCACCCTCCGAACCCAGGCTGCATTCATGGGACTCAAAGCTGGTGGGAGGGAGAGTGTTTTACTTGTTAAACAGAAAAAAAAGTCTAATTTTTGTCCAAATTATTATAATCTATTGTTTCTTCCCAAGCATCTTCCTAAATACATTGCTATGATATCCTACTTTGCCATTTAATGTAACAACAAATCCCCCATGGAGCTTTACATGATGGAAAAAGTGGGATCTTAAGACTGCTGCCTGTGGTGTGTTTCATTTGGGAGTTTTCCTTAGAAGAAAAAAAATCCTCTAATGATGTTCTCTGAAAACTTTCCAAGGAGCACATTAAATTTTGATTTATATCATTGTCTTTACTGAAAGATATTCCCAGTGTCTGTTTTCATTATTAAAAAAAACCCCAAAAAACCCAACCAAAACCAAAAAAATGGTGTAAATCCTGATGAAGACATGAAAAACGTGGCAGAGAAGCCAGTGACCTGGAGGCCAGACTCAAAACACAGAAGTGGTGGCAATGCTGTGCAGACACTGCCAGGAGATGGGCTCCAAATCACGTTGAAAAAAGTGTATTATCCAGTGAATATGAAAACCAAATGGATAACCTCACCTCTAGACAGTGGAGAACAATGACCTCAGAAGTCACAAAAATTGACTTCATTTGAACTAATGAAACTGAACAGCCAAACAGCTTTCATCATGTGAACGACAGCTCCATACAGAGCTGGGCTTTTAGGAAGCCTGTCTTAGTACAGAATTAATCCATAATATATCCTGATTTATTAACATATGGCAGCACCTTACAATAGCTTAATAAAAGCCAGATTGACTGTAAAAGCACATTTTTATAAAGCTGATAGATGTCCAAAATAAGAATGATTTTGAACTCTCTGCTTTTCTGCTTCTGTGTGGTTTTTTTGTCTTGTTTTTTTCATTAATCTTTAATATACTTGAAAGGAATATTTAAAGCAATGTGGGTGATTTGTGTCTGTTACAGTTAAGAAATATAAATTTCCCTGACAGCACGCTGTGATCTGTCATCCTATGCTGGTGTACCTGCTGAACACAATGTTTGCAAGGATACTTGTCCTGACAGTGGGTAAATATCAGGAGGCCTTGAAAGGTCATCCTAGGACAATAGTTTTGCTTAAAACATCTTGAAAAAGAGTGTCAAAGATGTGGCGTTCTTTGTACCTTTTCAATGGTCCTTGAATGTTTTCTCTGAGCATCAGCAAAAACTGTTTTTTGGGGTGCGGGCAGGAGTAAAGCTTGTGCATGTTTGTTGAGAACAGGTTATTAAATAGCCAGGGCTGGACCTGGACCAGCAGTGCTTCCCTCCACATCCAGCAGCTGCATTTATCATCCCATCAAATTTAACAACTTTTTTTTTTTTTTTTTTTTTTTTTTTTTTTTTAACTTTACATCGACACTTTGTTTTACTCTCTGCTTTGTTTTCAATTTAGTTGCTCCCCCACAAGACCTTCGGATCACTGATCCTGGACTCTTAGGTTCTCTCGATATCGAGTGGAAACCTCCACCCAATGTACAAATGTTCAATGAATGCACTGTAAAATACAAGTTTGAATACCGCAACACTGGTGACAGAGACTGGAAGGTAAGTCAAAGCACGGTTTAATCCTTTTCAATCCAGGCTGTTGTTCTGCCTTTAGTTGCTGCATAGGTTTATATTTGCATTTCAAAGAGGAGTGGTACCAACGCCCGGTTCCAGCTTTCCATGAAAAAGCCAGACTGTTCCAGTGGTTTGAATATTTTGCCAAATGAGAACGTGTTTCGAAATGTAACAGCAGCAGCAGCCAGAGAAGGGGCTATTTCTGTCAGAGGGTGTGGTGCTTGCTGCCAAAAATAATTCAATAATATCTAGTAACAGTGCTCATTGTAAAAGGCACTACGATGTTTAGAAAGTCTTCACAGGGCTTGAACTGAAACTCAGTGTCAATAGATCCTTAGGGATGCAAAGTGGTGAATAAATAAAAGATTAAATTTCATTAATTATCCTAATGCTTTAACATTCTTTTTATTCAGCAGGGTGTTTCTAATTACCATTTACTTTTGCCTTTTAGATACAGTTGACTCTAACTCAGCTCTGTAGAAAATTGTCAGTCTTGTTGCAGGGCAATAGCAGACAGGGACAGTACAGGAGGGGTTATACGAATATATTTTGGGCGTGCTTAGAAGATGAAAGCTGCTGGAGAGTTAGGAAGGTAAATAGAGTGGGGAGAAGAGACGCTCAGCAATAGGCTGTTTGGTTGGTGCAAGGTACTGAGGAACACATGAAAAATATGCTGAGGATGTCCCCCAGAAACCCAAAATACACATTGGTGTCCTGAAAGACAGGGAGATTTTTTTTTTCACAATCCTAAAGCAGGAGTGCTAGAGAGCTTGCCAGCTCAAGAGACCAGTAAGAGTGAGAAGGAGTGGTCACATTGGGTTTGCAGTGCCGTGGACCCCAGCCTGTTGCTGTGAACAGTTTCTGCATGTCCTGCATGAGCTGCTCATCTGCCCAGGCAGCAAAGCCAAGGCTGCCAGGCTGCGCCCAGCCACCCTGCAGACGGGTTTTGGCGCAGCCATCCCATGGAAGCCTGGAGAGCCCAGTGCCTCCCACCCCATTTCAGCTATGGATTGCGATTTTGAGGTCATGGAAAGGGTCTCTTCGACCTGACATCGATCATGTCACACTCCCAGCCATGGAGCAGCGTGCAGCTGTGCAGATTCTTCCGTGCTGATTAACTGGCATTTAAAAAGCACAAAGGAAGAAAGAACCTCAGTTTAAAAAACACATCAGAATTCCTTAATCACAAGAGATAAAAGTGTCTCACACAGGCAGATCTAAAAAGTAGAAAAAATCACCGCCGGTACCTTGCCAAAACCTTGACCCCAGATAAGGTCATGAAGAGTCAGTCTGAAAAACATTCATGGGACATCAGCGGAAGCTAGAGTCATGGATGTCTGTTAGAAACACGTCTCAACACAGCTCTTACACTCCGGGACTGCTGACAAAAAGCCTGACTGTGGGCTGTGGCATTGCAGTTTCTGCTGAGGCACATGTGTGTATTTTACAGCATGCTACTTCTGTCCTGCTTGGGCTAACGTGACACTTTCTCTCTCTCATTATTTGTTGTAACTCTTGACAATTTATTTTGCCCTTGTGGGGGAGGAAGTCTGAGGAAAAAAAAAAAAAAGGCAAAATCTTCAAAGAGGGTGCTCAAAAGCCCTGCAAGGGCTAAGCCTATGGCATGCAATGGTGAGCTCCCGCTGCGCTGCTTGGCTGCTGCTCCATCCTTGCAGGGTGTGGTTGTGCTTCCCATGGGAACCACTCGTTGTTTCTTGTGTTTCTGATTATCTCACTTGATGAACAAGTGCCTTTTGTCTGGATTTACTGTGGTATCCTTCTCAGCGCCTCCCCGGTGCTCCTGGCTGGTGAAGATCCCTTGAGACAAAGTCTGCTGTCCCGTGCCATTGCTGGTGTCCTGTGGGGTGGAAGGACTGGGAGCCAGCGAGGCTGGGCAGAGCAGGTGGTACAAGAGTGCTGGAGAAGCAATGGGCTGGAGAAGCAGGACAGAAATGTAAAGAAACATTAGAGCACGCAAATGAGATTACTCACAGCTAGAGCAATAATAGCTAATTCTGCAGTCCACTTAGCAACAAAAGAGGTGCTTATAAAGTCTGTCTTTGAACCAGGTTATTTTTACTAGGAAGCTAAAATGCAGAGTTGGATTTGACCTCAGCAAGACTGCTGAAGTGAGGGTACAGACACTGCTTGAAGGACGGTGTACCGACGACGTGGAGGTGCAAAGTGACTGGATTTATGCCACATTTCAGGTCCCATTGCAAGGTTAGGAGCAGCCTTTAGTACCTGGTGTAGTTTTGCACTTTGCATGAGACTGTTGCATGAACCACTGCTGGCTGGAGGGTTGCTGGCTGGAAGCCATTGCAGGGCTTGTTGAGATATAAGACACCAGGGCATCTCTGCTTCCACTGGCTATGGTTGTGGTTACTGGATACTTGGGGCTCATTTCCCTCTGCTCAGAGCTGGGTTGCCCTGCACGAGCTCCACTGCTGAATGAAAAGGTCATTTATGCATCTTTCTGCTCTAAGTACAGTGAAGCTTTTGTAGGAAACAGAGCACTTGGCAGCAAAACTATCTAATAATGGTGACTGGCCTTCTTTTCTTTCATTTTTTGTCTTTCAACAGCAGCACACAATTGTTCAGAGACATAAAATGGTATTTCTGCTAGGCCTGACTGCTACATTACTAAAATAGTGGTTATTTCTTTCTCATTTGACAGGAAAACTGGAATCAGAGGTTCAGAATTTCCACTGCATCTATCATGACTGGGAATACCTCAAGTGCACTTGGCAACCAGGTCTTCTCGCTCCTCACGGTGTACATTATGGACTATATTATTGGTATGTATCAGCAAAATAGAAAAACATTCAGGCAGCAATCAAGTGAACCTCTCAGGGTACTAAAATGCCACAGCAAATATGCTTTTATGACTGTCAGTGCTATTACACGATCCACCTAGACTGAGCAGAAATAACGCTCCATGCAGCATGTGCCTTCTGGCAAGGAAATACCAAATCACTTCTTCCTTAAAATGAGGCTCGTGCTGACCTTCTACAGGGAGTACCTTCTCCCATCCTTTCCCTTTTATTCACTCCTGTGGAGTGTTTTCTGCATGTTGTCCATCATGAAGCTTCATGCTTTCCCTTTGCTGGACACACCTGGATCATTCTGGCTTCACATCTCCCTTGATCACAGTGCATATATCTATAGGATAGGATTCAGCAGGAGGTTACCAAGCTCAGTGAACCCTATACAAAGAGCAGGGCTTCTTGGTGACTAACAGTTTTAGCCTTCAAATATATTTTCATAGCCTTAGCACGTCTCATACAAGCAAATATGCTGCCAAAAGGTTAGTAATAATGCATGTTTCTCAATTGCTTCTTTTATACTACTGCCTAATGATTCTGTTCTGCAAGAAAAACAAAGCTAGACTTCAGTGTTTTTTGACAAAGTAAATGTTGTATTTGTGCTTCAATTCCCATGACACTATGGTAAGGATGACTAGTCAGGAAATCATTGGTTTTCATGCCTTTGGGCTACATGTAGTAAACCATAGCTGCTTTTTAAAAATAGTTTCCGTATAGCTCTTGGAAATAGTCTTCAAAGCAGAAACACTGATTTAAAACCATTTTGCTAATTACAAAGATCTGCTCCAAAGAAATAATGGAAATTTCATGATTCTTTCCTAAAAATAAAGAACCACAAAAAAACCCAACAAACCCACCCTTACTTTACTGCCTGTAACAAAACCAGGCATTTGGATCGGGGTCCCATTGGGTAATGAGAGCGGGTGGGAACAGAGCCACGGCATCCTTTGATACCGGAGTTAATTTTTATAGCACTGTCACATGAAATTTTTCCTCCAAACGTAATGTGCTATGGAGGGAGACTTTCATTAGGTGCAGAAGGTAATACAAAACACTACTTAGTATTTCCAGAATGGGGCCAGCAGCTAAGCTTTGGGGAGCAGCCCCCAAAGACAGGAGGCAGTTGGAGAGGACAGTGTTGTGGTTGCACATGAGCTAATAACCACCAAAGTCCTCCCTCACTCCCCCCTGGGTTTCCATTACGTGCCCGTGTAGATGCATGGGATCTACCTGCAGTCAGCCATAGCAGCCCCTTAACACTCATTACATTCGTGGCATGTCACCTGCCACAAACCCCTGCGTTCTGGCTGGGGAGGGGACCTCTCTGCACCTCTGGAGCTGGCGACTGATGGTGCCCCATGGGAGGATGGGTGTCTGTGTTGAGTAGGGGCCAGATCCTGCCCTGGCTCCACTCACACAGTGGCACCTCGTGAGGCCTCCTGTGGAATGGACTGGGGGATAGGCTGACAAAGCCTACACACCAACCTGGGAAGCCATCTGTGCATGTTAATTTGGTTTTTCCCTCCTCCCCACACATTTCCCATAGAAGGAGACCAGGTGACCAGTGCGTAACACTGTGCTTTGGATCACTTGCAAAAGGGAAAGGGTGGGTAGGATATAGGCAATACTCGAGGCTTAGGTCAAATCTTTAAAAAAAAAGGCCTTACCAAAGTAGTAACTGCCATTGCTTTGTTGTGTTTTGTTTTTTTTTTTTTTTTTTTTTTTTTTTTTTTCTTCTTTCTGTTTTCCTAATACACCCCTAGGTACGAGGGGCTGGGCCACGCAGCGCAGTGTGATGACTATATTCAGGATCATGGTATAAACATCGGCTGCATGTTGCAAAATCTGACCCAGGCAGAGTATAAGGATCTGAGCATTTGTGTCAACGGTTCGGTGGCAGCCACTCTGCTACGGCCGTTGTACGTCACCCTTCGCCTTCACAACCTAGGTAACACCCGCAGGAAAGCAGCAGGGCTCTGGGGACCTGCATGGCTCACCTTTGTTACAAGGGGGTTCAAACAAATGTGTGCTCTTGTAAATGGGTGGCTGTAATGTGTCTAATGTGTCTGGGTGGATTTTCCCCTGAAGAAGGGGCTGTGACATGTGCCACACTGGGCTTTAGTTCCCAGCAGTGTTTGCAGGTGAGCAGCACCACTCGGCGCCCACCCCGGAGGGTCAGTGGGTGCCTCCAAGTGCTGTGCTCAGCAGCTGGAAAGTTTGGGTTTGCCAGGCAGGTGGCAGAGCAGCTATGGGGTTTTTGGCTTGAGCAACTATGGGGTTTTGGCTCTGGCAGCACCACCACAGAGGTGGCTTCATTTACTCCTGCTGGAATTGAAACCTCTGCTCTGCTCCTGCCAGCACTGAAGAGATCTTTGGGCTTAGCTGTTCAAACCAAGCTAAGGGCTGGGGAGAATTGAGTGCAATGTGTGATGGGGTCTGCTAAAGCAAAGGTGGTTTTCAGACCCATCAGAGACAGGGAAAGGAAGCAAAGCAGAGTATGATGTATAACCTGATCCATGTACTCACTATTACGGGCACTTACCATGCTGATGCATCTACTAGTGTGTAAATGTCAGGGGATAAATGGATAGTTCTTCAGTTGAGTCACTGGGCTAATAAGCAAGATTCCTGGATTCAATTATTGCTTCATGTGCGGCTTTGGGTGCTTGACACCAGGGCCTCTCCTGGGATGAGGCCAACACTGTTGTGGGCTCTCACTGCAGGGCTGAGGCAGCCCTCGCAGCACAGGGAGCGCTGGCTGTGCTGAGGACAATGCTCACACCCCAGTGTTTCAAAACCCCTGCACTGCAGCTCAGAGCAAGGACCTAGCCCAGCCCATGTGTCAAGTTAAAGATTAAGAACCCTCCAGCCTCAGTGCCACCCTGCTCCTGCAGCATCATGGCCGATAGCAGTGGGAGCTCAGAAATCCCATCAGCACGGAAAAGGGGAAGAGATTGGTGGTGATTAACTGAAGCCTCTCCCACTAGGAGCTGCTTGATTGCATCTCTTGATTTTCTTTCTCTCCTTTTGTTCGCCCCACAAGCCAAGCCCTCACCCCCGAAGCAGCTGGTGGTTTCCATGTCTGCGTCTGAGGAGCTCCACGTGGCGTGGAGCCCCCCAGGTGGTGAAACGCCGCCCCAGTGCCTGGAGTATGAGGTTCAGCTGGCAGAAGATCAGGGAGAAACCAAGGCTGCCTGGGCGGTAGGGACAACACACACTGGGAGGGGAAGGGGTGGGGGAACCCTTCTTGATGGCCAGCAGTGGGGAGGCATACCAGAAAAGCGGGGTTCGCACCAAGCTGCGGGTGGCATGTCAGCTACCCTGTGTGGAGATGTTAGCTTGTGCTGGGGGAAAAGGCTGCCCGGCTGCTCCACTGCACATGTTCCTACTTAACACCCTGACCTCCAGCTGCAGCATGCGCTTTAGCAGTAACAGATCCCAGCGCGAGTCTCTGAGCCTGTTATCTCGGAAAGCTGTCATCACAGAAATTGAAAGGTTCTTGTGGTTTGTTTTCCTGAATATGGTGGCAATTTTTGGTCCAACGAAACTGTAATTCTGATCTTTCCAAACAAGTGGCCTGGGGGAAAACATGTTCTTTTATGCATGGTGCTTTTTCCTTGTGTGTTATCCAGGTGCAGGTCTGATAGCAAAAATGGCAAGAGTCAATCATAGGGAACATTTGACACAAGTCTTCTGACTTAATTTAATGAAAGATTCCATAAGTGAACAGGCATAAATGGCAACATACATGACGGTGCTCACCAGAATATATGTATTTTCAGTAGATTCATCTCCATAATAATCTTACTGGCATTAGCTGGTCCAAAACTATTATGAAAACATTTAAAAGTGCCAAAGCATAATCCAAGAGTTTACAGAGACTTACATTCTGAAACATTAGGCCGTGACAGAGAGCTACTGGTGGTGGACCATAATTTCTTGACATTTGTTCTCTCTGTTTTGTTTCTCAGTCTATGTCAACTCAAATGGAAACCACTTTAACAATTTCCAGAGCAAATCAAAGCCGCATTTCATGTGTTCGTGTCAGGGGGAGAACAAATATTTTCTGTGCTGACCGGGGCTTTTGGAGTGAATGGACGCAGGAGTGTTTCTCTGGTATGGGACCCAAAGTAACCAGCATTTCTTTTACATCCTTTATAAAGCCTGCTGGGGACCAGGCACTGATGGCTGCCATGGGCATCTGCTGGTGTCCAGCACTGGAGGTGGGATCCTGGTTTAGTTACACTCTCAACCTACTCCAGCACAGCCATTCCTACAGCTTTGTACCTCCAGTGCACTTAGTGGGCAAGCTGCAAAATACTGACGCTTCTGCACCAGCACCTTTCCCCACTGCACAGGGACAGCTGTGGTGGAGGAGTGACTGCTTTGCAAGTGAGGGCACATGGTGCTTGGAGTCTCTCTGCAGGGCATCCTCCTGGCTGCCCCACACCACAGATCAGCTCCTTTGAACCCCATAAGCTCTATAGGGCTGTCTCTGTGTGTGCTGGCTCTGCTGCAAGATGCAGAAGGCAAGGAAGAGCCACATAGCCATGGCTACATATATATGCAGGGTATATGTTATCTTGAAGGAGTATGTTACCCTATACAGTAACATACACCTGGCATATATCTGAAATAGATAAATAAATATATGTAAGGTAACAAACCTCAGTGCACTGAGTCTGCATCTGATCCCAAGCTTTGTAAGAGGTAATATGACCTATTCTGGAAACTAGCGTTTTGTTATTTGCTGTCATTTATCTTTGCAGTGTCCAGAAAAGAGGACAAGCAGCTATTTATCCTCATTCCAGTCATTCTGAGTTTGTCAAGTAGCCTCATAATATTTATGTTGATTGGCCAGTGCAAGAAAAGGTAAGCACAAAGGCAGCCTGTCCATGCAATGTGCTTTTATGTGGGTGTCTCAGACTAGTTATAAATGAAACAACGTATTAAATACTAAAAGCCAAACATTAATAGATGGTCTAAGATTGGACACCAAACAACAGTTTATTTTCAGGAAATAACCTAGTAAGTGTGGCTGTTTCTGATATGAAATGCCTCACAACCACCCATAAACTCAGAGCAGAGACACAAATCCGGCTCATACGAGCCCAGACCACTTCTGTTAAATGCAGCAAAGTTACTTGCATGTGCAGCAGCATAAATAATGTAATTATCTTGCCCCAAACTAATCAGGCAGCAGAGATTTGTGCTGGTTGTGTTAAAGAAGTACCATTCTTATGGGCTAAGGCCTTGCTGTCTGCTCTCCCATCCCAGTTGTTTGCATTCGCGTCAGTGACGGCACATGGGGAAAGCAGATGCGGTGGATGCATTTGCCCGTATCCAAATTACTGGTACTGATGACATTTCTTCAGGTCTGAAGGATCAATTAGAGGGAACTGATCCCCTGGTACTGATAAATATTATCTTTTTCTTATGGCCATATAGTGTAAGCAAGTGGGTAACTTTTTGAATGTGCCTTTTAAGGCATAACTGATGAGGGAGAAGTGGCCATAGAAATACCTTCATGTTGTCCTCAGAGATGAACTAATACATATTTGGTAGTTAAGTGCATGGAGTCTGAGACACACACTCCTTCATCTTTGTTTTGTATCTGCTTTTCAAATGTTTTGGTTCGTGAAATTTTAACAAAGTGTAGGTGCTAGCAAGAAAACTGTGGAAAGCAAATACTTCCCACATTGCCACTGGGATGCGACAATGTGTGACGGGGATGCTGTAGCATGTCCCCAGCTGTCTCTCAGTGCTGGGAATAAGTCTGTGCCCATTTCAGATCCCCAGCAGGAAAGCCATTGCATGAATCAGTGGGATGCTGACTCTGCTTGCGACTGCTGTACTGCTTGTGTTTGATGGATTGCTCTTAGAACATAATCCGAAGGACAGCCAAGAAGCCCTGAGCTTTCTATAGCCCACGTGGGTCTTCCCTACCTGCTGCCATTTGCAAGGCTGGCTGTTGCAATTCAAGTTCTCAACGGGCCCAGGAAAACATTGGAGGAGTTAAATTAAACTGACTCTGGTGCAAGCTGTTTCTGACAGGACAAAGGAGAAAAAGGAGGCAGTGGAAACTGCCATGAATAAAGATAACACACTGCTCTGTGGGTTTGTTGGGTTTTTTTAAGGACTCCAGAAATCTGTCAACACGACACACACTGAAAGGCAGCACCTTACACACAATGCTAGGTACAAACACCTGCATCTAGCCACTGTACACCACCTTGCTCTCACCACGTCTTCCTGGTCCCCAAATACTCAGCCTGCTGAGAGCATCTAAATGCTGAATGTGAGCTACTTAAGCTATTTATTTCATTAACTGATATGCCTTATCTGTTGCAAAGCTGAAGTGGGGAGGCCTTGAGAGAAACTTTTGCTGTAAGAAGGCATGATCACAGCTACTGCAAAGGGCAGATACTTCAGAGAAGTGCAGGTTACTCTGGCAAAGCCAGTGTGGGAACTTCTCTAGGAAGCTGGCAGTGGTACCAGCATTCAATGAAGCACCCAAGATGTCTCTCAACACCGTGTATTCAGCTGATGAAACTGCTGATTGATTTTTAAGGAATCATTCCCTGTGATGATGATAATAATTTTTAAAAATCAGCACTAGATGAGACACTGTCCTCCAAGCCCATTTTTGGTTTTTTTGGTCAAAGAACTAACCAACTCAGACCCAGAGATTTAGTGTGCTTTCATTTCATCTGAGCAACCAGAAAATGTATTTTCTTGCATGAGCATTTATTCAAAATGGGAATTTCTAGTGAACAGTGGAAGCTCAGAGAGAAAATCAAGTTTGCGTCAATCAGCTATGTAAAGAGCCATGCTAATCCAATCAGGCACAAAACAACACAGCAAGTGCTGTCTTACACATCCAACTGCAAAATTATTCAATATCAGCTGCTTCCACTGCTAAATGGGCAACAAGCCAATGTTATTTGGGGAGCAACCAAAGGAGAAAAGCACCAGAAAAAAAGTGGTCTATGCACAGACTGGAGCAGAAATGAAGTTTCCTGGATGTTATTTTGATGAGACACAACCTCTGCCTCTACTGTCTCCTGGGGCTTCTGGCAAGCCAGCATTGGATGGCTTTACATTTAAAAATACCCATAAGCATGCAACGGGCATTAAAAATTAGAATTGGAGAAGGGAATTAGACTTGCAAGCCACTGACTGATCTAACAGAGAAGGGGAAATTAACCACAAGAGAGGGAAGGAATTGGGAATAAAGCTGTCTTGGCCCAGAAGCAGGGCCCAGCCCCAGCTCAGGGAGACCTGCCCTGCAGACATCTCCAAAACGTGCTCATCAGAGTGATTCAAGGGAGCGCACGGTCCATACGACAGGCCCGATGCAAGAGGCCCAGGACAGCATATCCTCTGTGCGATGGGAGAGATCAGCTCTTTGCTTGCTGCCCTCCTGCCAGCTGCAGAGTCCCTTTCCTTCCCTCTCTGGTCTCCAGCAGGATTTTTGCAGCAACAAGGGGCGCAGCACACAACCCACGGCTGCCCCTGGCCAGCACAGCACAAATATTTTGCTCTGACTTTCTCTGGAGGCTGGGCTGTGTGCACCTCCCTGCAGAGCAATGGGCCATCAGGGCTGGGCAGTCTCTGGGAGGACCAAGCCTGGATCTCCTGCTCTGCAAGATCAGGATGAGGAGAGATGCTCAACCAAGCTCATTCTAGGGTTTTCAGGTACCTTCAGGAACTAGAGGACTTTGGCACATCCAGAACTGGGTAGCATTTTGGTTATGGGTTTTCAGAACTACCACCAGGGCATTACTGCACTAATAACAATGGTTAACATCAGAAAAAGCACTAGAGAAAATTATTGGAAGGAGTCCCACTTAGATTTGCCATTTACTGGAAATAACTCCTGGTAGGCCTCTGATGTTCTGCCAGCCTCTTAAACAGTTTAAACGTCTACTCAAAAGACGTGAATGCATTGTGAACGTCCCCCAGGGGAAAAGCGAGACAGTCAGCTAGAGCTCACCCTGTGGCCCTGGGTAGAGCTGATACCATCTTCACCACGAAGGAGCACTGGGCACAGACATTTGGACTGGGCCAAATGGCGTGGCAACCCTGACCTGCTGGATGGGTTTAAGTTGGGTTAAAGTTTCTAGCCTGATTTTGTCTGAAAATAAGTGAGATGGGAAGAAGAATTACAGAGAATGGGCACAGGTAAGAGTTGGTGAAGGAATGGATGTTGTACCTCTGCAGCTACAACTCACCCTGAAAAAGATCAGAGCTATTTCAGTAACTACAAAATATAAAAGTTAGGCTGAAGCCTGCCTAGAAACCTGCCTAGTAACAGAGTGATAAATTAAGTACATCTACTTATGGTATCTGTATGCTGCAGCTTCACAGGAGTGTTTATGTAAGGGAAGCTGGGCTTGGCCCTGGCACCGGGCTCCCCGCTTACCACATTTACCCCTGCAGAGGGTCCTCACTGCAGCAGCAGCAAGACACCCCCACCTGCTTTCTCATAGCATCACATCTGCAGCATGTGCAAAATTTAATCCTAATAGGTGGCCAGCTGCTCGTCCTTCCTAACATCCTGAACCTTGCTAGAATTACAGTAGTATGCTTTTTTCCTGTGTTTATAGAATTACACTAATTACGTATTTCTTTCACACAGTATTTGCATTACAGTGGTTTAATTCATTTGCTGTAGTCCATAATTAATATTTTCAGTAAAGCACTTTCAAAATCCATCCTTTGGCATACTCTGCTCTTATTGTTCCCAGCTCATGTCTGGGTTCCCCAGTGTTTTTACCATCTTAGCCCCATATGTCTGGTGAGGCATGTCTTTGCCAAACAAAGAGAACTCGTTTGCATACCCTTGAGTTTAGGCTCTTTTTTCTGTCTTTGACTGATAAAGTCTTAGAGCCATTTGTTGAAGAATAAAAAGCAACCTTTCCTACATTTTTTTTTCCCCTAGAGAATGTCAATACTTGTCAAACATATGAAAGCATGATCCTGTGCATGCTGCAGGGAAATGCAAAATCAATTTGCGTCTGTCATATTCTAACTGCTTTTGGGAAGTAGCAAAACAGGGAAGGCGAATGCCAAGGTCTCTGAACTCACAAAATCACCCTCCTTCTCTCACTGAGGAGAGAATTTTCAAGCTGCCAACAAGAGAATAATCTGAAAACCAATTTACATTCTCTTTCTTCATTACCCATCCTCATATTTTTCATTTTTCTCACTGGCCTCTGAATACAGGAATTTGAAGTGTTTCAACCACTATAAACAGCCAGTGGCTGAGAGATATAAAGCAAGGCTGGCACTTCTCAGGAGCTCTTTTTTCCTCTTGCACTTGAGGAAATGAAAAGGTAGAAGTTGCATCTCACTGGCTGAGGCATCTCTGCTGAAGTTTTCCATCTTGTACAGGCGCTAGAAACTCAATGGCCACTGGGTGTCATCATCTGTGCTTGGACGCAGAGGAGGAGGAAAGCAGGTGAAGCATCATTTCCTCTAGAATTCAGTATTTAATGCATGAAAATTAAATAGAGAGGAAAACGGGTCTCTCACTGTAAGATAGATGAGTTCTGTGCTAAGTGGAGAAGTGTCACACCTTCGATCCATCATTCAGCACCACGCTGAGTGCCAGGTAACTGCCTCATGGCATCGTGAGCACGGCCCAGTGCTGCTGCACTGGCCAGAGCTGCCATCTCCCACGGCATGTGCCGGCCAAAACCAGCCCCTGCCCCTGCCCTCCCTCCCATGCTCACACCACTGAGCACCCACAGAAATACCCCGTTGGCTCAAACCAGAGGCTCAGCTGAGCAGGGACTGTGCCCTGCTGTATGTTCCTGCCTCACTCTGGCATCAGCTCCTGCATCCCTGAGCCACCATGGGTATCAGTGCCCATCCCAGAGCCTCCGCAGGTCTCGGCGCCCATTCCAGAGCCACAGCAGCTCTAGGGAGTACCCAGATCTTGGAAGGATGTAAAGCGGCACAGTCCTTCTGGCTTCAGCTTCCAGATGTTGAGGCTCTGGGAATGCATTAACTAATGATATAATCTAAAATCTAAAGAGCTTCATGGGCCATGGCAGGTTTGCAGCTCACTGCCTTTTGTGGGAGAGTACATTTGAGAGCACTGTCAAGCTCTTTATGTCTATGTAGTAGCTGAATTTTCTCAGGAGGGTCTGTGGTTCTCATAGCTTCAAGGCAAACAACTACAGCTGATGCATGTGCTTAACAAAACAATTTGAGGCAACATATTGTGGCTGAGCTGTCTGAACAGCTGAAACAGCTCTGCAAACTGTCTGTGTCAAGATTCTCTTCCCAGAGTACAGAGAGATAAAACAACCAGATGAAAAATGACGGCCACCGCAAGGTTTGCACCAAAACTGAGTATTCGCCTCCCTGCCATCCGAGGCTGCTTGCCTCCTGTACCAGATCCCCGCCCAGAGATACCACGGGACTGCTCTCCTTATGAAATAAAATGCAATTGCAGCAAATGTTACACCACCAGACACATTTAAAAAAGAAAAAAGAAAGCTAACTAAAAAAACCTAAACATGGCCTTGACATCTCCTTTTCTGATGGCTCTGCCCAGAAAACAACCGCAGAGTTTAAGCAGGTCTCACTCCACAGAGCTGAGTGTGGGAGCATCCTTAAGCGTGGACAGGCATGGTGGCAGCTCTGCCATGGTCCCAGACAGCGTGTGCACTCATCTCCGACAGCAAGGAGAGCCTGCACAGCACTTCTGCCTTCTCTGAGGGAGTTAGGCTGCATTGCCCTGTCTTTGCTGGAAGGTCTGAAAGGTCGCCCCAAGTTCCTGCAGCTGCAGTGTGGGGATTTGAGCCATGGTCATCAGGGATCATCCACAAACTCTGGTTTTTCTTTCCTTACCTGGGAAGCTGTGAATGGAGGTGGTAAAGGCATGTCACACCTCTGATGTGCTTGGATATCCCACCTCACCAAAGCACTAGGGACCTGCAGTAGTCATTTTCATTTAGAGAAAAAAAAAAAAAAAAGCAATAAATATCGGGTTTTTTTTTTTACAAACCAGGGAACACCTTACTTCAATAGAATTCACTTAGCTAGGTATCTTTACAATTTGAAAACAAAGTGTAGCAAAACATTCTTCATTGGAATTCACGTAGTGGTGGAGAAAACATGCATACCAGAGAGAAACGTGATGTTCTTGGGAGAGGAAGCTCTATATTTCAAGCTAAAATATGTAAACACATCAGTCCTTCACCACCCAGGCACAGGCTCAAGCTCAGAGCACTGAAGAGTCTTTATCTGTCTACATTTGGAAAGAAAGGTTGCACTGGAACATACGCCAGATAAACTGGAGATGCTAAGTGCCCTGTGGGAATGTGTGCCGCTCTAAGTGTGCAACCTTCCCTAGTACTGTCCTGCTTTGGATCTCCTGTTGATCCACCTGTGTGCCAACTGCTGCAGCAGTCTACAGCAAGTCTTTTCTGCCAGTTTTCTTGTGCAAAACCTGATCTTCACAAGGATTGGAGCCTCCCAGCTGCCCTTGGACCTGTTGATCTCCCCTCTCCAAGCTCTGCATGGCCGTGACACACAAGTGCAGCTTCAGTAACAGCAAGCGGATGCAGAGTGTGTCAAGCCATGCAGTGCATACAGCTGTCTCCATGAAAGCTACAGAAAGTTTACACAGGAGAAGAAGCCAGAGACAACAGATGCAGGTTCCCATCCTGCCTCTAGGTACCTGAACATCACTTGCACCCTCACAGGGTCTGACCAGAGAGCTGGGGCCACCCAGGGAGCCTGGGAGAGCCTCTGTGCCACCAAGAGGTCCCCATCTGATGCATAAAGCCCAGGAGAGGATAGTCCTTGTCTTTTGTCCGATGATGTTCCAGCTTTTAACTGTTAAACTGGAAATATGTCCCAACCTTTGGGAGTCTCAAATTGGTCTTGGCTGGTAGCTGCCCAGAAGTTTGTGCCCATACTGCCAATTTATTTAGAAACACTCACACTGAGAAAACAATCACCTTGCTGCCTGCCAGGTTCAGCTGAGTCCACTTTTAACAACAGAGAGCTTAAAAGGCCAACAGCACAATTTATTTTGCTGAGGCAAAAAGCATGAAGTTCCTGCCTGCACAGTTGGAAATGCAGTGACAAAGAAAAACATTTAAAAAGTCAGACAGTGCAAGCACAAAGCAGGCCCTCAGCCCTTAAAGCTGCTCACCAGTGTTTTCTCAACTACACCAACTAATGGCAGCTCAGCAGGACACTACCTCAACGTGCTGCTCTCCGGAGCAGACTGAGAGTGGCTCCAATAATAGTCAATGTCCATGAAAGTGCTGTTGTGGGTAAATAAAACTTATGTGACTGCATGCAGTCAGGCTTGGGCTAGCCAAGCTGGTTGATTCTGGATACTTCTGAGAATGCAAATGAAATATTGCTTCATAGAATTTGGGGATGGCTCAGGGCTGGGAACACACAGACTTCATGATCCCTTGTCTTCATGGAGTCGTACGTGTGGGAGATGAACTGACTTGGCATGGTCTTGCCTACTTTCCTCCAAAATGGTGACATTTTTCATGGCTTTGCTTGGATTTGGAAGGACCGTAGCACAAAAATAAGTGTTCTTGCTTCAAGATGTTTGTTCCTCCCACACTTTGGGACACGTGGCCGGGGAGGTCAGAGGTGCTGCTGTGCAGATGGCTGGCTTGGTGCCCGAGCTCTGCCAGCCAGGAGGCTGAGGACAGAAGGGCTGAGCCGGGCCCTCCCGCTGTACCCCTGTAGCATAAATTCCTGCGTGAATGCAAGGGCAGAGTCCTCAGTAAGCTTCTTGGTTGCTGTTACCGCTGCATCACCAGAAAGTGCAGTTCCAGACCTGGAATACTCCACTTGTTAGAAGCCTGCTTTTAATTCTTAGTTTATTTCTGGCCCTTTTTGTATGCCAATATTTTCCTCTAACCTAACTAGCTCCTCTCCCTCCTTAGTCAGAACAAGCACTCCCTGATGTCATGATGGAGAGCTTTCTTCACCTCTTTGGCTGCTAGGAGGAACAAGCCAAACGTTCTACTCTCTTCTCATTAAAAGGGCTCTCTGTGCCCCTGCCTGTACTTGTGTCCACACATCATGCCTATCCCAGGGCTGCTGCCTAGGCTCAACACACAGTCCTATCTATTTTTTAAAGCAGAAGTGCCAACTAACTACAGTGCAACAGGCAATCACATTCATCTACCCTCAAGGAGTAAAGATCTGGCTAAGGAAAACCACTGTTTGTTCACCATGGTTTGCGGTATCACCTCCTTTGTTGTATGGAGTCACTAACACATCCTACCACTTTGCTAAATGCCATCGTAGCTCAGCCTGGTAGAGGATGCAGGCAGATTTCTCTTCAGCAACACCCAGGAAAGGTGCAAGACAGACCAAATGCTCATTTGAGAGTTAGCCCACCTGTGTGCCACCTGTGGCTGCACTGCAAAAAGAAGGGGGAGTACTTAGCTGAGGGGGCTAAACTGTGCCATAGCTTCACAGGTGAGTCACTGCGACCTGTGGATCATCTCTGAAAACATTCTGGGACATGAACTATTGGTACCTATAAGGGAGGCACCTCCAACACAGACGAGATCTCTGATGGGCATTTGCACTTACCTATTGCTTTGAGCAGTATCATGATCTTTGGGAAGTGTAGGCTCTTCAGGAGGGGCACTGAAGTCTTCCTCCCCAAAAAGTCACAGAAGGACTATTTAGCCTTCAGCCAGGGAAGGAGGCCTTGATTAAAATCTTCAGTGGCTTTGATGAGTGTCTGTCACCAGCACATTTCTGTTCTTCTGCAGGAGGAGACACTAACATCAGAAGCACACACAAATATAAAACTGCCCTAAATTTTAACAAATGCAACCAGGCAGTGGTCTAACTACCAGCCTACAGATTGTTTTTAGTGTATCAGCAATTTAAATAATTCAAAATGACACAATTAGATCCTGTTAAAAACATACATTGGATAATTAGGTTGTATTTTAATTAAACATTAATTTATCCAATTTGTTGAACTAATTACAATTCAAGCACGGGAAAGTTCAGAACAGTAGATTTAACATGCCCCTGTGTGATGCTGCGTGATTCATTTTTCAAGTCACCTAAGTGTTGGTAACCCACTGGAGTGACAAAGTAGCAGCCATTGTCCCAGGAAAGTGCTGGGGAAATTGTATTTATATGCTAAGAGATCCTTTGTTTTTTTCAGGAAGCAGAACACAAGGCAACATTCAGGAGAGATGTAATACATAACAAGGATTGCTTCACAGTCTCAATTTCCCACAATAATTTTTTACCCCTTGGCTGCTGTGAGCAGTCTGTATAATTCTTTTGCTTTCACCACCTGAGACCAATCAGAGTTCTTGGACTTGTGTCACCATTAGACACTTACCCACTTGTTAGGCTCCTCCCCAAACCTTTGAAGTTGTGGCCCGGGAGGCCAGGATTTTGCAACCCTTTCTGCAGGCGCACTGCTCAGCACAGATCGGAGTAAATCCCACAGGGTGATGTGCCAGGGAAGGCTGTGCTGGGCTGGCGAACAAGCACCCTCTCGGAGGGAGCGTGCAGGAGGGCTGCCCAGAGCAGCACCCAGCTCAGGGCACCTGGCACTGCCAGGCTCCCTCCCCACATACCAACACACCCTCCTACCATCAGCAGAACCTATGATTAGGACAGTTTTAAGCAAAATTTTTTAATGTGTAGCTCATGCACTTGACTGTTCATTAAAGATCTTCTGGTGTGGTTCTTTAATTGGCAAGCACATCTTGCTGCATTGATTATCTGTCTCGTAGATATCTAAAATCACTCACCTGAAGACTCTCCATCTCCATATTGTTATGGGATTGCAGCATCCCTGTACAGCCGAGAGGGAAAGACACATCACAGATATTTTGTTGACTTCTGACAGCTTCAGGGCACAACTTTCAGTATGGGTAAAAGCAAACAAGCAGAAGACCTGAGACTTGAAGAAAAATGAGGGAGACGCAGAATAGTCAGCAACAACTTCATAGTTAAAAATGAAAACATAAAAGCACTTTTTGGTATATGCACTCCCACCACTACATTATCACTAGAACAGCCCACATTTCACAGTGACACCTACAGCTGCATTTGATCTCCCCATCACAGGTTTCCTCCCCAGCTGTTCAGCTATTCCCCGTTTTTTCAAGGGAAGACTGAAGCGTGATGACATCTCCTGTTGCTTTCTGGGGGCTCTGGGATGTGTGTGTTCATGTGTGGAGATGTGTGCGTGCATCTGTCCATCTCTGTTCTTCTGCTGCACCTGCCCAAGGCTTCGTGGTCTTTGTATGCTGTTTCCCAGGAAGAAGTTTCCGATGGTTTTTCCGCCCCAGTCTGAAATGGAGACAAAACCAAGTGCGGTTCTTGGCTTAGCATGTAGCTATCCTCATGATAACATGACCCAGGGAGGAATCCCATCCAAGAGACATCTGCATCTTTATCACATGACGGATGCTGCTTTTGGAATGCCAGATTAGCATAATTTGTCTGTAAGTACCTCAGACACCCTTCATTAGATCAAAACTAAACAATATTTCTGAAGAGATGGCTTATGGTTTGCTCTTTTTCTTTAAAATGGTTTTCCTTTGGAATTTGGGTCTCCATATCCAGAGCCTTTGTGGCTCCAGCACATCAGATGACTACGGTCAGCCTGCTGACTTGGAAAGGAAGAGCACTGGCATCATTCCCCGCCAGTGATGGACGGGGGTTATAGGGTTGTCCAAAAGAAAAGCCACTGATGGTTGACATGAGCATCTCTATTGAGAAAAAACCACTAACCACACTGTTCATATTGACTACCCATTCATCACCTAACATTAGCATCTTTAAATTATCACTGAGATAAAAACTATTGCTGACTCTGAAGTAATTAAAAAAAGGAGAGTGATGCTAGGGTGGGATGCCTTGAGGCTCCTCGGCATTGGCTCTGAACTGTATCACCTCCAAAATGCCACAGCCTCTGGGTAGCTGCTCCTACCTTCCGTGAGAACAGGACTGAAGGAGCAGGCCCTCGGAGGGCCTCAGAGGTCCGTCCCCAAAGCCACCACCTCTGACTCCATGGATGTTACACCCCAGACTTGGCTGTGTGTGGCAACATGTCACAGGTATAGACGAGCCAGCTCAGGTCTGAAAACCACGTTGCTCAGCCACAAGGTTTTGGGCCCGAGCAAGTGTGGCCAGCCTTGCTGCTGGCCCCTGCTGGGGAAGGCTGCAAGCCCCTACACCTCAGGAAGGTGCTAGTTGAGGGGCTGACCCCACGAGTGGATTCCCTGATGCAAATGAGTGGTCTGTTTGCCGGGTTGGACCCTCCTACGTGCAGGGTCAGCCTCGCAGGCAGCCCGCCTGCACATCTCCCATCTGGTTTGGGAAACAAAGCAACCAACATGC
Organism: Athene cunicularia; assembly: GCF_003259725.1. NCBI lineage: Eukaryota > Metazoa > Chordata > Aves > Strigiformes > Strigidae > Athene > Athene cunicularia. The sequence goes on along the minus strand of NW_020799100.1, from coordinate 13,594,542 downwards.
TTCAGCCTGCAGCACCATTTCCAAGGAACTGTTTTCACTTGTTTGGTCCAAACACAAAACACCACCACACACATTATTTGTAAGACAAAACCATACCTGAGCTGAGGTTTGAGGACTCAGACAAACCTTCCATTGGGTACTCCCACCAGGCAGCACCAGGGCAGGGCTTCTTGAGGCACCACCATGGTTAATGACTACAGTTCAGGAGAAGCAAAGCTGCTGTGGGGACAACCTGACTTTGGTTAAGTTGCAGAGAACTAAATCCATTCTTCAAATTGAGGCAATTGTAAAAATGTCATTTTTAACAGTTCTTCCTAGAAGGAGCAAGGAGAAGAGGGGGAATAGTTTACCACCACCTTTGTATTTAACAAGTTTTGGGGTTGAAAGCCTTGGGATATCTGCTGACACTAGTTTCTATGATTAAGTAACTGTGGGCCATACTTCAAGTGTGGGAGGAGAAATGAAAGTTATCCTCATCTTTTTTTTTTATTGTTTTGGTCAGGACATATTTTTCATTCACTTAGGAAAGATTTTAATTGGGGACAGATGAAAGAAAGAGAGGGCATGTTCATTTATTTATTTTCTGATAGTCCATGAAAAAAAATTAAGAGTGATTAAACCAACAAACTTTCTTTAATAAATTAATAGCAGCATCACAAAACCCTGATGTGAATGACCCAAAGGAAATTGGGTAAGTGACAGTATTTAACCATTCACAAAAATGTTATCACCCGCTGGCCAGGAGAGAACGCAGGCGCTGTAAGGCAGTCCCCTTGTCTGTTTATCTAAACAAGTGACATACATCAGAACGGGTCCAGCTGAGTAGCCACGGTCGACATATTTACAGTTCTGGTGTTGAATTTTTTAAAAACATTTATAAAAATTCTGTAAATTCTCTGTTCAATTCCCATTATTTACATCCAAATATAGTAGGTTCCCTTTTTGCCCATACAACAGAACTGGCAAGGGTAAGTCATGAATGCTCCTATGCAAAGACAATGCCTGTGTGTGGACTTATACCAAGTTCAAGGATGCTGTGAAAAACGAGCTATTCACACATGACCCATTCACACGTGCTAGAAGCTACTGTAATTCAACTTATTGCTAAATGCTTTCAAAGTCTGTGGTTGGCTTTAAAATATATATATATGTATATATATATATGTACACACTCACACGCATTTATACACAAACATATACATATGGTATGAAATCACCAAAGGAAAAAAAGAACTTAAAAAGCAATGTACTCTTTCTGATTTTTTCTGTACTGTTTGAGACAATCAAATCTGACTCACTGAAGGCACAAGTTTGTGTCTCTGGCCAGTCTTTTTCCTACTGATTACCAGACCTTCTGGAGAAGCAAGTGGATTCCCAAGCGTTCAAACCCATGGCAGTATCAGCAGGCTGGCACATGGTGCATCTCTGCTGCCTTCTGCAAGCAGTAAGCTCAGCTCTGCACTGGGATACCTTGCCTGCCTGCATCGAAGTACTATGGATTTCTTTTAGGAGAGGATGAGGGAGAAGAGAGGACCATCACCTTCAACGCATCAAGCTGGGAGCAACCCAGCAGCAGATGCAACCCGTATGTTGTGTTTTGGTAGTGGCCTCAACAAGGTTGTTGCTGTACCCAGCAATACAACAGCACAATGTTACACTAACACTAGCAGAATTTTCCATTTCTTTTACAAGTTAATTTTGGTGGGATGAACACAGCAAATTTAAATATAATCAGTTTGTGTTAGTAAAATGCAATTTATCCATGCCATGCTTTTCTGTTCTGAGGATTTTTATAGCCAGAGGCTGTCAGCGATGCATCCATGTTAGATGGCACCGCAGCATTTGTGTGTTAGTTACTGAAGATGAAAAAAACCTTATGGGTGATATCTGGCATTAGACCATACCCTACATAAGGAAATGAATGAGAGGCATCAACCCAGAGGCACAGTGCCAGAAAGACACAATGCCTTGGAAGACTTGTCTACACAGGAACACAGTGGAAAATGGATTCAAATTATACATGGTGTGAATTAAAAGCAGATTACTTAAACTGCATTAAATCCCAATATGGATGCTTTCATTGAGATGTAAGTGGTGTTAATAGGATATACTATAATTTACTTCGGAGTGAAATGGAATAAATCAAATGTTAAAATTAATCCAGACTAATCTTCCACATAGACTACCTCCAGGTCTGCTTCCTTTCTGTCATCATTTGCTTTTGAACCGTGTCACCAGCAAATGATTCCAGTCAGATACTCTGTCCGGCTCTGCCCACCCCCTCCTGAGATAGGAGAAACGAGCAGGGACCCTCATTTATGCCCCTCTCCCAGTATCCTGCATCTCCCAGCCTGACCCCAACCAGCACCACACACGCAGCAGCTTCTGCTCTACACCCAAAGCAGTGCTTCATCACCAGCACTGCATGTCCCAGGATGCTGAAAAATAAAAATAAATGCTAAACAAGCTAAGGATTAAATAATAGACAGGGACCGAGAAGTCAAGAGCTCTTACAAAGCCAGAGCGCTCTTCTCCAGGTCAACCAAAGACCCTGATCATCCAAGCAGTCTGTGAAGGCAGTGCCATCCACACTGAGCACGGCTTGCTCCACCCCAGAGCTGATGATTACCTACAAGAGCAAAGGAGCACTTTTTATAAATCTGAGGCCCTCCATTTATAAAATGGTTGAAGCAGATAACGGGTGTTCCTTCTGTTTCTCATGTTTCTTCTCCAAGTGTGCAAGTGATCCCAGCCAGGATGACAAAGCCACAGCAGATCTGCATTCCCTACCTTCCTTAGGGGAGCTGAAGCCTCCTGGGGAATGGGAAGAAAACCACAGGATTGGCAAGGGAGTCAAAATTTAACTGAGGTCCCTTGAAGAGCAAGTTTGCCCCAGTATGGCAGCGAGCCACTGCCCGTGACAGGACGTGTCTGGCCAGGTGCCTGCACAGCCGCCACACTTTCATGATGTCTCTCTGCCAGGTTTCTGTACAATCTTTACACGGCACAAATAGGGGTGAGGATTTAAAGTATATATTTACTGTCAACTTGAAAAAGAAAGTTATACTGACCAAGTCTAATAGCATGTATTTGATATATAACTATTAACGTGCCATTCTGGACTCCAGCAAATGCCACCTGAGATAAATATTCAGCATTTTTGTTCATGCACTGGAAGAAGAATTCAAACATTTTGTCCATGACATATGCAAAGTAACTAATAGTTCTGATCTAGTATTAACAGTAAATATAGAACCTTAAACTTCACTGAAGTATATTAATATATATGATTTTAAGTACTGGACTGGAAAGACAACTTTTTTCATAAAAAAAAAAGCTTTGTTCAGAATGCAATATTTACATTGTCCTTTGACCAACACTTACATTTTTACACAACATATTTTGGCTACAGATACACCGTAGCAAAAGGCTGTGTGAGCCACCTTTACACACAGCTCACTCTTTCGCTTACAACATTACAGCTGTTTATGGAGAGCTCTGAAGTCCCTGGTTGCATTTCAAGGCCCTCCTCAGCTTCATCTAGTTCCATGCTATTGAATTCATTGCCATTTCGATAACTAGTTAAAGTCAGATCTTTCCCATATAAAGCTGTTGAAGCAACATTCAGACACTGATTCTGCCGCAGTGCTGATTTTTTACTGGTCTTGTATTGGCAACGGATGTAATTGGAAAAAGCCCTGCGGTACGTTTTATTGAAGAGTGTGTATACGAGGGGATTAATCCCAGAGCAAACATACCCCACCCAAACAAACACATCAAGGAGTTCACTCAAGAGGTCTTTATCGCAGGCTTCCTTGCAGAGCACAGACATGACATTAGTGATGAAAAATGGGCACCACATGATGAGGAACAAAAAGAAGACGATGCCCAGGACCTTGGAGGCTCTTCGCTCGTTGTTGATGGACTGCATAGTTCCTTTCCGAAAAAGCACTGCCTCCTTATTTACAGGAGAGTTCAAGTGAGATGCCCCCTCATGATTGTGAAGCATTGAAATGTTTTCTGTGTTGTTTTCCTTCTTGAGGCAGTTTACACTGCTCCTCCTCTGCTTGGGCACCTCTCCACACATGAACACCGTTGCCTGCCTTTGCAGCACCTGGACAGTCAGGCAATACGTGATCACCATGATGATGAGAGGGATGAAGAACGCCATGAAGGACCCAATGAGGACGAAGTTCTCATCGTTGAGGACACAGGTCCCATTTATGAACACCCTGGAGTCATCCTGCAAACCAATGACTGGAATGGGCATAGATATCCCTAAAAGAACAAGACCAAAAAAGAGAGTGTTACCTGGATGGACAGGGCTCCAAAGAGACAGCAGAGATGATGTAGGTCCTGCATGCATTCAGCCTACTGCCTAAAACTGTTCAAAAGAAGTTAATACTCCCAGATGGAAGGGAAAAACTCGAGTAACAACACTCCTGGTAGTGCAGCTCCAGGGCATAAACACCCTCTGCTGGGATCAGCTGCAGCTTTGCTGTGCTGCACAGCTGACACAGCAAATGCAGTGGAACTTCTTTATCAAGTTCTCTTTCTAGCTTTGAGATTTGTGGGTGTAGAGAAGACAGGCATTACCCCGCTCTGTTCCAGCTGGCCACTCCATGCCTGCTAGTTTGGGGTCACTGACATAGGGTAGAGATAGGAGCAAATTTAAAAGATGAAAATAATCAAAATGCAAAAGAATTACAGCTATGAACATTTAAAAGCAAGTTTCTTAAAGTAAGAAATTAAAATAATCCTGATAGAAAAATGGCCACTTTTGTCATGGCATCAGAGACACATGGAAGAAAAGCTTCTGGCTCTGTGAGTCCTTATTGACTGCCTCAGTGCAAGCAGTGACCTCTGCAAGCTCTGCCTGCCTAGGCATTTCATTCACAAAGCAGTATGAAACTGAGAAGCACCACAGAGGCAGTCTTGCTTGAATTCTTAGAGAAGGCAATTACAAAGTCAAATGAAAAGGCTGCAGCACTCATCTGCCTGATTCCTATCACTCTATTTTGAATACAGGGCTAAAAACTGGAACAACAGACAGTGTGAGAGTAGAAAAGGTGTAGCTAAAATGGTAATCACATTGACATGACAGTCTGAAATCAGAACCCCAGCTACACACACACTCTGGCTGAAAGGAAGGAAAACTAAATGACTCAATTATAATAATAACCGGAGCACAGCTTCCAACTACTCCTAAGCACTAAGCAGACTAATAAGCCTCCGGAATCACTGCACTTGCCAAGACAATTTCTCTTGTATCCTAGTGGCAGAGCACTTTTTACAGTTGTGGACTTAATGACAGACAAGTGACATAAAGAACATTTTGGATCCCTTTTCCTTTTCAGCATCACCCAGCACAGCTTGTTTGTCCAAGATTTCAGGACATCAGGCCTTTCTGAGGCAGAAACAGAAGTCCTGCATGGAGAGTCTCTGCAGACAGCTGTGTCCGTGCTGTCTGGCACATGGGCAGAGCGGAGAGCACGCCAACCCTGGAGCATGACTGTCCAGGACTGCACACAGCAGCCCACGCCCACAGCTAGCCGCTGGCTTGTCCCTCACAGAATGAAGGAATGAAAGCATTTTGAATAGCTTTAATTCAGATACATTTACTTAATGTCCTCCAACACTTTTTCTTCTAAGGAATATATATCTATACACCTGCTCTATTCCACCTTCTGAAAGTCATCAGTAGTTTACTGTGGATACAAAAAGAAGGAATGCAGGACTCATGCCAGAGTACTGGTTCTCACGCGAATATTTTTCATGTGTGCCGAGATGCAAACTTTGTCACTTGATCTGTGGAGCTCAGTTACACACCAGGACAGACCTGAAACCTTCCAAAGAAATCTGTCTAGACACAGCCAAAACCAACAAAAGCAACAACATATTTTGGAATACCACAACCTATGGTACATGAGAACATGGAAAAGACATTGTGGGCCAGATATCGTTAGACCATCATGGGTTAATCTAGCCTTGTTCTCCTATCTTTGGCAGATACCAGAAGTTTAGGGCCATAGTACAAAATGAGGCAGCTGTCAGCATTACAGCTTAGAAAATTCCACAGCAAGAAGTTGCATCCACATCTCATTTTTAAAATAACCTTTGAGAGACCTATCTTCTGTGAATTCTTGATCTCATTTATAACTCCACAATACTCAGCGGTGTTCAGATCCACGATCTATGTTTATCATGTGAACAAAGTATTTCTTGCTCATTTTAAATTTGCTGCTTGATAATTTCTTTTGACTCCTCTCAGTTCCTCTACCGTGAGAAATGGTGAATAATCACTCTCCGGTCACCTTTTCCACCTTCTCAGTGATATTGTAGACCTTTATCGTCCCTACTGTCTGACACCTCTTCTGGAACTGAAAAATGCTATTCTATTTACTCTCTCTCCTCATGCCAAACACATTTTATGCCTTTCATTATCTTTCTCTATTTCTTTTCAAATTCCTCTCTGTCCTTTTAAAGAAGGGAAAAAACCTGCCCATTCTAGCAGTTAGAGAGCAACAGAATGTCTTTTGTTCTCTTACTACTGGCTGCCCATGAGCACTCACTCTGCAGACACGTCTGTGGGGTTGACCATGCCCTTCCTTATCTGCTTCATCCAAGAAATAACCAATGCTGAGGCCACTGTTGTGCCTGGATTGTTTTTTTTTGATTGCTGTGAATAGCACAGGTCCTAGAACTAATCCTGTGGGACACTGAATTTCTAAACAGGAGTAACATGCTGAAAGATATTAATCAGCAAATTTTCCCCATTCCAGCTAAGTGTTTTCCAGGATTTTGGAGAATACATCTGCAATTTGTCATTACCATAAAATTACAATTTGCCAGTAATCTAGTGAAGGAATTTCTTCTGAAAAGTAATGATTATAAATGCCTTCTGTGACTGTAACATGTGTTTCCTTACCCCAAGTGATAGTTCCAGGATTTAGACATCTTTCTCTCTACATGCTAAGGTTTATCAGTTTACCCTTGGCAAGGCAATGGCCTCCTTTCTGATAGTTAACCCGTTACATTTCCTGTGCCACATCCCTGTGCCTGCAATAACCTTCATCCCATCAAGCCACTGACTCTATTGTTAAAGGCATCTTTCTGTAATGCCTCAGCTCCATCAAACCACAGACATTTGGGAAGTGGTAGGAGGTGACAGAGCAGTCTTTACACAAAGAAGAAATCTAAATTAGATCAATAGAATTACACTGGGATTATATTTGCATGGATAATTTTATATTTTAGAGCCCTGTGTAACACATATCCTTTGAAATTAAACTCCAAAATAAATAAAGGTTCATTCATTAAGTAGTCATCATTGAATTTAGTTTTATTGCTTTAGCCAAGGGACACGAGATGAGGTTTTGGGATATCTTCATGGCCACACACATAAAGTACATTTGAGAAGAATAATAATCTAGTTCTGGGATAGGATGAACATACAAATCAAGAGCACTGATGGCAGCCTAAAATTCTGCATGATCATGAGATACCTCAGTATTCATGACAGGGAACGAGGAGGTAACTGCTCTAATGAAAAAGCATCCCTCAGCTCTCTCATAACAAAGTGGGATTTCAAACTGAGAAAGCACAGAAGAGAGAGAACACCAGGTTCTTGTTTGCTCTTTCCTCTAATCCGGGAAAATCCCATCGTTAACAGCAGTAGAAAGAAAGATGCCTTCGGAGGAGCTGCCAACACACGTTCATTCAGCTGTCAGCTAGCCTACAGCACTGCTGAATGGGCAGCATTACCCTAATCTCAAATGCTTTCTTCCACCCCAGATTTCTCCTTTGTAACTCGTTCTTTAATGTGAGATTTATCACTGATCCATTCCATAATCCAGCCCTAAAGGGAACTGTTACACAAATTGGGCAACAGGGACTAACTCTATATGCCACATCAGTAGTGAGAAGTGAAGTGTGGAAGGTCTCAGGCACCCCAGAGGGTCGTCCTTCATGGGGGATTACAGCAAAATTGCTACTCCACAACCCCAAAAGCACAAATACTTTCTTGCAGACACAGCTCACACCCTGGCCCTGATTACAACAGGGCTACCCTGATCAGTATGTGCTGTGCTTACCACTAAGCATTCTCATGGTGCCCGAACATGGGTAAACACGAACGTCTGCCTTGAGTTCAGCTGTTTCAACAAGCACACAGAAGGCATTCAACTCCACTCGACTCAAGCAACCCACACTACTAACACTGCAGGTGTAATTGTTCATAATTAAAGAACTAAGGTCAGCTGGTCACAGAAAGCCAAACTCACTACACAGACAGTGAGTGCCAACCCACGCAAAAGGCTCTGAAGCCTACTACTGTCCAGCCTTACTGCTGTTCAGTTCTCCAATCCTCAGTGCAGTGTTTTGTGAGATTTTGCACACAAGATGATGCACTCTTCATCAACAAACATCAGGCTGATTTAGTGATCTGAGGTCTCCAGCCTCAGAGGCACTTTCCAGTTGTGTCAAATAATCCTTTCTAATTAAGGCAGCAGCAAATTCCCAAAGTGAGGTGGCATTGTTCCAAAAACTTGCAAGGTAAAAATTTTTCAAGCTTATTGAGTATTGGTTTGCTCTTCAGAGCAAACTTGGTCCTCTTGCTTGATGTTTGAGCAGTGCCTAGGGCAACTGGTTTCGCCCCAGTAAGAAGAGACAACCAGCCACCACCAGCCAGCAAGCCATGAACCGAGTCCCTGCTAGACTCAACACTGGGAACTCTATGCATCCTTCTGCCAGGCAGCAGCTTAAGCAGTACATCCCTTTTCACCACATCAGTTCATAAGGAGAAGATAAATGTGATTTTTCCTCTTCTCCCTTCCTTTAGTTTCAGTCTGACAGAACAGTGGGAAGTAAGACAGAGAGATCCTCCAGATTACAAATCCAACTACAGTTGTTGTCCTAACTGCTTCTTGTGAGCTTTAAAGATGTTCTTAAGCCAGCAGAATTGTTCACCAAATGAGGCTGAGATGATGTTGTGGACACAGAGCAACAGATGCTCTTCACAGATTCTCAATTAATAAACAAACCCCAAAAGACTACAAGTACAGCTTTGTAAAACTTTTACTAGCTTGCTCCAGAGAAAAATCTGGCTAAAAGGTCCAAATTGACATTCACAGAATTTAGACTTAAGTGAAAAACAATAATGTTTTTGTGTTTAATAGCTTGTTTTCTTCTGTGAAAGCCCATGAGACTGATAGAGATTACTGGAAAGATGGAGTCTTTGGTGGTTATTTCCACTAAGAAAGGAAGTAATTTCCATTCTTTTTCACAACATTCTTATACAAGAAGATATTTCATTTCCTCCTGGGACAACAACCTCACTAAGGAAAAGAGGCCTGCGTATAGGCTTACTCTGTCTTTCCATGTGTGGGATTCTCAGGGCTGAACATATTTTGCTGCATGTACATGAGCTTGGGAATGGCAGTGGCCACCTCTCCTGGTGTCAGCACTGGATTCAAAGTCCACTGTGATCCATGGCACAAGCTCTGCTGATGCAGGTGGGCTTTGAACATCACTACCATCCTTCTGGCATTTATACACAATATATATATAAAAAAAAAAAAAGGCAGAGAAAAAGCTGCATGCTAAGCAAGCCTATGGATGCCACAGAAGCAGTCTATGCTGCAAAACCAAGAACACTGCTGTCCATACAGAACACTGCATGCTTAAATCATATTTATTATTATACAAAATAAATCTGGGTTACAGCTTTAAAAGACATTCACCTGAATGTTAGCAGCTGCTGTAACTATGCATTAGCATTAAAGTCTGTTAGAGGAAATAGGAACTAAGTCCCCTAAACCCTCTCAGAAAAGGCAAAAGAACTAAAACAAATCTGTTTGGTTTTTTAACAGAAGTGTCTCACAAAGTGCCTACACATTTCTCTAATGACTACAGACAATGAGAAGTAAACCCCAACAGACAGTACCCTCCTGACTTGCATTGTGAAAGAAAGGCAACAGTTTCAGGAAGCAAAGCTCTTCAGAGGCAAATTGAAGAACGTGGGCTTTTTAAGTGTTCAAAACAACAAAAATTCCACATTATTCCCCATATATCAGCAGACTAACTGCAGTGCATTTCATGTGATAATACAACAACAATACACCTTCAGGGCTGGATTAGGTCTTGGTTTATCTAACCGCTCTAATAAAACAACAGTGCCAGCCTTGTATTGGTTTAAAGTCAAAGATAAAAGAGGGCTGAACTTTGAAGGATCTCTCTGCCCGCAATGAACACAACTGCAAACAGATGAATGTAATTACTGACTGTGCCTGAACAAGTTGCTGACCTTTACTTAAACCTTGTGAGAGCACTGAACAACCCAAGCCCAGATGGAAAACCAGGGAACACCAGTAAAAGACAGAAGAAATAAATTATTTTCCCACCTGCCCTTCTATTTTGTTAAATTACTTCTTACGGTCTGCTCGGTCATGATTTTCCAATGGTGTAACTGAACAAAGCCCCCTTTGTTCAAATTTGGGGTTTGGGCTCCGACTCCGGCTCACAGCTCTGCTACCAGGGCTGGGCTTCCCCAGGAAATCAGTGATGCCTGAACTGGTGCCCAGTAACACTAACCTCAAAAACAACCGACACTGGTATCTCCCTTGCACCTGGGAACAGATATGGTGGGATGGTCAATCCATCTTCTGTGCAAAACACTTCACAGGCTATCACCATCTGCTGCTGTCCCAGGAAAGCATTTCACTGATGTATGATGACAAAATCAAACCAATCCAGGCAACATGCCTGAAATACCAAGGTAGTTCCCTTGCTACGAACTCATCTTGCTATCAACTATGATCTCCCTCACCCTGATAACTCTTGCTGATGTGCTAGGGAGATCAATGCCCCTCTTGAGAATCACAGTACAAACACCCAGGCAAAAGAATGTCTTTAGAGAAAATAACCTTGTAGTCAATTCAAATGAATGGGAAATAGAGGCAGACAAAGCCTTAGTGTCAAGCTCTAGGCCATAAAGCAAGGGTTTCTGTCTCACCCATGACCAGAAGATAGACCTGAAGAAGTTTTATGAGCACAAACCTGCTCTACTGCTCCACCAGAAGCAAGTAGTAGCCTGGATTGCAATGCTAATGCCACCTCTGTGCTCCCTTGAGGTTAACAAAAACTATCAGAATCGCTACCACCGCAGCACCTCTGCCTACAGAAATCATCAACTACAACCCTCATGCTCATGAGAGAAGAATTTCAGTCATACATACACTATCAGACATTTAACGTCAAACATAAACAGGAAAAAATACAATTATACATTTTTTTTCCCAAATCTGAAGAGAAACTAATGTTACCTTCTCTTAGGCTTTACTAACATGAAACTATTTTTCTCAGCAATACTATTACTGTCCTTCTACCAAAGAACTGCTTGTAGTCAGGGCACTGTTCAGGAGGTGAAGGGTGCCTGTCTAACCTTTGCTTTGCCAGTGCTAGTCGTCTTAACACTGCTTCCTCATCTCCAAATGATGAGCCACAAATAGAACCAACCTGCTTGGTGGGAAAAGCTTGAGCAAAACCCAGGTACCCTGTTTTGACCTTCTATTTGTTGCTTTCTCCATTAGCAGTGGTTTTGCTGTTTTTGTTTGGTTTGGTTTTCTGGTTGTTTTTTTTTTCCATGAAATGTGTCAAAAGGTTTGTTTGCTGACCAGGGCCTGAAGCTTGCAAAGAAATTCCTGTGTGTATGCTCCTATCCCAGAGCACATTCTCTCAGGAGTGAGTACTGCCCAGCCCAAAACAGAGGGTGCTCGGGAGCAAACATGGGAACAAAGAAATGCCTTGCTGAACAAGCCAGTCACTGATCCTAGATACGCATGTGTGAGCAGAAATACAAACTAAAACCACAAACATGCTCTGAAGCCATGACCTGAGGGAGGCTGCGTGACTTAACTGCTGTCCCCCTTTACCTCCATGAACCACCTGCTTTTAGCCTGTAAGGAGATTACAATTCCTTTTAATATCAGTGGTGCCATTCCAAACATGTTCTTCAAACAGAGTACCATTTCTCACTGGGATTAACCCCAGTGAGATAGGAGAAGGCTTAACTGATACCTGGAGGGTCTTTAAGGACAGCTTGGATGCATGGGTCTGCTCAGCCTGTGTGAGAGGGGAACACTCAGGGCAGAAGCGAAAAAATGTCAGACATAAATTCATTTAATCCAAGATGAGCATTTAGTGGTCCTTGCAGCACACGTCTTTCATACTTCTATAAACAGATCTCCTCAATAAAACAATGCAGTAGTATGAAAGTTAAATGGGGATGTAAAGTTCCTGTCTAAAGTTGAATGGTTTGTTAAATACACAAACGCAGGATATCTACCTGAAATCAAAATTATATCATTCATGAGTCGGAGAGAGAATGAAAAGAAAAAAGTCCAATTTTAACATGTATATCATGGTATTACCATAAATCAAAAGTGCATTTCCTTCTTTTGTTACAGATTCTGCTTTCAAACAAAAGACATGTGGGATCTGCTTATGGCACTGATATAAAGAGCAGAATTTGAAGGATGGCCTTATCTCAGTCGCTTATCAAGTAAATTGAATTTACACTGTTACTAAAGATGTAAAACTGTGAGCTGGGAAATTGGTAGCATGTGTAATTTTGGTGGTCTCTAGTGAATGACCAAACCTTGAACTTTCTGGGAAGCAGAAGAAAATCCCTTCTGCGGTAGCAGGCACACAGCTGGGCCACGAGGAGCTTCGGAATTAAAATGTTTTATTTATTTTGATATCAGAAGCACTGCGTGTGCACCATTCCACATCACTGAAGTTCTTCCATTCACATTTCTTTTATATTAATATTACCCAGTTCGCACTTTCTCCGTATTATACAGTGTGCATTTGGAGTTTGACTAGTTCCTCATCACTGCTGCCGAGAGCTGCATGGGGATCTCCTCCCTTGGCCAGGGTAGGGGGAGTTCTCAGAGAAGGATAGAGCCCAGTGAGATGGTTAAGTCCACAGGTTACTAACAAAAAGTTTTGCACTTGCAACTTTGCAAAGTCTGAAGTCTTGAAACAACATCAAGATTCTGCCAGAAAGACCACATCTATAATTTATTTTCATTTTCAATTTTATGGATATTTGTTACCTACATTTCTGTTTCCAGCCTCAGCACTGTGCTATCTATCACAAAACTCATTTTTACAAGTCCAGCACTTCAAAGCACCCATTTTTTCTCTAACACAAAAAGTCTTGCTCAGGTGACATTTGCTAAAACACAGGACAAGTGACTGTGTTGTACTTTAATCTGGAACAAAGAGGACTTTGGAAAAGACCCATTCATAAAGCAATTGTCAACAGACAGGAGGACTCTGTCATGTTCCCCTGCTTAAAAACCTAATCATAGGTTTAGGCTTGTGCAAACTGCCAAATTCATAGCTCAATGAGCAAAGAACTTCTATTATGTATTTTGCTGTCAGCATTAACATTTCAGGAAAATGGAATGCAAAAGATACTAAATTAAGATAAATTACATGTTTTTTACTTCCTATTTTAAATTCTTATTCAGAAACAGAATTCAGGATTCTTTACATGGAATGCATTTAAAAGTTTCTTCAGTCCAGCTGAAGCAGGATTTAGGAAATGCAAACTGAGCATCCTGCACTTAAGTGCTGCTTTGAATTTGGTATGTACAGAAATGAACAAATTCTTTTGTGATACTTAATACTGAAAGGAGAATGATTTTACTTAACCCGTTTCATCCTCTTGAAAATTGTATGGGATTTTATCAGGCCTTTCCAAGTAACAAGCAGGTAAGAACCAGAAGGGAGCAACAATACACTTGAGTTCTTCTCTTTCATTCCATATTCAGTTTATTCCTGTGTCTGTTATATTCCTGAATTCATTTATGAAGTAAAAACAGTTATGCTAAAATAAGCTAGATACATACCAAGAGTAATTTTCTTTCTCCGTTTAATGCAACCTTCTGGAGAAAGCCCAAGTAAATGGGTAAACCCTATCACATGCACTGGGGAGGGTGGAAATCCAACAGCATTTCAGTGACCTGAACAGACTCTCTGGGGAATATCGATTCTGCCTGTATCTTCAAAAAAAAAAAAAAAAAAAAAAAA